>NC_062213.1:29859811-30488382 GCF_902686445.1 Sciurus carolinensis | reverse complement strand
TCATTGATTTTCTTTACACTTATTAATTCTAAAAATTCAAGGGAATTTTTAGTCATTTAATTCATGTTTAAATACAGCATATGACAAAAAATACCCTTTTTTGAAGAGGTTCCTTTGAAAAAAAAGTGACAAAAGTGACAAAAAAAATTATTTTTTAATATCGTTTGCCTTTTAATCCTTAAATCATAAAGAAAAACTTGTGTGGTCATATTTACTACAGTTGTTCTGGTAAAATCATTTCTGTAAAAATAGGTTAATGATTCCAACATCACTGGAGAAAAGGCTAATGTGACAGTTGCAAAGGTAAAGGAAGGTGGCTTACTCAGACGACGCATCCTGGGAGACCTCCTTCGCATGCCCAGTCAAAAGCCACAGGTATTTTTGAAACTTTTCCCATGACATTTGGCATAATTTTAAATAGATAACTAATTTTCAATATGTTTTTGTGGTAAAATAGGAGGGTTGACTTCTCTACCTTCATGTTAATATTCATGTTAACAGCTGAACAACTCAATAAATTTATCTTATGACTTTTGGGGAAATTATCCTCCTTAATGATAAATAGTGTTTTGTTTTTAAATATACTGCTGCCATAATTAGAGAATATATTCTTTCATTTAATCTTTACAGTAGTTTTGTGAAGTCATTACTAATACTGCCATTTTAATGAGGATGAAATTAAAATTGTAAAGAAGTTAGGTGATTTTCCTAAGAGCAACCCGTTTTTCTTCCTAGTGCTAATTAACTCCTGGTATCATATGCATTCACTTTTTGTTTTTCATTTATAGTTTTAAGCAACTCTCTATTCCAACGCTATAAGAATATAAGTTGGGTGACAACAGGGATGTCACCTATTTTGCTTAGTATTTCCTATATTACTAACATTTACAATGGTGCCAGATACATAGAGGGCACATTAGCTCAATGAATGAAAGAATGAAATTTCAAAATAGAAAATATACAGACTAATTTTTATAGGCAAGAAAACAAAATTCCATTTGCTCCAAATTCTGTGCATAGTCTAGTGATCCAAGCTGCATCTTTACCTTTGTTTACTAGCTCTATTTCTGTACTTGAAGGTTGAAGTCTATGTCAATGGAATTCCATCTAAATGTTCAGGTGACTGTGGGTTTACATGGGATCCCATGAGTACTCCCCTAATCTTGGATACAAGCCCTTCTCAAGGTAAACTGTTTTTTAAGAGTATGGGGTGGGGGGAAATAACTAGCCAAATGTAAACTAATAATGATTTTTAAAATATATTTATACTGGTGTCACCAACCAAGGCAAATAGAACATCCTGCCTAGTTAAAAAAAAAAAAAAAGTCTACCAGATAAGAAAGCTATGTAAAGAACACTAATTGTTTATTTTATTTTTTTCAAAATGCTGCCTGAAACTGCAGCATAGCCTTTGAAGTACAGGAGGCACTAATTCTCTATTCTCCAGTTTGATCAATTTAGAATCAATTTCTACCTTTCACTTTGACATTGAGACATTTTTTGTTCAACTCATCTAGCTAGGGTGTTAATTGGATCCTTTCAGTTTCTGAGAACACTTCTAGGACAGTTACTATGAAAAGACTAGTAACAAGACAGCTACTGTTTAATAGCTTGGTACTAGATTTGAGAATAAAAGAGGAAAATTGTTGCCAAGAGTTCAGTCTAGTCCATGGGCTGCATTATAACATTTCTTCATAGCACGTTATTGCTTCAAAAAATGTGATTATACTCTGCATCTGAACTCCTGAGGATTGACATAAATAACAGAAACGAAGATTGTTAAGTGGTGGCTTTTTCAATCAGAAGGATAAGCTCAGATACTATACATGTATATTTAGTCTTGGTGGCTAGTTGGAAACTTCACCTGATTCTATATTGGGCCTCCCCAAAAGCATTGATATTTAAAAATTAGTGTATTTTTAAGTTGAGAAAATATATTCTTTAGACTTTTTATAGTAATAATGTTGACTTTGGGATAATTTGTGTCACATATTGTCAAGAGGTTCAAGAATAAGAACTTGATGAGGGGTTGATCATAATCTTTTGGTATCTTTATTTTTTTAAACCTATCCTTGCATTTTAAATGAATTATCATATTTATATGTACTTCCTGATAATTATTCCTTATTCAAAATAATTAACCAAATTGCCTTTTGTGATCTTATGATTAATTTTAAATAATGAAAAGTATAAAGAATGCTATCAAAATATTTTCACTGAAAACTAATAACTGCTCACATTTTGTCTTATTTGGTACCAATCATCAGTCTAAGAAAGAAAGTATTATCAGAATAGCTAAAATCTTCTTCTCTGAGCACCATTCTAGTCCTAGTTTCTCACCCAACTCCTCAGAGGCAATCACAATAATTTTGTGTGTATTCTCCCAGGCCATCTTTATTTAATTCCCTTCGTACATAACACACACAGATATGGTAATTTTGCCATTTTGTAAAGTTTATGAATGATATAGTGCAATGTAAATATCACTTTGCATCTTATTTTTGTCACTCATGACTCATTTTGGTATATATTTTATATGGTTGTATGTATATCTAACTTATCACTTTTAAGTACTTCATAAATATACCAATTTATTTGTTTCTCTGCTACCATATTTTGGTTTTACAAATAAAACTATATTGAGATTCCTATACAAACCTTATATTTTACATATGCTAGACCTTTATAGGAATGTATGTCCAGACATTCACTTGCTGGATAATAATTGGTTATTTACAGAGTCAGTTTACTAGATGACCAAATTGC
The DNA here is from genome assembly GCF_902686445.1 of Sciurus carolinensis. NCBI lineage: Eukaryota > Metazoa > Chordata > Mammalia > Rodentia > Sciuridae > Sciurus > Sciurus carolinensis. The sequence continues at coordinate 30,485,616 of NC_062213.1, read as the reverse complement.
TCTCCAAAGTGACTGTACTACCAGCAGGCATGAAAGCACCAGATCCCCCATGTTCTTGCCAAAATTTTGGCCAATCTGCTGGATGAAAAAAGTTATCATTATTTTAATTTGTCTGTTCCCTGATTAGCAATATACATGAGCATCTTCTTCTATGTTTCTTGATATTCAGATTGTTTTTTCTTCTGCAAATTGTTTATATTCTTTATTTCTGTTTTATTGGATTTTTTAATTGACTTGTAGCTATTTATTATATGTTTACCAATCCTTTGCACATGTATTCTAACATTTTATCATTTGTCTTTTAGTGTAGTATCTCATTCATGGAAACATTTAAATCATTGATCTCTTCTAATTTAGATATCTTTGCTTGTATGGTTAACCATTGCTTTTTGTATCTTATTTAAGAGATTCATCTCTACTTCAAGGCATTTGATTATATATACTACTAAATTTTTTTAGTTTTATTTTTTCATTTTTTCACTATTTAAATTCATGTGAAATCTATATTATGTGTAGTTATATATAAATAGGTGATTATATATTATTTTCCAATAAAATCTGGATACTTTTAAGAGTGGATGGAAAACATTAAGTTTAAGATGCTGGGGCAGGGCTGGGGTTGTGGGTCAGTGGTAGAGCACTTGCTTGGCAGGTGTGAGGCACTGAGTTTGATTCTCGGCATAGCATATAAGCAAATGAATAAAATAAACTAAAAATATATATTAAATATATATTAAAAAGTAATTTAAAAAAAAAACGATGCTGGGGCAGCAGGAAGTGAGGACTATACCAAGCACTTTAGGGTGTATATCACTATATACTGGAATTTTATTTTTTTTAAATGGGAAGTATTCATAACACTTATTATAATGTTTGCTTCCTCATGAATTGTGACAACAAGCCTGTCATATACTAAGTTACTCTACAGAACTGTCTACTTAATTTATTTCTCATTCCATATTTTCAGTCAGGTGTTGCATTATTCATGCAGCAAGAAGGTGTGGCTGTCTTCCCACTCTTTGCCAACACAGAGTCAAAATATGAAGCAATATAGAGTAATTCAATGGGAACATACCATTGCCAAATAAATGTGTCCTTTTTTCCCCCTGCTTACTTATAGGCGTATTGGTTATGTCTTTTACAAGTCTTTATTTTTTCCCTTGGAGAAATATCTGATTTCATCACAAGAGATTCTAATTTTTGTCATTTTAATGTTATTATTTAAACTTTCCCCTTTCAGGATCGTATGAAGATAGCACAATTCTAACTATAGCAGGCTCTGGATTTTCTCCCAGCTCAGCTGTATCAGTCTTGGTTGGACCAACTAGATGCTCTCTTCTTTCTGTGATTGGTAGGTTCTTTTAAAAATTATGAAGTTTAATTGTTCTTCTCTGAGAGAAGGTAGAATCAAAGAGCAGTTTTATAAATACGATTATTTTTGTAGTGTGTCCTATGGAATCATGAGATTGGCAACCTGTTCTGGATAATGCCTTATCTTTTTATGTTTGATTATGACCACAGACAGTTTATTTCATTGATATACAATGCCTTTCCCTAGTAACAGTTGATTTTTGCTTTCTTTGTCTCTTTTTTCTTCACAAAGTGGAAATCATGTAAGATCCTTCTAAGATTATTGTGTATAGGGGCACAAAAACGTTAGAAGTTCTGCAGTGTCCCATGGTCTTCTCTACCCATATTTTGAAATGTTGCATTATTCATGCAGCAAGAAGTTGTGGCCACCTTCCCTGACTTCTACTCCAATAGACCTCTCTGTAGTGAGGCAGAACTTATAGGCCATTCATACCGTCTACCTCTTAAAATTGGGAAGTCCATAGTTATTTCTCCAAAAGTTATCTTTCAGGATTCTATTTTCCATAACTTTAATAGATTAGAATTACTTAGATTGGAATCATTTCTCTTGTCTTTAATTTAAATCTTCTATGAGCTTTCGAGGTCAAATACTCAATATTGTATCTATATTACCAGTTCACATACACTATTCTAAATAAAGTGAAAAACATTTTCACTTAGTTTTATTTATCACTTTTATTGGTAGAACCTATATTTTACTCAATTTTGGACATAAACAGTATGCTGTAAGAACTTTAGAATCATTATTATAAATGAGATTACAAATTAGAATTTTTAAAATTATGACCGTAATTTTGTGTGACTACAGTAGCATCAAGGGAAGATTGTTTTCTTTGCTTTCATTACTGATTAACATAAACATTTTCTAGGAGTGTCTGATTTAAGGCATCAGACAGTTTGCAAAGATTTTTCCCTCCATGTTTCCCCTTGGATAATTAATGTATCTATAGTATTCTTTATATACATTTCTTAGGATTTAAACATTAAGCCTAATGTTAATATTTGCAAATAAAAATTTTCAGTTATTTTATGTCAAAAATATTTTTATCATTTTTTTTCTTCTTTTTTTATCACAAGAAAATGAGATCAAGTGCCAGATTCTGAATGGAAGTGCTGGACAATTACCAGTTGCTGTGTCCATAGCCAATGTTGGACTAGCACAGAATGTAGAGGATGAGGGATTCCACTTCATTTATCAGAGTCGGATCTCACGTATCTGGCCTGATTCTGGAAGCCTGGCAGGTAATAGTTAATATTTCTCAACACAGAAAATCTCATACATTCTTACATTTTGTTGTGCTATTTTTAGTACAGAGAAAAGGGAGAGTAACCCTGAGCTCCCTCATATAGAACAAAGGAGAGTCTCCTTTAGAAGGCACAGTGATTAAATGGCTGACTAATTCTTTTGTTTCTTATGAAGCACAAGTCAGGTTGACTGCTTATACTTACATCTTAGGTTATTGAATTAATATCATCAATTATTACATGTTTCTATAACAAGCTCATTAATTATGTCAGGATAAGATTTATTAGTTATTATTCTGCTTACCAGCTGCTCCATTTGTAACCATAGTCTCAATGGAGCTACTTGACCCAGAAAAAGTTCTGGGAACACATGGGGCAAAGGAAGGCTGTCAAAGAAGGTGGAGAGAAAATAACACATTTTTCTTGTCCTGCTTCATTTCCTTTGTATTTTGTTTGTTTTTACCATGCTTAGTTTCAGGTTTTGTAGTTTGGTTTTGATCTTTTTGGTGTTTTAAAGATATTTTATTTTTATTTGAATGGATTTTTTTTTCCTGGATTTTCTTTTACTTAGAGATATTAAAATTTAGGATTTGGTGAGAGACTTCATTTTCCACCCATGGAATGATTAAGTAAATAGAAACAGCAGACTCTCTTTAGGATGAAGAAGGCACTATGGGAAATGTCAGTTCCTGCTAACAATGCCCCAAAGCAAATGTGGGTTGCAAATCTGTGCTACTTGCTAAATCCCGCAGCCCCATTCCTTTATGATTCCAGGCTTCAAAGCTCAGACTCAGGTGTGTGGTGGTGAACAAACAAGACTTTATTATGATTCTTGATTTATTTGTCTGTCCAACTCTTAAATAACTGGACAATATTCTGATGATGAGATAGATGTTGCCAAAATTTCTTTTTGTTTTAGTTAATCTGTTTTTTGCTTTTGTTTTCTTTGTTTTTCTTATAAAGGTGGTACTCTACTGACTCTATCTGGATTTGGCTTTAGTGAAAATTCAAAGGTTTTAGTTGGAAATGAAACCTGCAGTGTGATTGAAGGGGATTTGAATAAGATAACTTGCAGAACACCAAAAGTAAGGCCTCTGATTTCAGTTATTTTCCCCTTAAGTCTAAATCTTATAAATTAGGCATCTTCTTGGCAGAGGGTTAAACAAATGAGCTTTTTTCTAAAAATTGTACTGTTTTCACTTTGTTCTTTAAGAATTTTCTTCAACATCTTTCTGATAAGATCTTAAGACAAAATACCATCTCAATATTCTAGATAGTTAAAAATCATGAAAAAGGACACACGAATCAATATTAATTAAACTATGTGTTCCACTGGAAATAATAATAGTAGATACAAAGTAGAGATAAAATATAGTGGAAAGGGAGTGTCAGATAAATTGTCATAGGAAAGTTAACATCCTGTCAGAATTTGAAGATACATAGAAGATTACTAGGGTAAATCAAAAGATGAAAAAAAATTAGTATTTACTTTAGTATTTACTAATATTCTAAAAAATTCAGGAAAACAAATGTAGACATTTTTAATTTTTAAAAAGGAATATATTTTTAAATGTGTTTAAGTTTGTTAACAAAAAATGTGACATTCTTCATGGAATATTAAATGTTAGGTCAATAATTATTCTTTATTTTAAAAACAAATCTTTATATTTAAATAAAGTCTCTGGTTTGCCAGTTATTTACAAAAGGATAATGAATTTAGTCTTGGACACAAAAAATGTGACAGAGCAAATGGGGTCATCATATAGTTGTAATCGTAGAAAATAAATGAGTATATGCTGGACAGAATGATGGATTTATCATATCCCTCAGATTCTCATCTCACAATTGTTTCAATTATGGCATTCAGCTACATGCTAAGTATGCATTAAATGAACACCAGATGATGGAAAAATGTTTTTCCTAATTGGGAATTTCACAGATGCTGTAACATTGAAAGCAATATTTTTTTAAGAGGTCCAAGTGTTTAGTCTTGATTCTGGAACTAGACTAGCAGAAGATATAATAATGTGATTTGCAAATGAAATAGAATAATTGCATTTGAGTCTATTCCAGGAGCAAAAAGGCACAACTTTTATTTAGTATCCTAACCTTAATCAAACAGAGAAGCACTTGTTCAGAGCATCTCAACTCCACTGTGAAACCCTCAAAATCCAATAATACAGATTCACTTAAGTTGATCATAAAACCACTATATTATATACTTTTATCTTGAGAATCAAACATATAATCTATATTTGATGCCACAGTTTTTTAATTATCTGAAAACTGACTCATGACTTAAACACAATTGCAGAAGTTTTTTACATTAATTCTATTGCTTTCTTTTCAGACAATGAATTTCCAACTCAATGAACATTTAGTATTTTTTTATTGTTTCATTTTTTCCTTTTATTTTAGAGAATTGAGGGTACAGTTGATATATCAGTTATTACCAATGGATTTCAAGCCACAGCAAAGGATGTTTTTAGTTATAATTGCTTACAGACTCCAGTTATAACTGATTTTAGTCCCAAAGTACGAACAATTCTAGGTAAGAAATATTTTAATAAGACCAGTCATTTAACATACATAAAGAAACCAGAAATTCTTTCAAAGCAGAGTATCTCTTACAGTTTTGTTTCTTAAAGTGAAGCAAGTCACAAGTTTGCTTTCTTCTTTCTTTTTAATATCAATTAATCTACTTATAATTTTTCTTTTAACATTTGCAACATAAAGAAAATTATTATTTGTTTTAAAAAGTACTTCATTGGGCTGGAGATATAGCTCAGTTGGTAGAGTGCTTGCCTCACAAGCCCAAGGCCTGGGTTTAATCCCCAGCACTGAAAAAAAAAAAAAAAAAAAAAAGGACTTTGTTATCCTTATTGCCTTGCAAAAGAGTTAAACCTGAATTTAATCTCCACATGGCAACCATCTACTCTTTTGTTGTTTTTCCATTTACCTCTTATAGAGTTAGGATTTCTTAAATGTAATGAAACAGGATTTCCTAAATTTAATGAGAGAAAAGAGAATTGAGTTGACTTATTTAATATGCAAATTCCACACTGGATAATATGTTGAAACCTTCTGCATAAGTTTTTTTTTTCTTCTAAAATAATAGGAGATGTTAATTTAACAATTAAGGGTTATAACTTTGGAAATGAACTCACACAAAACTTGGTGGTGTATGTCGGAGGAAAACCCTGCCAGGTTCTTCACTGGAACTTCACAGATATTAGATGCCTTTTGCCCACGTTGTCCCCTGGAAAGCATAATATCCATGTAGAAGTCAGAAACTGGGGCTTTGCATCAACAAGGTATGATAATGAATATAAACTTGGTAAAGTGTGAAACACATGGGGCTAGTAGAATTGGGACAAGAAAAGAAGTAATCATTAATCTTTAATATATTAATTGCTTTCTTTGCCTTTATGAATCTTTTGCCAAAGATTCTCAGAAAATCTCAGCCAATACCATTCAAATCAGTTTGTAAAATTCTCTGTGCAACTAGGTTCATGTATGTGTCATATGATTATCATTCATTTAAGACAGGAAATACTTGTCAGGCAGTTTCTAGGGGACAGGCTTGATGCTGGACTTAATAGTAGAGAACAAGAGGGTCATTAATGAGCACCCACATTAATGCTGCTCACGGTTTTGTTGGAGAAAAGATTTTAAACAGAGAATTAGATCAATAACTTAATCATAAATGTGAAAAAGACTATGAATAAGAGGTGCCAGGTGTTACTAGAATAGGTAAAAAATGGAGCTAACTTATTCTGAGGAACAAGTAGTGGTTCTCTTTAAAGGTAACAATTAAACCAGGAACTGGGTAGGTGCTGGCAATCTGAAGGACATGATAAAGAGACTTTCTCCAATTCTTTTTTCCACAGGGATTTAGTATTTCTTCCCTGAAACTGTTTACTTATAGCAATTTTAGTTCTTGTGTGAGGAAGTTACTAATTTGGAATATTTAGAAGAAGGGGAAACTGAATTTAGGGATTAAAAAGAAGGCAAATAAAGCTGATGTCAGAATGTTATGAGAGATGATGACAGCAGAATCTTTCAGGAGATAAAGATGAACAACAGTACATTCCCTTTCAGGGCTACATTCCCTTTCAATCTGATTTGATTTACTCTTATCTCACAAGGAATAGCTCAACTGAGTTTTAGAAGGGCTCCTGGCTTGTACTTTGACTGGATGACACAATGTGCAGGATTGACACCTTACAAATTGGGTATTTAGGTGGTATTTGAAGAAATACTAATTCAGTTAGGCCAAAGAAGTTAAATAAAAGTTAATACAAAGATTCATTGAATTTTTCTGCCTGTACAGTTATGTGATACTTGAAATGTGGAATTCAACTCTATATCAAGTCTTTGATGGGTTTCTAGCAGACACATTCTAAGTATAGAAAAGCAAAATAAATTAAAACCTCTCACTGACTAGAAGGAAGGGAAATACTGACAAGTTTCCAACAAACATGGAATGATTAATTTAAATTAATTACACAAAAATTTATTACTCATATAAGAAATATGATATTTATTTTCTTTTTTATATGCAGAACTGCTTTTATATTTTATTCTAATGCAAATATATTTTAAAGGCTTTGCCGCATTTTTTGTGATCTCAGTCCTCATAACCCAGATTTTCCATAATAGTTTAGAATTTTCTATTGTGCTGATAGATTTTCAAAAATCTAATTTAAAATTACTAACATAGCATCCAAACAAATTGAGGTTAAGATAAGTCAGATTATCTAGCCTTAAAAAATGATGTGTAACAGTTACGTATAGATTCAGCTATTTTCTCTTTGTAAAGTAGTCATATCTTTGTAAGAGTTTCACAATATGGACCCATGAGAAGGAAATCTATTCTTCTTTCCTTTTCAGAAATAAATTAAATGCTTCAATTCAGTATATTTTGGAAGTGACCAACATGTTTCCACAGAGAGGTTCCTTGTATGGTGGGACTGAAATCACTGTATTGGGTTTTGGGTTCAGCACAATACCAATGGAGAATACTGTCCTCTTAGGTAAGAGTTATATCCCCACCAGAGAACTGTTGCCATTTTTCTTAGCTTAAAGGATGAACTACAGGTGCTGAGTTATTGCACAAACTGTCTATCATGGAAACATTACTTTTCTATTAATGTAAAAAATGTTAATTATATTTGGTGAAGGGGATAAAGAAAATCTGAAAAACTGCTTTCAAACTTTAAATTTTCAGTCAACTAATGATGTTAATTTCATGTTATAGATCATTTAAAGGAGGAGGGGTCAGTTTGGAAAATAATCAGTACTCAAACATGATTACCATTAGAAACAATATCCTACCATATAACAACTTTTGACAAGGCCTTGACAGTTTACTAATTACTCTTCATCTCTTCACAAGAAATATTTGAGAAAAAAATCTTTAACATCTTTCTTCTTTCTAGGTTCCTTTCCATGCAATGTTACATCATCATCAGAAAATGTCATAAAATGTATTCTTCATTCAACAGGAAGTATATTCAGAATTACCAACAATGGGGAAGATTTAGGTACCAACCAATATTTATATATTGTGAATAAGGGAAGCACCTTAGCCTGAAATTAATTTGGTTTTTATTTATAAAATAAAATACCTCAAACTCTTTGGATAATAAATATTGCTATTTATTTTTAAATTTGTGGTGTTCTCTTTGACATAGAAGTTACATATGGAGTAAATCAGTGGCAAATGAGTTAGATCTAGTGAGCTAGATTTTACAACTTGCTCAGGAATCAACATTTGTTTTTGCTTCAGTGCAAAATCTCCTGATTACTGCAGTTTATTATCAGTCATAGGTTTTTAAATGAATATTTAAGTTGAAATTTTATATTTTTGCATGCTTATATGTTTCAGAAAATTCTTATTTTTAAAGAATTGATCCTTGCCTTTAAAGATATTCCTGTAATGTTTTATAACAACTTATTTATTGAGTATCCAAATTTTTAAAAATTATCTCTTGATCACTGCTTTTCAGGTTGTATGACTTATTTCTTGCTTATCTTTTCATTGTCTTTTTTCCCCCATTCCTCCTGTTTATTTTTGTTAAGTGCTTAAATGACATCTGTAATAAAATTTTACAATATTAACTAAAAAGTTTCTTTTGGTAGTGACTATAAAAATAGTGTTTTCAAAGTTAACTAAGAAATTGATTCCTTTTCTTTTTTCTTTTAATATATGACTCAATTCCTGCATCCAGTGCATGGATTAGGCTATGCTTGGTCACCATCAGTCTTAAACGTGTCTGTAGGAGACACAGTGATATGGCATTGGAAAGCACATCCATTTCTTAGGGGGATAGGATATAGAGTTTTCTCTGTCTCCAGTCCTGGAAGTGTAATTTATGATGGCAAAGGATTTACAAATGGAAGGCAAAAGTCTTCATCAGGTAAGTTTCTACTTTATTAAATTTTGCATGATGCCTCATTTTCCTAGATGTAATACAAAGACATTTCATTTAGATTTAACATATTTTTACGTAAACTATATACATAAATGCAGTAAATGGTTTACCAGGCATTTTGTGGCTATAGTAAAAATATTATTAATGTTTTTAATATTTTTATTAATATTAATGAGTGTAAGAACTCATTCTGAAATGAGTTCTGATATTAGAAATATCTTTAATAATTCTGTGATAATTGACCAACTGAAAAATACATTGAAACTGCAAATTACAATGAAAATAGTAACATATATGTATATGTTATATATATAACAAATATATATATATATTTGAATCATACCAATCTGGTAGTGATACTGCTGTTCACTGATGACGAGTTCTGCTTCCTCAAGTGTTGAAGTTTGAACATTAGAGAAGCACGACAAGGCAAGCCTATTAAGCAGGTTTTATTTAAAAGTAATAATACAGACTTCTCCCCTCCCGGGAGGGAAAAGGGGACCTTGGCTGATGTTCTAGAATCCCAAGAAGTGAGCACACCCTACATCTTTCATAGATTAGAGTCTTCTTTGTCTGTTCTCTCCCGGCTTATCTCTGCTTCCTGCCTACAGTGACTAGGCCCAGGAGTTGCCGGTGACAGAGCAAAAAAGGTGAGCAGCAGTTGATGGCAGCGGGAAGGGCCACAGGGAAGATTCAGGCAGGTAGAGGCCCATGGGGCATTAATTAGCAACTCCCTGTCTGTAGTCCTCCATAAGGAAAGGTAGATTTGGTAATCAATGGGCTCCAGAGGTCTTTGACATTCCATTGTCCCAGGGGCAGTCGCCAACTTCCAGATGCAGATGGCTTTCATGGCCTCCATTTCCTGGATTTGACCCGATTCCCTATTTCTACACTGCCTGCCTGTCCTCAATTCTGACTTCAGTAGCAAGTTATCAACTTCTGGTGGTCGGAATCAACTTTAAAATAAATGCATCTTAAAAAATGAATAAGTAAAATGAATGCTTCTTGTAGGAGAACTCAGTGTAAAGTGAGCCTTTTAGATTACTTGTTTTGTTTTGTATGTATAAAGATATAGAGTATGGTCCTGTTGTTAATTTTTCATTGCATGTTGAGTTTTTCCTTAAACTTTGGTAATTTACATCAGATTTGTCATGGTTTTCTAAAAAATTAATGTTGGATCTTGTCTTTCCGGAGTGTAATTTCAGTATGCAAGATAGTTCTTTTATAACCAGTAAGTACATTTCCTTACTACTTCCTGTTGAAATATCAAACACAAGAAAAATAAATTTGTCATCTACATGTACATTTAAATGATCATTTTAAATTTCTTTCAAAGGTGCATTAATTACTTATATTCATTATGTACAATCCTATTTTATGGCAGGTTCATTTTCTTACCAATTTACTTCACCTGGAATCCATTATTATAGCAGTGGGTACGTTGATGAGGCTCACTCCACTTCCCTCCAAGGAGTCATTAACGTTTTACCAGCCCACACCAGGCATATTCCCCTGCACCTGTTTGTGGGGAGCACTGAAGCCACCTATGCTCAGGGTAAGAGGGTTAGAGATGGAAAATGTTGTTTAGGTGACCCAGGGCTGATGGGACCTTTCTAGAGTAGCAGTCCATGCCTGGGTCTAACCTACTTCTGTCTCTTGCTACCATATAACCTTTAGGTTCAGACAGTTCTAAGGCTGGAGTGTATTCTATAAAATAAGGATAGTGTTAATGTCTTCTTGCCACTCTCTCAGAACCCTTGTGTGCTTCAAATGAAATGTAAAGTGAAAATTCTGACCCTCTGCATGTGCCTGAAAACCTATTAAAATGTTAGGCGATGCTATTTTATTTTTCCTGTGGGATCTGGCCTTAGACAAATTGAAAAATAAATTAACTTTCTATTGACTCATTTCTTTACTGTAACATCTTTGTCTAAGTCTTTAATATCTTTATCTGAGACCCTCTTGTCATTAAACAAAAAAAAAAGAAAAAAAGAAAAGAAAAAGAAAAAAACAGAAGAAGATTTTTCAGAATTTAAAAGCATCTTCCTCAAAATAAAGAATTATGCGGTCTGAAAACAGTTCTTGTTTTAGAATGTTATCCACGACTTACAGGCAATTCTTTTTTGTCTAAAGGAGGACCAGAGAATTTGCACTTAGGAAGCTCTGTGGCAGGCTGCCTAGCAACAGAACCCCTGTGTAGCCTGAACAATACCAGGGTTGAAAATTCAAATAGATTGCTCTTTGAGCTTTCAAGTTGTATTTCACCATCTATAAGCAATATTACTCCATCTACTGGAACAGTAAATGAATTGATAACAATTACTGGGCATGGCTTCAGTAATCTCACATGTGCTAATAAGGTAAGAAATAAGGATCTCTTTTGAAACGCCCATATTCTCAATGAAAGGAAGATGTTTTAACCATAACTTCATAATTTAATTTTTACCAGCTTTATGAGATATAGTTCACATACCATACAATTCACCCATTTAAAGTATACAGTTCAATAGCTAAAGATATATAAAGGTATACTCACAAATTCATGACCACAATCAATTTTAGAATTTTTTTTACCCCAAAACAAAACCTAGAAACCTTTAGATATCACCCCAAACTACTCTATTCATCCCAGCCCAAGGAAACCACTAAGTTACTTTCCATCCTTATAGACTTGTCTATTGTGGACATCTCTTATAAATATTGTCATACAATATGGGGTTCTTTGTGACCAGTTTTTTTGCATAGCACATTTTCAAAGTTTATCCATGTTGTACCATTTATTGGTACTTTATTTTGTTTTACAGCCAAATAATATCCCACTGTATGTTACCACATTTTATTTATCCATTTATCCATTCATCAGTTGAAGGACATTTGGTTTGTTTTCACTTTGTGGTTACTATGAATGATGTAGTTGTGAATATGCATGTACAATCACAGTTTGATCTTACAGTTAATTCAAAATATGTATTAATCAATACAGAAATTTAATTTTATGAATAAAAACTTTACACAGAATTAGCTTTCTAAAATTATGGTTGTTGCTAATCTAAAATATGAGTTCATATTAGAGTAATGTACTGATTTGTTTTATTTCATATTCATTTTACTTTCAGGTTACAATTGGTAGTTACCCCTGTGTTGTAGAAAAAAGTAGTGACAATACTATTATGTGTCATATTGACCCTCAAAACTCAATGGATGTTGGTATCAGAGAAATTGTCACTTTGATAGTCTACAATTTGGGCACTGCTATCAACACACTGTCAAACGAATTTGACAGGCGATTTGTACTTTTGCCAAATATCGACATGGTGTTGCCAAATGAAGGATCAGTTACAGGAATGACAAGAGTAACCATAAAAGGCTCTGGATTTGCATCTTCTTCTGCAGGTGTAGAAATCTTCATGGGTCATTTTCCATGTAAAGTTCTAACAGTGAATTACACAGCCATTGAATGTGAAACATCCCCTGCTCCCCAACAGTTCGTGCTTGTACATCTTTTAATACACGGAGTGCCTGCCCAATGTCAGGGAAACTGCAGCTTTTCATATTCAGAAAGCATCACGCCTTATATAACAAGAATCTTCCCAAACTCTGTTGAAGGATCCATAAATGTTCTTATTGAAGGAGAAGGTTTTGGGACTGTGTTGGAGGAAGTTGCTGTTTTCATTGGAAAGCAACAGTTCAGAGCAACACATGTTAATGAAAAGAACATCACTGTTCTTATGACTTCTCTCCCAGCTGGGCTTCATTCTCTCAGAGTTGTGGTGGGATCCAAAGGCTTGGCTCTGGGAAACCTGACTGTTCTCAGCCCTGCCATAGCTTCTGTCTCACCAAAGTCTGGAAGCATTGGTGGAGGAACGACTTTGGGTATCACAGGGAATGGCTTCTGCCCTGGCAACACTACCATCACTGTTGGGGAGGACCCTTGTCAGATTATTTTTGTCAACTCCAGTGAAGTCTACTGCAGCACCCCACCAGGGAGAGCTGGAAAGGTCAATCTGAAGATCTTTGTTAATGCCATCACTTATCCATCTTTGTCATTTACCTATTCCCTAGAGGATACGCCATTTCTCAGAGGGATTGTTCCAAATAGAGGTACTCCAATATCTGCTTGCATTGTTTATTATATTTATATCATATTATCAGTACTATTACTATAGTTATAATAATATTCAAAAATAATTATTAAGTTGTGTTTTTACACTTCTTAACCCAAGTAGTACATGGGATTCAAGATCTGTGTAGTCTCTATTTTGTGACTATTTTTAGTATGTTCTTGGGATAAAATTTTTAGCTAAATTCCAATTTTTGTTTAGAAACAATATCCCCATTAATTTGACCTACCTTTCAAATAGAGGAATGATTAATTTCTATGGACCAAAATGGATAATTTATGTCATTAATGTTGATATGGCACAAAAAACAATCGTTGAAATTCATGAAAAGTCATTCTTACAGAAATTGAGAATTTTTTAGAGTACTTTAATTCCATGCAACTCCAATTGATTATTGTTAGCACAATAGAATTCTTTTTAAGGAGGTAATTGGCGCATTCAGATAGAGAAAATTATTATGATTTACTTAGTTATTTAGCATACACTTTTTTTCCAAGCTAAGAATAGATCAAAGTGTCTTCCCAGTTCCATGTCATTCTGCTGTGCTGTTTCTGAACATCTTCATGCTATTGTAATAATTTTCATCTGTGTAATGAATTCTGGAGTGGTAGCTATAGTGCCATGGTTCAGCGCATGGCCTTGATGCTAGGTTCAAATCCTATCTTCTACTCCCTAATGATAAAATCTTGGATACTTTTGTTCTGTTTTGTTTTAACATCAGTTTCCTTGTAAATAAAGGTTCCTATCTTGTAATAACTTAGGAATTTATTCATAAAATGTAATTTAGAATGGTACTTTTCATAAAGAATTCATTAAATGTTCACCTTTTAAAAAGGTGCCTTTTCAGTTTATATCCTGGGAAATGTATCAGGTAGGGGTAAGATATATTTTCTGCATTCAAGAAGTTTACTATTGTGGGAGGGATGGGGGGAAGGGGAAAAAAATAACAGAATGAATCAAACAACAACAACAAAAAAAAGAAGTTTACTATTAAAATTTTCTTTACTACATCAAGTTTGCTCATTGGAGCAAATGTTAACAATAGAAATAACATTTATATATTTGTAGTCATTGCAAAGAATGGCATTTTTTTCTTACTTCCATGGATCATTTCTCTTCCCAAATTTTCTTTGAATGTCTCTATTAGAATAAGGTATGTGAAGCATAAGAAACCTGTAGGCAAGTGAAATCTGAACAGTTTTATTTACTGAAGAGACAGATAGTAGATGACACCCAGAATAGCATTATTGCATTTTAATGTGAAATGTCAGATAAAGTGATTGTTTCAGTATATTTTGTAGGGGTCCTCTCTGCCATATCCTGCGTGGAGGAGAAAAGGGTTAACTGCCAGAGGAGGATGTTGGCAGTTTTTCTATCTATTACCCAAAAAACTTATCTACTCAGTGACCACAGAGAGCCAATACTCCTTTTATGAGAGAGGGTGTGACGGGCGGGCCATACCAGCTTTGGCCTCTTACAACAACATGGAGTCACTCAACTCTCCTTTATTTATAATACACAGGAAAAGGGGGCAAGGACTGGGAGGAGCTTCTTCTGTGGGGGGGACAGTGTCACCGCCTGTGGCAACAATTGCGCAGGTATTTATTGGAGGGGCCTGGGAATAAACTACTTTTCCTATATTCACTAATTTATAGATGAAGAGAGACTTTGCTTAGAGGAAGAGAAACTTTGCTTAGAGGAAGTTTTAGAGAAAGACAGGCTTGCTACACTTATCAGAGATCTATTTCTTCTTAAACTCTACTGCTTCTCCTTAGAGGTGCGTCCTGCATCCTGTGAACTAAAGGGTGCAACCCAGAGGTGAGTCTCAGTTCTCCGCTCTACAGTCTGCCTTCTGCCGCTGCCTACTGCTTCTTACTGCTAGCTGCTTCTCTTCTCTGCTAGCTGCTGCTTTTCTCTGCTAGCTGCTGCTTCTTACTGCTGCTTCTGCTTACTGCTGCTTCTTCTCTCTGCTAGCTGCTGCTTTTCTCTGCTAGCTGCTTCTTCTCTCTGCTAGCTGCTTCTGCTTACTGCTGGTTCTATTCTCTGCTAGCTGCTGCTTTTTGCCTTCTGCCTACTGCCCGCTTATATCCCCTCCAGGAGGCGGAGGGTGGGGCCACACCAGTTGAGATCAGGCGAGGAGCCAGCTGCCCTATCACGGCAAAGGTTAAAATGAGCAGGCACGAGCAGGAGCACTCGGGAACACCTGTGCATGCGTTGTGTGCGTGGACTTAATTGAATACGGCCAATGACAAATCACCTGGGTGTGCTTATGTTAATTAACCTCCTCACTGTCGATGTGATCAAAGCAACCTCCAGCTGGCCACCAGGCGCCATCCCAGCGCAGCCCACATGGCACAGCCCCCAACAGGACAGGATAGGGTGGAGTTTGGGAAACCATCTCTTAGGGGGAAAATTCCAGAAGGAGACAGGGAACCACTCCCATGTAGCGCCACATGCTTCCCAGCCATTCCTAGAAGCCAGGCCTCTGTGTCCCAATGGCTCAACCCAGTCGATTCTGCTAAATAAGGATGGCTTCCCACAATATATGAAATAATTTTTGTTTTGTATCTTTTCTTATACCTTAAAACTATTCTTAACCTGAAATATTAATATTTGTAATGTATATGATGTTGCATATATCATGACATCTGTTGGTAATTCTCACTATAGTCAATTATATAGTAATTCTTATTATTACTACTTGAATTAAATTCAAAGTACTACTTGACTCTGCATTTGTAACAAATTGTAGAGATTACTACCTATTCATAAAGATTTAGGTATATATATTCACTTGAATGACCTATGAGAAATTCTGTATGTTTAATGTCCTCAGTGTACATTTTTCAAAAGAAAGATAGATTGACATTCTTGGTTCTGTGTGCAATCATTAAGACCTTAACATTAATATTCTTTTAAAAGTCTTTAATTTTTTTTTTCTGTATTTACAATCTTATACCTGATTATTCATATGTCATAATTTGTTTATCAAGTCATATCTGTTGAAAATATTTGAATTAAGAAAAAGTAGTTTATTCTGAAAAAGAGTTGCTAATATCAGGGGGGAAAATCACCAAGAATAAAAAATTAGCCTCATCCATATACCCCAACCCACCATACCCTGCCCAGACATTTCTACTTCTTAACTCTAGATCCTCTTTTTTCTCTCTGACTTTCTTCTACTTCTCTATCTTTTCTAATAGCCTGAATTAATAACTTACCATTTAGGAGACTGTACAGAAGGACTGGAAAATAATGACCACTGAGATAAATCACTTAAAGTTAATGTACAGTAGACTGTGGTCTTTATCGAAGTCAAATTGTATATGACACAGCATGTATGTTAGTGTTAGTTTTGAAACACTGGATATTATTTTGTTTCTAGAAAGAGGTATAGTTTTGAATGCATGCGTAAGCATTGAAATTTAAGATATATTCTGAATGGTGTTTGCTTTTCTTTTTTTTAAAGGTCCACCAGGAACTGAAATTGAGATCACTGGATCTAACTTTGGTTTTGATATCTCAGAAATTTCAGTGACTATTGGTGACATTCAGTGCAACGTAACCATGGTCAATGATAGCATGCTGCAGTGCATCACTGGAGCCCATGCTGGTGGCACTTTTCCTGTGCTGATGCATCATAAGACTAAAGGCTCTGCTGTGTCCACTGTTGAATTTGAGTACCCACTTCATATTCAAAATATTCATCCAAGGCAAGGTAGTCATGGATATACAGGAGCATAGGCATATTTTATATTGTTTCCATAAACACATTTAGAAAAAAAAAATGTTCTTTAAACATTACTAAAATTTCTACTTCCACTAATACATTATTAGTACACTAATTATTATATTATTCCACTAATACATTATTATTATTATTCATCAAACAAATAAGTAAGCAGTAATATAAACATTCAAGGAATTTGGCTAATGCCTTTATTTGTCTTAGGACTGCATAATTTATTTAAAATTTAACCCTAAAGTGACCAGGGTATGTATCGAATTTTTAAAAAATGGTATTTAGCCATCACTGAAATATATTTATTGCTACAAAAATAGTATTATTTTTCTAGTTGAAAATCATTTTAATGGCTAAAAGCCTCTAAGCTTCACTAATGTACTCAACTACAATAGTAATTTTATGCATATATTTTAACTACTCCGAAATTCCTTTTTATATTTCTTTTAAATAAAAAATATTTCTAGAAATACTTTATATCAATTACCAGAATTGACATTTTCTCACTGAAGATTTTAAAACACTACAAATCAAAAGATGTTCTGTTTTATTAATATAATTTTAGATCTAAGAATCTTTTCATTTAATATAATTTCCATTTTAGATTTCAAGATAAAGTTAATAAATATGTACATAGGGAAAGTTTTCTTTTAATCAGTTTTACTGTTTCCTTGTATTTGTCTTCATTAGGCAGTTTTGGTGGCGGCCAAACCATGACAGTGACAGGCACTGGATTTAATCCACAAAATTCAATTGTATTAGTCTGTGGCTCAGAGTGTGCAATCGACAGACTTAGATCTGATTGCACAATATTATTATGTGAGATTCCACCCCACAATGGTAAGTTGTCAGAAAAAAAAATTGAAAAATGTTTAAAAAATTGTATAAAGATCATAGTCTGAATTGCTTTTTTCAAGTTGGTAGTTTACTTGGAAATAATTGAATCAACCTGATTTTAAGCAATTTATTCCAAACTTTGTTTTCTAGATTTAACATATCTTCAAAGATGTAAGTTAATGACAAAAAATGATGATACTTAGCTTATTGAGTGGGTCAAATGGAGAACATGTCTATACTTTTTGCTAGTGTATTAGGTTTCCTTTAAAGATAGGATAGTATGAAACAAACTGCCAAAATTCAAACCCTGTGTGTCTTTGGGCAAGTTGTTTAACATCTCTGCGCCTCAGTTTCTTCAACTATGATGTGAGATTAATCACATTATTATTATTTTACAGGATTATTATGAGGTTAATGTATGAAAAGTGGGTAAAATGATATGTAGACTATGATATATGATTTTCTATTTTTATTATGTTTGTTTATTTTTATTTAGTGGTTAAGAACCAGAACTCTGGGAGTCTCTGAATTTCAACTTTTACATTTATTGTGTAATACTAAGTAAACTTTTCTCTACTTCAGTTTCTATATTAAGTAGATATTATTAATGTCAATTTAATTTATTGTTAAAGTATCTAGTACTTTATGCAATCAATTTTAATTATTATTTAACAAAAGTTAGGAAGGTATTTAAACAAGGTGACTATTCTAGATGAATAAAGGATATGATTTATGTGCAAAAATCTTTTTAAACTTTAGCAAAATTTGGTACTGGGGATTGGACTTGGGGCACTCGACCACTGAGCCACATCCATAGCCCTATTTTGTATTTTATTTAGAGACATGGTTTCACTGAGTTGCTTAGCACTTCGCTTTTGCAGAGGTTGGCTTTGAACTTGTCATCCTCCTGTCTCAGCCTCCCAATTTGCTGGGATTGTGGGCATGTGCCACTGTGCCCAGCTTCTGTGACGTTTTAAACAAGAATATTGAAAATATAACATTTTTATGTCTGGGCTTATTCTCGTTTTTAATAGTAGAGTTTCTGATAAAAATATGCAGCAATGCTACTGAGATCTGGCAAGAGTTCTAGGTTGTTTCTCTTAACACAGACTCCTCACCTTCCTTTCATATTTGGTACAAGGTTTCTGTAGTTTTCCTGCCTCTGGCTTGCCTTCACCCATCACTCCTTGCTGTTTTCAGTGTTTCTGCCTTTAGCAGTTCCTCCCTTTTTCCAATTTGCAGTGTTGGAAACACCAGCAGTGGAAAACCAAGGAGGCAGGTTTGCAGAACTGTCTAGAGTAACTGTCTGGGGAAGGTTTTTTCCCCTCTGAATATGTGCATGCACTTTGTGATGTTTCCGCTATTGTGAAAGGTTTTTATAACTCACATTCAGCCTGCGTTTAGTAATGTGTGGTCATGGGAAAAGAAAAATGTTATTGAAAATGTCTGGGGAATTTGCAAATAACTAAGGGCCTATGGCAGAACTGTGCTGAGTTTGACCCTCTTTTCATAGGCAGGGGACCTGAGCAAGCTTGTGAAGTGAGTGTGGTCAATGGGAAAGATTCGTTTCTGTCCCTGACTCCATTTACGTACATGGCCTCACTGACTCCGCTCATCACTGAAATATCTCCCAAGAGAGGCAGCACAGCAGGTGGTACCAGACTCACAGTCAGGGGATCAGGATTCAGGTACTGTCTTCATACATACACAGTTTGACGCATTTTTCCAGACTCCAGCCACTAAGCCTGCAACCCAATATTCTAGGATAGTGCTTAAATATAGCCATATCATGTGTTCCTCTCTGCTCATAAGCCACACTTGAGGCACAAAATAGTACTAATATCTAACATTGATTGAGTACTCAGTCTGTACCAGGTAACTTCCCATCTACAGAAACTTCCTGTCTTATGAGACATTTTTAATCCCATCTGCATTGTATGGTGATTCCATTCCTGGTCTTTTAGTGATAAAATGGGATTAAATTAAATATAGCAGGTTTAAATCTACCACTCCCTGGCTTTTATCCAAAAGACTTAAAATCAGCATACTATAGTGATACATACATACTAATATTTCAACAGCACAATCTATAATAGCCAAGTTAGGGAACCAGTCTAGGTACCTATCAACAGACAAATGGATAAAGAAAATGAGGTATATATACACCATGAATTTCTACTCAAACATAAAGAACAATGAAATTATGTCATTTGCTGGTAAATGGTAGGAGACTAAAATGAGAAAGCTTGTGTAACTTGCCCTAAATCCTAGTAACATCACAAACATAATCCCTTGTTATACTTTCCCCACTGTATTATCATCTCCATCTGTGTCCAGCATCACTGGGTCAAAGAAACATCTTTCCATACACCAAGCCCATTCCCCTATAAATAGTTGGGTTCCTTCTTCTCTTACTTATTCTTTAGCTCAGACTTCTTTACTGTTGTCACTATTCAGGTGGATAAGGCTGACTTTAAAACACCACATCACATAAGGTATAGAAGGCAATTCTAATTCCTCAAGTACCCATAATTATTTTGGACTTGAATTTTAGAAGGAGGTTAATTTCTAAGGTTTGTGAGTGTGATGAAAATGTCACCTTGGCAAAATGATTCTCAAAAGTTTCTTTTCTTGCTAAGTGAGATAAGCCAATCTCAAAAAACTAAAGGACGAATGATCTCGCTGATAAGCGGATGAGGACATATAATGGGGGGTGGGAGGGGTTAGCATTAGGTTTAGGGTTAGGTTTAGGGTTAGGGATAAGGAGAGTGGTAAGAATGAAGGAAAGAAGGACTGTATAGAGGGAAAAGAGGGGTGGGAGGGGTGGGGGGGAAGGGAAAAAAAATAATCAAACATCATTGCCCTATGTAAACGTATGATTACACAAATGGTATGCCTTGACTCTATGTACAAATAGAGAAACAACACGTATTCCATTTGTATATAATAAAAAAAAGTTTCTTTTGATTCATTTTACACAAATGGGGTACAATTTTTCATTTCTCTAGTTGTACATGAAGTAGAGGCACACCATTTGTGTAATCATACATGTACATAGGGTAATGATGTTCATCTCATTCCATTATCTTTCCTTCCCCCTGTCCCCTCCCACCCCTCCTTTCCCTCCTTTTTCCATTCTTCCCTCTCTCTTCCCTGCCCTCTGTTATGTATCATTATCCACTTATCAGAGAAAACATTCAGACTTCAGTGTTTTGGGATTGGCTTATCCCACTTAGCATGATATTCTCTAACTTCATCCATTTACCAGCAAATGCCATTAGTTTTATTGGTGCAGCCACTCTGGAAAGCAGTATGGAGATTCCTTAGAAAACTTGGAGTGGAACCACCATTTAACCCAGCTGTCCTACTCTTGGCCTATATCCAAAGGACTTAAAATCAGCATACTACAGTAATGCAGCCACATCAATGTTTATAGCAGCTCAATTTACAATAGTTAGATTGTGGAACCAACCTAGATGCCCTTCAATATATGAATGGACAGAAGTCTCTTTCGAAGGTGCGCATTTGGAGAGTAACAGAGTCTCTCAATAATTCCAACCCAGGAAGTCTTCTAACACTAGAGCACTTGCTAGTTTGTACAGTTCTATTTCCTTACCTTTTAATCTCTTTGTTTACTTTATTCCTCAACAAATATTTTTAAAGTCTTACTACTAAAAAAAAAACATTGATCTGCACTTGAATGGATCCTAGGTGAGATCATTACTTTGCCATAGTATAGATTAAAAAAGGGATTGGATTATGTGACATAGAAATTTGAGAAAAACATGTGTTCTGTTTTCCCTTTTCTCCTTTACAGCGAAAATGCACAGGATGTTCACATCACCATAGCTGAAGCCAGATGTGATGTTGAGTTTTCCAACAGGACACATATCACCTGCATGACAGAGGCCCACACTCCTTCGGGATGGGCACCAGTTCATGTTAACATCAAAGACATTGGCAGGGCCAAGCTGGTAATAATGCTGTTGGGGATACTAATCACAACAATAGAAAAACTTATGGAAGGTGGGCTAATTGGTAATGGATGTTTTACTTTAACGTCTCCAAAAGATGAATTGTGACTACTGCAGATTTAAAGTAGTTGGCATTTTGTTGCTTATTACTAAAATTTTTATTACTTTAGATTGTAATTATTCTGGATTATAGACTAATTGGTAATATATTTTTCAGTTTATTATCATGAAAGAAACTGAGTCAGCGATCACATATTTGAAGTGGGGTATATTTTATTATTGTTACAAATGTGCTTTAGATTTATGTCTTTGAGAAACTGAAAAATTCTGCTCAGTTCTCTAAATTTCAAAATCTTTCATGCTTTATTACAGGATAATGCTGACTTCCTGTATGTTGATGCTTGGTCCTCCAATTTCTCATGGGGAGGAAAATCTCCCCCAGAGGAAGGGTCACTTGCTGTTATTACAAAAGGACAGATCATTTTATTGGACCAAAGTACTCCTATTCTGAAAATGTTGCTTATTCAGGGTAAATTTCTGAAAATCTGTTTATGAGTCTCTGCCCATGGAATATTTCTATGAAGTTAATTTAATCAAAGTTTATGATTGTGAGCATTCATAGTTATACTGTGTTTTTAATATGGAGTATAGTGCTCAGTTTTTTTGAGTATTATAGTTTCTTTGTAGTTATGATATTATTGTATTACAACAAGCATTATTTTAATCAAATAGAACAAAAAATGTCAGCGTATATTGCATGCATGTAGGCAAGTAGCTTTTATAGTTAAATGATGTCTCATGAAACTGTTTTTCGTGACAGTGGGAGGATGAACTTGCCCATGCACTCATATTTATTTGATCTCAATAGTAATATGTAAAATTATAATACTCCGTTAAAGTTAGTCGTAAAGGACCCCCTGACTCCTTGGTAACCAGGTTGTGACCCTGTGACTTTTGCCTGTGACCCAGCTTTCAGTGGTCATCTAGGCTTCTCTCTGCTCCTTAATATATTCTTTTAATCATAAAAAGTGAAATAACCACAGCTATTACAATTATGTAAAAAAACAAACAAACAAACATTGAGGGATAAGAGTAAAGTGCTTAGGGCTTTAGAACATAAACTTCGCTGTGATGGTTTTAGCTGATCAAAGACTTTTGTAATTTCGCAATAATTTTTAACTTCTGGGATAATAACAATGTTCAGTTATTCAAAGTTATTGAGTATGAGTTCATTAGACAAGTAAAATTTTACTTTCCACATGTTTACATTAATCTCATAAAAATTCATCTCAGTATATTATTGGTAATACTAATCAACCTGTAGCTGTTTGGGTGCAAATTAGTGGGCAAGAATTCAGAGTTAATGTTGATGTTATAGAATAGTGTCTATAAACATGCGTTTGTCTGATTTTAACTTTTAATTTTTTTATTTTTATTTTTTTGTGATGCTGGGTATTGAACTCAAGGCCTTATGCATGTGAGGCAAGCACTCAGTCAACTGAGCTATATATCCCAAGCCCTTAATTATTTTTATTATTAATTTATATTTTGAATTACTGTAATTCATAGAATTAATTTGTGTAACTACACTATTTAATAACATTTAAGATATAAAAATTGCCAAGGGAAAATAATCTGTCTTAGATTTTGTTTCTCTGTCAACTTCCAGGGTCTTATCTGAAGCTTTTATACTTTCATGTTATCAAACAGCAGAAGTAAAGTAACACAAATCAAGGTAGCAGGACAGGGATAAGAACTTACACTTTTACTTTTAACTTAGTAGGTAATTTTTTATAATACTTTTTCTTGAGATATGTTTAAAATTTGTATGATTCATAGGTGGAACTCTAATATTTGATGAAGCCGACATTGAACTCCAAGCAGAAAATATTCTAATTACAGATGGTGGCACTCTTCAGGTACAAAAGAGAACATGACATAT
This sequence comes from Sciurus carolinensis, assembly GCF_902686445.1. NCBI lineage: Eukaryota > Metazoa > Chordata > Mammalia > Rodentia > Sciuridae > Sciurus > Sciurus carolinensis. Next base: position 30,461,947 of record NC_062213.1, on the reverse strand, counting down.
ATTCATTGTTAGCCTCTATTTCCATTTTAAATACTATGTGTAAAATGGATAGTTAATTACACCAACCTCTCCTGAGTTTATCTTTGCTTAGGTTTCTTTTTTTTTTAATAAAACATCCTTTATCTGGGGAAAGGTTTCCTAGAGTATTCTTGCAATTTAATGGGAAGATAATTAATATATTATCAAGGAGCAGAATTTAAAACAGAACAAAAAATATAGCTCTGATATGTGGCTAAAGTTGACCAGAGGTCTGACATAGAGTATTTTGCTGACTAGAGACTTTAAGGCTTGTATTTTGAAAGAAAAATATGAACAACTGAACAACCAATCCTCAAAAAGAGAGGAAAGAGATGGAAAAACAAATTACTTTTTCATGATGAGAATTGTGGATATTGAAGCTGGGAGTGTTGGTATATTCCTATAATCCCAGCTACTCAGCAGGCTGAAGCAGGAGGATCACAAGTTCACAGCCAGCCTGGGGTCAATTCCTAGTAGAGTTTAAAAAAAAAAAAAGGAAATGTTGGGTTTTAATTTTAATTTTCTGAATGAGGCCTGTGAAATCTTTTGCAGATTGGAACAGAAGCATCCCCCTTCCAGCACAAAGCAGTAATCACCTTGCATGGGCACCTGAGATCTCCTGAGCTCCCTGTGTATGGTGCCAAAACACTGGCTGTGCGAGAGGGAGTCCTGGATCTGCACGGTACTGAGGCCCAAGCTAAGCAAAAGCTCCCAGGCTTGTCTGTCTTCAGACGTCTTGTCCCCAACCCCACTACCCTCCCCTTACACAGGCCAGTCTCAAGTCCACTCTTCCCCAGGCCTTCTCTAAGCCTTCCTCTAATCCTTTACCATAGGCTTCCTAATGTTTTCTGTCTTATTTTGCACTTGGCACAGTACACCATGACTGTTTGCTTCATTTATTTGTCTATGTGGAAAGGCACTAAACCTGGAAACAGAAGACTAATTCCTTACATATGTATCCAGAAATGGACTCTTTCTAAAACACATCAATAAATTTATAGTTGTACTTTTCTACAGCTATATTCCAGAAAATTGTCAGCAAGTAAAGATGATTTTGATAGTGTTGGAGGTGTCAGGATAACATTTTTATAAAAGAATGAAATTTATCCTTTTCATGTTGAAGCCTTCTGTATTACAACAGTCTGTTTGTTTTTAATTTAGAATGTCATAAACATAGTACCTTGTTATGATCATAAATATCCTTTGTGCTAAATATCTATCCTACTATAATTTCTTAGAAGTTAATATGCATTATTTATCTCTAGAGTATTGGTTTAAGCTATTCCTATCAATAATGGCAAAGATAATAATAGGCTTCTGTCCATGTTTGTTAATATGATTACAAGACAGTTATACTATGTTTCTATAAAGAAGATTGTTATAAATGGAGTACATCATTGCAGAAGGATTTTTTTTTCTAATTTTATAGAAGCATATATTATTATAAACCTGTTACTTTTCTGAAGCAAGTATTCTTCACATTTATTTTTTGAGATAGGTATGAAATCTTAAGGTAAAATTAACCTTCCTTAAATTAATTTAATCCAGACAAAAATTAAATGCATAACCTCAGTTACTTAGAAAGCACATCTGAAGTTTTGCATGTTGGCTCCAGGTCTGCCTGTTCCTGTGGTCTGGACACATTTGGCTCACACTGCAAAGGCAGGGGAACGGGTTTTGATTTTACAAGAAGCAGTGACATGGAAGGCAGGAGATAACATTGTAATTGCGAGCACAGGACACAGGTATGATTTTTGGTTTAGAAAACAGATTTTTTTAAAGCTTGTAAAAAAATGAATGATTCAGATGTCCACTCTCTTTGACTTAAATTTGAATCCTCTATTAAAAAAGCATAAACAGCCTAATACATGTGCCAAATGTGAACATTTGGTTGAGTTTTCAGTGACTAAATTTACAATTACAAAAAAAGTAAGTACAAATCTGAATGTATAAAATAAATATTTACTAATAAAACATTTTGTTTTCCATGGCTAGGTTCCTATGTAAGATTTCATTTAAAAAAAAACAAAAAAGTATTCTGCTATTAAAAGCCATTTTAAAACATATGACTTAGAGCTTTAATTAAATACATTCATGAATGCAAAAATGTAAATGAGTTTCTTTGTTTGAGGTCACCAAAGAATATGGTTGAAAGCAGCTAGTAAACCCTTTCTTATCTTACAGTCTTGGCAGTGGTTCCCTTGGAGCAAAATTGTTTGCAATGATAAGTAAAAGGGAAGAAACCATGATAGAAAAAGTGATGATTAACGTGATCTTTTAGATGCCTGACATTTCAAAATTGAAACTGTTATACCCTTAATTTCTATTTCATTATATGTTTTTAATAAACAAGAAATTCAAGGAAAAAATTAATATAGCTCTCCTAAGTATATCAGAATGGGGACAAGAAGAGCCTTATTTTTGCTTTGTTGTTCAAGTTATGGATAGTACTAAGATTGGATATGGTTATGCTTATGAGGAAGTAAATAGTAATTTATGACAAGAAACAGATATGTTAAGGCCATGACTCAATTTAAATTTGAAATTCGAGATGGCATTTAAAGTTTTCCATTTTCCAAATTAAAAATAGACTTGCAGATGTTAGGAAGAGTTAAATACATATGTAGCTTTGCAAGTACCCATTTTTTCTGCCCTTGGAAGAAATTTTAATTACATAATAACAAAAAAAAAAAAGCAGGAAATTCACAGGGCTTATTAATAGAACAGAAAATCCTTATTTATAATCTTTATGAAATAACAGAGCAAGTTTACAATTTAGCATAGGGCTATTTAATTTCAAAAAAACAAGAATTAAGGAGTTCTCTTCCAACTCTAACTCATTGTTCACTATTTTGTTGGTAAATCCTACCTGAGAATTTGTAAAACCAGGTAAAAGTTAAGAAAATGACTTCTAAAGTCAATCAGCCTGTGCCCTTTTCCCAACAAAATTGCTGTCCACCCTGGGCCAAGTTTCCCTTCTCTGTGCTTCAGTTGAATTGCAATGCTATTAATATCTACCCCATAGAATTATTGTAAGCAGTCAATGAGTCAATGTGCAAAGCCTTAGAGTAGAACTTGGCTCAAAGTAAGTGCTTTATAAGCATTAGTTATTACTACAAAGGAAGGAAAGGTGTTTCTAGGTGCACACACATACAAAAATACCACTTAGAACTTTCTTTTCTAAAGAAATTGCTATATCATCTGGATGCAAGAGAATTGAAAAAAGACCATTCTAAGCCCCTTTCCCCTACCACTGTGAGATCTTGTACTGCTGAATCACCCTTTTCCATAAACATCCTGTCTCCACCTCTCCTAACTCCTTCCCCCACAATTCCCTCCCCTCAATCCTTTGCAATTCTAGGTTTGTCTGATGACCCATCAACCTGAAAAACAACTTTATTCTCCCGTATCCTCTGGCTTCTTTCATTGTTATCCTTTTTTTTTTTTTTTTTTTTTAAAGTACACTGCTTAATCCTATATACCAGTTTCATCTGTTTCATTCTTATTATCCTTTTTTAACCCTTTAAATCCCTACATTCTAATATTTTTCTTCACAAAACCTTTCTCAGCAACCTTCCAGTTACCATTCTTCACTCCTTGCACATCACCTATTCTTTCAGTTCTACCCTTGAAATGTCTCCTCTATCAGCTTATCCTCCTCTCAGTTTAATTTAGACCCTCAGTCCTTCTTACCGGAAATTTGATGTTATTGTCCTATTTAGGCTCCATTCCACTTTTCCCCCCACACAAATCCATTCTGCATTAATATGTTCAATCAGTAGAAAACTGTTACTATTGTTAACTTTTGACATGCACTATTCTAAGTGCTCAGGATACAAAACTGTTCAGGGTCCCTTGCCTAGAACAGTAGCCAGACTGGTGGAAGGGACAAAGAAGTAGGTATTTTATAATTATAGACTGCAGTGGGGTTGCTCTGGGGGCAACAGCGCACTATGTAGAGTGCACTGGGAATCCAGAGGAGTTGGAAAAGTTAAGAGACTTGACTTCTAATCTGTTTCACACATGGCACTATCATTTGAACTTGTATTTAAAGGATGAAAAGCATTTGCAAGGGAGAGAAAGGTCAAAAGGGAATTACAGGAAAACATCGGAAACTCCCCTAACCTTACCTCTTTTTAACAGCACCAATCTTTAGTAGACTGAAGTAGGCAGAAATTGACAGACCCATCTCAAAACCAGGGCACTTTATACTTGGTATCCCCAGTTTTTAACTATGTCCTTAGTTAAAAGGACATAGAAAGCAGGCTAGACAATAAATATTTGTTGAGCAACTAAATATGTGATATGAACATTATGGAATTTACAAGTCCTTTTTACTGTAGCTGGAATTTGGGGCATATTGGAGAAATGGTAGAAATAAACTTCAACTTAGTGTTTTCTTTGTTCAGAAACATCCAGTGGCTTTTCTTTGTAGGGGTCTCTCAAGTTTGGTGTGATTGACATTTCACACCAGACAATCTTTGTTGTGGGGATCAATCCGAGGATTATAGGATGCTCAGAAACCTCCTGGGCCTTTACCCACCAGATGCCAGTAGCACCTTCTACTTGTGACAGCCAACAATGTCTCCAGTCATGGCTGGGGTATAAAACAACCCTCAGTTGAGAAATTCTGAGGATGATCCTTGAAGTTCTGAATGAATATTTCTTTTGAATTCTTTTTAAAATTGAATGCAGTTCTATGAACAAATCTACTCAAAAAATTTTTTATTCAGTTACTCTAAGAAAGAGTAAAATATTGTATTCGAAGTCCTCTTCAGAATATTTCATAACATAATTTCCTTATTTCATAAATGAAGTGTTCAAAATGGCATCAACTGAATATGTCAAATCAATATAAATAGTATTATTTATAATAACTTTTAAATTCTTAAAAATTTTTTACAGACAGAGTCAACGAGAGAATGAAAAAAGAACCATTGCATCTGTATCTACTGATGGCATAAACATAACACTAACTAACCCACTGAATTACACACACTTAGGAATCACTGTCACACTCCCTGATGGAACTCTGTTTGAAGCAAGGGCAGAAGTTGGAATTCTTACAAGAAATATCTTAATAAGAGGATCTGATAATGTAGAGTGGAACAACAAAATCCCAGCATGTCCTGATGGGTTTGATACAGGTAATTTTAGCAGTTTCCAGGTAATTTTAGTAGCTGGTATAATCATGATACAAATTTTCAAAATTTAATTGGCTTATATTGAAATGCCATATTTTAGTGTCAACTTGCAAATCTGCCTGTGAATTTCATTAAATGTGGAAATCTGGAAGACCTAATAGTATTTTAAAATAACATTATGAAAGTATTTGCAATATATTGAAGAAAAATGGTACTTGTTGACATTAATTGGAGAAATAAGTGCACTTGAATTCTATTGATAAAGTCTCTACTTTTATGAACCCTTCTATGTTTAGATTCTACCTTGATAATGGTGGATTTGCATATCATCAAGAAGCTATATTCTTTAAACTTACCAAAATGTAGGAAACTACATTTGATGATAATGTCTTTAGCAAATATTTGATTTAGCAATGCTTTCCTCTTTTCAAAAATCTGTATTCCATTAGAGCAGTATATGTGGGAATGAATTCAGTGTAGATAGATATTTTAATTAATCATTCCTAGATAGATGATGGATTGATGGACAAGTGGATAAATGGAAAGATAAGAAGTAGATAAATAGAACAGAGCCTGTCTGGATAGGCTAGGGCAGAATTTGTTAACTTTGGCACTTTTGACATTTTGTCTAGATCATTCTTTGTGTGTGGCTCTGTCCTGTGCATTGTAAGATATTTGGCATTGTACTTGTCTTCTAGTGATTAAATTCTGGTAATACTCCCCACAGCTATGTTAACCAAAAACGTTTCTAGATATTGCAAAAAATGTTCTCTAGAGGCAAAATCATCCCCAGTTAAGAACCACTGGACTAGGTTGTGCTTTAATAGTAAACAGGCCCCAAAACTTAGTGATGTAAAATGACAAACATTTACTTCTCATTCATGCTACATGTGTCCAGTCCAAAATGGGCCAAGGGAGAGACTCTGTTCATTATAACCATTCCAGAATCCAGGCTGATGTAGGCTCCATCTCAACATGAATTTCCATGATTTCTGAGGCAGAAGATGAGAAGGTTGGGGAGTCAAGCAGTAGTAATTAATGGCTTTGGACCTGAAGTCATACGTGCCTCTTCTATTCAGGTGTTATTTAGGCAGAGCTAAGTCCATGGTGATGTTTAACTTCAAGGAAATGAATTAGTACCCAGTAGAACAGATCTGTGTATTTCTGAATCTTAATGATATTTTTATGTAGTACAAAGGACAATGTATTTTGTAAGCCTCTTAAATATTTTATGTAATCATTAATATCATTGCAATTCTATGAATAGATAAATAGTAACAGTTTAGACAATTAGCCTTTTCTTCAATGAGATGCATAAATAAAGCTCATTATGACACAAATAATCTATGTTCTGGTTTCAATTCATCTGCATCAAGTTTCACAGTGTACATGAAGTCAAGTTTTAAACTATTTAAGTATATAATACTTCCTGTCTTGCTTACTTACTATAATTTTCAGAATTAGGTGACAGCACATATTCTAATGCTATGTAAGATTGCATTAATTATGCTAATACCCAGTTTTGGGGAAAAGCTTCAGAAACAATAAAACAAAATACCATTATCAGGATTCACTGAACTATTGAAATATTTCTTTAGCTTCTTCACTAACAAATACTTCAGTAAGTATTCTAGGGCATGCAAAGGTGGACAAGACAAGGTACTAACTTTGTACCATCTAGAAGAGGAGATGATGTGAATATATGTATTTATGTTCCAGGATAAAATTGCAATAACACTGAATGAAAAGATGCAACTAGGTATGGAGAAAAATATTTCTTTATATAATAAGATTGCAACATGGTCTTTTATGATTCTCTTAAAATATTTTTAAAGGTGAATTTGCTACACAGACATGCCTCCAAGGAAAGTTTGGAGAAGAAATAGGGAGTGATGAATTTGGAGGCTGCATTATGTTTCATGCTCCTTTACCTAATTCTAACCTGGTAACTGGAAGAATAGAATATGTGGAGGTAAGAAGCATTACTGTTAAATCACAGTGGCTTAACTAAAGCCATCTATACAATTAATATGTATTAAATTGTTCCTGTTTGACATATTCTACTTATGATCTGACAGGGAAGACAGATAAGGAAGGAAAGGTGAGAAGGCAGGAGGGAAGAAATGATAGCAAAATCCATAACCCATCCAGGGCACACCTAGACCTCATGGAGAGGTCTAGAGTCAATATCTCCATTTCATGATACTCTCCTCCTAAGATGTTGCACACATTCTAAGATATGAACTGAAGGAGGTTGCCAGGGTTAATTTGTATAGTAAATATTAGCAATGGTTATTTTTCTATTTTTAGATGGAGAATAAAAATAGATAATCTAATATTTTATTTTCTTATTTTATGAGTTTATATTAAACACACACACATTCACACATTTATACATTTAGTCATCCTCAGTATTAGATTATTAGATCATAAACTGTTGGAAAGAATACATAACAGAGTGGTTAATAAGAGCACCTATTCTAGAGTCATACCAACATGGCTTTGAATGGAGCTTTGTGACTGTAAACAAGATACACAAACTTTTTAAGAAACTTCAGTTTCTTCATCTTCAAAATGAAGTTAATGACCAGACTCAACTTTGTAGGATTGTGAGGAAGACTGCTATGAAAACACTTAATACAATATTTGGCACATGACCAACATTCAGAAGTTTTTCTAATTATTGTGTAATGACCAAAGTAAAGGAAGAAAAGGTCTCTTAAGAGGTTTCATTTTGTAAAACACAAAATTTCAGTAGTAGACAGAAGTAAAAAGCAAGAGTCAAAGATGGCTTTTGTTCATTCATTCATTCATTCATTTTTTTCACAAGCATGGTCTCTTACACATTGTATAAAACAAGTTGGATTGAGGATAAAATAACATTTGCAAATGATAAATGAATTGTATGGAAGATATTAATGTATTTGTAATTAATATATAATTTTGAAACAAGGAAAAAAGATCTGGGCAAACTGTGAGTCTATGTATATTAATAAATAACTGATTTCTGGGTTTGACAGATATTCCACGCTGGCCAGGCTTTCCGGTTGGGGCGATATCCAATACATTGGCACTTACTCGGAGATTTACAGTTTAAATCTTATGTAAGAGGCTGTGCAATTCACCAGACCTATAATAGAGCTGTTACTATCCATAATACGCATCACCTTCTGGTTGAGAGGAATATTATATATGATATCAAGGGAGGAGCATTTTTTATAGAAGATGGCATTGAACATGGCAACATTCTGCAATATAACTTGGCAGTATTTGTTCAGCAAAGTACTAGTCTTCTGAATGATGATGTCACCCCAGCTGCATTTTGGGTAACCAACCCGAACAACACCATACGGCACAATGCAGCTGCTGGTGGTACTCACTTTGGCTTTTGGTACCGCATGAATGACCACCCCGATGGACCATCTTATGATCAGAATATTTGCCAAAAAAGAGTTCCTCTTGGAGAATTCTTTAATAATACTGTTCATTCTCAAGGTTGGTTTGGAATGTGGATCTTTGAAGAATATTTCCCCATGCACACGGGATCTTGTACTTCCACAGTGCCAGTGCCTGCGATCTTTAATTCACTTACTACTTGGAATTGTCAAAAAGGAGCTGAATGGGTCAATGGAGGTGCCCTGCAGTTTCATAACTTTGTGATGGTAAACAATTATGAGGCTGGAATTGAGACCAAGAGGATCCTGGCTCCTTACATTGGAGGGTGGGGTGAAACCAATGGAGCAGTGATTAAAAATGCCAAAATTGTTGGTCATCTTGATGAACTTGGAATGGGTTCTGCATTTTGCACATCAAAAGGCTTGGTGCTCCCATTTAGTGAAGGCTTGACTGTATCTTCAGTACATTTTATGAATTTTGACCGTCCCAATTGTGTGGCTTTGGGAGTGACATCCATCACTGGAGTTTGTAATGACAGATGTGGAGGATGGAGTGCAAAATTTGTTGACATCCAGTATTTTTACACACCTAATAAGGCTGGCTTTCGATGGGAACATGAAGCAGTACTGATTGATGTTGATGGTTCACTTACAGGTAATGCTATTTTTCAACTTGTGATTAGAATACATTGAAAATATGTTTGTGTTAATATAGAAGTGATTTGTTAGAGCAAATTCATCAGCATTACAGACCTTGCCCAGCATCAAATTTTACTAATGATTTAATAGATAGAGGTCAATATCTGGCACAGATGAGACATTCTTTTCTGAAACAGCCCCAAACTGTCAGAACCAGCCTCCAAATGTGTCTTTTTTTCTATCACATTTGCACTTTGATTTTAAATTAATGGTGAATTTTGAGCAATGTACATGGGGACACTGATCACAAAAGGAAGACATTTCAGTTTTAGAACACTTCCATTTTACACTCAATTGCAGAGATAAGGAACTACTTTCATGACTACCCAAATTCTATAGCCAGTCATGCCTCAAAAACATAACTTCCAGGTTTATTTGCATAAGCCATGTAGACAGAATGTATATACCCTTGCTAGAATACTTTAAAAAATAGGAGTGACAAGCCTGCTATTAACTTTTTTTTCTCAATTTAAATTCTAAATTTGGTTTTGTTCAAAATATATATGTTAATATGGTCTTCCTGTCTCTTTTGGTGCCAATACCATGCTGCTTTTGTTACTATTGCTCTGTAGTGTAGTTTAAGGTCTGGTATTGTGATACCTCCTGCTTCACTTTTTCTGCTCAGGATTGCTTTGGCTATTTGAGGTCTCTTATTCTTCCAGATGGAGTTCATGATTGCTTTCTCTATTTCTATGAGGTATGTCATTGGGATTTTAATTGGAATTGCTTTGAATCTGTATAGCACTTTTGGTAGAATGGTCATTTTGACAATATTTTAATTCTGCCTATCCAAGAACATGGGAGATCTTTCCATCTTTTAAGGTTTTCTTGAATTTCTTTCTTTAGTGTTCTGTAGTTTTAATTGTAAAAGAGGTCTTTCACCTCTTTTGTTAGATTGATTCCCAAGTATTTTATTTTTTTCTGAAAGAGAAATTAGGAAAACCACTCCATTCACAATAGCCTCAAAAAAATAAAATACTTGGGAATCATTTCAGTATTTAGATGGACTGAGAATTCAACTACAATGGCTAACTTCTATCTCCTAATTGTGGCTTTTAAGAGGGAGAACATTTGAATGCTTCTGACATATCAATCTTTGTGTAACCTTTATTGATTTACTTAATTCAGCTTAATATTTAATGTTAGTTGGCAGTTTATGAGTTAAGAGTACAGAATCTACAGTCAAACTGCCTGAATTCGAATTCGTGTGTCTTAACCAAGTCATTTGTCCCACTCCCCATCTTTTATCATGATTTTCACATATACTTCAGATCCTGTGTTTCAAATACATTCACAATAAGGCCCCCTGCAGAGCCTCTGTATGAGGTCTCCTTGCCTCATGCAAGCAGAACAATTTTACCAAGACTTTTAGATTTTATTCATAACATTATAGATCACAGTACCTGTACATCACATACCAGTTTTCTAATGTGAACTCGAAATGCTGCTTCTGTTTCTTTCCCAGGACACAGAGGGTACACAGTCATTCCACATAGCTCATTGCTAGACCCTTCACATTGCATTCAGGAAGACCAATGGAGCATCGGATTCCCTGGATCTGTTTGTGATGCTTCAGTCAGCTTCCACCGTTTAGCATTCAACAAACCTTCCCCGGTATCTCTACTTGAAAAGGATGTGGTTCTTTCAGATTCTTTTGGTATGTGGATTATAATAATTTAAACCACTGGTTTAAGTATGTTTTCCTAAACATTTGTCATTGTCTTCTTGAGTTGTTACTTGATGTTTTGAACATTGAAAAAATCATAATATTTATATCAGAGTCTAGGCAGGAAACAAACAACACCCTCAGTGAGTATTTGAGAAGCCTTGAATAAATGCTATGGGCAAGCAAATGTTCTGTTGTTTAAGAAACCTCCAGGAAATATTATGACAGCATAGAAATTGGCATAGCCCTTGGAGCAACACTTTTAAAGTATACCAGTATTCCCATCACTGAAGACGAATATTTTTTATGTTGATGACTAAGATGAAATAAAGGAGCATTTGCTAGGTGAATAGTTGCATTCCAGTTGCCAAGTATTGCCAATTTTCTGATTTATACTAGTACAGACACTACATGTAGAACAACGAACATGCTTGGCATCATTACCAACTAGGTTATAGTAATGTGCCATCATTATCCCTCATCAATGTGGTATATTTGCTAGTCAGAAAGAAAGCCAATGGGGATGAGGTGGGAATCTTGATTCTCATCTCTGTCAAGTCTTTGATTATTGCGCTAATCTCTGCACTTTCCCCTCAGGATTTGAAATTGCTTTAGTTTTTTATTGTGTTTGTCAGCTTTCTATTACTATCACAGTTTTTGAAAGTTTCAGTTCATGGTCAGTTGGCCTCATTACTTTTGGACCAGTGGTGAAGGAGCATATCATTGTAGGAAGTGCGTAGTGGAGCAAACTGCTCACCTCATGGCCAGAATGCAAGGGAGAGAAAGAAGAGCCTGGAGTTACATGACAACCACAGAGCAGAAAGTCTACTTTGCAGGGCGAGGAGTAGATATTTACTGAACATTTATCCTAACTATTTTAGTTCTTATTTTTTTCAGGGATTTGGATATTGCAAATTTTAGTGCCTCTGCTTAAGACCCTTGTAAAACTAATACCAATTCATAAGCCTAACAATTTCGTTTTCTCTTGATTATGGATTTTTTTCTGTATTCTTAAAAGAAAATGAATTACGGTTTATTTTGTAATCTTCTTCCTCCTATATTGTTAAGGTAAAAGTTGTTAATTTTACATAAAATCTAATGAAAAGCAGAAAGAGAGAGGGAAGGGAAGAAAGAGGGAAAAAAGGGAGCAGTTAATGAAAGACCTTCACTTTATAGTGTAAAGTATAGTAGTTCAAGTTCCAGTTTTGTTAGTCACAAAATGTAGATGGCATACTCACTGTTAAATAAGACTTTTAAAAGTGATACTTTTCTCATTATTCCTTAAGATCTCTAAATCAAAACCTCATTGAAGCCAAATAGAAGTATTTGTTACTAAAAAATTAGTCTTTGTTATACAAGTTTTAATGAATTCAACATACATAGGAGACAAATAATCAGTGTATATTTGCATATACTGTAAATCCTGGGTTCTGAAGAATTAAGCTGTTAATAGAAATGAAATTATGTCTAGGTCAATGAGATTTAAAGAATTATATTAATACTTTTAAGTAGTTTTGTCCTAGTATTAGTAATTGTCATCGTGGTTTAATTGTATCTTTCCTAAGGAATAAAAGTCTTGATTTTTGTTTCAAAATACCAAGTGAGAAGAGACTTCCATAAACTAAACCAATATTTTGTATTTTCACTTGTTCTTAAAAGGAGAAATTTCATAAAGGTAGCAACCACTGTCATTTGCTTGTTTTGCATTCTTTCTTCCTCAGGAACAAGTATCATTCCCTTTCAGAAGAAGCGACTGACTCACACATCTGGATGGATGGCTCTGATTCCAAATGCAAATCACATCAACTGGTATTTTAAAGGTGTGGATCATGTAACCAACATATCATACACATCAACGTTCTATGGATTTAAGGTAAACAAGGACTATAAAATGAATCCTCTGATCATTGTAACTGCATATCACTCAAATGAAGCATGTGTACTCCTCCCTACAACCATTGTCAGGTCCAGAATACCCTTGCCTCACAAACCAAATTATTAAAGTCCTACACACCCTCCTGACCCAATATAAATCTAAGAAGTAAGCCAAAAAAAGCCTTACTTGAGAAGAGGACGTAAGCCGTCTTCCTGCCATGTTCCCATGATGCTGTGCTCGTTGTTATTACCATGCTAACAGATTACATTTACTGTGTGTTTGTGATGCCTCGGGTTCCAACTAAGGGATTTTTGTTTGTATCATGAATTAATCAAACAACAGAAAATTATTTTTAAAGAAACAATACTTACATGCTCACCACCTAGTTCTGTTTGATCTTTTTAAAAATTATTTTTAATATATATATTTTTAGCTGTTGATGGACCTATATTTTATTCATTTATTTATATGTGGTGCTGAGAATCAAACCCAGTGCCTCACACATGCTAGGCAAGCGCTCCACCACTGAGCCACAACCACAGCCCCTCTATTTGATCTTGACATTCTGTGAATATTTCCTTTCTATTTTTGAAAAGAAATAAAACTTCAGAGGTGAAGTAGAAGCCCTGTATGTTTTGTCCTGATATCATTCCCCACTGTCCACCTCTAAATTGGTTTTCCTTCCACACATGTTCTTCTACTTGTACAACATATTTGTGCAGCCTGAAAATCCTATCTAGTATTTTTTGAAGGTTTTCAAACATTATAGAAATGAAATATTCTCTAAATACATACATACATATATTGTGTTAGCTTTGCATCACTGTGACCAGAATCCCCAACAAGGATCACTTAGAGGAGGAAAAGTTTATTTTGGCTCATGGTTTCTGAGGTTCAGGTGATGGTCACCAAGTCCGTTGCTCCGGGCCCAATGTGGGGCAGAACATCACTGTGGCAGGGCAGTGGTGGAGGAAAGCTGCTCAGTTCATGACATCCAGGAAGCAGAGAGAGAGAAAGAGGCCACAGGGAAGACGAACCTTGCCAGGGAATACTCCCAGTGACCCACCTTTCACAGCCACACTCCATAGTTACCACCCAGTTATTCCTTTCAAACTGTGACAGGCTAAGTTAACAGCTCTAATCATTTCACTTCTGAACATTCCCTTAACATGGGAGCTTTTGGGGAGACACCAAATATACAAACCATAACATACATATATACTTACTTATGTGTAAGTGTGTGTGTGTGCGTAGAGAGAGAGACAAAAGATAGAGGTAGATCTTTTTATTGCCTTAGTGACAGAGCTAGCATTATAGCCAAAGGTGTATAAATGTTAATAAACAAAACTGCAAAATAAAAGATAAACTGAAACTAAAACTTTTGTCATAACATAATACAGAGGCTAGTTATGTCATTAAAATTAGTGTATATTATACAGAGTACTATCATCTAAAATGAGGCATTTTTCTACACACTGTCATAGGAAGAAGACTATGTAATTATATCACATAACTTCACTCAGAATCCTGATATGTTTAATGTTATTGATATGAGGAATGGTTCTTCAAATCCACTGAACTGGAATACTAGTAAGAATGGAGACTGGCATCTTGAAGCAAATACTAGTACTCTATACTACTTGGGTATGTATTCATTATGCAGAAGTGATTATTTTATCTAATTATTTGTCTAAAGGATGAGAAAGTTGCTTAAAGATAAATGTGCTATACAGTACTCTGTATTAGCAGGACTTGATAAATATCTGTTGAATGAAAGGACTAGAGACTTAATTTATGCTGGAGAAGGCTTTGAGTTTAAGAACTTGCATTTTATTTTTGGAGATAACACCAACTTACTTACAGGAAATGAGTACAAAGGACTCTGGCATATATTTTATTTCCATTTTTATTATTTAATAATTTTATAACATAAGAGGTTTATGAATAAATTTAAATTAAATTCTAAACCATTTTTTCAAGATATTTCAGCTTTGTATTTTTTTAATAAGATATACATTCTGTTAGGATTTCTCTATACCTATTCCATACATTTAAATTATACCAAAAAAGAGGGATGGGAGGGGTGGGGGGAGGAAAAAATAACAGAATGAATCAAACACCATTACCCTATGTAAATGTATGAATACACAAATGGTGTGCCTCTACTTCATGTACAACCAGAGAAACAAGTTGTACCCCATTTGTTTACAATAAAAATAAATAAATAAATAAATAAATAAATAAATAAATAAATTATACCAAATTCGGTTTTAAAGAATATTTCCAAAAATGCTATGATTTTGTTTCCTTTCAAGTACTTTGATCAACATGCTAATTTAAACCATTTTTACTTTACTTTCAGTGTCAGGAAGAAGTGACCTTCATCCGAGTCAACCCATTTCTGGGACCCTGGATCCTGATGTGAAAGATGTAACAATTAATTTCCAAGCCTACTGTTGTATTCTCCAGGACTGCTTTCCTGTACATCCCCCCTCAAGAACCCCAATTCCCAGGAAACGACCAGCCACTTATGAGTATGTAGACCTTTTGTAGTAAATAACTCGTACTACCTCTTGAAGTAATCTTTTTTCATATGTTATCCCTGATTGAAATGATAATGCTTTTCTTCTGTGCAGTGCCTTATAATTCAGAGTACATCCACACTTATTGCTTAGTTTGGCCTTATAACCACACCCATGAGAAAATTAAATAATCTCAAAACAATACCTGTAAAACTTAATTGGCAATCTCACTGTTGCAGAATGTTAGATTTGGATTATTAAACTGACCCAGCTTCCTTTTTATATAGGTGAAAAAGTTGAAGCCCAGTGACCTTAAATAAAATACTTGAGATCATAGAACTTATATTTGGCACATGTAGTCCAGCACTGAAAACTAAATCTCTTCATTAATCCAGTGTTTTCTTTGTGGGTGATGCTCTCTTAGAATAACTATCATGTTCAAATCTCATAAGACAACTTATTTAATTTTATTTCAAATATTTTATCTCAGTTTTTATTATTTGGAATAAAATAATTTTTGTTTCTGTCTCTGTAACTCATATGGCTTTTTACCTTTATTTCTCAAATGAAACATTATTTACTACCTTGTATTACTAATTAACATACATTATGGTTTGGATGTAAGGGGTTCCCCAAAACCCCAGTTAATTCAGGAATATTCAGAGGTGAAATGATTTGATTATGAGAGCTATAGCCTAATTGGTCCATCCTAGTTTGAATGGACTAGGTAGCAACTGTAGGCAGGTAGGGTGTGGCTAGAAGAGGTGGGTCACTGGGGGCATACCCTAGAAGAATTTATCTTCCCTGTGGCCCCTTCCCCCTCCATCCTTCATTATCTTCTTCCTAACCCCACTATAAGCTGAGCAGTTCTCCTCTGATGGACCCTTACCCATGATGTTCTCTGCCTTACCTTGGGCCCCAAGTTAAGGAGTCAGCCAACCATCGACTGAGAACTTGAAATCATGAGCCTGAAATAAATTTCTCCTCCTCTGGGTTGTTCTTGTCAGGTGTTTGGATCATAGTGACAAAAAAAAAAAAAATTAAAAAATAAAAATTAAAAAAAAAAAAACCTGACTAAAACACCATACATGATGTTACCTTTCATTTCAATATTGAACTTTAAAGGCCTTTAAAGGCATGATCTTTGTTTGATGTATATTTGCATCCCTCATGAACAACTAATAATGATAAAAATGATGATGGTGATGATTAAAAAACCAATGGGCATTTAAGAACCCACTGTAGTGCATCAAGTTCAACTCAAAGATATTTATTAGGTAAATTTCATTTCAAAATGTGTGGATACTGCAATGGTTATTGTACAAAAGAATAATGATTAATTTGCTTATGTATTCACTCAAACACTAAAATACTACTTACTAAGTACCCATTATGTGCCAAGCACTGGGGATGTGATCCCTGACTTCATTACACTAGCATTCTAAACAAAGAGACCACAAAACAAGCAAACAAGTAAACAGAAAATAAAGGACATAAGTGTGAGCTATGATCGGTATTGTGAAGGAAATGGACATTGGACTGGGGCTGCCTTTGGGTGATAGAAACCCAAAGCTGCCGTCCAAAGGATAAGGGAGAGCTCACTGTGAAAAGGTAGGAGATGAATGTTTGAGGCCAAGGGATCAGCTTGTGCAGAGTCCCTGATGTGAGAAAGAGAGTGGCATCAAAGATCTGAGAGAAATTTTTCACAGCTGGATCTGAGCAAGGGAGAATATTCTGGAAATAGTGATGTAAAGAGGCGTCAGTCAGGCCATTTGGATCAGTAGGTAGAAATAAAGGAGACATATAATGATATAAAACTGAGAAGTTAACATACTCCAAATTACACTTTAAAAAGACTCCTTTTGCTGCTCTGTGGAGTGTGTATTATGTGGACAATGGAGAAAGCAGGAAGGTGTTAAAAAGACCCTAGAGAGCTCTGTAAGAGACATGGGTTATCAAGGTTATTGACCATAATGCCCTTATACAGTCTAAGGAAGGTAGATATAATCATTACATAATTAACACTTTTTTGATTAATACATATTATGACTAGCCTAACAGATTCAGATTGGTTTGGACCCGAATAGAATACAGATATATAATGATAGGCTGCATGCATATGTCATAGTATAGTCTCTTCTCTTCATGGCATGAGATTTCCTCACTGGAAACAGCTGTAATGAAATTGATTAATGTCATTATTCAGATAGCTATCAGCAAAACAAACTGAAGTTTAATCCAGAACTGGTACCTTGGGATTAGAACATTAAGCTCTAGCTATACAACACAATCCCTAGTTGAAGAGGGATTCGGTCCTAGTGATCATGACAGTGGGACCATAACAATAGGAAATAAGACTGTGTGACATGCGTGGTGATAGTAACAGTGTTGGTGGGAATAGAAAGAGAGGGTTATTATTAATCTTGAGAAAACACAGAAAAAGCAAATCACTGAATATGTGCGAAGCCACTCAGATTGCTTATATAGGAGCAACCCCTTAAAAAAACCTTCACTAAAATTGTTTCAGGGAAAATAATGTATTACTGAGAGTCTAAATAACTCTAAATGCTAACCTCTTTTTAAAATCCCCTAATATAATTTTTATGAGGAGATAATTATCAACCAATTTCTTTCTTTTTTTTTTTTTTTTTTTTTTTTTTGCGGTACTGGGGATTGAACTCAGGGCCTTGTACTTGCAAGGCAAGCACCCTACCAGCTCAGCTATCTCTCCAGCCCTCAACCAATTTCTTAGTAAGGCAATTTAGCAATGCAACTCTATAATAAAAGCATTCATTTTAACCAAACTGCATGTTGATACTTTTGTAGAATTTCAGAATTAGCATCACGAAATTTTTAATTTTTTTACTGGATCAGTAGAACAATTTCTGCACAATTGTGAATATTTTCCAAAAGGAAAATGTCAACTTTATAATTATGTCCTTAACAACAATTTGCATTAAAAGGTACTTTCCAGAAGTCATAGGGATTAAAATCATAAGGCTGTCTATCCTCCACTGCTTTCCCCATGAAACTGTACCATAGGTCATGGGTCAAGAGTCTTTAAATGGACCAAGTATGCATTTCTTTTTAGTTTTCTGCCATATGAAAAAAAAAAAAAAAAACTTTAAATTTTTTTTTTTTTTTTTTTTTTTTTTTTTTAGCACCAGGGATTGAATCCAGGGGCATGTAAATACTGAGCTACATCTGCAGCCATTTTTATTTTTTATTTTGAGACAGGGCCTTGCTAAGTTTTGACTCTGGCTTTGAACTTGCAATCCTCCAACCTTCACCCTCCCAAGCCACTGGAATTACAGGTGTATACAATTTGCCATATGAAATCTTATAGGGAAATTGAAATTTTATATTACAGACAAAATGAGAGTATATCACAACATGGATTTAGTGGGAGAAAAAGTCATTCAAACTGTGGATAAAAAGAAAATTATCTTCAATGGAAAATATATAAATATTTTGTATATACTGAGTATTTTATTAATTGTCCATATTAGCTTATCTATTTAGCAAAATTCTAAACTAACATTCTGTCATCTTCAAAATACCTAATATAGTGCTGTACCCTAAGGAGATGGTCGTTAAATATATAAAGATAGTAATTCTTGGAAATAATTCTCTTCTTTTTTCAGTTTATGGTCAAATGATTCTTTTTGGCAGTCATCTCAAGAAAATAATTATACCATACCCTATCCGGGAGCAAATGTGGTTATTCCTGAAGGTAAATACACAAATATAAATAGATAAATTCTTCTCTTTGTGTAACTTTCATGCTAAAACAGGACAGATGCCTCAATATTTAGGTTTCTATCTTTATGCAGTGTGCCTGGGGGTAAGAGCAGATGTGAAGGGATGAATTCCGTTCATATGTCCCAGATACGAAATGTAATCTTCTGAGTTTTAGGTGGATTTGAACCAAACTATTGTCTATACCATAAGCCAAGTGTGGTGGTCTATGCCTATAGTCCCAACTACTCCAGAGTAGTTGATGAAGGAGGATCAACTTGAGTCCAGGAGTTTGGGACCAGCCTGAGCAACATAGTGAGACCCTATCTCAAAAACAAAAAAAAACAAAGGCAAAAGTGAAAAACTCTCAATAACACATTTTCTGGGAAAACAGGAATTAGTCATTTTGTGGAAATGTTGATCATAAACTTCAAAACCAAGACTTACTGAAACCCGTCTGTTTTATCATCAGATACAGTCTATGGATTATATTATATTTCTTAAACTATTATTTTATAGGAACATGGATTGTAGCTGACACAGATATACCACCAATGGAAAGGCTCATTATTTGGGGAGTTCTGGAACTGGAAGATAAATCCAATATGGGACCTGCAGGGCCTTCATACAGAAGAGTTGTTTTGAATGCTACCTACATATCAGTGCAGGTAAAAATGAGGTCTCATAATTTATATTCTTCTTAATCAAATTCTGAGATGTAGACTTACTGAAATAATAATAAGAAAATATATTCAAAGGGTGTAAATAACAAACAGCTGCTCTAGTCCATGAAATGCAAGCTTCACATAAGTCAATATATTTCTGCTCTCCTTTAAATTGTGGACTTAACATCCTGTAAAGAGTAATTATCAAAAAAAAATTTGTGTGTGTGTGTTTTATGTATCTTTTAAAAAAATTTTTATAGACTCCATTTTGATTCATTGTACACAAATGGGGTACAATTTTTCATTTCTATGGTTGTACATGATGTAGATTCATACCATTTGTGTGATCATACATGTACATAGGGTAATGATGTCTGTCTCATTCCACCATCTTTCATACCCCCGCCCCTTCCTCCCTCTCATTTCCCTCTACGTAATCTAAGACTTGCCCAGTGTCAATTCTACTTAAGATATTTGTACTGTTATTAGGTAAAGCTAAACTATAAACTTGCTTCAAAAAACAATGGATCCCTAGGAGTTCTGGAAACAAAAGATTTAAGCCATTTTTTTAAAGAGGAAAAGAAACAATATTTCTTAAAACAAATGGAAATAGGTGGAATTATGAAGGCAAGAGCAGACTAATAAAAATGTCTTAATTGTTTGGAACCATCATGCCATTTCTTCATAAACCTCATATGGTCTTGAACATTTAACAACATTACAGTTTAACTGTTCTGACATCATTTATTATTGTTCATAAAAAAGAATGGTCTAACCAAAAAGCTATTAATCACCATTAAAAAAAAAGTGCTTTATAACTATTATGGTTTAGGTATGAGTTGTCTCCCTAAAGAGCCTTATTAAGCAGGAATGTTCAGAGGTGAAATGATTGGAGTTTAAGGGCTATAACCTAATCAGTTTGCCCTAATTTGAATGGGCTAGGTAGTAACTATAGGCAGTAGAATGTGACTGGAGGAGGTGGGACACTGGAGCATGCCCTGGAAGGGTACATCTTCCCTGTAGTCCCTTCCTCTCTCTCTGTTTCCTGGTCACCATGAGGTGAATTGCTTTCCCCTCCCCAGTCCTTCGGCCATGGTGTGCTGCCTCACCTTGGGCCCAGAGCAATGAACTTGGCCATCTGTGAACTCAGATCTCTGAAATTGTGAGCCCCATATAAACTTTTCTCCTCTAGAGTGGTCACAGTGATGCAAAGCTATTCTTTGATGCTTTAAAGGGCATAATATTTGGGGTAGACTTTGTTAGGTAAACTTGGGTAAGTTATTTGACCTCCTGCATTCATTTTTTTCACATATGAAGCAAGACTAAAAATACCAATTCATGGGTTTAGGGTAGAGGTTAAACTATGTAATTAAAATATGTGAAGCCTTACAGAGTATGCCTGACATAGAATCTACAAGCATTTGATAATAGCTATTATTATTAATAATGTTAGTTCATGAATCACATAGCTTAGATGTAAATCTGAGGAGTATGTTTTGTATATGGCATATTACATCCACATATAGTGTGGTTTGTTCAAACTCCAGTAGTTTTAGGTCCAATTCTGACAGTAAGTAGATATTGAATTTGACCTTGGAAAAATCCTTTAACCTGACTATCCCAAAGGAAATGGGTTAAAGTCACTTCCATTACAATACTTTTGTAACAAAATGCTTTACTTTTTACTAGGGGATGCTGCCAGTGATCTTTTTTATGGATGAGAGCCTGTTTCTGCTCAATTTTTAAACTATTAACAATTTTTTTGCTCCACTACAGGGAGGTAGATTAATTGGTGGCTGGGAAGATAACCCTTTTAATGGAGAATTACAGATTGTTCTTCGAGGAAATCATTCTACCCCAGAATGGGCTCTTCCAGAAGGACCAAATCAAGGGGCAAAAGTCTTAGGTATGTGTCTCCAGATACCAAACATGTCATGTCAGTTTTGAGAGTCTACTTTAAAATAGCACTACTCAGTTCATGATAGTATGGTATCAAGAGCTTTTATGGAGATTTATTTATAATAAAGGGTCATAAAAGTAGTAGAAATATTAAATTAAATAATGTCCCAAAATTACAAAACTAAATTTAACAGATTTCTACATATGAATATTATTTCTCTGGTCTGGTCTTCTTTATAATCTTTCTTTTATATAAGCGATAATACTTTTCATAGTCTAGTGCATTCCCTTAAAAGACCACTTTCCTACACATTATTCTGTTTGTGGTATTAATAATCTGTGGTTCAGCTGACTGTGCTATCAATTACCCAGTCATGACTGCAGCTGAGCTTCGCTTTCCCAATTACATTGGTGTACTATGAGTATTCCTGTTAGAGCCTAGAAGAGTTGAATTGCTTACAACTAATAACTGCTTTTATTAATACTACTACATCACATATAGATGTCACATAAAAACAGGTATTACAATTGTTCCACTGTAAAACTTCTAAATAAGGGGGTTAGAAAATAGTCAAGATTGAATTGGTCAGGTCTCCACTGGCAAATGTCCTAAGGCAAATTTTATACACACACACACACACACACACATATATATATATATATATAAAATATATATATACATAATATATATATATATAAAACTATATATATAACTTTAGTTATATATATAACTAAATTAATATATTCAAACAACAATATTTTTAACATAAAAATTGAACAAGAATGTATCATTCCAATTCTATCCATCTTAAGGAAACTTGCATTAGTGAACAGTTTTTATGTGTCTTCCTAAGTTATTTTTATCTTCATTTATATATTATATATACTGATTTATGGTGGTAATAATGTTCCTTTTATTAAAACATGGCCAAACTAAACATATTATTATGCAGTTTTCTTTTTTGGCTAACATAGACACATTTCCAAAGTTATATTTATGGATAGAACTCTTCCTTTTTATAGAATATTACAATATTGACATTATTACAATTTATTTCATCCCCATTGATGTACACTTAATTCCAGTTTTCCAAAATTTCCAAATGTTGTGGTAAATATCCTTATCCTTGGGTATTAGATTTCATTCCTGTGGATGAGATTCCTAGAAGTAGGTCAAAGTGGATTTTCTTGCACAGTCCTGAGCAGATAACCACAATTCATTTCATTCATTTTCAAATGTTCAATTGCTTATTAAAATACACTAAAATATTATTAATGAGAAGTTTCATTTTATACTAGCACCTAACTCAGTTCTGTGTGGTGAATAAATAGTAATGCTTTTCTCCTTCAGGGGTGTTTGGTGAGCTGGATCTTCATGGACTTCCACATTCAATATATAAAACTAAACTGTCAGAAACTGCAGAGGCAGGTTCCAAAGTCCTTTCTCTGAAGGAAGCTGTGGATTGGCAGGTAGAAAAAATATTATGTAGTTCATTCTAAAATATTTCTTCTCTGTTCTCATGGGCATTTTTTTTTTTGTGATTAACTCAATGAGAAATATATAATTTATGATGAGTTTGCAAGGAATGACCTGATAGCAGGCATTTAAAAATCATGGTCTCAAAAATACTTCAGAATATGTGAATATAATATATAGATACAGATATGTTATAAAAGAAAAATATGAAAGTTTTTGTTTAAAAGATTTTTTTCATTACGAATTCTTGCAAAAGAGACAATGGAATTATTTTTAATATGCTTTTTTTTCTTGGTTATCGCTTCACTTCTAATTTGTGATTTTACATGGTAAGCATTTGGAAAAAAAGCAAATCAGAAACCCAGTGATACTCAATAAATGATTATGTTACGTGAGAGATTTTGGTAGAATGTAAATGGCAAAATCTCAATTTAGAATTCTTTTTTCTTTCATTTATTTATTTATTTATTTGGCGATGCTAAAGATTGAACCCAGCCCTTTTTTATTTTGAGATTTGACCTCTCTAAATTGCCCAGACTGGACTCAAGCTTGTGATCCTCCTGCCTCAGCCTCCCCAGTAGCTAGAAATATAGATGTGCACCATTGCACCTGGCTCAATTTAAAATCCTTAATATCAAACATAACATTTATTTTTAGAGACCTAAATGTACAGTTAGTTCTTTCTGATAATACTGATGACTATTCATATATCATTTAAATTAGAATTATTTAATAGTCTTACTAAGAAATTTAAACATGTTTTTAAAATTGTTCTTGAATTTGGCACACAAATTTTTCTAAGGAGGGAGAAGATATTGTGATAACAACCACAAGCTACGATCTCTACCAGACAGAAACTAGACGCATTGTTAAAATCCTGCATGGAAACAAAATTCTCATCCTCAATGATAGCCTTTCCTACACTCACCTTGGTAAGTGTTACTCTTGAACCAAATAGATATATAATTAAAATGTCTGGAAATGTTCACATTTTAGTGCTCTATTCTATAATTATAATGCTTTGATAAAACTTATCACAAACATTTTAGCAGAGCATTTCACCCAGATTGACTTTGGTACCCAAGGGATGATACTATTCATGTGTTGGCTACCAATAGTCCCTGTTATATGCATTCATTCATTCATGGATTGAGCAAATATTCTGCAAGGACCCACCTTGTCACAGTCTATGTGGCAAGGCTGTGACACTTTCTATTCTAAGCAGGCTTCTAGGAGATTATTATACACAATGGGATTTTAAAAAACTTGGTCCAAAACAAAGGTTGTCTTAATTTGTTCAATGGACACATTTTTCAACTTTAATTGCCTTCAGACAAGCTATAATAAAATGTCAAAAGCTGTAATTCTCAAGGAGAGAAAAAATAACTAAATATCATCTGATGACTTTTTTCTCTTGTAGGAGCAGGAGAAGGTTCCCAGCATCCGAACCTTTCCATTTTACAGGCTCCTTTCATTTGAATCTCAGGCAGCAAAAGCAGACAGGGAAGTACAGTTAGGGAAGTTCTCAGCAGTTTTTGTTTCCCATGGCAACTCCAGTGGTGAGGCACCAGGATAGACTGGGGGACTTTTGACTAGAATGAGAAAGAAACTTTGAAAAACTTTTCTAAGAGCTATTTTGATAGAGGCATGTATATCTATCATTCTGTATCACATATTTTTATTTACATAAAAGTAAAAGGTTTGGTTGAAGAATGCTTAATTATGAAGTTACTGCTAATTATAAAACAATTGGTCTAATTAACCATAAAGCAATTGGGTTTTGAAGTTTTATATTATAGATCCTTTCATTTAAAATATCAGACATTTCTTTCTCCTTGAAAGGAACCCGTTAATCTTAAAGTTTTGAATAACATTTCTAGAAATAGAAAGGGTAATTTAGATTGTTTTTCCAATTACTAAGACATAAATGTGAAGATTGGGTTTAATATTCTACCTCATATTTATAAAAAATTGTGGTTGATACACAACATGCTTCAGGAAACATGGAGCAAATCAAGGTACAGGTGTCAGGGGAAATATCTGTATGTTCCTAATTCTCTTCAGAGCCTTGGGTAAGTTTTTTTGTTTGTTTGTTTGTTTTACTTCTTTAATTCATTTTCTTTTGTATTAAATTATAATAAGTAATTCATTGCACAAAATTGTTTTAATGTATGATATGAAGTGACTGCACACTATTTTCACGTCTTATTAAGCAATAACTGTAAAATTGCTGATTAAAATAATCTTTTTGATGTAAACAGGAAAAAATTTTTGGTTGTTCTTCAGTTTATTAATAAAATAGTGTCTTAATTATAGTCTGCCATTTATTTATGTTTAAGAATATAAATTCAATCAATTCATACATGTATGTTGACTTTTGGCATATTAGAAAGTTAGCCTATGAACTGTAAAGAAACCACTAAAGGCAGATATAATCAGCACTTGACTGTCCTTCTGTTGCAGCTGAAAGATACCAAGTCCCTGAAACAGGTCAGAGCTATTCATTAGCAGCTGATGTTGGGATACTGAGTAGAAACATCAAAGTAGTTGGTGAAGATTACCCAGGTTGGGCCAAGGACTCTTTTGGTGCACGCATCCTGGTCAGCTCATTCACTGGAAATATGATGACATTTCAAGGTTGATATATATTCAGTTTATTTTTCTAAATGAAATATTACATGTTCTCTTCTATTTTTAGTTATTTCTTAAATAATTTTCACTTATTCATAGTATAACATGGAAAAATAAAGCTTTAAAAGTGATTATGTTGTTCAGACTTTACTCTCCAAATTAATTCCCTATTATTGACTATTTATATTATCTTCATGGACACTAGGAATATCTCATAATGACCTCAGATAACAGATAGGCCAACCTCTTTCCCAAATGGAGATCATTTTATAATAAAGACAACATACAGGGTCTCACTAAATTGTGAGACTGCCCTCAAGCTTGTGATCCCCCTGCCTTAGACTCCCAAAATGCTGGGATTATAGTTGTGTGCCACCATGCCCAGCTGATTCATTTCTTTTTCATAGAAATTTATAAAAGAAGTTGGGAAATTTATCCTATAGATTTTACAACAGTTTGGAATTTAGCAATTACATTCCTGGCATTTAAAGTTCCTGTCTCCTCTGTATTTCTTACACACAGGCTTCAGAACTAGAGACTTGATCAGACTCAGACTCAGTTTTTAGGCAATAGTTTTTCACTACTGTTAGCATATAATCATTTCTTCTTTTATGGTGTTAGCTATCTTTAACAGTCATTGCATAGATTCACTAAATCACTGAGATTTAGAGTGGTGGCATATTAATTCTACCACTCACTTAATTGTCATCTAGGATACATCTCATAAAAAGAAGTTTCCCTAAACAACTATTCAGTGAACTTGAAGGACAGTTCATATAGGAAATGCAGGGAAAGGCTTGATTCTCTCCTCATACTAACTATTTTCTGAATGAGTTGATTCCAAGTATCCTCCAACAGTGACAAAGGCATTTTTACTTGTTTTCTTTTTAGTATCATTGTGAGCTCATGGATTTCAACCTATTTGCTGTGTTCTAATCCATTGTTATTTGTATTGTTACTAAGAATGTCCCATCTTGGTCTTCAGAACCTTTTTGTGTTGATGCCTATATCCTTTTGACATGACTTAGTATTTTTAAATCTTCACCTATGATGTGATAAACACCTCCTATACTATTTTTTCTGAAACTCAGAGTCAGTTCTTTCTCTGAGTAGCCCTCATACTTTCATTGGAACCTCGTGTTTGGATTCCATAATCTGGGCTCCAGGAGTAGGCCATCTGGTCTTGTTTTTGATAGTACTTTTTTCATTTAGCAACAACTCTACTTTTTAGAAAATCTTTATGTTGAGCAAAAAGCTATCCCAATGTAACTTCTACCTGTTGATCATAATCTACCAACAGAAGTTTATTTGATAATGATGATGGTGGTAATGATGAGCATGGTAAGTGATCACAGGCATCATGCTGAATATCAAGTGCATGTTATCTCATTTAATCATTATACTATGGCATAAATATTATCCATCTTTAAAGACCAAGAAAGAGGTGATTAAAAGAATGGTGTTGCTTTGATTTTGGATAGTAATCTGTGTCTTACTTCAAATTTTATGATGGACAATATTCTCATGACAACCTTCCCTTGCTCCTATATGTCATTTTGTGATATTAGTAAAGAAAATACATCAATGGATGCTAGATTGTCTGTAATAACCATTTCTTCTCTGTTTCTATCTTATTATTCTTATGTTCTCTGTCATATATTCAATATCTGACTCTTGAATTTCAAGACAGGCTTTTTCCTTCTAGTAAACATAACCCTTCTTCAATGTATTCCATTAGATATCAGTTTTTGAAAAAAGGAATATCCTTAACTGTTGTTTTTCAGGCATAAATTTTTGTGCCTCAATTTCCTTTTCTAGAAGATAAAGATTATAAAAGCTTCTAACTCATAAGATGCTTTATAAAATTAAACCATATATTGTCGGCTAAGCCATTGTATAGTATTTGGCACAGAACAATCTCACATGGAGTGTTATTGCTATTGCTAACTAACCTATAAAATTATCTCTTGTTACCTCAGTGGTACTTATTATAAGCTGACCAGTGCATAATTGGCAGTATATGTTCTGAAAGAGATTCTCAAAGATAATGCCCTTAAAAGCCTTTTATAGTCTCAAAACTGAAATGTCAGGTAAATTATATCTCATGCTTTGTGTATGCATTCTCAACAGGGCAATATTATCCTAACGGGGGAGAAAATTGGTTCTTCTGGGACAAATAACTTAGATTTTGCAATAGTTTGTGATCCTTCAATGGGCCACTTTTTATTAACAGATATAGGATATATCTGTGTAATTAATATTTTATAATTTTATGGGGAAGGAAGGCTGCTAGGGAAAAAAATGTCTTAACAAGAGGGCCAATGGATAAAACAGTTGAGGAATACTGTCTTTTCTGGATTAAAGGAGCAAAGAAAAACTAATGAAGTACCTATGAAAATTCAAAGAGTTTTATATAACTTTTCCAAAATGTTTTATTCTATTTGTTTTAGGAAATTTTATTTTCACCTTCCCCTCCCCTAGGAAATGCAAGAATAAGTAATGTGGAATTTTATCACAGTGGTCAAGAGGGCTTCAGGGATAGCACTGATCCAAGATATGCTGTAACATTTCTTAACCTAGGACAGGTTTGTATTTTAATTTTTACATATGTTCAAAATAAATTTTTTTATTTAACTTAACTAAGCAGCTATATATTCAAATAGCTAAAAGTATTATCTAATATAATAAAACTTTCTTTAATATATTTCCCATGAACTTTTTTAGACTCAGCAGTATTTGATTCACTTATTTTATTCATTTATTTAAGGTCAGTAAAAACCAGAGAAAAAGTAACAGAATTAAACATCTATAACAGTGGTTCAAATCTTCACTTTCTTTTGTTAAGTCCAAGATTAGCAGTTTCTGTTAAAGTATTTCCTACATTTCTCAAATAATAAGTATGTCTGTTTATCTATGTTTCCACAAGTAAGGAAATAAATATCCTGAGAGGGCTGGTGATTTAAGAAAAGTGGGAAAGAGCATATTTTCTAGTAGAAATAAAAAATTTTGTAAGTTTAAAGTTGAAACCCCTAACCTGCTCACTGACTCATTCCTAGAGACATCTAAATGGTAACCTCTTGCCTAAAGAATTATTTTTTTTGTAATTAGGAAAAAAAAAAACAACTCTCCCCCACTCATCATAGAATACAGTATTCTGAAGAATAATTTTAAGAATTTAGCATTTTATAGGTGATAACATAAATATGTAGGCATAAAAAAGAACTTGAGAGATTTAAAAATTCACATTGATAGTATGCGTATGTCTTTAGTTTTTTTTTAATTATAAATTCAAGACACATGAAAATTTCCCAGGACAAAAAAGATCTACTATTAAAAGACCTGGGCAATCGCCTCCTTTAAATATATTTTAATTTTGCATTTTCAATGCTTACTGGTCTTGGTATTCCATAGATTGAAGACCACGGCTCATCTTATATCCGAGGCTGTGCTTTCCACCATGGCTTCTCCCCAGCAATTGGTGTGTTTGGGACAGATGGCTTGGACATAGATGACAACATCATTCACTTTACAGTTGGGGAAGGTAATATAATAATCTTTTTACTGAATAGCCTGTCTTTCTGAGGCTATCTTATCAGTAAACCCTAGAGCCAATTGATCTTTCTGTCAGGATGGAAAGTGTGTATATCTGTGCTGATACAGTAATCACTAAGCTACATGTGGCTAATGAGCACTTGAATTGTGGCTACCTTGTCCGAGGAACTCAATTTTTAATGTTAATTGTACTTCATTTACATTTCAATAGCCATATGTGGCTATGGCTATCTGGAGAGTACAGTCCTAGGGCATAGAAGAATTATTACCAGACCATGACCTAGTAAGTTATCTAATCACTAAGCATTTACATTACTGTGGTTTTAAATCTCCTCACATATAATTATAAAGATTAATCACAAATAAAGATAAAACTATTGTTCTATTTAAAAATACACATATAATTTTAAGTATGTTTTGTTTCATATTGGTATACAACATAATATAGACTTGTTTAATGTATATAAAAGTCATGTTTGTTAAAATGTGAGGTGGGGCCTATGAACAAGCACCCTAGAAGATTCTAATTCCTGTATTTATTGAAGTGGTAGAGTTCAATATCAAAGATTTCAGAGACTTCACTCTAAATTCTAATAGGATCATTTGTCAGGCTCTAACTAGAAAAATAATGTCATGAAAAAATGAAAGACATTACCAGTTCAAGCAGGGTTATTTATGCTTATCTGAAAGTATTGATTATAAGTTAACGTATGTATATTGGGGAATTTTTCTTTCTTTCTGCTTTTTATTACAGGCATAAGAATATGGGGGGATGCCAACAGAGTCCGAGGAAATTTGGTTGCACTTTCTGTTTGGCCAGGAACCTATCAGAACAGAAAAGATTTAAGTTCAACTCTTTGGCATGCAGCCATTGAGGTAGCGAAAACAAATTCATAATTATATAAAATTATAGTTATAATTTCTGTGAGGAACTGCCAATCCCCAAATGTTGTTGAAAGCTTTTTCTTTCTTAGAGGTTGATGAACTAATAAATAAAATGTTTGAGTTAACTGCAGGAGTGAATAAACTTTTAAAAATATGTTGTGATCTGGGCTGGGGTTATGGCTCAGTGGTAGAGCACTTACCTAGCATGTGTGAAGCACTAAGTTCAATTATCAGCACCACACATAAATAAATGAATAAAATCAAGGTCCATCAACAACTAATAAAAAAATTTAAATATGTTGTGAACTCTGATAGCCATTGTCTTTTTTTTCTCTTTCAGTTCATTGGTTTAAATAGTTGTCTTATTTCCTTTTGTCCCCAGTATTATTTTTCATTCTCAAGTTTGAGTAAAGGGTCTCTTTGCAGCTATTTGACTAAGTGCCTTGTGCATGTTACTTATTAACTCTGGTTTAGTTTCCTCCCCCATATGGAAAGTTAGAGTGTTTTAAATATTTGAAGTTTTTTTTTTTTCCTTTTTTACTGTTAAGCTGATACCATAAATAAGAAACAAACTTCTGTGATCTATACTTTCATTTTCTACCACTCTGACAGCTCACTGTGCTAACTTAGTTTTGAGGATGATAGATTTACTTAAATGAATGTCACCAGGGAAGCCTACAGCACACTCCGATTGCCTTAATTGTCTTTTTTTTTTTTTAAAGTAAATTGATCAAATTCTTAATAAAATATAAATGGAGTAATAACATCATTGTGAACTTCCTATAATACTGAAATTTGTCCTAAGCTTGTAAATTTTGAACCTTATTCAATATATTTTGTGATTGAAGTTTTTAAAAATCTCTTTAATGCAGTTTTCTAATGAGGATGTAGTACTTAGTGATTGTTTTAAATGGAGTGAATAATTTCTTCTGAAGTCTTATCATACTTAAAGATTTTCACAAGTATGTTGTTATATACTTACTTTCATTGGATAACTATGTAATAACCTAACCCAAAGTATTTTCTTTATCATTGTGCTAGGTTAATAAAGGGACCAATACAGTTTTACAAAATAATGTAGTTGCTGGATTTGGAAGAGCAGGATACCGCATTGATGGTGAACCTTGTTCAAGTAAGTCTTAGCATAGAATCACTAATACTAGGAAATAACTTGTTCAAATGTGTTTAAAATGAAAAATTATTATTTGTTGATTCATTATGTGATCTTTCTTCCTTCTGAACATTGAAAAAACTCAACAAGGTCACTTTTTTCAAATGAAAAATATTAAGTCTAAAGAAAAATGAATAGACTTTTAAGGAAAACTTGGTTCTTCTAAGTTTATGATTTAAAAATCCCAGTAGCAACCATTTGTTCTTGATTTGGTTGGTATTTAAATACTGAGTACCTCATCCCACTATCATATTCACAGAAATAGCACTTCTATGGCAAATAAAGATACTTGCTATAGGGATATGGCACTACTCTAGGCTTCTGCTTTAATTGACTAAATGCCCAATATTCATGTATTAAACATGAATGCAAAATAAGCCAAAAGATATGAATAATTGTCAAATACATTTTTCTATTAGATTACTGAAAATCAAGAACTAACCAAACATCTACTCTTTTTGCAAGACTGGAGAGAAGCAGGAAAATTACACCTGGCCTGTTGAAGGACAAAACAAAATAAAATAACCTCTACATGAGGGAATCTGACAATATCTACCAAATTCATACACGTATTTACTTTTTTTTTTTTTATTTTTTTTGGTACCAGGAATTGAACTCAGGGGTGCTTAACCACTGAACCACACCCCCAGTGATTTTTTTTGTATTTTATTTAGAGACAGGGTCTTGCTGAGTTGCTTAGGACCTTGCTAAGTTGCTGAGGCTGGCTTTGAACTAGTGATCCTCTTGCCTCAGCCTCCTAAGCCCCTGGGATTACAGGTATGCACCACCTTGGCATTTCCATTGTTAGTAATCTAGCTAACGATTGCCTTTACATACTTAGAAAATGATTTATAAACAAGGTTTTTCATGAATGCTAGCAGAGTGTTGAAAACCACTCTGTATTCCTTAATGGTGGACTGGTTGTTTAAGTCAAACAGTTGAACACTAGATCCCTCTGAGCAAGAAAGCAGAAGAGCTTTGTGTGTGATATGGGGAAATCTCCAGGATAAGTGGAAGGTGTACAATGGTATATATAATGCTGAATTGTATATGATCCATTTATAAGATGCTTTGTGGAAGAAAGGAAAGAAAATAAGGATGTGTTTGGCATGTATGCTTACATAAAGAAATACCGAACATGTAAAGACAAAAAGGTTTAGAAGGTGAATGGGAACAAGGTGAATAGGGACTTATTAAAAGGTCTTGATTATTAAACCATGTAAATTAATTATTACCACATCAAAAAGGTAAAATTATAAAGTTTCAGCTTTATCTCTTTAAAAACTTAAACGGAATAGAACTTTCCCTGAAAAAATTGTGTGCCTTTTAAAATTGATTTTTTAAAATTTCAGCATGGTATTATTTTTAATAACTTTATTAGGTATAATTTACATACCATAAGATTCTCCTGTTTTAACTAGTATACTAGTTAATGGGTTAGTTATTTTTAAGATTATTTGAATCAGTATTTTCTCCATAAATTCAGAAATTATTGACAAGCTAATTTTATTCTTGTCCAAAATAATTTCAAAGGAATAAAACAACTTTGTCGGCATATTTGATTCCTTCATATATGCTCCTATTAAATATCTGTTTCCAACAACACAAAGTAGCTTTTCTTTGACATTAAAAATTAAAATCTGTAATTTCTCAACAACTTTTATGACATTGTTATGGTTTTATGGAAATCAAATATGACCTTTGAATATGAATATTTACTAATATATATAATGCCATGTAATACATTTTTCACTGATTATATTGATATTACTAAATAATTGAGAACTTTTATAAGGTTTTGGATTTATAGCAATTGAAATATGAAACATCACCAAGGAGTGGGGGATTAAGTTCCTGTAACCCTCATCAGTTTATCCAAATCATCCCAAAAAAGAGTCTGGGTTGCCAGGAAGGGGACATTGGCATGTGGTAGGTTCAGAGAAGGGGTCATACTTGACATGGGGCTACACTATATGGGTTCAGGGAGAAAAATGTAAGCATATTCCTAGGGAGGAACAAAATCAACCCTAGGCAGGAGTTGATAAAATTCAAAGAACTAGGATAAAGGGAAAATCAATAGAAGATAGAAGGAAATCAGGTACCAGAAGATCCAAGATAGACAGCTGGTCCTAAATATCCTTTGCTGCTCTGTGAAGACAATTATTCAACTTATGCATGTTTGGAGATGGAGTTAGTTATTGAGGTTACTGATCTGATTCAGACATAAGTAAAACTTTCCATTAAAACCCAATTAAATTCTGTTGTATATTAACAATGAATATAGGTTCATTTATTGAGGGTATTTGCAATACACCTTATGTGGTTTATTTTGTTTCATTTGAGGGAAAAAAACAGCAACCTGAATTAGGCATTAAAACTTTTTATGCACAAAGAAACTAAGATTCTAAAAGGTTAAACAACTTTCCTGAGATCATGCATATAACAATTAAAAATATATTTAAGGAGCACCTATCTCTGAATTTTGTCTAGGATCCAGGAATAATGGTGATGAATGAGCCTGACACAGTAGTTCCTCCCATGAAGCTTACTTTCTACTAGGAAATAGGAAAGAATACTTCACAAATAATAAATAAAATACCAAGTGAAAAGATTTTAAGTCAATGTTAAATGACTGAAGTGCCATGTTGAATCAAGTGGTCAGGGAAAGCCTTTTAAGGAAGTGACTCTTGAAAATGGTATGAACAGAAAGAGCCAGCAACAAAAAGGTGGGCAGAGGCAGCATTTTACAGACAGCAAGTGGTTTGACTGTATTTTAGCTTTAGGTTTGTTTGAATCTAATCCCCATCCTCTTTCTAATAAAACTCATGTTTTGTTTAAACAGATATAATAATTAGGGTGCTAACACTAAACCAAACTTTCACAAATGAGTATCCAATTATTCTCACTAACAATGAAGAGACATATTAGATAAGGCCAAAGAATAAGTAGAGTAAGCCTTGAAAACATTAAAATTTACATTGGAACTCTGTGTGTGTGTGTGTGTGTGTATATATATATATATATATATATATATATATATATGCACACACATCTATATAAAATTTTGTTAACTTTGATGCTGCTTATTAAACCAGTGTAGCACAGCTTGTAACATTAATTATCTGGGTCTATATTTTCTGTTAAGGACAATCTAATCCCATGGAAAACTGGTTTGACAATGAAGCCCATGGAGGTTTATATGGCATCTATATGAATCAAGATGGCCTTCCTGGATGTTCTCTTATACAGGGATTTACTATTTGGACATGCTGGGATTATGGAATTTATTTTCAGGTAAATGTGACTGAAGGTGGTGAGTATTTCTTTTTATGATTGTTCTTAGCATTATGTAACATACAAATTGTTTTGCAGACCACAGAGAGTGTGCGCATCTATAACACGACCCTGGTTGATAATGGAATGGCTATTTTTTCAATGATTTACATGCCAGCTGCTGTTTCTCACAAAATTTCCAGTAAAACAGTACAGGTTAAGGTAAGAAATGAACAAGGAGAAAGATTAACTCTGAGAACGGTAAAATTATTGAAAGACTAATAAAAATAATTTCCTTGACTTCTGTCTAGCCCATACCTTTCTGCCTTTGCCATCATGCCCTCTACCAGAAAACTTTATTCTTACCTCTCCTTCCCCTTCCCTCATCTATTCTTGCTTTTCACCTACTAATTGTACAATAGTTCGTTAAATTTTCACTCCATGAAGCCTTTCTTGAAAGAGCATAGGTGGTAATAACACTTCCTCCACTTTGTGATTCTACTATTCCTTGGACATATTTATATCACAGGAACATAACATGTCATTTTATATCATTATGGGCATATAATGTCTCTTGCTTTGAGTGTCATTCCAGTTGAGGCAACAATCAGACCTTTTTCATCTTTGTTTTAAAGAATGTTCTATTTCTAAATTGTGTGATTGTTGCTTTGCTAGAGTAGAGTTCAGTATTATTCATTATTGTGTTTTATTTTAGGAAGCACTGTTATTAAAAGTATATTGTTTGGCTTTTTTAAAAACAGAGCTCATTAATTGTTGGAAGTAGTCCTGCATTTAATTGCTCTGATGTCCTAACTAATGATGATCCCAATATTGAGCTCACTGCTGCACATCGGAGTTCCAGACCTCCTTCAGGTGAAAATTTGAAATTTCAATGTTGACATTCACATAAATGCAAATTCACGTTCTGTTAACTTTTTTCTTTCTGTCAAAGGTGGCAGAAGTGGGATTTGTTGGCCTACCTTTGCTTCAGCTCATAACATGTCACCGAGGAAGCCTCATGCAGGGGTCATGAGTTACAATGCTATCAGTGGCCTTTTGGATGTCTCAGGCAAGTTTGAACAGACTTTTATGAATACATACAACTAAGTTCTATAATGAATATTTAAAGTACTGCATAACTAATAATGTTTTATTATAAGTAAAAACTATTTAAATGAATTTTTATATGAATCTTCTCAATAATATTGAAAAGAAGCTAGATATCAGAGGTAGTTTCAAGAATGGTTCCCTGGAAAAATTTTTACATATTGAAGAATGACATTTTTCTTCCAAACCAACAGAAAATAACACTGGTAGAGTGATTTAATATAATTTGCAAAAGCCCTTTTATATAAGTAGGATGATTTATTACTATCTCCTTTTACAACTGAACTTAAATATCTTGTGGAATTGCCACGATTATTGGCAAAACTAGAATTCACATAAAATTCTCCTGACACAAAATTCACTGAAACAGATGGCCTCCTTAGAAATTTAAAATAATTATATATAAATGAATGTGTGAACACTCCATTTTCATTTTGCGTTTTAACTATGCTGTGCCACACTGTATTTGTTTCACAAGTCTCTCTTCCCTGTTAATTTAACCCAGTGTCTCTTTGAATGAAGTGGTTCATAAATTAGATATCTAAGGTTTGACATATTATCCCTATAACTTTAGGTCTCAGAAATGTGAAACATATGACCATCATTTTTCACTGTTTCTTGTAATGAGAATATCCTCAGAGAACATTATATAGCATGCTACATAGATTAGTTGAGCACATATTGC
The DNA here is from genome assembly GCF_902686445.1 of Sciurus carolinensis. Classification (NCBI taxonomy): domain Eukaryota; kingdom Metazoa; phylum Chordata; class Mammalia; order Rodentia; family Sciuridae; genus Sciurus; species Sciurus carolinensis. The sequence continues at coordinate 30,425,544 of NC_062213.1, read as the reverse complement.
TAGAAATAAAGATTATTTCCTAAAATATTATAAATATATAGCATTAAAATTTTCTTATGAAATGGAGTCTTAAAAGTAAAATTGCTGAAAGAAACACAAATAATTGTTCTTCTTTCCTAAGACACAGTCTTAAAAGACGGCATATGAAAGATGATTGACTTAGGCTGAATTCCTTGGAAGCAGAACTTTAGATGAGAATTTTTATGTTAGTTTATAGAAAGAATGCTCAAGGGAAAGGTACTGAAGGAGAGAGTAAGGGAAGTTGCTCAGCAAGTATCTAGTATAAGCTGGAGTATAACTCCACTTGATCCCATCAGAGAATTCTGGAATGTAAATTGCCAATGAGTTGTCTCTCATTGAGGGAGTGGGGAGTGAACACTTGTACCTCCATATTAGTCAGTGTTTGGATACAGCTGCACTGTGGGGAAGGCTTTAATTTCCTGGTGACGTTGCTCCTGTTTGGCTAAAGCTAATTCTCTGAAAAAGATGACAGCTCTGAGCAGTTAATAACCAATACTCACTGAGATGGGAGATGGGTTTGCTGGTCTATGTCTGCTTCAGTTCACTCCTGGGGCCACTTGCATTTGCTTGCATTTTTTAAGTTAGTTAAATGAAATTTGTTCTACTAGTTACATTAAGTTTATTCTCCATGATCAAAATTTCTGGGACACGTTTTAAGAAGGATAGTAATCACACTTACAAAGCTGGTCCTTAGATCATAAGTCATACACATGTCTCTCCTCCATCATCCTTTCTATATTTCCTTCCTTCTTAGCTAACAATTTCATTGGCCAAGATAGCTTGTTTGGTAGGATGGCTCAGACTCTCACCCCTGTTATTAAAAGGTCCCTTCTGAAACCATGATTTCTGTACTTGCCCATTTATAGCTAACATTGGGCATATATCCCAGTGGATCATGTAAGTACTCCCTGCCTCCCTTATGTAGTAGCAGGCCTCCCTCTCTGTAGTGATAAGGGTCAGTTACCTCTTCTAGATGGTAAATGCCTTATTTATCTGACAACCAAAGTGACCATAAGGTAGTCATTGATTTATGTTTACTAGGACATGTACTATATGCTCTGGTGGAAACATTATCCCTCTGAGCCCTATGACTTCCAGACTCATAAAATCTAAAATTGTAGGATTGAGGGCTATGGATGTAGCTCAGTGGTAGATACTTGGCTAGCATCCATGAAGTCCTAGGTTCAATCCCTAGCATTGCAAAAAAATAATAATAATCAAAATAAAACCAAATAAATAAATAAAATTGTAGGATTAGAAGCCAAATTTCCCAAGTAGTTTTCCAGACATAATGGTGAACGGGTTATTCCTGCTTCTAGACTTCGGTACCATGTATTCTATTATTTTGTATATTTAGCATCATAGAATGGCTGTTGGTTTTTTAAGTTACTAACATTATTTTTCCAGGTTGCCATTTCTAAAACTGTCACCACAATTGTACCTCCATGAGACTATTGCATCAGTCTGTTAGACTAATAGGTTCTGAATGCTGTAGTACACTATTAGAGCAATTGCTCCATAGTGATCCCATTGTTATATGCCCACCATTATATCCATGTTGCAAAACTAGATTATTAGTCCACGGTGATGTTGTGGAGAATCCCATGTAATTAGATCACTTTGTTAGTGTTAGAATGACTGAATTCCTATAATCAAGAAAGGAGAATTCATACCAGGAAAACATATCAATACCAGTCAATATGAATTCTACCTTTCTAGGGTAGAATAAATCTGATATAATCAATTTGAATTTAATTAATTAATTGACTTCCTGAAGAATGTACTAAAGACTCAGCTTTGTTTTCTGTGCCTAGAAATTTTGGTTAGTCATTCAGTGGTAGAAATAACTTGATTGACCTTTCAAAGAAGGCGTTCATGCCTTGAGTCCACACATAGCCTCTATTTCTACCACCAAGGCTACTTAGTTCATAAGTCTATTTGGAAATGACTGGAAGAGCTGAAGACAAAGATTAGCTGACATCTACTGGAAAAATCATTCTATTCCTTTGGTTCTCCAGGGAATTCTTCTGTATTGAATGATTTCTGTAAGCAATACATGTACTTTATACCCACTTCCACAGATTCATCCACCTGCTAGAAGTAGACCCAGGAGTGAAATTCTTATGCAAGTGCTTTCAGGTGAAAGGGAGTGAGGGAAATAGGATAGAATACAGGAGGAAGCTAAGCAAGGATATGGCCTCAACTAGAGTCTGGCTTCTATCTGATATTTTAGAGAGCTGTGGCATATAAATTATACTCCATATTTTTCCTAAGATTCTTCCATATCTCCTACCAGTCAGTCATAGTTATCCTTGTATTAATGGTGGAGTACATAATCTCTAAGGTGAGGGACCCTCAAGTGACCAAGGGAAATTCTTTAGAGAAGACAGTTAGTTACATGTGGCTTTTAGCCAACACTTACAAGAGGAGCTAGAGATTGGGTACACTGCCTCAGTAAAAGAGATTTAGGCAGGAAACAAACAGCATCTTTTACTGTGGCATTTGATTAACACCCATCTATCGATTCGTATTCATGTGTAAAATCTCTTAAGAGAAAATATAATTAAGAAGTGTAATATGTAACAATACCTGCTTTAAGAAATTTGGAGGCCACCTTTTGCTTTTCTGTATTTTGATTTATTGGATTTTAAGGACAATGGAGATTAAGTTTCTGGATTCAATCATTTTTATTTTGTCCACATAAAAGAAGCAAAGACAAAAAAATAGTGTTTCAATTAGACTTTGTTGCATAACAAACCACCCCCAAAACTTAGAGTCTTTAAACAACCATTTATTAGCTCATGGTCTGTGGATTGGCAATTTGAGCCTTAATCAGTCAAGTAGTTCTTCTGCTGTTTATAGCTGGGCTTATTCATTAGACTATGCCAGGATGGCTATGGTCTGGTTAGTCTGAGATAGCCTTACTTTCATGTCTACTGGTTGGTGCTTACTAACAGCAGTGCCGTCTGTTCACAGGGGTGATAGGAATATGTTATGGTTTGGATGTGAGGTATCTCCCAAAAGTTCCTATGTTAATGTAGGAATGTTCAGAATTGAAATGATTGGACTGTGAGAGCTTTAGCCCATCCTACTTTGAATGAACTAGTGGTATATATTGGCAAAAGGGACATAGCTGGAGGAAGTGGGTTACTGGGGCATGCCCTGGAAGAGTTCATTTTCATTGTGACTCCTTCCTCTCTTTCTGCTTCCTGGCTGCCATGAAGGGAACATAACTCTTCCATCATGTTCTTCCACCATGATGTTCTGACTCACCTTGGGCCCAGAGCAATGGAGTTGGTCCACCATGTACTATATCTCTGAAACCATGAACCAAAATAAACTCCCTCCTCTAAGTTGTTCATGTCAGGTACTTTGTTCACAGTGATGTGAAACCAACTAACAGAGTATTTGCACTTACTCACATGTTTAAAGTTATGGAATTCCCAGGAGCATCAAGAAAGAGCCAGCCCTAATACCCAAGTACTCTCCAGTTTTCTGCTAATTACTCTTGTCCCATTGACCAAACTAAGTCACATGGCCAAGTTGAGAGAATATGTGGGAGAGGATTAACCAGTCATATAGATATAGGGCAACAATACTCTACCATAAATAATGGTAGACTTTTTTTTTTAACCATATCAGGGAAGAGCTCCATGTTCAAAAATGTAGCAAAGGATGTGTTAGATAAATGTGCTTGGAATGAATCTGTTTTACCACTTTCTCCAGAGAAAATAATTACTTTTGTATTATTTATGTTTTAGATTCAACATTCATTGGATTTAAGAATGTTTGCTCAGGGGAAACTAATGTGATATTCATTACTAACCCTTTAAATGAGGACTTGCAACATCCAATCCATGTGAAGAATATTCAACTCGTTGATACTATTGAACAATCCAAAATATTTATACACAGGCCTGATATAAGGTAAAAAATGTGAAAACTCAGCTTTTTCTTTCCTATATTTATAATTTTCCATTCTTCCTGTATCCTGTTAAAGATCTGAGAAAATTGTATATTAAAATAACTGCTAATTTCTACCAAACTTTAATCAGAATTTTGAAAATTCAGAATTTAATAACCTAAATCTAAGTTTTCCCAGTTGAGTTTTTAAAACTGGACTTTACTATATATTTTCACTTTTATTTCTATGTATTATCTATAATATCAGCATTGCTGGACATGGTATCACATTCTGTCATCTCAGCTACTCAGGAGGCTGAGGTAGGAGGATCACAAGTTCCAGGTCAGCCTGGGAAATTTAGAGATCCTGTCTCAAAATTTTAAATTTTTAAAAAAGATTTGCAGATGTAGCTCAGTGGTACAGTGCTTGCCTAGCATATGTGGGTTTAATCCCTAGTACTGCAAACAACGATGGAAGGTCATTAAATATAAAAGACGAGGCTGGGTCTAAAATTTATTTTACATTGATACCTCTCCATTAATAGTCATTAAAGGATGAGATATATCTCTATCATTTCTTCTTCTTTTTTTTTTTTACAAAGACATAAAAGAATCACTTTAATGATAATTTGTTTGAAAAGGTGACTATCAACATCTTCAGCCCCCACAAAATTATCCTGCCATTTATAATTTATAGGCCTTTATTTTTTTATTATTTTTTGATTCATTGTATACAAATGGAGTACAACTTTCATTTCTCTGGTTGTACATGAAATAGAGTCACACCATTTGTGTAATCATACAGGTATATAGGGTAACGATGTTTGTCTCATTCTATTATCTTTCTTTCCTTCCCACCCCTCATTTTCCTCTGCACAATCCATCCTTCCTCCATTCTTCCCTTACCCCCTCCCCTGTTATGTATTATCATCTACTTATTAGAGAAATCATTCAGCCTTTGGATTTTGGGGATGGCTTATTTTACTAAGCATGATTCTCCAATTCCATCCATTTACCTGGGAATGTCATAATTTTATTCTTCTTTATGGCTGATTAATATTCCATTGTGTATATATACCACAGTTTCTTTATCCATTCATCTATTAAAGGGCATCTAGGTTTTCTTTCTGTTATTTATTTTTGCTACTGGTTGTTTTCCAAATATCCTATCATAGGCACTCCAAATGTGCTTGGAAATTAAACATCAGTCTTTCTAATCACTGTGATTATAAATACACAGAACTTGGAACAATGGTTCTATGCTTATAAAATCAGTAATATCAGAATATTTATGGAAGCTAGTTATTTGGATTCTAGGACATAGAAGAACACAACCAATAACTGCTGTTTTTGACAGTACAGATCAGGAATTTTATGTAAACAATATTGGAAGAAAGAAAAATTCTATCAGAGATTTTTGTACATTTGCACTTTAGGGGATAAAAAAAGGAATATTTTTCTGTAATTAAATAGCCATTGTTCCAAAAAATTCAACATATCCTAAGTAGTTTAACTTTATCTGATTTTACTTTGATGATAGCCCAACACTTACCCATTTAATAATTGTTTAACTACTGTGATTTTTGGTTCAATAGAGTTCCTTTCTCACTAGTTTCTATTTAGTTGACATTGAATTATTCATATTTAATTTATAATTTTAATATTCAGGTCATAAAGAAAATATTATGCTTTTAAATATAATTACTTTGAGGTCCACACTCCTAGTGGATGCTGTTGGTGTTCTCTCAGATCGTCTTTACAAGGCAGTGATCTAAATGTTGGTTTATAGCATAATTACCTGCTTTTTCCAGAATTTTGATTTTATCCAAAGCCCTTGATCCTACCACTACACTTGCGGTACTGATCAGTTCCGGAATACAAGGTTGGCCTCTGTGTCTTGAAGTAGCAACAACTGTAATGCATTTCAAGTTGCAGAGCTTTCCATGGAATCAGACTGAAACTAACCTAAAGACCACAGTCGTCTTCTTTCTTTTTCTCTTTGTGGCTTCTCTTCCTCTTTTTTGAGAGTGCTGTTTCCATAACTAACACAAAAATCCACCTCTCAGGCTCTGTATCTTGTGAACCTGAAACTAAACTCAGAGCCATGGAATGAAAGTGTGCCACCAAGCATTCTACTCAATAGACTTGCTTACAAAAGCACGTTGCACGTACTTGAATACAAAGACTACATGAACAACAGAAATGCTTATTAAAATTCTTCTCACAAACTAGAATATTATAGTAAAGGACAACTTATAGCCCATGTTCCTCTTACAACAAAAAGAGAGAGATGCTAAGTACAACCTAATAAGATCTGAGCTTTCTACTCTTATATTGTGCTATACCTCTGATATAAAATATATTTCTTCACAGCCTATATCATGGTATTCTTTGTATACCATATATTATTTGAATATGTAATACATTGCAATTTGGCACCTATTTTATTAGTATAGCAGGGAACAATCAACACTCCAGGTAACTCAAGATGAAGTTAATGTACCACATATGGTTGTGGTACATTTTATAATGCTTTGTTTCTTAATCTACAGAATGGTCACCAATATGTAGCATAAAAATCACAACCCAAGTATATCTGTGCACAGACAAAGGTCTATGAGACTATGCAACAATCTGCAATAGGTGAAGAGCCTAAGACTCAGAATAAGAATGTGAAAGAGGCTGAATTTTCACTAAATATTTAAATTATTTCATAATAAGTAATGCTTTTTAATTTTTAAAGACAAGAAGGGAGGGAAAAATAATAAAGACTTCCTGCCTCACATAGGGATTTAAGATGTCTTGTACAACAGAGTAACCATTTACCTGCTCTGTAGGCCAAAGTTAGTATATTATGAACCATGCACAAAAATGAAATCTATCCCTCAACAATTATGGGATAGCATATTGGAATTCTAATTTTACATCCCACAGGTACAACTTGTCATTTTGAAATATTAATGAATTCATACTAATGAACCAAATCAGCACAATGGAAAAACAGACCTCATTACAATGCTAATTGTATATGCTACTGGGTCCCACTTTAAGTCCTTTTGAAACAAGATTAAATCAATCAACGTTTTTAAACCCACTTGTCAAATACTCAAGTCTATTCATCTTGCTTTCTTAGAACAAGGCACTAAATCTTTCATTTTTGCCTTTTCTTCCTAGTAAAGTGAATCCATCTGATTGCGTAGACATGGTTTGTGATGCCAAAAGAAAATCTTTTCTTAGAGACATGGATGGCTCCTTTCTAGGGAATTCTGGTTCAGTGATACCTCAAGCAGAATATGAGTGGAATGGAAATAGTCAACTAGGAATTGGAGACTACAGAATTCCTAAGGTGATGCTCACATTCTTGAATGGAAGTAAAATTCCTGTCACTGAGAAAGCACCTTATAAAGGTTTGTTGAATCTTATATTGTTAGACCATAAGTTCATGAAATAAAACACATTTTTCATGATTGATGTACTCAACCAATAATGCATATGTTCTACTTTTTTATTAATCTTATACCACAAAGTAGGTGTGTGAATATTTTGCAGAGAGGTTATTTCTCATGGCTAAAATGCATATACATATGTTTCTAGGAATTATTAGAGATTCTACCTGTAAATACATTCCAGAGTGGCAGAGCTATCAGTGCTTTGGTATGGAGTATGCAATGATGGTTATTGAAAGCTTGGATGCTGACACAGAAACACGAAGACTTTCACCAGTGGCTATCGTGAGCAGTGGTTTTGTTGATCTCCTTAATGGTAGGTGTATAGTGTAAGTGAACTAGTTACTCAACATATTCTATTACATATATGGTGCTATTTCATAAATGATTTATCACATAAAACTAGTAAACATCAGAACTTCTCTGCCTTCTATTTATAAGAAAAATCTATATGCAAGGATTAGACTTTACTCTTTAGCAGTTCCTAACCAGGAAAGCCACAGAATCTATTTTATTTTTTTTTTAATTTTTAATATTTTTGGTATTGGTGATTGAACCCAGTACCAAACCACTGGTTGAACCACTGAACTACATCCCACACCCCCCCCTTTTTTTTTTTTTTTTCCATTTTGAGACAGCATCTCGCTAAGTTGCTTATGGCCTGACTAAATGGCTGAGGTTGGGTTTGAACTTCTGATCCTCCTGCCTCTGCCTCCTGAGCCACCAGGATTACAGGTGTGTGCCACTATGCCCAGCTAAAGACAACTATTTTAAATGAACCATTTGAAGGAGAAGTATTAATTTATTGATGAAGTGAGGTAGATATTTTAAAGAAAAAATCGTCCTAAATATCTCAAAAAATACATTTTGCTGTACTTAAATTATAAAATAGCTAATGTGTTATTTAGAATACTTGAGAAGGGGTGTTCTCAATTTAATCATTCTTCATTCCCATGACTCTTGTGAAGACTTTTTTTTTGTATCCAATGTACTTTTTTTCCCCCCCATATTTGATGTCTTTGACTTTTGAGACCAGTTCATGAAGGTTCAGAGTCCAGGTTCCTTTCATTGTGGTCTTAGATGACCCTAATACAGAGGATAAATAATGATATTGGTAGGCCTCAGGTCAACTTAGGAAACCAAGACTTTTTAAATAAATAAGATGAACTTCTTTTTTCTTTTTTTTTATCGTAAACAAATGGGATACATGTTGTTTCTCTGTTTGTACATGGAGTCAAGGCATACCATTTGTGTAATCATAAATTTACATAGGGTAATGTGTTTGATTCATTCTGTTATTTTTTTTCCTTCCCCCCCACCCCTCCCACCCCTCTTTTCTCTAAGACGAACTTCTGAAAGGAACTGAAAACATAGGTATGGATTTATGTATGTGACTGAAATGACACAGGGATCAAAGATTACTTAGTAAGCAGGTTCAGAACTGAAGGGACACATAACAGATCAGACAGATTTCTGATGTGGTAGTGACCTAAAATGTATCAAAATAGTCTAGAATCTGGGAGACTAAGGCAGGAGGATTGCAAATTCAAGGCCAGCCTCAGCGGGTCAATAAAGACTGGGGATAAAGCACCCCTGGGTTCAAGCCCTAATACCAAAAAAAAAGAAAAAAAAAATTAGAATTCAATAAAATAGCTAATACCCAACAGAAATATGCATTAAACTTTTTAAAGAGAATAGAAGGAACTAATTCAAGGTTATCCCAAAGATTTTAAGATTCTTCTCACTTCTCCTGCCTGAACACGCAATCCATGTGGTCTCTGTGGCCTGCAGTCAAGGCAATTTCAAGTGCCGATTTTCAGATTTTACAAAGCAGAGATTTGGGGAACAGTTGAAGATCAATCAGTGAATAACAGGGGAATGAAAAAGATGTTCTCAAATTGCTGCCTTATGTGATGGAGAAACATTTCATCGTATTTTTACATTTCCATTTTCCAACAGTGAATATAAGTTTTCCATTTACATTAGTGACATGACATTTCTCTTTTAAAAGAATTTAAACTTTAACCAGTAATCAATTTAAAGGAGTCTTAAGCAAATGACAGTAGCATGGAAAAATCATAAAGGTTGTTATAAGAATCACTGAAGCTTGGGCTTCTCAAGGTGGGGGAAAAAATTCCCCGAGATGAAATTACCAAACACCATGAAAATTTCCTTTCAAATATTAATACTCTATTTTTAAAACATGACTTTTTTGTCACTCTAAACTTTTCATTTTATACATAGACATTGCTTCTTTATGTTTGTTTTCAAAACACATAAAGAAGTTATATTCAAACTACAGTTTATACTTTGTATGCCAAGAGAAAGGTTATGCTATACTTGAGCTTTATAAGTTTATATTGATTTAAAATTCAATTGAAGTTTAGTCATAAATATTGATAATGTTTCCAAGTAAGCTAGGAAATTCAGACATAATGAATAAATACATCAAGAAAATTCATCATTCCATATTTCACTGTGTTTTCACTGAAATCAGATAGAGAAGTTTGCTCTGAAAATCAAGTTACAGGTAAAAAGGCAACCACCATCTCCTAGGTTTTTAGAGGGTTTGATGGAGTGTTATTTAAAAATGGCTTCAGTTGTCAATCATGTTGATCCCCCCAATGGAAGCTGCAGTCATTGTCTTTAACAAATGACTAAACAAGTTTTTAATGAAAACTAAAATGTAGGAAGATTAAAGACTTGATCAAAATGAATTTATTTGGTGAATTTACAAACTAACTAATGAAGGACCAAGTGAAAGAACAAATTAAACCAGGTTTGGTGGCACAGGCCTGTAATCCCACTGGCTAAAACGGCTGAGGCAGCCAATCTTAGCAACTTAGTGAGACCCTAAGGAATTTAGCAAGACCCTGTCTCAGAATTAAAAATTAACGAAGGGCTAGGGGTGTGACTCAGTGGGTAAGTGCCTCCAGGGTTTAATCCCTGGTACAGAAAGAAAGAAAGAACTCATTAATGAATCAATGGTTTAGGCATTCATAGGTCCATGTTTTCCAAGTACAGCCCCTATTTCATCACATATCATTAGAACAGAGCTTGAGAAAAGTGATTTCATGCCCAAACTCACACTTGGTAGGGAAGAGAAAGAATCAAACATTTTTCTACTTCACTGTGTGAGACCTGAAAATGATTATTAAATGAGAGATACATGTAAATCTACTATTTCCCTCAGTGATGTTCCAGTTTAAATCCTCACCAACACATTAATTTATTCCTCTAATGCTAGGCATTGTAAAAATAAGGGTAATAGGAAAGTTCCTCCCCTGCCCTCCTTTTTAGTCAGAGTTTAGGATAGTTGGATCAATGGTGGATGAATATGATAAAAATGCTGAACTTGTATTTGAAATTGACCACTGCAATTTATTTTAAATACCACATTTGCTACTTTTTCATTTTGCATGGATTTAGGCCCCCAGGATCATGGCTGGTGTGCTGGATACACATGTCAGAGGAGACTGTCCCTGTTTCATAGCATTGTGGCTCTAAACAAATCTTATGAAGTCTACTTCACTGGTACCAGTCCTCAGAATCTTCGATTGATGTTACTTAACGTTGACCAAAATAAGGTAAGACAAGGTAGAAATAATGTCTTTAAAAGTTATTGTAGTTGATTATCTGCAAGTATTTTTATCTGTTAAGGATTTTATCATCCTTCTTAAATGAGCATTTGTTTTTTTTCAAAACACACATTAGTTTACTACAAAAAATACTATTAGCACATACAGTTTTTCTCAGCCTGAAAATATATACAGATACAAAATATGCCTCCTCTAAATATTTAATTGGTTTTGGTGCTTCATATATAAGACATAACAGTGATGCCTATGATGTGTGTGATTAGCAAACAAACCTGAATTTTGACATAAAATAGTGTACATCCAAAACTGGACACTTGGAATTATATATTTACTTTTCCATAGTGCCATTATGTGTGTGTGTGTGTGTGTGTGTGTGTGTGTGTGAGAGAGAGAGAGAGAGAGAGAGAGAGAGAAAGCTTTGGAATTTACTTCAGAAATTGTAGCATATTACTCTAAACATTGTGTTGGTTCTTTGTCAAAATACTTGATAAGAACAACTTAGAGGAAGAAAAATTTATTTTGGGTTCAGTTTCAGAGGTTCAGTCCATAGTCAGCTGACTCCATTACTTTGGCCCTGAGGCAAGGCAGAATATCATGGTGGAAAAGGATGCTCAGATAATCAGAGCCAGGAAGCAGAGAAAGAGTGAGGAACTAGGGACAAAACATAATTCTCAAGGGTATGACCCCAGTAACCCACTTCTTCTAGCCACGCTCCACCTATACACAGTTACCACCCAGTAATACATTTGCATTATTAATCTATCAAGTGGATTACTCCACTGATTAGGTTACAGCTCTCATAATCTATCATTTCACCTCTGAACATTCCTGTTGTCCAACATGAGCTTTTGGGGGACACCTCATATCCAAACCATAACAGACATCTTCAATAATGTCAAATATTTGCTATAAAATGAATTCAGCTGGAATAATTAAATTTATGCTCACTATGTCAGTGAGAAAAAAAGTATGAGATTGAATGGTAGTCCTATAATTTAGATTTTCTTTTCTAAGAGTATGAGACCTCAAAGTTCCAGAGTGCTAGTAACAGGAAGATATGATGCAAAAAATGTGAATTCAGAAGTGGAGGAACAGGAGACATACCTGCTCCTTCTCAGGTTATAGAAATTTTCATCTTTTCCATTTTTTAAGTCAAAATCTGGGAACCACTCTTGACCTGTCTATTTCTGTCACATTTCTCATCCAATTCATTTATAAATTCTGCTTAGAATCCCTTCAAAATATCTATAATCCGATCACTTCTCACCACCTCCACTGCTGCTATCCAGCAGAGTCATCATTATCTCTTCCCTGTATTAAGGCAGGAAACTTGTTTTCCTCCTTCTGTCTTTTACCCTCTATGGTTTATTCTCACCTTAGTAACCAGAAAGATACCTGAAAAACATCAGATCTCCTCTCTGGCCAAATGCAACATCAGCTCTCTCCTCTGCCCCAAAACCTGCAATGATTTTCCTGCTGATCTCTACTGTACAAGAATCAGGGTCCTCACAAAGATCTACAAGGCCCTATGTGAACCTCCACATACCTTAGTTCCCTGGCTGCTGCTTCTACTACTCCAGCCACACTGAGCTTCTCGCAGTTCCTCAGTATACCAGACATGCTACCACCTGGAAGTTGTTTCAGATGTTGTTGTATCTGCCTGGAACATTCTAACCTAGATGGCTAAATTCCCCATCTCCTCAATTCCCATTTTCTCAGTAGGCCTACCCTGATTACCTCCCACCATTTGGGTCTCCCAATTTCTCATACCATGATTTACCTTGCCTTTTCTGTAGCATTTACCACCTTCTAATATGATTCAGACTTCAGTATTTAATGTTTCTAGTCCCTGACCTCACTAGGATGTAAGCTCAAAGAAGGTAGTGATTTTTCCCTACAGCTACCCTCATGCCAGACTGAGATAGGAACATAACTTTTGATTTTTTTAAAAATTAAAAGAGAATATTTTAATTTTAAAATAAAAAATGTTGATGACAATGTAATGTGACCTTTAATATTCTCTGCCACTGAAGATAATATCAATAAGATTCCCAAATGTTATGGCTTATGAGACTCCTTATTAATCCTTCCTTGCCACTGCAAAAGCCAGTCTCTTTACTTTGTAGTCATGTTTGATATAAGGAATACAAACATGAAAATTGAACAAAATCCAATAATTGGAGAGGACAGTAATTGCATTAGATTTTTATAAGCCTTAATAACAAACTTTTCTCAATGATAAACATTTCTTTCACCATTAAGTACCCAGTTTTGTGTGGCTCCATAATATAGAGCACAGTTAAGTGCCCCCTTTCTCTGCCCCTGGAATTAAAAGCTTGTATTGGACTTTGTTGTCCTTTAAGGAACCCTTTCTTCATCTCAGTGATACTCTTCTAATAATTTCCTGTTTTACATTGTGCTACAGAGAGTCATCAAGTAAGGGTTAAATTATAACCTCTGAATGAATAACTGAACATAACCCATTTTAAAAATTTAGTTCAATATTTGCCCTAAATTCACAAAACTTATTAGTTTTAATATTTTACAGAATGTATATATGGTTGAAGGACATTTTTAAGTGCTAAGATCTAAATATTGTTTTATTTATATTTTAAAACACAAACATGCTTATCTTTAACAGGCTGTTCTTGTAGGAATTTTTTATTCCACACTTCAGCGTTTGGATGTGTATGTGAACAATTCATTGGTTTGTCCCAAAAATACAGTGTGGAACACCCAGAAAAAATACTGTGAACTTAATAAGCATCTGTACGCAGGTAAGAGTTATGTACACATGGTTGTTTGTATTTAGTTACTAATAAAATTCTTTGCAATGTTTCATTATTAACATTTTAAATTCCTTAGCTATTGATTAATATAGGAGAAAATAAGTTTTTGGCTGTGGTCCACCAAACAATAAGACATGCTCATGTATGGCGTGTCCTAAAAGATTACTGCTGATGGAACCCACTGATCTGCACATAAAAATAAAAGTTTTTTTTTTTAAATAATGATCTACCTTTTGCTCCCTGGGAAGGTTTTCATTCTACATTCATTAAGTTTAATTATGCCTATGTCCAAGGAGATTTTGCTCAGAAAATTAGTACTTTATCTCTTATTTACTTCTATTTCATGGAGGTCAGAACCTAAACTAGTTGGTAGTCACCAGGCATATTGCCAAAAAAGCTATTATAACACCATCCTAACACTATGAAGTAAATATGACAATGTAAATGTGGCTTCAATGAATATATGTAGAGGATACACTTACCCAATTAGCAATACATATAAAACCAGGATCCATCTCTGTTCATTTAAGTGTTTATATGAAACAGGATTATTCTAATGACATTGCAATCAGATATGCCATTCCTTGTGTTACTGATCATCCTTTTTAGATGTGATCCATAATCTTGGCTCACCATTACATAAATGTATGCTGTAGACCATAATATAAGCTCAACTTGAGAGTATTACGAGTGACCTGTACACTTTGCCATTTATAAAACAAATCTATTTTAACTAGTAAAACAAATTGATAATGTTTCCACAGACATTCCTATGTGTCAGGCACTGTGCTAAGTGCTTTCTAAATAATCCATTGTTACTGTATGATAACAACACTAGGAGGGACAGATTAGTAAACTGAGGCACAGGAGGTGAAATAATTTGCCAGTCTCCGTTTCAGTCTTTTAAGGCTGCTGGAACAAAATGCAACATAAAAAGGAAACAAATTTATTTTCCTATAGTTGTGGACACTGAGAGTTCATGATTGGGGTGCCAGCATGGTCAGGTTTTAGTGAGGGCTGCCTTCTTGGCTTGCAAAGACCACTTTCTTGCTGTGTTCTCACATGACAGAGACAGTGAGAGCAATCTGTCTCTTTCCTTAAGGGCACTGATTCCATCCTAAGGTCCTTTACCTTCATGATCTTATCTAAACCACTCAAAGGCCCCTTTCCAAATATCATCATATTAAGGATTATGGCTCCCAGATATGAATTTGGAGGGGGCACAGTCCAGTCCTTAATAGTCTCAACTCTGGTGCAGACAGGGCAAGGACAGGGTCCAGTTCTAGAACTCATGAACTTAACTATTGTGCTATCTTGCTTCCTTAAAAGCTAAGAGAATCAGTGTTATCCCTTTTCATATATACATATTTATAGCTTAGTTTTCATGAATTTTTAACACACATGGTACCAAGCACCCTGTCGTTAGGAAAAGAAAAACTATTTCAATAGGCAGACTTTAATATATAGAATTGATTTTTAAGTGCCAAAGTGTCACTGGCTCTTTGCGGTACCAAATCCATGGATATTTGTCACCACCTGCAGCAACAATTTGCGCGGGTCTTTATGGGTGGTGGACTGGAAACTGAGCTACTTCTATTTCTGAGCTACTTCCTTACTTGCTTGCTTGTTTATAAAGGATAGAGGAAATGAGGTTTACTTGCTTTGAGAGGAGAGAGAGAGGCTTTGCTTATTGGAGAGAGAGACTTTGCTTTAGAGAGAGAGACTACACTTTCAGAGATCCATGTCTTCTTAGTTCTGCTTCTTCTTCTTAAAGGTGCATCCTGCATCCTGTGAACTAAGGGTGTGTCTACCTAAGGTGCTTTAGTGATGTGTCCCGCGTACTGCGATCTGTGATCTGCAACCTAAAGATGTGTTCTCAGTTCTCCGCTCTGCAATCTGCCTTCCGCCGCTGCCCCTACTCTGCTTCTATCTGCTTGCCGCTTCTTCTTCTTCCTTTCTGCTAATGGCTTCTCTGCTTCTTTCTGCTAGCTGCTGCTCCTTACCTTCTACCTACTGTCCACTTATATTCCCTCCAAAAGGTGGAGGGCGGAGCCACACCAGTTGAGATCAGGCCAGGAGCCAGCTGCCCAATCATGAACAGGCGCGAGCAGGAGCACTCGGGAACACCTGTGCACCCGTACCTCCGATGTGATCAAAACAGCTTCTGGCTGGCTGCCAGGCGCCATCTTGGCGAGTCCGCATGGCATAGCCCCCAACACCAAAGGGTTGAAAAACAATATTACCATTGCCTTCTTATAAATATGTGTATGTGTTGTCGTTATTTTTCTGAAAACAACAAAAAAAGATTTTTATTTATTTATTTTTCCTGCACTGACCATTTGAGCATTGAACCCAGGGTCTCAGTCTCATGCTGACTGGGCAAGTGCTCTACCACTGAGCTACATTCCCAGCCCAATAGCATTGCTTTTAAGTGAATTTTTACTTTGGCACCTGTAATGCAAATATACTGTATCTGTATTATGAATACAGACATATATTTTAGCTTATCTAAAATGTTATATCTATGTCTCTGATCCCTTCATTACTGTGATAAGAAAGTTACCTAGGATAGATGTATACATCTCTAACAGTAACTTGAGAAAATGTTCAATTTATAATACAAAACAACTTCCTCAGATTCACACAATGTTTATGCCATACTGCATCCAGGGTTTATTCTAGTAGGTATCGAGATGACTTCTTAATGCTATAATCTGCTACATTCATAAGAAATTCCTTCTTCTTCCCCAAGATTTTCTTCCCTAGTTGGCCTCCCTATGAAATGTGGTAAGAAGATACATGTCTTATTATATTACATTACTATTATATTATTCATCCTTTGGGTTCAATATATGTTAGTGAATTTATTATTTCTTAACCATTATTGATACTCTGCTATAAATTATATATATGCATATATATATATATACACATAAATATATATATATGTATTCACTCAGATATATAAACAACTCAATTTTCTAAAATTAATTTCCTAGTATAATTTTTCAATAGCCATGGATTTTTCAGCTAACATGTAAACCTGTTCCATTGGCTTAAGATTCTTCTGAGATGCTTTAATACATACTTTGTTTTATTAGATTCTTTTATCTTCCATAAAATAGAAACACTAAATTGAAAGTGGTCTTTTAATAATTGCTATATGACACTGTATAAATCAGATGGTTCTTAAATTTATATATTAAATTACCTAATGCCTCATTCAAGGTTTTAAAATTCTGTATATATAAATAGAACTGCAAGTATAGTTATAAGCTTCTGGATTTATAATTAGATTTGTTTCTCATTCATACTGTTTAAGGCTAATTGGTTTTAAAAATACATTTAATGTATAGCAAGTATTAATGGTATTATTGAAAGAATTGGCTTTAATTTAATTTTGTATGTCAGTCCTATAAATGTTTTAGTTCTCAACATGCTTTTTTTATGAAAGCACTAACATTGAACTTTTTGGAATTTTCTATATTCAAACAGATATTAAGTATGAATGGCAATTGTGATGATATAAATATATTTAATTGTACTGTTTTGACCTTTTTCCATCATAGAGCAAGTACTTCCTCGCTTGGATTCCACTCTCCTGGGTGAAAACTACTTTGATAGACCTTACCAGATGCTTTACCTTTTGGTTAGAGGAACTACACCTGTTGAAATCCACACTGCTGCAGTCATATTTGTTTCTTTCCAACTACCTGCTATAACAGAAGATGATTTTTATAGCTCACATAAGCTGGTTAGAAATCTTATCTTGTTCCTAAAAATACCAAGTGACAAAATCCGTGTCAGCAAAATAATGAGAGGGGAGAATCTGCGGAGGAGGAGATCCATGGGTGGCACAATTGAATTGGAGATTGGAGATCCTCCCGCTCAGTTCCTAGGCAGTGACACCACAGGTATGAAGAGTAGACTGTGAGATAGAGAATGTAATTACCAAGTTCACTGCCATAAATAATCCTAGCAGGGCCCGGTGAGCCAGGCCTCAGGAAATCCTCCCAGCTCCTGAACTCCGCAAAGGTCTAGAAACACTTCCTTCTCTACTTCTGTAATCCCAACCAAATTTGAAATTGTAAAGGCATTTCAGACTTTGTTTTGTTATTATAGTGACTAACAAATTAAATAAAAGGATCAACCAATATAAAAGATCTGGGAAGATCTACCAAAGGAAGTGACTTCATGGATAAGAGATTAGGAATGCAGAGTCTGTCAATGAAACCCTCTTGGTTGGAAGAGCATAGGAGGCTACAGGCATGTGTTGCAACAAGAGCTTCCCTGTTATTCTCTGCCTAGAGTCATAGCGGACTTCCTTAACCTTGTATTTTCTTGGACTTACAGTCTCAGTGCTTTGGGCTCAACATAATTTTGACTTTAAATTTAGTATAGGAGTTGTAGTGGGTTCATGGTACACATGTAGGTTGCTCACCCATTCTTAGAACTTCTTGGTTAGTTCTTGCATGTAGGCCCAAAGTTTACCACACTAGCCACTAGATGCCCAAAGAAATAAATTGTGATTTATTTCTTATATGTCCCCTAATTTTCTTCACACAACTCCTTCCAGCCCATCTCTTTAAAGCAGTTTTATCTTGTTAGATTTTTCCAAATAGTGTTAATCTGAGAACATGGAACATAGGGACAGCAAAGAAGAACAGGCTAGTGGCATGTTTTTCAGACATAGATTGGCACTGGGTTGCAAGTCATAATTTAAGAAAAGCCCTACTAGTTGACATGGAGTGAATCACTGCAAAATATTGGGAAATGGAAACAAAGACATGCATGTAGTTGTACTCTTGGTTCTCTGCAGCCTTCACATGGTATTAGGAAATCTAGAAGTCCCCAGATGTCCTAGAAAGGAATTGTTTAAACACTAAGGAGATCTCTGGGCAGGCAGAGTCCTGGGTTCAGGAGTAAGAGGTCTTAAAGTTAAGGTCTTTGGTTTCTACATGGCAGTTAGCAGAAACAAATGCCTCCACATGCCAAACTGTCAGAGGGAAACTGTTCACAGTACAAACTAGGTCAGATCTACCACTCTGTACCCCAAACCAGTGAAGACCAAGTAGTAGTAGTGTGTGGACATGCAGCACCCTTGTACTACTGTGACTAGATCACATAAGCCCTCCTGGTTGGGTTGGGAGGCTTTCTGGAGAAGGCTGTCCTGGAAGGAGTCAGGGATGAGAGAGGAACCTGGAAGACTGAGCATTTGTCCAAAGGAGTCTGAGTCATCCAAGAGAGAACTTTTTAAACTGATAGGAACTAAAATTCCCTGGCTGTGGGTTTTAAAGTGTCATGTGTCATCAACTCCCTTTTCTGAATACACCAAGCTTCATAGTTCAGCTTTAATGGAAGAAACTCAGTGGTTTGATGCCTTAAGGCATGACTCTGGATATGGAAGATGCAGATTACTTAGGAAAAAGGACTTAGCAAGGCCTGCAGTACATCAAGCATCGTCCTGACTATAGCTGTTTTTAGAAAGATCACTCTAACTACAGTGTATGGAATGGAGTGGAAAGTGACAAGAATGGATATGAGACCCAGTAATGATAGCTTTACCTAGGATTTTGATAGTAGAGACAGAAATTAATAATTGCTTAGCTATGGTATGGCAGAAAGGTACAGTAGAAGGAATCAAGCAAAAGCACCAGGCTCTGACAAAGAATATGAGGCATGGAGGTGCCACCTTCTAAGGTAAGGGAGGATCATGACTGCAGCAGGCTTAAGAGGAAATTTCAGCCCTCCCATGCCAGAAAAAGAGAACAGAAACTATATGTAGTGTTGAAATTAACCTTGAAAATTGTCAAATGTACAAGGCAAGTAACATTCGTTGACAACTTAATGAAAACCTTAGCAACTTACTAATAAACATGTATAATTTAATGGATGCTAACTATTCTTACATTCCAAAATTAACATGCTATTTAAAAAAAAAGGCTATGTGATAATAGAAAAGCACAATAGTGCTTTGCTTCTATACAAAAACTGACATGGGAAAGTATTAAATTAAGAGAGATTATCTCTCTCTGTTTTCATTTATTTTTCTTGTATTTGTTTTATCTACCTTTGTATTTTCCTTAATTCCAGAATGAAACATATTCTACTGGGTTATTAACTTTCTATACCTCATGAATATGACTCTGTCATATTTTTTCCAAGTACATTTAGAAAGTCTTAGGATGCTATAATGTGATGGAGCAATGCATAAAAAAAAGTGAAAAACTCTTGTCTTTAGAGTTCATTATTTTTATAATCCAAATATTATCATACTGATTCCTTATAGGTCAGATGCAATTATATGAACTCCAGGAAATTGCTGGTTCTCTTGGACAAGCCACAATTTTAGGAAAAACCAGTAGTATCTTGGGCTTTAATATTTCTTCTATGTCTATTACCAATCCTATCCCCAGCCCAAGAGATCCTGGCTGGATTAAGGTAAGAACATGCAATTAGAAAAAAATGCACTTTAGATATTTAGAATATTGTTACTTATTTTAACTCTCCTTTTCTAATTCAAGACAGTAGCTTAGAGGGTATGTCTTTGTAATTCACTATGACTATTTTTTGTGGGATCACTAAGATGGTAAAAATGCTGTTCAAAGAAAATAAACTAGATTGAATAAAGAAGTGTATCTTCTAAATTCCATATTAGTTCCTCATGTACTTTGCTTTGAATATTTATAACAATGTTTCATATATCTGATCTAAAAGAAATATTGTAATAATACTAGTTTTACATATTGGACATGTTTATAAATCAACAATGACTGTATTATATACTTAGCCTGGCTGAAACAGGCTTGCTGAGGAATGAAGTTTATCACTAGAAAATGACTTCCTTACTCCTGTCTATGCCAGGTGACGGCCGAACCAGTTGAAAGGTCTGCATTTCCTGTTCACCACGTGGCCTTTGTGTCCTCACTTTTGGTGATGGTCCAGCCAGTGGCAGCACAGCCAGGACAACTGTTCTCTCAGCAGCCATCAGTAAAGGCAGTTGATTCTGATGTAAGTCACAACTGGACATTTTCCAGGGGTTGAGCTATAAATGCAGGAGGGTGAACCAATTTAGCTAATACAGGGATGTTGGCAACCTGAGGATGGCACTGCCCCTTAGAAGCTGGACTCATATTGTGGATAATCTTGTTAACTATTATATGAACATTTTATTTAAATGAGGTTGCCCTTCTGCCCAGCTATGAGCTTCTTTTGTGAGGTAAGGAGCTTCTGCAGATTGTAAATTTATAATTAGGCATTTTTTAGAAATAAAGTTTAGCATTTTTTTTAAAGAGCATGGGAAAGAGAAATTGTTATAATTTCCCACTACTCTTTCTCCTGTAGGGTAATTGTGTCTCAGTTGGGATTACTTCACTGACTTTAAAGGCTGTGCTGAAGGACTCCAGTAATAACCTAATCAGTGGTCTTGGTGGTAATACAACAATTCCATTTAACAGCTGTTGGGCCAACTACACAGACCTTACCCCTCTTAGAACAGGTGAGTGAACTCTCATAATAGGGATAATTATAATTGTCTTTTAATGAACAGAACATTCTTTGATACTTTGGTCAATAAATTATAGAAAAGAGAATGTTATACACTGCCTTGTTTCAGAATATATTTAGTCTAGCATATGAAATATATTTGATATGCAAAACAAATTGAGGATTTGTTTCTGAGGATATACATAAGAATATCATGATTCATATGTTCTTTTTTTATCCACTGTGTATTCTAAATTTTATAAATGTGTGTTACACTTACAATAAGAAAAATTTATATGCAAATTTTCAAATTCAAGAAAAAAAGGAGAGTATAAGTGCAAATAACTTTAAGACCCAATAAAGGAGTTCACAGTTGAGCTACAAAGTTGGCTGTAATTTTTCTCAAAGTCAATGCAAAGGAGAAAACACGAGCATTATCATGACTCACAGCACCTATCAGATCCACAAGCAGTTGCTGTGGAGAATTATAACAATCTCTGAGAATGGAACAAAGTCTTCTATGACTTCTTGTTAAGTATGCCCAGTGAACCTGTACTAGATGATACTTCAATTCTGATACAGTAAATACAGCCATTTCTTTCACAGTGATGCTTCTTATTTAGGGGTTTGTGGCATAACTCTTGTTGGCAGAAGCTATTCTGTTGGAGACCAAATGATATATCAAAAAACAAAAAAAAAACAAAACAAAAGCCCACAACACCCAGCTTTCTCCTGTTGATGGATTATGGGGTATCTCTTTGAGACAGACCTCCATTAATCTTTCTAGCCAATCTGGGGTTCATTTAAGAACATTTCTAAAGATTATATAGTAGCAGTCCCCACTTCTTACCATTGCTCTCTCCTGTCAAAAACACACACACAGGTCTGAATAAAAATAACTACACAGAGTAAAATAGAGAAAAAATTCAAAACTGCTCTTATATTTAAAATGAAAACCAAAAGCTAAAATAATTTCAGGGGGTTTTCCCTTTATTTTTTGTTTCTTCATGGTTTGATAATGCCCTACACCACATATGTTCATTCTGCCTAGTGGACAGCAATATCTTAACCTAATGTTTGATAAGAATCAAATGATAATGAGTCCAACATGCTGCTTTTGGACAAGTTCCTACAGTGTCTTAATACTTGCTGGTTAAGGACAGAGTCAAATTCTTTTACCAATCAGCCTAAATGTTGGTAGCACTGGAACTTTATGGAAAATGAGGCACATGACAGAAATGCTGCCTGAAGAGAAGGTTGCTCATCTTTTCATGAAGGTGGACCCAAAAAGTGCCAGGTGGCAGAGACTTGGTCTTCAAACTTCTAGTTCCAAATAGCAATGTTCCAAAGTAACCAGATCACTGGAGTGTTAAAGCAGTGAAATAGACTTTGGCATTTTATTGTGGTAACAAAATAATAATTTAAACACTTCATTTTATACAGTATTTTTTTTTTAATTCAACTCTTCCCTTGAAGTATATCTGACCTGCTGTGGACAAATGCCATTGCATCTTATTTATGTTTCTCCCTCCTCCCTCCTCCTCTTCCTCCTCCTCTTCCTCTTTCTCCTCCTCCTCCTTCTTCTTCCTCTCTCAGTCTTTCTTTCCCCTTTCATCAAGTATGGGGTCCCAGATCCCTGGATATATATAATAAGGGAATGCAAATATAGTCATCTCTTTATTATTTTTATCAGCTAGCCAGTTCGTAGATTAGCTACAGTAAAATTAGTGTAAAAAAAAAGTGTGAGAAAATTAACAAAACAGTTTTCCCCTGGTTCTTTCTAATAGATACCCACACTGTCACTGCACTGAGGGAAATCCCCTTGCAGATCATACTGCAGCCTAACAGACCAGCAACAGTGTCTTTCTTCTACATATAGCTCTGCAGAGCAAAGAAGGGCCACCTGGGTAGAGGAGATACAGGTTGTGGTTTGCAGAACAGATAATAGGGATGTGAGAGTCAGAAAAGGGTGGGAGAAGTTGTTAAATACCGAGATTGCATCTTTGACTAACTTAGATAAAAATAGTATTATTAACAGACTTTTGGGACATGTTTGTCTATAAACTTATGTAATGTTTAGTTTTTGTGTCAGTTCCTATTATTACATATCACGCCAATTGAAGATCTAATTGCTTAAAACAATAACCATTCCATTTGCTCACAATTGTTTGGATCAGGAATTTGGGCCAGGAAGCCTCATCTCTGTTCCACAATTCTGGGGTTTCAGCAGTCATTTATACTAGCTGGAGTACCTAGAATGGCTTGATTGGGGTTGTAGTTTTCAGATCTTGATTCTGGATTTTGGCTGGATTCTTCAGTTCTCCTCCATGTGGTCTCTCCAAGAAGCTCATTTTGCCTTGCTAACAATATTGCAGAACAAGAAAACCAAAATACATTGCAAAAGACACCTTAAATTCTGTACTCACTGAAAGTGTTAAGAAAAAAAATGTATCTGCTACAAAAACATAGGGTTTTTTTTTTTTTTATTTCAGACTGAGAAGAGAGAAAACTTAAATACAGCAATCTCATGACAGGAAATTGTATAGAACAGTGTCCATACCTCTTGAAAGCAATAGAATGCATTGCTACTATTTTTGAAGGCACAAATGAGGTCTAGATGTAATTATATTCTCTCCCTAAAACAGAAAGGAAGAATGAAAACAGAAGTGACTTTTTAAAAACAGATAATAGAAAGAACAGAAAAATAAGAACTAACAAGGTTTTATAAGTATTCCAAGCCCTACTCTATGGGGTTACTGTTATTAGACAGTAGTAGTCTCAGAAGAAATTATACCAGGGAATTATATATATTGGTTATCTGATGTCAAAACTGCAAGAAGATTTAACATGTGGATTAAAAAAACATCTGGATAAGCATTTATCCTGCATATTATCTATATAGTTAACAGTGTCTTCCCAAGATGTCTCTCTACCTGGGGAAGGAAGGAAGAAAGGAAAGAAAGAACAAAGGAAGAAAGGAAGGGAGGGTCTCAATGGTGCAATGGAAAAACAGTCTCTGACTTAAAGCAAACGTGGAGGATGGTTAATAATTGTTCAGTCTGAGAGGAGAGCACAGGGGTATTTGTTGTACTATTTTTCAACTCTTCTGTAACCTAAAATTTTTTAAAATATGGAGTTCTGTATCCATCACTACCTTCCCCAAGTGGAGCTGAGGCTTCCCTACCCCAGGTCAGGTTTGCAGGGAGGAAATAGATTCAGCACTTCCACCTGTCTTCCTTCTTGTCCTATGTTTCCAATAGCCTCTTTCTCTAGCAAAGAACTCTAAGAAGCAGGTTCTGTTGCTGCACGGAGAAAAATCTACCTATGTTCCCTGCCCATGGATAATGGACAGATTGAACTCTTCTCACTCAAGACCCTCTCTACTCTTGTTTGTGCTTAAAACTAGTTCACTTGCCTCAATTTCCAAAAATTCTTCATTAGGAATTGGACACTATAAGTCAATGAAACCAAAATTGGAGTTGTTTGAAAATAAATAAGGAAGTCAATAACTATGATGCTTTCTCTTTCTCCTAGGAAAAAATTTTAAGATTGAATTCCTCCTGGATAATGCGGTTCGGGTAGAATCCAACACTTTTAGTCTGCTGGCACAGCCTGTCTCTGGTGGCAGTGGCAGCAGCATTAGCAGTGGTGGTGGCGGCGGCAGCAGCAGCAGCAGCAGCAGTAAAGCAGCAGCTATGGCTACATCTGCCCAACTAATGATGGTAGTCATTAGCTCTCTGCTGGGAAGAATGTTGTTCTTGAAAATATTTATGACTGCACTTTTTATTTGAATGTAATTATAGGTAGGTACAGTTCATTTTTTTTATGTCAGCTATGTCTCCACATATTCAGACACCAGTAAATGTTTCCCAAGTAAAGGTCATGTGCTCTGCAGTTGTTCATGGCACCATTGGGACACAGAGAGGAGAGTAAGAGCCTTTGTGGCGGAGACTAGGCAACCGTACAGGCAATGTTATTCACATTACATATTGCTACAAAGGAACATGGGGAATGAAAACTGCAGGTAATGTCAGCACTCCTTTTCAATATCAAGGGGCAGATACTCAGTGTGACATGGTTCAGGCAGTGAAAAGATCACTTGACTGAACAGTCCAGAAGTCATCTGGTTTCTACCTTAGCTAAACCCAAGGACTCGGGCGATGCCATCTAGAACCTGTGCTCTCCATCCTTTGTCTTCATTCTCCTCAGTGGCAGCTTCACTACTAGGCCAACTCCTCTCCCCAGTCCTCATGGCAAAAGTACTCACCAACAGGTTTAATTTCTACCAGTTCAGCAGCCAATGCAGAAAGAGTCAGCAAAAATCCCCAAATCATGCCTTTAACCTGGCTTGGGACACATGCTTGGGACACTGCACCTATTATTGTTGCCACAGGATTTAATTAGCTTTGCCTGAGTCACATGGGATAAGGTGCTGAGAATGGTGGAAGTCAGATGCCAGTACAAGATGTGGCAGACAGTGACAATGAATATTAGGAAGATTAGTAGGAAGGAAAGGTCCCTACTGGCTATAGTGATTAGAGAAGATGGTAAATGTCACTTCACTTCACATGAAAGTTGGTACTGTTGTATAAAATATAAAAGATCTGGAGAGGGAGGAAAAAGGCATTCAAGAACAGGGATATGGTAGGAACCAAGAAAGAAGTGAGAGTGAAAAAAGGCATCTTTAACTATACCTGCTCTACACTGAATTCCTCATTTTCTCTTTCCCAAACATATTTCTACACCTGCCACTCTGTCTCAGTTAATGATAGTGCCATCTTTTCTGATCCCTCAGGTTGATACTTCTTAGACTTCTCCCTTTCCTTCAAGCTCCATGTCCCCTCAAGTGGTCTTAGTACCATCTATATCCAACCATGATGGCTCATATCTGTTCCCCATTTAAAGTCACTGCTAGACTTAGGATTTTACTTCTCACTTTACCTATTATAAGAGTCTCCTGAATTCCTTGCTTACAACCCCCCTCACTTCCATTCTGCCTTCCATATTGGTGTTGGATTTAACTTCCTAAATAAGCACAAGATCATGTAGCTATAATGGTAATCTCAAGTCCTCAAAGATTCATCACTTCATGCAAAATATAAACCAATTCCAAAGCTCCAAAGTAAGTTTTGAAGTCTGCCTCTTTTTACCAAATCATCCCTAGAAAAGATTCTTTTCATTCTGCATGTTCCCTTTGTCTGGGCTATGTCCTCTGCTTGTCCAGTCCACCTCTCCCAGCACCCTTTGGGTTCTGCTCAAACTCCACTTCCACTAGGAAATTTCCCTTCTCCTTTTCCATTCTACAAAGTATTCAGTTACCCTCTCCATTGGTCTCTGTTTATATCTTTATTATAGCCCTTCCTATAGTGTACTTGTATTAAACTTTTATGTGAACCTATCTTCCTCAATTATGAGACTTTAGAAGACCACATGCTTTACATGTTATAGGTACTAAAAATATGGTTTAGTTGATTGTAACTTTTAAAAGAAGATCAAGTCCTCACCCCTGACTTAGGGGGAGATGTTGGGTAGTATAGCCAAATTGTAAAGAATATTGATTGGCAGATGTTAATCAGCTTGCAATTGATTTCATCAAGAAGAATTTCCAATAATTAATGAAATGAAAGCTTCACATAAGAAATATTAACAAGGTTGAGGAAGAACATGGGGTAGAGTAATAATTTAGAAGGACACTGAAGTACTTCAAGTAATAAAAACAAAGGCTAGATTTTAAATTTAAATATAAGAGAGGGCAGAATAAGGGCACACAATAAGGCTGGTTCTAGGTGTAACAAAACAAAACGGAGACTGAAATCAACCAAAGATGCTCCAGGAGCAACCCCAATACAAGAAGGAGCAAATCCTGGATTCCCTCTTAAGGGTAGGAAGCTAATTAGGATCCAGCTGTCAAGGGAGAAGTGTGGTTTGCAGAGACCAGATCCTGTCTTCTCATAGTGAATATAGAAGAGCAGGGTGGGGTAGGGACACAGTCAGAAAGTTGGAGCTGAGGGAAAACAGTCAAATGACCAACACACAAATTATTCTTATGCTCATTTTCTTGTCTCCAGAATTCTAATAAAATACCAGTGCTTTATTTTATAATAGCAGGGTAAATATTGCTTAAATTCATTTTTTTCTCCTCAGAGCATTAAAATGCAAGGTCTAGCTGGTTAAGTGTGTAAATACTGCTTGATAAATACTAGTGCATTTTGTCTTTCCTCATTAAATGCATTGTTTTCCAGTTATCTTCACTAACTTTTCATTCTGCTTCATCCTGACAACGTTTGTAGTTTCCCAAATAAGAAAGTTCTATTTTCAAATCATTAGTAATGATAATAGTTTCCCAGTCTCTTTCAGGACTTTTTCCAAATAAAATAGTTAACCAGCGGCTTCTTTGCTGCTAAATACACAACCATTTTTAAATTAAGACAAAATGATTTAAACACCTTTAATGCATTGACATGGTGGATTATTTTATAACTTTGCATTCTGACTTAACAGTACTTTACTATTAAGAGAATCATGACATTTTGCTAAATAAAATGGCAAAGTCTGAATCAAAAAAAAGTGTAAGTACCACAATACTTTCTCTATATTTTTTACCAAAAAAAATAGGATTACTGATTCTAGCATAAAATTGCTAAACTTTGAAAAGCTAACACCTTTATACATTGTGATTTTTTTTCCATATTTTTCATTGGTACATTATAGTTGTATGTAATAGTGGGATTTGTTGTTATATAGTCATACATGCACATAACAATAAAATTTGGCCAATATCATTCCCCAGCATTTCCCTTTTCCTTCCCTTCCCCCTCTTCCCTTGCCCTGATTTCTTACCTCTACTCTACTGATTTCCCTTGATTTTCATGATTTTTATGAGATTCCCTTCCCCACTTTTTCCCTTTTCTTCTCTAGTTTCCACACACATGAAAAAAATATGACCCTTGATCTTGAGTTTAGCTTTTTTTGCTTAACAATAATCTCAAGTTTCACCCATTTTCCTGCAAATGACATAATTTCATTTTTCTTAATGGCTGAATAAAACTCCACTGTGTATATATACTACATTTCTTTATTCATTCATTTGCTGATGGACCCCTAGGCTGGTTCCATAGTTTGGCTATTGTGAATTGTACTGCTATAAACATGAATTTGCATATATCACTATAGTTAAATGATTTTAGTTTTTAGAATACACACTGAGGAGTGATATAGCTAGGTCATATACTGGTTCCATTCCTGGTCTTTTGAGGAACCTCCATATTGATGAAATACTAACTTGTGAACATCACTTTTGACATTATTTTTGCCCCATTAACCTATACTATAAAATGTTTTTAAAGTTAAAATTAACAAAACAGTTTAAATTGTATTTTGTTATTACTGCTGTTTAAAATTATTTTGTATTGTTTTCATTTTTTCAGGAAGCAACTATAGTGCTGTTCCAAAGCGTAAGCTGAAAACAAAAATACAAGAATTGCTTGCTCGTGAGCTATTTTGGTACACTACATGAAAAAGTCTATAGTGTTTTCAAAAACATATGCTAATGTATTTTTATAATATATAAAATGGACTAATTAGCTTTAATAGAAAATCAGATTTCTTCTAAATATACATTTCTTTTTGTTCCTCATATGTGTATGCTCTTATTTCAAAAAGCTTTCAGAAATCTCTAATTTGGAAGTAGATATATCATTTCCAAGTTATTGTACCAACAAATCATAGAATCCTTTAAATAGCTAAAAGCTATTTAAAGTTCTGAATGAAGATCTTTAGATCAAGTTGGAACCATTCTGACATATATATATATATATATATATATATATATATATATATGTATGTATATAAAAGTTACATATATATTTATATATATGGAGTTTTATATATATAGAGAGAGGGGGGTATCTGATTTTCTCCATTCATCATGAGGCTCTGATTTCCAACAATCTGTCATTCTAAATTTCTGAGAATTTTGGAGAGATGAGATTGTTTTAGACCTTTCTCATACTGAGTTACTGCCTTCCAGATTCATGGTAATCCAGGAATTTTATACTATTTTAGATTTCTGCGCTTCCCAAACCTTGGCCAGTGTTCTAAGAAGACTTTTCTGGGTGCCTCTGGATAAAGCTTTTGAAAAAGACCAAGTTTACCCCCTTCCCACTCAAAGTGCCACTTCTAGGGCTGGAGGTGTAGCTGAGAGGCAGAGTGCTTGTCTAGCATGTGCAAGGCCCTGGGTTCAATCTAAGCATGGCAAAAAATGTGCCACGGCTGAGTGGGACCTCCCTTAACCCCTGGCAACAAGAGACTAGAACAACCTTATTTTCAGGAGGTTAAAAAGGGGAATAAAGAAAAGCCACAGATTAATGTAACTAAGTTAAACAAAAGCTAAGTAACTCATAAAATTCTAAAGGGAATCTTAATTTAGCAGAATTCCCAGTGAAGGCATTATAGTTGTGTCTAGGGCAGGTACAAATAGTACTCACAAGTTACTTTCTAGCAAGTGATACTCAATAAGCTTTGGGGACAGCTGAGAAAATTCAACAGAGCCCATACTTTTGTCTCCTGTGTATCATCTAGTATATTCACCTCTCATCATCGTTAGTCTTGCTTAGTTAAAAAAAATTATAAATATCTACCAGTTAATAAATCCAAATATCTTTGTAAATATTTGGCACTTCATTCAGTTGAAAAAACAATTATTTAGTATTCTTCTAGGTACTAGGCATTCTAATGAGGAGGAAGACTACAAGGAATAAGATTCTATGTCCATTCAGAAGTTTACAGGGTAGGTGGGGAAATAGTGGAAACAGATCATTTCAATACAATGTGGTCTATAAGAGATAGATGCCTAGTGCTAGAGGGGTGAAGGAGAGGGGGCCCTTCCCTGGAGGGAAGGGGTATCCTGTTAGGATACAGATAAATGAGGGACAACTTCCAGAAGATGAGTGTTGAGAAACGAAACACAGGATTAAAGAAAGAGTCAGGAGAAGGTTTAGTGGCAAGAGCAAAGGCTGAAAGATCACTAGGTGTCAGGTACCTCACAGGTGGCGACTCTCCCTTACTCAGCATTTTCCCCTGCCATCTCCCAAGATGTTTAGCCCTAGTGAATGCTCCTTTGCTATTTATTGGATAAATGGAGCATGGGGAATGGGGAAGTCAACAAGCAGTTTAACATTGTGAGAGCGCCAAATGTGGACAAATGGAAAGGCAAGACAAGGCTGTGCAGGGGTGGGGGTGGGGGAGGCAGCCTTCAGTACATGTGTCAAAGAGCTTGGATTTTTGTGGGTCACAGGAATTCAGTTTTAACCAGATGTTAAAACTGAAGTTTTGGCTTAGACAAAGTACAAAGAGGTTACCAAAGTCAGCAGTTTTCAAAAAAGGTAGCCTGGAAGAGTAGAAAATTGAGGATTTTTGGAGAGCATTTCTTCGGAGATGGCTGTACTAGAAGGTTTCCTTTGCAAAGAGAAGGAATTAGGGTACTGGCATGGAATGCCAAGTCAAGAAAGAACTTTCCTTTGGCTCACAGAAGGCTTACTAGGTGTTCCCTGAGGTTCGAGGCACACAAATGCTGTTTTGAGTCATAGCTGAAGCAGTGGGTGACCACCAACTCTAGGGCTGCAATTTAGGAAGAAATACCATGGTATAGCATGTCCTATGAAATGAGGTGTGAGTGTGTGTGTGTGTGTGTGTGTGTGTCTAAGAGAGAGAGAGAGAGAGAGAGAGAGAAAGAGAGAAGATTAATTTCAAACAATAAGGAAGCTTTAAATCTTTTCCAGGATTGCTGCCTGGAAGGGAAGCAGACTACAGGCAAAGGGCACTGGGAGGGGACTACTAGATGCCTAGGAGCAATAGAATAAATTTGAGTAAGCAGCTATAATAGAAATGGTCAAAATTTTAAGGAAATTATAGGCAAGAGGTACCTGATGATGAGGTCTGGCGAACACATGAAAGCCCTTCATGAGAGACATTTGCCATGTCCAGGGACCACTGACACTCGCTACTGGATCGTACACCATTAACTAGTTCAGCACTTTCATACTGTATTCAGTTCCTACCTTGATGGGGTGAAAAACTTGTGTTCCTAAATGTGGAGGAGAGAGAATACACGTGCCCCATTCTATGCTAAGATTTAAAAATCAAGTTCTTCAGTGCAAACCAGGTTTATTTTCCATTCCATGATGCTGCCTGTCTGCTAGGAAATTAAATTCCAAGAACTGCAATTTTAGCATCTATGAAACAAATTCCTACATTTAGGTTCTGGAAGAGATACAAAAATGTCTTTCACATCAGAACACTGTGAAA
Organism: Sciurus carolinensis; assembly: GCF_902686445.1. Classification (NCBI taxonomy): domain Eukaryota; kingdom Metazoa; phylum Chordata; class Mammalia; order Rodentia; family Sciuridae; genus Sciurus; species Sciurus carolinensis. Next base: position 30,393,996 of record NC_062213.1, on the reverse strand, counting down.
ACCACAAAATTGGCACCATCTGCACTCTTGCCTTACCTAACAGTTCTAATCCATTCTAAGTTTTCAGTCAAAAATTGTCTCTAGATTTTTTTAATAAGGAGATTTTCTAATATATTTGGCAATAAAAGGAATTTCTAAAAATTTGCTTCTTGGCCACAGACTTCGTTAAAAAGTTTCTGATTTAACTGCTTTTAGCTATCTGCTTTTTAAGAACTTTCTGGAATCATCATAGTACATACCCACCATGCTTTATACTAGATAAGTTGCAATTTACTACTTTTGAAAATACCTGAATTACTAGGGACCCGTGGGCAATATGGTTTCCCATAGCCCTTATTCGTTTGATGGCCACTTATTATTTTTTGCTTTTACTTTTAAATTATTTACTTTTAAATAATATTTCTCTGACATTTCTAAGAAATTAGTGTTTAAATTCTTAAAACACTTGTAAAATATAAGAAGTGGCTATTTTGCTGCTAAACAAGTCATAAAAATCCTCTGGTATGTTAGTACTTAAGATATTATAATATATATGTATATATTTTGGTTTTCACCCACAGTTCCTGGCTTATAAATCCTTCCCAAAGACAGACCATAGAAAATATAATTTCCCTACCCACAGAGAGGTCATAGAAACTCTAATCTTCCCCACCTTGCTTGGGAGATGAGAAGACTCCCACTTCAGAAGGGGTCCTATCCCATATTTGAGATGGAGAAATGCCACACAGAGAGGCCAAAAGACTCTGAACAGACAGAACTTGCTGCATTTTCCCACCCAGCTTATTCATATTAGATGTTGTTTTAGTCAGCTTTTTCACTGATAGGACCGAAAGACCTGATAAGAACAATACAGAGAAGGGAAAGTTTAGTTGGGGCTCATGGTTTCTGAGGGCTCAGATCATAAATAGCTGACTCTACTTCTCTGGGCTCAAGGTGAGGCAGAGCATCAGGGTGGAAGAGTGTAACAGAGGAAGGCAGCTCAGGATGTGGCCATCAGGAAGCAGAGAGCATTCCTCACCAGGGACAAAAGATATACCCTCCAAGGCATATCTCCAGTGACCCCACCTCTTCTGGCCACTCCCCTTCTGCCTACAGTTACCGCCCAGTTAATCTCTATCAGGGGATTAATACACTGATTATCAGGTCGAAAATTCTCATAACCCAATCATTTCACCTCTAAACCTTCTTGCATCAGCTCACACATGTGGGTACCTCACATTTAGCTGTAACTAGTACACCTCATATTTAGCTATAACAGACACACAATGAATTCTCTATCAAAATCTAAACGGGGGGCTGGGGTTGTGGTTCAGTGGTAGAGCACTTGCCTAGCATGTGTGAGGCACTGGGTTCAATCCTCAGCACCACATACAAATAAATAAATAAAATAAAGGTCCATTGACAACTAAAGAAAAAAAAAATTAAAAAAAAAAAAAATCTAAATGGGGGCTGGGGATATAGCTCAGTTGGTAGAGTGCTTGCCTTGCAAGCACAAGGCCCTGGCTCAATCCCCAGCACCGCAAAAAAAAAAAAAAAATCTAAACGGATAAGGTTCGGAGAGCCTCTGGATTGCTGAACATGCAGGGGTTCCTGGAGGGTGGCACCCCAGAGAGAACATGAATGCTTTGTTTCCTTTCCCCCATACCTCTACCCTATTCATCTCTTCATCTGTGTCCTCTATGATATCATTTATAATAAACTGGTAAACATAACTTCAGTGTTTGAGTTCTCCAGCCACTTTAGGCAATGTAAATGAACCTGAGGAGGGGGTGTGGTTACTCTGATTTATGGCCAGTTGATAGAAGAACAGATGAAACAACCTGCCACTTGGGACTTGCCATTGGCCTCTAAAGCCAGGGGACAGTTTTGGGAACTGTGCACTCGATCTGCAGGATCTGAAGTTGTCTCTAGGTAGACAGTATCAGAAATGAATTGAATCAGAGTACACCCAGCTGATGTCTGCTGCCAGGATTACTTTCTTGGTTTGTGAGAGAAAGAAAACCCTACACATGTGGTGATGGAAGTGATCTGTTATGAGCATATGGCAGGAGAAACTGAGTCTGTTTATTTTTTCCTACTCAGTACTGTTCTATTCAGGACCTGAAAAATTGGTAAAATAATGTTTCAAATGTGGTCAATGTAAGGAAAAGAGAATGGGAAGGTAATGAGAACGTCTTCCTGTATTTCTCATAGGAAGTAAAATGTTTATATCTTATACTATTGTCTCTTCTTTTTCCTAAGCTCATTCCTCTTCTGATCAGTGCCATGATTTCTAGATGGTTCATCTGCTTTTACCTCTTGTTTTTATCCCCTATTACTAACAATACTATTGATGAAATGGAGATTGACCACATGCTTACAAAGGGCCATAAGAGATGTTGAGTGTTCTACATGACTCTCCTTACAATAACCCTGTAACATTATCACCCCTTTTCCAGACAAGGAAACTCAAAACCAAAAACGATTAAGAAAAATGCCCAAGTTCTCAGAGCTACTGATGATAAAGCTGAGATTCAAACCCAGGCAATCTAACTCCAGAGCCTTAGTTCCAAGTTTTAATTGCCTCTCATTTTTCAAGCATGGGAGAGTATTTCATTGTAAAGAGAGTTTTTAATAAAACATGTTTCTGTCAAAATTGCTGTTCACATTTGAGGTTTATACTTTACCATTTCTATGCTCTCAGGCAAGTTCTTGGTTTTCCTTATTCTTGATTTCATCACCAATAAGATACTGAAAATATCCATCTTGTGGTGTAGTTTTTGAGGACTGATGATATCATATGTGTGTTACATATGTGGAGCTCAATAGGTGGTAGACTTTCATTAAGTGATAGCCACCCTGTGGTTTTTATTACCGTAATGTTATCATGTTTTTTAATCATTATCTCAGTAAATCATTAAGCTTCTTATTACACTGGAATAGTGCCTGGCATGTAATAAGCACTATGTGAGTGCTAATTATTAGAATCTTTGGTTGGACACAGGGTCACCTAAAAAAAAAAACTGTTTCCTAGCTTTTCTTGCAATGAACAGTGTGCAACTTCTGTGCTGTGGGATATCAAAACAGAAATGTCCTTGTGGCATAGTCTAGAAATTTTTCTTAAAACATGGTTATTATGCATCCCTTTGCCCCCTTCTTCTTCACTTCCTGTTTTTCCTGCTGCACCAAGGCACCATGATGCCTCCTTGGACCAAAAGGACAAAGACCAGCCCATGAGGGAAAGGGGGCAGAAAATTCAGCTGGAAGAAGTCTGGGCGCCTGATATTGTGGTGCACTCTACCAGAACTTGATCTTTTAGGGCCTCATCGATACTTGGTGGGGATCCTAATTTTAATCAGTGTATCTCCTGGTTTCATTAGATGTCTGATGTGGCAAAATTTGAAAAGAACAAGAGAGCAGGAAATGAGTCTTCCTGCAGGTGGAGTAGATGGGTAGGGGCAGTGCCAGGACCAAAAAAAAGAAAAAGAACTTAAGATAGCCACATACTCACACCCTCCAAATGGAAATGTTTAAACCTTGCTTTGAATCCATTAGGTGGGAGGGCAGAGACGCTTATCCAGTGTTCTATTCTTGTCAGTGGGCATTTTCAGCTTCCTCATAGTGGCACTACCTGCTAAGGAGTAGCCAATCTTTTCCAGAGAAAGAAACACCAACATTTACTTATTACAACTTCCCCTATCCAGAGAGTAACCACACACACTATGTAAGACCAAAACAGAAGGGCCTACAATAGGCATTACAGTAAGTACTTGAATACCTGTGGTAATCAACCAGATACAATCCTCTTGCCACCACCTTACTCACGGGTCCTGATACAGTAATAATGATTGGTGATTCTAAAATCCTTGTGGATAAAATGTACTCCCAGGAATGCTGCTTACCCATGAATACCAACTTTCTGAGGGAAGTTCCTTTAGGTTAAGGGTTATGTGTTCCTTTGATTTCTTTAAAAAGTGTGCACACAGTGTACCTATAAGTGTAGAATAAACTGTTCACATGAATGAATGAATAGGCAGCATGATGAAACTTTTCCCCCAGTCGATTTTTGAAATAAAGAAATCCAAAATGTTATAGAAATTGTACTTTCTCCTGACTTACAGCCTTAATGTTTCAAATAACAGTGTATAAAATTCACACCAACTAGTTATGGTTGCTATGGTAATGGGCTCTGGGCCTGTGAGCAGAAAAGAAAATCCTTTTGGGTAAGATACTTATGAGTATGCCTGGCTACGTGAGAAAAGTATTTTCATTTGGTTTTTCTTTAATTTATGAATTCAGGCAGATGATTTCTTCATAGATATAAATTCTCCCGAGGAAGAAGGGAAATATATTAAGCTTTTACACTAAAAATTTCTTGTATAACATGAATTTCTCACTTATAAAGGATATAATTTCAAATAAGAACTACAGCAAGAAATATACTCCATTGTGAGGAGGTGAGTAGTTTTAACTGTACTAGATGTATGGTATATATAGACAAACACCTTTAACAAGAATTGTTGGATATGTTTAATATTTTCAGTGGCCAGAAGTGGCCAGAAGAAGATTCGAAAACAACAGTTAGAAATAAAATTAAAGACTGATGGGTATGGTGGCGCATGCCTGAAATCCCAGCAGCTCCGGAGGCTGAGGCAGGAGGATCACCAGTTCAAACTCAGTCTCAGCAACTTAGTGAGACCCTGCCTCAAAATAAAAAGTAAAAAGTGCTGGAGATGTGGCTCAGTGGTTAAGCATCCCTGGGTTCAATCCCAGGTATCCAAAAAAAAAAAAAAAGGGAAAGAAATAAGACGTAAAAAGACTAACAATCAAGACACATCCTCTCAAGAGATTCTGAATTGATGAACAATGGTGAATGAATCTTGAACAGAACAATTACCATAGTGAAGGCTGTACTTTGACTTTAGAGTAATTGGACAACAAAGCATTGAATTGACTTAAAGGAATGAAAAAATAATATATAAGTCTAGTTAGGGGGTCATTATGATAATCTGGATGTGCCAAAATGACAAGCACAGAAAGAATGGACAAAAATTAGTAGTGCATGCTGTTATGAGAAAAGTATCCCAGGAGTAGTGAGAGAAGCCTGAAGAGAGGGAAGCGTTGCAGTGCTGTAGTCCTGACAGCTGCTTTTCAGTCCTATGACTTTAAGTCAAAGGAGGGGGAGAAAGCTGGGTAGGGTCAAGGGGAGAAGGCTGATTTCTGGCTGCAGCTTCAAAACTTAATGTTTTCTCCCTTTTTCCTTTTTTAATGGGTTACTGACAAACAAGTCTTTTATCTGGTTGATGGTGAAGAAAAATTCACTTGTATTTTCCTTGGAAGCACCATTTCTTGTGAGCTCCAGAGGATTCTACTGGACTTAGAGATGATAAACCTGTATGTCTGGAAGCTTTCATTGATTTTATGGCTATGTTTCTAACACAATTCCAATATATTATGAAATTTAATTTTCAAAATAAATCCACAAGTAAGGAATTATTAACCTATTTTTGCTGGAGAGAAAACTTGAGTCAAACTTGTTCAAGGTCACGACTGTGATGTCCATCATGTATGGAACTAAAGGGATGAGACTTCTATTGTTAGTTCAGTATTGTTTTCAACCCACATACAATATAGATGTTTTTGTTTTATGTTGGTTGGATGAGTGTTTCAACACATTTGCTCTTAAAAATAATAAAAGCCTTAGGTTGCCAGATCTTGCTCATATCAAATCTACTGAAATCATAATATAGCTGAACTATATGATAGCTCTTGTACCAATATGAACATTAGCCAAGTAGTATTACATTTCTGAATCTCACTACTGAACATAGAATAATAACTCACCCATATTTTCATCTGAATAATTTTCTAGTAAAAAAAATAAAAGTGCATTTTTTTTCCTTTTCACTCTAGGCCCCTTTTGAAGAAACTGGTTAACTCTCAAATTTTTCTTAAATCTGGGTTCTGTATTAAGCAATAAAAACTACTGATTGTAGTAACAATTATGATGGAAAATATTTATTTAAATGTTTCATGGAAAGTTAATTTTCATTTAGTGGCCCAGCAATTAAAAGGCTGCTTCAGACTGTTCGGTTTCTTTATTAAGTAATTGACTTTAACTATTAAATGGTGGTTTTCAATATAAAAAATCATATAATTTTCCAGAATATTTAAAGTTATTATTTTGAAAGCAAGTATATTTTTCTAGCAGAAAGAGCAATAAAACTATCCATTAAAATTATCATCAGAAAATTCTATGCTTTCAAATTTATCGGTTTAAAGTCATCACTCTATGAGCTGCAAGGTTTTGTTTTGCTCTATCAAAAAATGACTTTATGATCTGTATTCAACCATGAACAGCTGCTCATTAATAAAACCCCATTAAAGTCCAAGTCAGAACAGCAGGTCTAAAATTGTGCTTGAGGGGAGGAAAAAACAAAACAAAACACCTTTGGTGAAGAGCCAGGGAACTGGGTTGGGGGCAATCTGGAAGCACAGGGCTGTATTCTCAAGGTCTGCTCCAACCTCCTGGGCAGAGACAGTTGACCAGACAGAAATCAGCACCAGCTGGAGAACTCAGAACAACAAAGACTGTACAGGCTTTGAAGAGGGAGACTAAGGTGGCTTGGAAGCTAATGGCCTGAATAAATCAAGCTGGTTAGATGAGCAGAGAGATGAGCAGAGGCTGATCAGAAAGTTTAAAGTGGCTAAATGTTTTGTGCACAGAGAAGGCAGAATTAACTACATCCCACGAATATAGGCAATCCAGAAAAAAAAAATCTTTCACATACTGTTCTTTTTTCTTGGTTTTTTCGTAAACTAAGTTCTATGCCTTTATGCTCCTCCCATTTGACATTTGGTGGTTCCCTGATGATGCTCCCACAGGTTTGGGCAAAGGACAAGACTGCAAATTTCGAAGAGCTGATCTCCAAACAAGATTCCAAATTATTGACACCTATAATCTCCAATTATGGGGTTACCACTCAACAAGTAAAGATGGCTTAGAAATTTTCTCTTATAGGTATTTCTAATATAAAATTTGTTGAAATCCTTAGCAAGTCTTGTTGTTTTCTATTTGTTACTGTGTTGGGAAACAAGAATTCTGCAACTAGCTGTTTCTCGAGAAACATATCTTTGTTTCATACGGAAATGGAAAATTTAATAAAGAAAACTGAATAATCATGAACAATCTGAAGCAAAGATGTCTTTAAGGAAAAAAATTTGAAAGCCTATTTATGGCCAGGCGCAATTGCGCATGCCTGTAATCTCAGCGGCCGGAGAAGCTGAGACCAGAGGATCGCAAGTTCAAAGTGAGCCTCAGCAATTTACCTAGGCCTTAAGCAACTTGGTAAGACCCTGTCTCAAAATAAAATAAATAAATAAAAAGGGCTGGGGACTTAGCTCCATGGTAAAGCACACCTGGGTTCAATTTCTGGTACAAAAAAATTAAAATTGTGTTAAGATTATTGGAACTGGGGAATCCAAAAAATATTGGAAATCTTATATTATTAGAATTTAGGCAAGATAAGATACAAAAGTTAGAGCAGGTCGTCAAGGGACAGCAGAGGGTTTCATGGATTGGGGGAGGTACAGTTAATGGTGATGTCATGCAATAATAGTAGTTGCAGTAAGAGCTATTATCTGGGAATACCTGCTATGCACTAAGAGCTTTGCAAGCATTAGCCATCTAAGTAGGCACTATTGTGGCCATTTTACTGATGGAGACACGGAGACTAAGGGATTAAATAATTTATCTATGTTTACACAGAACCAGAGTAAGAGTTCAATTTACTTTCTTCCCTCCTTGAAGTTAAAAATATTAAATTATTAATGGAAATGTGGAGTAGATTGGAGTGGGGAGGGTGGGGGCAGATTGCTACAAAGGTAAGTAGGTCAGTGAGTGCTGGGTCAGGGTGAGAGAAAAAAGGTAGTAATAGTTTTTTTTTAAAAGAGGTATATGAAGAAAAAAGCTAGTTGAGGAACGATTTAAATAAACTGTTTTCAGGCTTTGACCATACAAACTTCTAGCCTCCCTCACCAGTCACTCTACAACCAGTTTTCTTAGGGTCCCTTGCCCTAAGAAACTCCAAAGTTTTTAAAGCATTGGATAAGAGAAAATAAAGAAGGGAGAAAGAGGGGAAAGAAGGTGGTGGTGGTGGTACTGCTGCTGGAGGAGGGGGGGATTATTATATTATTAATAATAATTATTATTAGAATCGGGTTGCAAAGAGAGAACTACTAAAAGGACACAACTTGGGAAAATGGCCAGCCCTGGTTGCAACAGAGGAACAAATGAAGGCACTCGGTGAAATATCTCGTTACTTTCAGTTAAAAGAAATTTTGTAAAAAAAAAAAAAAAAAAAACGCGGAAGGGGCAAAGGTCTGAATGAAAGTCAGCATTTAGCATCCCTCAGGTGGCTGAATGACTAGGCTCTGTCCTGGTCACATACAAAATATGCTGGCACTGAGGGGACCTTCCCATTTTTTTGCAAAATAGACGCGATTTCTCCCTAGTACTGTCTAGCAGCGGGGTTCCATGGGTGGGACAGAAAAAGGTTTGATTGGGAGGCACTATACATAAAAGGAGAGTAGGACAACTTAGCGCAAACCGAGGCACTCCACTAAAAAAATCCCACACAGTTTACAACGGTCACAAAAAGGCAGCCGCGACAAAACCTCCGCAGGCCGGCCGCCGCTCGCCCCGCCCCTCGACATTCATTGGCTTCCAGTCCCGACGCCAGACCCACAGCTTTTTGCCTATTGGACCAGGCAGCACTTGGGGCGGGGTGCGGAAGTCAGAGCCTGGAGACAACGGAGAGCCGCCTTCAAGGAGGGCGAGCGGGAGGGGCTGGGGGAGTGTTTCCCGAAGAGGGGGCGGCTATGGCAGCTGCGCGGCGGCAACGGCGGCTGCGACGGAGCGCGCGCCCGGCTTTGAATGAGCGGGGCTGGGACTGAACAGGCGGAGCGCGAGCTCGAGAAAACGACCGGCAGCGCGCGCGCGCGCCTCGTGTGCGCGCGCGGCCCGCGGCAGCTCGGAGCCTCCGCCGGGCGGGGAGGGGGAGGGGCAGGTGAGTGTATTTGGCTTGCGCGCGCCCGCGAGGGGCTTTTCTCTCCCAATCCCCACCTTGACCCCAGCCCCAGCCCTAGGGTGTCACATGCCCTTCCCCGTCAGCCCTCCGTCTCGCCCCCCATTTCCCGCCCTCCCACCTTTCTTTGAGCCCCTCCGGCTCGCCTCCCCCCCCCACGGCCGACCGCCAGTCTAGGGTTCTGTTTCCGGGTCAGGGTGACCTCTGGGGCGAGGGAAGCGCGACCAGGAGCGGGTCGGGCGTGTAGCCCTAGCCATGGCGCGCTCACGCGTGGGAGTCGGGCCTGTGAGGCACCGACCCGGAACACCCCCAGTGTTGAAATTCCCCAGCCGGGAGGGAAACTCGCCGGCCCTCCCTGCCCTCTCTCTAGAGGCCTCGCACCTCTCCAGGCTGATCTCCCCACAGTCCCCGTCCCAGCCCACCCGGCGCCACCTCCGGCGGCCGCGAGCGTTCCACGTAGCGCGGTGCGCCGGGCGTGGGACGCGTGACCTGAAAGCGCACGCTTTTTCTCATCTGTGCAGTGGGTATGATTTTTTCCCTCTTCAACCAGTTCTAGGTGGGGGATCTGATATTAAACCACTTGAGTTATGAAACTCATTTTAGACTTGTAGGAGACGCACCCGCCTTGCCAACAGCCCCAGTGGTGCCACACTGAGGGCCCGACTTACGGTTGCCAGCGATGGCACAGAATGTTGGCTTTACCACCTGCTCTCACGCTCCACTTCTGTTTCCGCTTTTCTTTTCTTACTTGCGGCTACTGCTGAACCCTTGTTTTTCAAATTCAAGTGAGTCCAGGTAAATTTTATCTTTGGAACTTTCTTTTAAGCTACTTTAGAGAACTACAGATTTAATTAGAGTATATTTTCGTCCCATACTTGATTGGATGGTTTTTCAAGCTTTGGTGTGAAAGATTCAGAAATGTAGTTTTAGAGAAATACAGCACTTAACGCCTCGTTCAGTGTGTTGGAAACAGATTGACTGGCTTGTTTAATGAGTCGTGACATAGTGGATCTACACCCTGGGTTTCGAGCGGTTTACTGAGAATTACAAGAAGGAACGATACCTTCTAATAGATAATACTTTTAATAGTATTACTTTTTGTTGTAGGAAAATGTTTTTCAGTCGACAACAGAATTTCTTTTGATTTCCTAGGGATGTCATTTTTTTTCAAAAGCTCTAAGATAAGTTGCTTCATAATCCTGAAATTTACTTTGCTATATCTCAAGTTTCTGTATATTCCTAATAATTAATAAGGAACATATAGTAGAGTAATAGTATAGCTTGGTCCTAGAAAGTATTGTAAAGCATCCAAAGTGCTAAGTAGTCTAAGATACATACTTTTCAGGTTTGTAATTTGAGGGCTTTTCAAAAATCCTACTGAAGTATTGGGTACAAAATTAAAAGCTTTCACAAGTGAAATGTGATGTGGGAGAGCTGGGACTTGGGTTCATTAGTCTCTTTAAATCCTGGGTCAATTGTTGACCTTTATTCCCAATTAAAATGGGAATACACACACCAACCTTTTTGGTCATCCTTATGATTCCAGTGAAGTGGAAGAACATATGTGACCAAGAACTATGTCTTGAATATATTAGTGTTTCAAGAATGTTACTTTTTTTCATTCAAGAAATATTTGAGTACCTACTAGGTACTTGGCATTGGCTAAAACCTAGAGATATCAACTGAGCAACACCAATGGAGTCCTGCCTCCTTAGCCTTTTGTGTTCAATAAGAGGAATAAGTACACGTTCAAACTCATGACAATTGAGCAGCTAATGCAGGATTTCTCTGCTGACTTGGGGTGTTTCCCAGTGTGCCATGTGGTATCTATTACATAGTAATATTTATAATCCTTTAATTGAATTGGAACTTTAAGTAAATACAGGCATGGAAGAATATTCCTGTCAGTAAATCAGGGTAATTGATAAAATCCAAAGTGTTGGTTGATAGCTCATCCTATTTTCCCATTTCAGTGCAAAAACTGTTTGGAAATTTTACCTTGGAAATTATAATATCTTTACTGAATTAATAAAAATGTTCATTTGGGGAGCGTTATTTTCCTTTAGGGTTTTTTGTTGTTGTTGTTGATGTTATTGTTTTGTGGTTCTGGGGATCAAACCCAGGACTTCATCCATGTGAGGCAAGAAGTCTGTCACTGAGCCACCTTCCCAACCCTTTAGTGAGTTATTCCTGATTGCTCAATTAAATAGATTTAGGTTTGAACAAGTCATTAGATACAGGAATATGGAAATGTGTTTATCTCTGTGCTTCGATTCTATGAAATAAGAAGGTAATATCTCTTGATGGCTGGGTGCAGTGGCATACCTGCATAATTGCCAGCCTCAGCAACTTAGTGAGGCCCTAAGCAACTTGGTGAGATGTGTCTTAAAAAATAAAGGGTTGGGGATGTGACTGGTAAAGTTTCCCTGGGTTCAATCCCTGGTATCAAAAACAAAAACCTCATGATTTTTTGTACATTACATGAGGAAATATTTAGATAGTACTTGACACATGTAGATGGTCAATGACTACTAGTTCTTTTCTTTCATTAATCACTAAGCGTATTTTCCATAGAATGAGGCTATTCTTAATTGCTAGGGAAGGAATTCTGTATCAACAGTTGTTCAATTTTCTGTTTTTCTGTTGGGAAAAAACTTTGAATTTTATTTACAGTTACTGTTGGAACAATTCAAGTGAACAAATACTTACCTAATAATGACAACAATAGTAGGAAGGTAATGGCTGTGGTTACTGAGGCTCTATATGAAATTTGTTCTCATCTTTTTATCCATATATTGAGATCAGCCCTTGTTCCCATTCCCTAGTGTCTTCTTTCAGATTCCTGATGGAGTATTTCTGGTTGTTTTCTTTCCCACCAACTGCCACATACTCTAATCTTTCTACTAGCTGTCTTTTTATAATTTTTCATAAAATTTATGCTAAATTGTCATTCAGAGAAGTTTGCTTTTATTTTTGTTGAGAGTTATATTGTTGACAAATGAGCTTGAAATGAAGCTCTTATTCACCATCTTATTCAGATCATTCTACTCATAATGAAGCAATCAAAACCTTTCTTTCAAGTCTTCACAAATAGTGCACTAAAGGTACAGGTGAATAGAATCCTGTGGTGAAGGACTGTACAGGGCAGGTAGAGTATATAGTAATAACTATAGTACAATCTAGAAAATGTGAGTTTCTCACAGAAGATGGAATTAAAAGACTTCACATTAGTATGACAAGAGGTAATAAAGGCTTTTGCTAGGCAGGTTACAGTGGAAATAGGAAAGAATATGGGCAATATTAGTAAATTTCAGTAAGGCCTTTTTGGCAGTTTGAATGTAAGTCAATATGAGAGAAAGGGAGTTAATGTTGTGTTTTTGAATGTGAGTAAACCATTGATTGGGAATGTATTTGACAGAAGCATTTAAATGACTTGAGTAGTGAAATTTTTTTAATAATATCCTATTTTACTTTCTTTAGGAGTCATTGTTCTGTCTGGCCTCTCAATTAGTAGGCCATCTCTAGGACCAACTTTGTGTAAATGACCTCATGAAGAGGCGGCCTCCATATATACAAAAATATATGAGCATTGCTGTGGGATTCTTTTGGAACTCTGTCACTGTACATGTGATAGTCTATAAGCTCATTTTTAGTCCTGGAAATAGAAAGAACTAGCTGTATGTTTTGCCTTTCTTAGAACTGGCAGTAGTGGCTCTGCAGAGCAATCAAGATCAGGTACCATGAGAACTAAATATGTTTTCCTTCGTGGTTCTGTTTTGAACTTTTCTATTGAGTATATCACATAAACTGTATGTACAGTAAAGTATATGGTGATATTACCTCCCAGGATGAGATACAGATCTTAGTTTCCTAATGCTCCCATGCTCCCTCTCCGAAGTGACCATTCATTTTTATTATTAAAATTTTAATCCACACAAGGAAATATTTTGTTAGTTGAAAAACCTTATTATATGCTATTTTTAAGAATTTAAGAAATTATTGCCTATGTAGTTAGAGTATCCCTTATCCAAAATACTTGGGACCAGTATTTCAGATTTTAGATTTTGTGTAGGGCGAGAAGGGAGGTTAGAATATTTGCATATATAAAATTTGATATTTTGAGGATGAGACCCATGTTTAAGCCTATAAAATTCATTTGTTTCACATATACCTTATAGGCATTGCCCAAAGGTAAATTTGTGCATGAAATAAAGAATCATGGTGAAATGTCCACGTGGCATTCATTTCAGATTTAAAGTTTCAGATTAGAGATTCTCAACTCACATAATTAAAAACAAGATAGTGCTTTCTGCTTTTATTCCTATGAAATCAGTTTTAAAACAGCATGTTTTAATTGTATAGGGCTGGTGTTTATATAGGACAAATTTAGTCCTTGTTTTTTTCCAGTGTTATTGCTTATCTTATATAAAGTAATTAAAAAGTGAATCAGCATTTCAGTTTTGAGGAGGAATATAAAGCTGTCTCTTTAATGTGGTTACTTGATAATTGTTACTTAATTTTTGGTTTCATTCCCTTTTAAGTAAATTTGTATAGAACTGAAGTACAAATTATATTATTTATTTTTGGGAAAAAATAATGAATTTTTATTTTTCCCCTCATAGGAAATCACTACTTCAGATATTTCTATTAGCCAACTATAGTGATTGTTTCTAAAGATGTTAATGGACTGGGAAGGCCAGTGAATTTTAGTTGTGACTGTTGTTACCTAGTTGCTTTAATTTGAGCATCACGGTTAACTTTTTTCCTCGCTTAGGAAATGAAGAATTTGGATGACATATATTATCGAGTTAATCCACCACAGGAGTCATGATTCTAAATGTGTACTCATACTTTTTCCTCCTTTGACAAAAGAAAAGGAAAAGCTAAAAAACGAAATTTCATTATTGGAAACTGTGTGTGTGTATATAAGAGAGAGAAAGAGAGGAGAGAGAGAATGCCTGTATATGTCTTGTGACTTGATTTAATATATGATCTCCTCTACTTCTCAACAGTGGAAAAATGACTGTCTCCTGTGGATTAAGAGATTTTGCCTTTTTCTTCCTTTTGCATTTTTTGAGCCCCTGAATGGGAGCATTCAAGATTAATATTGTCAATTTAACTTATACCAAAACTCATTTTATGTAATTTTAAATAAATAATGACTACTTAAATAATATATGCAATACATATATGATATGGGTAACTAAAATGTGTAAAGAAATGTGTAAAATCAATGACCATATTTAAAAGGATGGCAAAATAATACCCATTTTACCATTTTTGAGAATTTTTTTATTCCTGTCATTACTATAGCTTTAATTAGTTTTCAGTTCCTGTAGCATTTCTGTTTAGAAATACATATCTTTAATTATAGTGGGGAGGGACTGTGAGTGTGATCTGTAAGGATTTAGATACTGGAACCTAGATTCAAATGCTAGTTCTAGATTTTATCAGCTCTCTGTTTTTGGGCAGGTTACTTTCCCTGTATCCCAACTTCAGTATCTAAAATAGAGATCAAAAGTACTTGTTTCAAGTCCTTCACAGGGATATTGTGAACATGAAGTGAGTTATATCATGTAAAGCACTAAAAAAAATGCTTGGTATATAGTAAGAATTAGTACAATTAAGAATTGTTATTGAAATCTATGGTAAAATCAGAGTTCCTAGAGAAATCTGGAAACGTGTTTATTACTAATTGCCCTAGTTTCCTAATGGAAACTGGCTGTCCAGAAAGAATAGCAAATAATCAATATAAGATAATGATAGTGTTAATGAGTTCTTTTAAATTTCAAACCACAATCTGAAAATTTTTCTAATTTATATGATACAGTGTTGTCCAAAAATGTCTCAGTATAGATTGTTTTGAGAGATTGTATGAGCTGGATTTGAGATTGCGGTCCTCCTGCCTCAGCCTCCCCAGCTGCTGGTACTTCAGGCATGTGCCACCCTTCCCATCCCAGTTTGGTTAGTTTTGATGGCTATGTCTCTGAAGCTATGACTACTTTCAAAAAATATATATGTGTATTATCTTCAAAATATTCTCATGCTCCTTGGCAGTCTGTCCTTCCCATCTTTCCCTGTTCCATCTGAAAGCACCACTGATATGCTTTCTGTCATTATATATTTGTTTGCATTTTCTAGAGGTTTCTCTTTTTTAAGTATGTAGAATCACACAGTATATCATTTTGGGACCGTGACTTTCCTTTGGCATAATAATTTTGAGATATACTCATGCTATTATAACAATAGTTCATTCATTTTTATTGTTGAGCATGTAACATACCACAATTGGTTCATTTACCTGTTGATGTACATTTAGGTTGTTTCTTGTTTGGAACTATTTAAAATACAATTGCTATCAAGTAAAATTCTTTGTATGGGCACTTGTTTTCATTTATCTTGTGTTTCCTTTGTTTTTATTTATGTCTTCATATATCTTATGTTTGTTTGACTTAGTAATAAGTTAAAAAAAACTTTGTACTATTTTGCTTTCCCTCTACTGACGTATGAGAGTTCCAGTTGCTCTACATCCTTGCCAGTATTTGTTTTGATCATTATTTTTAATTTAAGCAATTTAATTTAATTAGATGTATAAGTAGGTTTAACTGTGGCTTTAATTTTTATTTCTCTTATGATTAATGATGTTGACCATCATTTTATGTATTTATTTTAAAATAAAAATCTAAATTATCTTCCTATTCTAGAGTCAGAAATTTTTTTTCACAAATTTTGTAGCTTCAGATTTTCTATTAGGTCTGTGATCTACTTTGAGTTATTGTTTGTTAATGGTATGAAGTTTTTTGTTGTTTGCATGTGAATACCCAGTTTTTCCAGCACTGTTTGTTGGAAGGACTATCCTTTTCCCCTGAACTTTCTTTGCATCTTTGTTAAATTTCAGTTCGTATTTATGTGAGTATATTTCTGTACTTTCCATTGATTGGTGTATATTGACTCCAGTTCTACATAGTTTTGTTTTTTGTAGCTTTATAACAAGTCCTGAAATCTGGTAGTGTCAGCCCTTGACATTATTCTTTTTCAGTGTTCTTTTGGCAATTATATGTTCTTTACATTTCCATATGAATTTTAGAATTAACCTGTCAACTTAGAGAAAAAGCTTACAGAGCTTTTGATTTGGATTGCATCAAATCTATAGCTCAATTTGGAGAGCCTTGATATCTTAACAATATTGAGTCTTCCAACCCTGGAAAAGTCTTTTAAAATAATGCAAGTCTTTTAAACACGTCTCATCAAAATTTGGTCATTTTTAGTATACATATCTTTCGTTAGAATTGTCCCTAGGTATCATATTTATTGATGTTTTATACATTTTTTTCTGATTGATGTAACATATAACAGTATAATTGATTGTAGAGTCCACTGAATTTTCTGCATAGACAATTTTCTTTCTTTCTAATCTGGATCCCCTTCTCCTCCTTCCTTCTTTTATTTTGCCAGAAGCTGTCCTATGGTGTTGAGTATAAGTGGTAAAGTAGACATACTTGAGTTGTTCATGATTTTAGGGGGAGGAGTACAGTTTTCACACATTTACTCTCATATTTCCATAGGTTATTTTTTTTTAATAGATGTTGTTAAGCAGGTTGAGAAAGTTTCTATTCCTAGTTCCTCCAAGTTTTTATCAGAAATGGATGTTGAATTTTGTTAAAGACCTTTTCTGTCTCTACTGAAAAGTTTTTCAATATGCTAATATGGTGAATTACTTTTGGTTTTTGAATGTTAAATCAGTCCTACAACCTGGGCTAAGCCCACTTGGTAATGATGGAGTCCTTTTATGCATGGTTGTATTCGATTTACTGATATTTTCTTAAGTGATTTTGCCTTCTATATTCTTAAGATATTAGTCTCTAGTATTTTTTTTCTGTTAATGTCTTTGGATTAATGTCCATGTAATGCTGATGTCAAATAATGAGTTGGGAAATATTTTGTCTTTTTCAGTTCCTGTAAAATTGTCATTACACCTTCCTAAATAGTAAATTCAATAGTAAAACCATCTAGAACTGGAAGTTTTTTAAACTATAAATTTATTTCATGTTTAATAGATATTGAAGTTTTAAGGTTACCTATTTCTTATTGTACTTTGGTATCTTAATGGGAATTTACTTGTTTCATCTCATTTGTCAAATAGAGTCATAGGTTGTTTATAATGTTTTTTAATGTTTTCTCATTATCCTTTTCGTATCTGTAAGCCTTAATAATGTAATCTCTCTCATGAGAGAACTCGTGAAATTTTTGACATGTTTTCTATTATCATGTACTTATGATTGATTGGACCCTTTATTATTGTCAGTTGACTTTTATATCTTGTAATATTGTTTTCTCTACCATCTGTTTGACATTGAAACAGTCCTGTCAGCTTTCTTTTGATTGGTGTTAGCATAGTATAGTTTCACCATCCTTTTAACCTATTTATATCTTGAGATTTAAAATACATTTCTTACAGGTAACATATAATAGGGCCTTCCTTTTTTATTCAATCTAGCATCTACCTTTTTGTTGGAATGTTAGATAATTTGCAGTTATCTTGCAATTTATTTTCACAGTATTTTATTTGTTCCTTTCCCTTGTTTTCTGTTGCCTTTTCTGTTGAATAGTTTTTATCTCTTTTATTAGCTTATTGGCAGTGACCAGATCTTACCCTTTGGAAAATGATTCAAATCCGGCCTAGGTATCAATATTTCTTTGAACAGATCTCCAGATTTGTGAACCATTGTACTAGATGTGCTCTTTGGTTACTTCCAATTCATAAGCTATGTGACTTTAAGCAATTATTCAACTTCGTGTAATTTAGTTTCTCTGTATTTATAAATGGGTGTAATAAGATCTATCTGAAGGTTAAAATGTTTAAAATATTTTGAATAGTGCTGTATTTACATAGTTCAAAATTCAAAAGGTACAAAAAGACAATATATACTTTTTGAATTTGAAAATCTGAAGTAAATTTGTACAAAATAGATTATTTAAGCAAAATGATTTTCAAAAACTGTTCAAGGGATTTTGTTCACAAACTATCAAAAACTCTTTAAAAACCTAATTTCTGAAGTTGTTAATATTATTTATACTTTAAAATTTGTTATATTCATAGCTTCTAGATAAAAGTTAAAATATGTAAGAATTTTCTCAGTGCATAAGTATTTTTCAACTTGATTTAAGAACAGGATTATGGAGTATGAAATCATCTAATGCTTTTGTGTGTGTGTGCCTTTTCTGCAGGTTTTAATTCCCATCATGGCCATCACTCAGTTTCGGCTATTTAAAGTTTGTACCTGCTTAGCAACGGTATTCTCATTCCTAAAGAGATTAATATGCAGGTTAGTAAATTTTATATCCAAACTGATCTGTTTATCTCTAGCTAGTTTTAGATTCCTTCATAACTTCAAAAATGTAGAAGAGATTCTGTGTGTACACTCTGTTGATTGTAATATTTGTTCATTAATTTCTGGTGTTTTTTAAAATATTGGGTTTCTACTTCAAATCTAGAAAGTGAAGTTGAGTTGTTTTTATTTTTTTCAAGTTCTTACATCTTCCATTTAAGTAACATGTTTAATACTATAGAATTTCAGTAATTCTATAGCAGGCTAGCTTTCATTATTACAATCATCTCAGAAATTTATGAAATGTGTCATTATTGGAATGTTTTAAGATGGTTCAGCATAGCTATTTCTGTGGGTACTACTATAGGAATGTTGTTTTTATATTATTAAAAAATGTAACAGAAATCCTAAATAAAACAGATTTTTTTTTTTTTTAATTTCTTAAGTAATGTTCCAGAATATGCAGGTAGTCCAGAGCAGGTAATTTATTCAGCATCAGTAGGTTATCCATTACCCATAGATTCCAGTTCCTTCTCTCTTGACACATGACCATACTCTAGAACTATGACTTCTAAACTGTGTGCTAAGGTGCCTCAGGGCTTCCCACAGGGTGCTATAAAATTTTTAAACCCCAGTGAAACACAGTGATAGTCAATATCTGTTGAATATGCATGAACTCATAACTCAAGATAGTTTCTATTTGCAACACGAGATCTAGCAGCATTCCTTATGATGAATTGTTCTTAATGCTGAAGATAAATTTTTGTTTCCTTTTATGTTTCATGACATGTCTGTGCAAAGTTAGGTTTTTAGGTTTTAATAAAATCAAGTACTACACCAAAATTAACGTAGAACAGAAAATGAAGGTGGCAGTGTCTAATTTGATTTAAATGCTTGAGAAACAATGCAGTGTCCAACAGGCACACACTTTGCATTAGTAAGGAATTTTATTTCATTCAAAATAAAAACACATTTTCTTTAAATTTATGTGTATTATTTTTCTCAACTGACTTTTCAATGGCAACTAAGCACTTAAGACATAATGAGTATTAAGTTGTTTGTGCCTAACTAGTTAATCAGTGGAACAGTTGGTATTTATTTTGTCTTTAGGGGTACAGTGAAAATATTACTGATGCACTAAGAGTAAGGTAGAGTAAAATAGAAAGTGGACAGCAATTAGCTGTCTTTTTAGTAGATAGGTTTAGAAGTTGTACACAGCAATTCTGTTCCCACTCTCTGGAACTTAGCTATATGGCCACCTAGATCCAAAGAAGGCTGGGAAATATAAGAATGCAGAGTATTGCAGAGGGAACAAGTCTATGAAATGGAGAAAGAAATGGAAAATTTAGGTGGTTGACTGTTAAAATCACCCAAGAGGACAGGATTTGGGAATCAGAAAAAACAGGGAACTAAGTACTCAAGTTATCAGAATAAAAGGGAACGATGAGAAATTCACTATGTAAACTAGAATAAGAATGAATAGTAATTACCAGAATGTTAAAAGAAGCATTGTATTAATACTGGCGATGAGTTATAGGTGTTTTCTTTTTGTATTGATTAGTTTTAGAATAAGAAACTGCATTTGATTTTAACTATTAAGGATTTTCCTGTTATCACTATAAATTTCTGCAATTAATATAAATACATATAACATATATAGCATATTTATATGTTCAGTTTTAATGAAAACCAACTCTGTTAAGATAAACCTCTTTTAAGTGTCAAAAAGAACAGGTCATGTGTTATAAATTATCAAGCTTTTGTCATGGACTATACTACTTCTATTCATCCTTTAAACAAATAATGTGTAACATCTTGATAACTGTCTTTACCAATTAGCTCTAAGTAGATAGTTTGTAGATTACTTGAAATGAAGCAAATGACTAGTCATTTGTTATAGCTACCAGAGTTTCTTTCTATGTAGCAGGCACTATCTAGGCTTTAAATATGTCATTTAAATCTCCACAAAAACCCTACAAAAGCAGGTTTGAATACCTGCATTTTACAAGTGAGGGTATTGAAACTGAGAGTTTTGGTAATTCTAACCAGACTCAATAGAAGTAACAGATTCCAAAGCCCACTTTCCCAGCAAAGTGTCTGGAGCCCATTTTCTTAGCAGTGGAATAACAGTACATCCTGTAGTACTTTTCCTACTGATGATTAAAACTCAGTTTATAATTTAGTTCAACCTAGCGATTTTCAAACTTTTTAATAGTCTTACCAAGAAACCCAGTATGTACAACATAAAAGCCAGTCCACCCCTTACAGTGAAGCTATAAGATGACCCAGAGCTTCACCTATACTCCAAGGAGTATGGTTTGAAACTACCTTGCATCTTTGTTTTTGACTTTATATTTCTCCGTAATTCTGAGTCCTAACCCCAAAAGCAGCTACATTTTCGTAAGATTTTAAAGACTTTCACAACATATGTGATTCATGCCTTTTATTTTCGTCATAGCTTGATGAGCAATAATTACTAAAATCAATAATTATGAATTTGAGAAAGATCTTATTTTATAAGCCTTAAATTACTGACTGTAATGCTTTTCACCTGTTTGTTTTGGTAGTTCTTGAAATAAATTATATCATGTTTGTTTCAGATCTGGCAGAGGAAGGAAATTAAGTGGAGACCAAATAACTTTGCCAACTACAGTTGATTATTCATCAGTTCCTAAGCAGGTAAATTTTTTTTGAAAAATTAAATGTTATGGAACAGTATTTTTCAAACTGGATTGTATACCATTAGTCAAAATTTGGTAGTTGGGGTTTTTTTTGTTGCCATTCTTGTATTTTTCAGTTTTAAAATTTCTAGTTGGTTCTTCATTTTATCTTCTATTTCTTTGCTGACATTTTCTATTCTTTCCAGTGGGTTCAAGTGTTTTCTGTGACTTTTTGGAACATTTTTACATTTCAAAGTCTTAGATAATGCCAACTTACATCATTGAGGAATTGGCATCTATTAATTCATTTTCCATGTGAATTGAGATTTATTGATTCCACATGTGATGAATAATAAATTCTGGATTGTTTCAAAAGCATTTTAAATATTGTATTTTGAGATTATTTAAATTCTACAGTGTTAATATGTTCTATTTTATAAGTTTGATTAGACTTGGGTGGAAAGTTCCAGTCTTCCTCCTTTGAGCTATAGTCTTAATGTTGGTTCAGTTTCCAAAGCATTTGCTTTTTTCCTTCTTTTATTTACTTATTTATTTATTTTACTTTTTTTCTTTTTAATGGGAAAGAATAGAGCAAAATAGAACAGAACAGAATATTTTAGAATGTCTACCCCATAATAAAAGTACTTTTTAAACATCTGTTCTCATTTTGGTATGTGAATTGAACTGTGGGTCAAAAAAAGTTTGAAAACAAGTGTTTTCAATGGGCAGAAACCCATTTTTCTAATAAATGAGTAATGAGCTGTTCAGTGCATTGTCCTCATAACCTACAATGTTAACTATTTAGACAGATGTGGAAGAGTGGACTTCCTGGGATGAAGATGCACCCACAAGTGTAAAGATTGAAGGAGGGAATGGGAATGTGGCAACACAACAAAATGCTTTGGAACAAATGGAACCTGACTATTTTAAGGACATGACACCAACTATAAGGAAAACTCAGAAAGTATGTTAAAGATTTGTACTTTTAAACAGTATAATTAGTATTTGGTATTGAAAAATCTTTTTTTTATCATTTTGTTTTCTGTCATATTAAATAAGAACTTCATATATTCAAATAACTTAGACATAGATGTAGTAAGTTGTATCTCCAAAACTTGTAACATTATACATTGGTATTTGATTTACTGTTCATCGACATTACCTATTGACATCATACTACGGTAATTGAGGATTTATTTCAGTCTGTTCTTACCTTTCTTCCAACTCCTTCATATATTGTAATATTATTCCACTCTTCTCTTCTATTTGAGATAAACACACTTAGTGCTTCATTTCTTATTTAATCCAATAAGGAAAATTTTTCATATAGATGTATATGCATACACTTTATAAAATGAGGACATTATTTATTCTCCACTTCCTACTACAGTTCCTCACTCTCTTCTACCTATTAATTTCAGCTATACATTTATATTTACATAATCTAGGTTAATAAAATTTACATTATGCTATATTGAATTGTCCTAATGCTTCAAAACTGAAAAGCATTAAATTGTGTGTTTTTCAAAGGTTATTTATAAGTGTCATACTAGATGAATACATTGTATCATGGAAGTATATTGCTGTTTTTCATAACAACAGTATGTTCATTATAATAGTACTTTTTAAAATTAATTAGATTGGAAATGGTTTTAATAAAAGTAACCAGAACTCAAGTAAGAGTGTTTTACTACTACTGACCCAAGTGAGTTACTGTATTTATAGATATCCGACATGTTAAGGGAGCTGGTAGTACTTTCAGCAGGATATTATAAATATTATTATTTAATATAGTAATTAAAATATCCTAATTATATTTTGGGGTTCTGGGGAAAGTAGGAAGAGGAAAAATGAAGACGAGAACTTACTATTTTTAGGGAGTAAAGCACAATCTTTCTTAGGTTGAAACTGATTTGTGACAGTTTCCTGAGAATTTTGATACTCATTACAGACTATTTTTTTGTTGTTGTTTTTAAATTAAATTTTCTTAAAAAGAATAGTATATTTTAAGTCATTACAAAATGCATTGGACAGTTATCTATTTTAATATAGTTCTGTGTAAAATATCCCTATAATCTTATTTCAACTATTTTTCAGATCATTATTAAAAAGAGAGAACCATTAAATTTTGGCGTCCCAGATGGTAGCACAGGTTTCTCCAGTAGATTAGCAGCTACACAAGATATGCCTTTTATTCACCAATCTGTAAGTATGTTAAAAAACGAGAGGGAAAGCCTTGGTTCTGTTTTTCTTTAAAGTAGAGGAAAATGACTAAATGAACATGATATTTATAATTTCTATGACTTTGAAACAGGTTTACCAGTTTGCAAGAAGTTAATCTGTAGTTTCACCACTCCTATCATTTTATGAGAGTGCAAATTACTCAAATATTAATATCAGGATTCCATTGTTCACATGAAAGGTAGAGACAAAATATGTTATTTAAAAATAAGGACTTTAGGAGATTACTTCTAAGACATAAACCTTTATAATAGCAGGTTAGTTTTAAGTGAGTTATGGATTGTTTCCCTAGTAGAGTTTATTTACATTAAAAGTATGATTTCATTTAAATCATGTAAATGAAAATTTTAAAGGAAATAGTAAAGAAAGTAGACAACTGAGTTTCTCAACCTTGGGAACATTATTAGAATCAGTTTTAGAGATTTTTAAAACATACAAATACTTGGATCCAGACCTAAGCTTAAGAATCCTTTGATTGATTATATTAGTTACCTGTTGCGTAGTGATCCCAAATTTAGTGACTTGAAACAATAATACATATTTATTATCACATAAAGTTTCTGTGGATCAGGAACCCAGACTGACTAAATTGAATGCTTCTGGCTTGGGTTTTTAATGTGTGTGTGAATAAGTCCTTGCACTGGGGCTACAGTAGCTTGACTGGGCTTAGAGGATTCATTTCAAAGGAGTCTCACTTACATGCCTGACCAATTATTGCTGCTTGTTTACACAAAGCCTCAGTTCCTTGCCATGAATTTCCTCATGACATAACTGCTGATTTTCCCAGAACAAGTGATCTGAGAGACAGAAAATGAATGTGTGTTTTCTGAGGCCACTTTTTCTAGGGGATCAGTGTTTATGCATGTTTTGAATTCATTGATCAATAACTGTTCCTGCTAATGCCAGACCCTGTGCTAGGTCCTCGTAATACAGTGGTAAGCAATCAGAACAGTCGGCGTCTTTGCCTCAGGAGAATGCATTCTAGTGGGGGAGACATAATATTAGATAAATAATCATATACAAATGTAATTATGAACTTTGATAACTCCTGTGCAGTTACGTGATATAATAATGTCAGATATTTTAATGAGAGTATGATAATATCATAGATATTTCTCTAAATAACATAGCATCATAATACTTAATTTTATCTATTTCTCAGTTTTAAACTTTATTCATATGTTGATCCATATTGGTAAAGTAGTTTAGCTCTGCCAGGAGAATTAGTAATGTATACTGCCTAACTGTAATTCTAATTACAATTGTTATTATAATTCTTATATAGCTTATTATAAAGTTGAAAATATACAGCCATTTAAAGACTGGGGAAGGGGTACATAGGGTAGATGAAGGAGTTCTCCAGTGCTATTGGGGTCATTACACAACAATAGGTAGCTAATATAATCAATCAAAGCATCCTTAAGCTTAGGTCTGGGGATGGATCCTCCCAAGCAGACAAAGTAAAGGGACGCTGATTGCACAGGAGAGAATGCTAACCTTGTTCTCAACACCAAAAATATCTTATCATTCATTCTACAAATTAGTCTTCCTTTAAACTGAACATTCTATTTTTCTTTTTAAATTTATAATTTATATTGTAGGAATTCTTTTTATACTAAGAATATAAACTTTTTTCTGTCATCATTAATGCTTTTTCAGCTTGTTCTTGACTTTATAACTTGGTTTGATTTTTTTTTTTAATATTTTTTAGTTGTTGATAGACCTTTATTTTATTTATTTTTATGTGGTGCTGAGGATCAAACCCAGTGTCTCCCATATACTAGGCAACTGCTCTACCACTGAGCCACATCCCCTGCCCTTGATGTTTTTTTGATGGGCAGATAAATCTAGTTTTTGGGTAGGCAAATCTATATAACCCTTTTTAATCTTTTCTTTTTTATTGGGAAGGCCATCTCTATTACTGTGATCTTGGTAGTTTTACTTTTCTTACATCTAAATGATGTACCTATACTAATAATCAAATACCCCAGTTGGAAAAATTGAGAAATAGTATGAGTGGAAAATTTGCAAATAAGTAATAGATATAACTTGGAGCTGGGGTTGTGGCCCAGTGGTAGAGCGCTTGCCTGAAATGTGTGAGCCACTGGGTTCAATTCTCAGCACCACATATAAATAAATAAAGGTCCATTAACAACTAAGAATATATTAAACCATAAATAATAATAAAATTATGGCATTTGCAGGCAAATGGATGAAATTGGAGAATATCGTGCTAAGTGAGATAAGCCAATCTTAAAAAACCAAAGAATGAATGATCTCGCTGATAAGCGGATGATGATGCATAATGGGGGGTGGGAGGGAGGCAAGAATGGAGGAAGGAGGGGGACTGTATAGAGGGAAAAGAGGGGTGGGGGGGAGGAAAAAATAACAGAATGAATCAAACACCATTACCCTATGTAAATCTATGATTACACAAATGGTATGCCTCTACTTCATGTGCAAATAGAAACAAGATGTACCCCATTTGTTTACAATTTTTAAAAATCTTTAAAAAAGAAATAGACATAACAACATGAAGAAAAGTTTGATTTTGTTCTCAAAGAAATTCAAAGTAAAAATAACAAGATACCTTTTTTTAAAGTTTTTTTTTTTTTTTTTCCCCCGGTGCTGAGCTATCTCCCCAGCCCTAAAGTTTTATCAAGTTAGCAAATATAGGGCTGGGGAGATAGCTCAGTTGGTAGAGTACTTACCTTGCAAGCACAAAGCCCTGGGTTCAATTCCCAGCACCACACACACACACAAAAAGTTAGCAAATATAGAAAAGAAAGCATTATCAGTATTGACAAAGGTATCAGGAAACCAAGACTTCTACTAACTGCTGTCGAGAGGATAAGTTGGGACTTTTCAAGAGTATCATCTATACTTAGGTTCAGTAGCTTTAAAAATGCTTCTTTTCTTTGTGTTAATAGCTTTATTTCTAGAAAATACTAAACAGATAATCAGAAACATTTTAGGAATATTTAACAGGATGTTATTGTATTTATGGTCAAGGGAAGAAACTCAAAACATTTTTAGGGGGTAAGTATTTGAAACAGAATATAATTGATTTGCAGTTTGGTACCAGTTATTTTATGCATATTATCACTTCCACACCTTAGCAAACATCTCATTTTTCTTGGTTCTTGGAAGATGGAGGGTGTTGGAAGGGAAGAACTTTTTAGTGGTCTGAACTGGAGAATAGTGAAAGATAGTAACCAAGCTGATGATACCGGTTATATAGAGCAGGGGAAAGGAAGCATGGGGAAGAAATAGTACTCCAGTTAAAGATAAATTTTTCCTAATTTGTAATTTTTGCCTAAGATGGAGATAGTAAGTGGAGCTGAACAAATCTCCTTCTAATTACAAAATTACATATGCTTAAGTGAAGATGACTATGCTAGTTTGGAAACTACTCTTCAGCACAGAGTTTAGTTCAAACATTTCTAATTTAGTCTGGGATTAGTTAGTGTCTTCACTTCTTCCCCTTCCTCTTATTCAAGAGAGAGAAACAGAAAGAAGAAATATTCTATTCTTACCTATTCCAAACTAAGTAAGCAAAAGCAGAAAATTAAGTATAAAACAGTATCCTGTAAAACAATATAGGAAGAAAACTGAACTTGCCCAAGAGTTTTTAGCACTGAAAGTCGTATATCATCAGGAAACTCGCAGTTCTAAGCAACTCAAGGCCCAAATCATTTATGCTTTGTAGAAGACATAGTAACGAAGTTGAGAAACCACAGGAGAGTAACAGGTTCTGAATTATGTTTCAGAAGATACTCTTGACTGCCATGAGGAAAAAAGATGGCTCTTTACTATCTTAATTTTGCTTTGTTTTTAATTTAGTCTGAATTAGGTGACTTAGATACCTGGCAAGAAAATACCAATGCATGGGAAGAAGAAGAAGATGCAGCCTGGCAAGCAGAAGAAGTTCTGAGGTATTTGAGTGATATTTACATCACAACCTAATTAGAACTAGATTTGTTCCCTATTATGTTTAAGGTCAAGGAAGCCTATTCTGCCAATTGTCTATCTTCATTCTTCCTCATTTGACCTCAGATGGACTTGTTCTGTATCTCAGAAACATATGCTATTTTGTATGCTATCAAAAATTAAAGCATTATAGCAATAAAATAATTTTATTAAGAGCAAAGGAAATCTTTTACATGTAAATATCTTATTGTAATCATTGTTATACTATAAATTTGAACTACCATATATATTCTTCTAGGTCAGAAATTATTGCTTTGCTTTAATTTCCTCAAGGTTTAGTGTAGTGCCCAGCTCTGCATATTTGAATGAAAATAATTAATGTAGTGCTCTTCATCTGTATGTATATCTTAATTGATATTCATGAAAACCCTATGAACATAGTAGAAAACTTGTGAGCTACCTGTCCTACAGAGAAGTAAATGCTATTCTGAGGGTTTTAAAGTTCATTTTGTTGATAGTTCTTTCTTTGTTTTGGTGAGCAATAAAATTCATTCTTGCTATTTCTGTATTAGGTCAAAGAGTAAAAAGAGAATTATCTTAAAGGAGATTATGTGATTATGGTCACTGATTAAAACTCATTTAAATATATCTAATTTACTTAAGTATTTTAAAAATACATAATAAATTACATTGGGTTTTTTATATTTTAAAATAAAGATTACTTTTATCATAGGGATAGAAAATGAATTACCATTATCTATCTTAACAGATTTTATTTTTGTTTTTTCCTTTCCTGTCTTTGTTGGTAGATTATAATTATCTTTAGTAACCAGCAGAGGGTGCAGTTAAATAGCTGAAAGTTACTGCTGCAATTTTGGTTTTTATCTTGTCCTTTATATTTTCAGCATGTCTTTTTTGTTTGTTTTTTGTTTGACAGGGAAGGTGGTCACATTTTAATATTCATCAGTGAGGTTGTAAGAGTTTTTAATATTTAGTGCCTGTTTGGTCAGAATAGCTTAGTCTTTTATAAAGGAAATGTTTTTTTAAACTGTGGGCTATAACAGTCATGTTGCAAGGATCATAATCCTTTTTTCATTCTGTTTTTAAACTTTATCATAGATACACAGAATTCAGAATGTTTTAGAAAATTTGGAGGATTTAGTGATTACTGGTACCATTAGCTACAAGGATAAAGGGAAAAGCTGTTCATTTGGAATCCAGTCATCTTAATGATATTCTGTAGAATTTATGCCATGAACTCGCAAATATCTTAATGATGACTATATCAAAACCTTCTTTTCCTTCCCCTCTTGCTTCCTAAACTAAACGAAAATTTTTAAAATAATAATAATGATAGCATTTTGCATTATAATAGCAGCTTCAGAGACTGAGACTATTAGTCAAAAAAAGACATGGTTCCTGCTGCACATTGTACAAGTTCAGCCAAAGGGATTTGGAGGTTTCCGTATTTCATCGCTACTCCTAAAAAAATAGCAATGTAAAAGTATGTCCATATGCCATCTACTCTTACTCGCAGACTTTTCCCATTGCCACCTTAAAATATTAAAGTATTATGATCAGTATTGTTAAAGTGAAAAGCTAGTATTTTGACAATTTCAGACATTAATCTGGAGAGGTGAAGTATATTTTTATGTACAGTGATCTATAAATTATTTTGTGTGCATACACTAGTTATTGATATTTTTACTTCAGCTAGTAACCACATCAGATTGATTATCATATTTATTTATAAACTGGCTAACCCTTTATAGTTCTTTTCCTGTCTCCTTTTTTTGTTTTTCTTTGCTAACATGTTAAGTATTTTAGTGCAGATTATCAGATTTTCTTCAAAGTAATCAGGGTAGAGAAAAGTAGATTCACTTTTGTTCTTTTTTAGAGACTTAGTTAAGTAATGGTAAACATTATTTTGTTCTTCTAAGCTTAGTTAATTCATGGTAAAAGTCAAAATGGTTCCAAAAATAAATTTTCTCTTACTCCCATTTATAATTATGATTGAGAACTGTATGTATACATTTTGCTCAGCTTTTAAGTTGTAAAAAAGGTACCATACTATCACATGCTCAATTGTGACTTAACACTTTCTTCCTTAACTTTGCATATTTGAGTTATTTTCTCACACCCTAACTCTTCAGATTTAGGACCAATTTATGGTCCTTTTCTTCCTGTTTCATCACCCCAGTCCTACCTCCCCACTCCCTACACAAGTCAGTCCACAAGAATAGACTTTGTGATTCTGGGCCAGTGGAGTTACAGAAGAGGCTAAGGAGAAGATATGTATTCATAATGTGGAATTAGCAAATACCCACCACTCTGTCTTATAATAGAGCTGATCAAAGATTTCTAGCTTCTAAGTGGAAGGTATATCTTAAGTTTTTATTTTCTTTTTAGCTAATTGTTTTAGACTATTATAATAACAAGAGATTTAATCCTCAATATCAAGCCTTTCTGAATGGTATCCTCATAAAAAACTGGAGTTGAATGGAAGTAGTATCTTAGTGGAAATAATCTAAGAAAGGTAAAAAGATGTAGACTGTTCCCCACCCACCTTTGGTACCAGGGATTGAACCTAGGATACTTAACCACTGAACCACATCCTCAGCCCTTATTTTTTATTTTGAGACAGAGTCTCCCTAAGTTGCTTAGGCCCTCACTAAGTTGCTATGGCTGACTTTGAACTTCAGATCCTTTTTGTTTCTCTTCAGGCAGCAGAAAATAGCAGATAGAGAAAAGAGAGCAGCAGAACAACAGAGGAAGAAAATGGAAAAGGAAGCACAGAGGCTAATGAAGAAAGAACAAAATAAAATTGGTGTGAAACTTTCATAACAAATGTTCTTCAAATGTCATAGTGCCAGTAGGAGAAATCTGAGCTCCACCACCCACACATCATTTACATGGATTTAAGAGTATTTTCAGAATACCAACACACTGCTTAATTTCAGTGCATTCATCAGGCCATCCAGGACACCAGAATTCTCCCAAAGTACCTTGAACTCTTAGTGATTAAGACTCAAAAGAACAAAAAGAACTTATGAGACAATATTTTTTTCAACATGCTCCAAATATGACAGTTGTTTGCTGTAAAGAAATTATTATGAATGGAATATACCAGTACCTCTCAAGCTAGTGTTTCTAGCTAAATGGTTGTAAATAATTTTATGATGGAAAAGAACTCTGCTATCTATTATGCTTTCCTTCAATGTGCATAATTATAAAATAAATAATTTTAATATTCTTTGTTTCCATTATTACCTGACCTAAATTAGACAAGTTGTAGAGCTTCAGCTTCTTTATTTTTGTTGCCAGAAGCTGATATTGGCATACATTTTCTCTAATTTGGATTGGTGTTGCTTATGTTTGATACAAGATTAAGGGATATGAAATTTTTGGTTTTCAAGAAAATGACATTAAATGCAATAATCTTATTTATCATAAATATTTTATACTTCATTATTTTCTTTTGGATGGTATAATGTTAAGCATATTTGTAATTTATATTGCATGTATAAACATTGAAAATCAGCTAAAAATGACAAATTTGTTTTACATTATTATAACTTGTGAGTTTTAATTGGTATTGATAATTTTTCCCTTTCATTACAGATTCTAAGATGTCATGGTGTCTTTACATACTTTCCTTCTTCCTCCACCTCAAAAGCCATTAAGTTTTCAAATGCAGAAAGACTTTAGTTCTACTATTTCAAAGCTTCTGGATGATTTCTATATGTCTAGCATAATGCAGGTTACCTGTGTTGTTGGCTATGATAACATTTTGGACTCATTAAATTATAAACCATGATAGGAGTAATAATCTTTTATTTATGGTGTTCATAGGCTTGTCATAAAGAAATAGTTGCATATTGTATTCATAGGGGGAAAAACAGATTGGAGTTTAAAATCCCACTAAATTTTTCTCCACAATTAAAATGAATCTAGCCTGCTTTTCTGTGGCTTTAGAATTTTTAAAGATTTTTTACTTACTAAAAGTTACTGCCCAGAATTAACAGTTTGTGGAATTTTAAAATTCTACAGCCCAAATATTGATAATATATTTGAATTAGTAATATTTCATGGTAAAATCACAAACTATTCAATAAGTTTCCTAAGTTAGCCTGAGCTTCCAGACTAAACGTGACTGATTATAGACAGTCAAATTTAACTGGTGGAAAGCTTTTTATAGTGCCAAAACGCATTTTTAGTTACTGTGTTTATTAGTTTCTGCCAGTAAGCTTATAATTAATTAGAATTAGAGTCAAATTTTTAATGTGTCTATTCTCTTTATCCTTTTGTATTTATTTACTTTTAATTCTTATGGAGATACTATGTGATTTCTCAAACTTTGGGATTCATAAAGGAATAGCATCCTTTAGTACAATTGCATTTACTGCTTTTGCCCAGTAGTTGAAAAATATTGGAAGTCTGCTTTGGTCATAATTTTCATATACCCGAGGTTTTGTTTGTTTATTTGGCTCTTTGGTTTTTTTATTGTTTAGAATAAAAGACTTAGAATTTATAGTCTGTATGGTTAATTACAAAGAAATAGATTTTTCTCATGAAAAGAATAGATAACAGTTCTGGAATTATTTTTGATCTCTGTTGATGTGTAAACTAAATTTCCACACTGGGAATATCATGGTCTCAAAAGAAGTCAAGTTAAATATATATGATAAACACTTCACAGTAGCAAACTATTGTTTTTAGTTGCTAAATTTGTGGTTTTGGTTTTTCATTCCTTTTGATAATTATCTGTTTTAGAAGCTTATTAGAGATAAAGAAGAATTATGGATGGGTTTAAATAGAATTAGTGGTTCTGCCCATTTTCTGAATTGTGCATTTGAGATAAGTAATCACTTAATGAATCTTACTTTGTATTTTTTTATATAGACGTTCAATGATTTCCAGCTATTTGCTCTTTATTTTTTTTATTTGTTCTTTTTAGATAAACATGACAATAGAGTATATTTTGACATTATACATACATGGAGTGTAACTTTAATTAGGATTCCATTCTTGTGGTTATACATAATGTGGAGTTTCATTGGTGACGTATTCATATATGAACATAAGAAAGTTACATCTGATTGATTCTAGCATCTTTCTTATTCCCTGTCTCTCTCCCTTCCCTGCATTCATTTCCCTTTGTCTAATCCACTGAATTTCTATTCTTCCCTCCTCCCCTGTTGTGTGTTAGCATCTACATATCAGAACATTCAGCCTTTGTTTTTTCGAGATTGACTTATTTTACTTAGCATGACAGTCTCCAGATCCATCCATCCCTTTACTGGTGAAAGTCATAAAGTCATTCTTTTTCATAGCTGAGTAATATTCCATGTATATATATATATCACATTTTCTTTATCCACTCATTTGAAAGGCAGCTAGGCTGATTCCATAGCTTAGTTTTTATGAATTGAGCTGCTATAAACATTGATGTGGCTGTATCACTGTAGTGCTGATTTTAAGTCCTTTGGGTATATACTGAGAAGTGGGATAACTGGGTCAAATATGGTTCCATTCCCAGTTTTCTAAGGAATCTCCATACTGCTTTCCAGAATGGTTGCACCAATTTGCAATTGTAGTCCCATCAGCAGTGTATGAGTGTACCTTTTCCCCACATGCTCATCAACCTTTATTGTTGTGTTCTTGATAATTAATTGCCATTCTGACTGGAGTGAGATGAAATCTCTGTAGTTTTTTGTTTGTTTGTTTTTTGGTATGGGATACTAGGGATTGAATTCAGGGTCACTCAACCACTGAGTCATATCCCCAGCCCTTTTTTGTATTTTATTTAGAGATAGGATCTCACTGAGTTACTTCGTGCCTTGCTGTTGCTGAGGCTGACTTTGAACTTGAAATTCTCCTGTCTCAGCCACCCGAGCTGCTGGGATTATAGGTGTGAACCACCGCACTCAACTCATTGTAGTTTTAGTCTGCGTTTTTCTAGTAGCTGGAGAAATTGAAAACATCTATTTTTTTTCATAAAATGTGTTGGCCAATTGTATTCTTTTGAGACGTGCCTGTTGAGTTCCTTTGCCCATTTATTGATTGGGTTATTTGGGTTTTTTTTAATGTGTGTTAAGTTTTTTTGAGTTCTTTATATGTCCTGGAGATTAATGCTCTTATCTGAGGTGCAGGTGGCAAAAATTTTCTCCCATTCTGTAGGCTCTCCAAGTTTTTGATTGTTTCCTTTGCTGTGAAGAAGCTTTTTAGTTTGCTATCATCCTATTTATTGATCCTTGATTTTATTTCTTGTGCTTTAGGAGTCTTGTTGAGGAAGTCAGTTCCTAAACCGACCTGATGGAGAGTTGGGCCTACATTTTCTTCTAGTAGGTACAGGGTCTCTGTTCTAATGCTTAGGTCCTTGATCCACTTTGAGTTGAGTTTTGTGCAAGGTGAGAGATAGGGGTTAAATTTCATTCTCCTACATATGGATTTCCAGTTTCTCCAGTACCATGTGTTGAAGAGGCTATTTTTTCTCCAATGTATGTTTATGGCTCCTTTGTCTAGTATAAAATAACTGAGTTTACATGGGTTTGTCTCTGGGTCTTCACCGTGTGTTTGTTCCATTGATCTTCATGTCTGTTTGGGTGCCAATAGCATGCTGTTTTAGCTACTATGGCTCTGTAGTATAATTTTAGGTCTGGTATTGTGATGTCTCCTGCTTTGCTTTTCTCATTGAAGATTGCTTTAGCTATTTTGGGCCTCTCATTTTTCCAAATGAATTTCACAACTGCTTTTTCTATTTCTGCAAAGAGTATCATTTTGGAATTTAATAGGAATTATGTTAAACCTGTTTAGTGCGTTTGGTAGTATGGCCATTTTAACTATTAATTCTGCCTATCTAGAACATGGGAGATCTTTCCATCTTCTATGATACTCTTCAGTTTCTTTAGTGTTCTGTAGTTTGCACTGTAGAGGTCTTTTACCTCTTGTTAGATTGATCCCCAAGTATTTTTTTATTTTAAGGTTATTGAGAATGGGATAGTTTTTCTAATTTCTCTTTAATCCAGTTATTACTGTTACTAAGCTCGAGCTAGGGATACCCTCTCTTGGCTCCATTTGATAGCATATTTAACTGAACAGACATTTTAGAACTGATGATTCAAAATTCTACATCTGAATTCCTGGATAAAGACTGGTGATTGGGGAGATGATGGTAGCAATAGAAACCATCTGGATTGATCTTCCAACATCACTCTGGATCTAGCTCCCCCTGTAGCATAATCCTAACTATAGCCGATTTTTCAAAATGGCTGTTTTGTTAATAATGCTGTTTACTCAAGGGATGGTTTGGGCCAGATATAGCAAACATTCATCTTTTGTTTAATCCTGTGTAGTTCAAATTTGGGATAACTTCCTGCAATGATTTTCACAATCTGTCCCCTTGTTTAAAGGAAACCTTTCATTAGGTGTGGAAGAGGATACAACAGTTAACAAGTTGAGTATTCTAGCTGAAACCAAGTTGGGAAGGAAGCAATGGGCAAAGGCCTACAAAACATTCCAGGAAAGGCTACTATCAGGTAAACTAGAGGGCTGAAGAAGGTGGTGACTATGAAAAGCATATTTGATCACTAAAACTTAAACTTGTTTCTGCCGTTTCCCTAGCTATTTTTTTTTAAGTTTCCTTGTCCTAATATGAAAGATAACAAAACTACTATTCCAGGGTTACAACAAAAGCTAGAATTCCTTTTGTAATCAATTTTTAAAAATTCTTTTAATTGTTCTTTACTTCCTACTTTTTATTTTCAGTGCTCTTAGTTATAGCCAGTTGGGTATGCTCAGTAACCAGCAAATTTTTAGAGTAGTAAGATGGTTTTTCACTAGAAAGCTTGTCTTCAGGGTTGGAAACGGACACTCTATTCTAGGAAACTTTCCTCCTGTTTCTATAGATTTCTTTTGCATACCCACTGCTAAAACTAATTCATAAGCAGCAACTTTTTCAGAGGAAACTGAATGAAAGTGAAATCCAAAATAGTCTCCCTCTTTCAAGGGACTTTTATGGCTCTTTCTGCAGGTATTTTCCTCATATATTGATCTGATCTGATGAGTTGAGGACTGCTCAAGGGTCCTTAAAATTGCTACAGAGATGATGTGACATAAACAGCCTGCCTAAGTTTGTAAGTCTTAAATGGAGATTGTGGTTTCAAAGAATAGCTGAGTGTTAAGTATAAACATTCACCAAATGGTAGTTATGAGTCCAGTACACTTTTCACATTGCTTCTCACCATGCAGTGGTATTGACAGTCTCTTCCTTTCTGAAGGTGAGAAAAGTTGACTGATCTTGCAATATTTTATGTACTTTTCAATTAAACTAGAAATATAGTCAGAGAATCCACATTTATGATATACTATTACAATTTGGATCTTAAATGTCTTCCAAAGGCTCATATGGTAAAAGGCTTGGTAATCAACTTTGCTATTGGGAGGCAATGAAACCTTTAGGAGTTGGGCTTAGGGAAGGAAGTTAAGTCAGTGGAGCGTGTCCTTCAAGGGGATATTGGGATCCTAGCCCTTTTCTTCTGCTTCCCAACTTTTATGAGGTGAGCAGCTCTTCTCTGCCATGTACCTTGCCAAGTGACCATAGACTGAGATGCTGAACCAAAATAAATCCTCCTTTTTAGGTTGTTTATCTCAGGTTTTTGACACAGCAATGGAAATCTGACTAGCATATATGCTTAGCACTGTTGGAGTCTGACTTTATCAATGACTCTTAGCAGTCTTGTGAAGCATATATTATCCTCATTTCACATATAAGGAAACCACTACTTAAGTCAATTTTATTCTTGATTAATAGGAAAACAGAAAGCTTTGAGATCAGGTTACATCAGTGGTTACTCCATTTTCTGTGTATTCTGACGTATAATTCTTCTCGAAGAAATGATGAGCTTCCAAAAATTAGCCATTAGAAGTTCTTCTCTAGCTTGTAATGAAGATGGTTGTTAGAAATTTTAGTGATTAATACCCGTTTGTGTTCTAAGTCTTATTTAATAAATTGGAAGAAAATTCACTTGGTTTTTATATTCTTATAAATGACAGCTATAACTGAATGATATGCTATATAATTATGTATTCACAGTTTATTTGGGTCAGATTATAATCAAGGCAAAATGAAATGTGATTTATGTTTACATATGTGCAAAGATAGGCCAATTAGCTTGCTTAATTGAGTTCTAATTCTGATGAGGCCATGGGTTTCACGCCTAGGCACACCAAGAATGTGTGTAGTGAACTGCCTGCTACAAATGTTCCTAACCTTGTCTAGTTACCTTATTAATGTATGTCTTGAGGAATTTATAAAGAGAATGAATAGCACAGGAAAAGTCCTTTCCTTGCATAGAAGACTCAAAAGGACATACTCAGATTTTAGTGGTATGTTGACTTATTCTAAGGCCAAGTTTTGTTCATTGTAATATTAACCACTGCCCCTTAGTTTCACTTGTTAAAATATTCAAACCATAATTTAAATCCTTAACTCATATAGAAATGCCATTTCCAAACATGTTAACCATTACTGAATAAAAACAATGCTTATTTATTTTCTGGGAACAAAATGACATCATCATTAAATATTAGACCTTTTTTTTTTTTTTTTTACTATTTTATTGTAGTACTAAGTGAAGAATGATGTGGATGAGAATATAGATATGTTTAACTTGACACATGAACGTTTATAGCACACAAAAATACCAAGAGCGCTTTGCAAGGCTGTGCAGTGCACCTGAATTTCAAAATTGCCTAATCTATTTGGTTAGAAAGAGCCCTTAGGAGTAGTAGTATATTTTTAAAATTTTTTTTAATGTCCTGCTTTTAGGAGAACATAAAAATTATAAAGATTGCTTTCACTTTTAGTTTTCTCTATACAACCAACAAAGCAGAAATAATATGCTGGTTCAGAAAAGGGCAGTTTAGAATGCCAGCACTTATTGTTTACTGTAGAAAGAGAAACTGGCAAACTATTTCAAACACAGCTATTTTGATTGCAGGGAAGGGAAAGGAGGTTCTTAAGGTGTGACACCTAACTTTAATATTCACAACTGAGAGTCTAGACATTGATTTACATAATCAACGAATGTCACCATAGCCCTAGATGCCTTACATGGCCTGTGTATTCTGGAGAAATGAGTCCTATTTACAGTTAAACCAACAGAGCATTGACAGACAAAGTTTTATATGAAAGGGTTACAAACCATTTTCATTAAGCATTCATTTGTTTAGGTCAATAGAGAATTATCTTCAGCATTAACCAGAATACTATTCCAGTGAACTGAAAGTTCCTATATATGAGCTCTTACAGGAATTGGCAACTTTCAGAGAGCCTGGTTTATAATTGAAGTGATTTGCAAGTTCTCAAAGGTGATACAGGAAGCAGGAGTTGTAGCTCAGTGGTAGGGCACCTGCCTAGCATGTGTGAGACTCTGGGTTTGATTCTCAGCACTGCATATAAATAAATAAACAAATAAATAAATAAATAAAGGTTCATCAGCAACTAAAAAAATATCAGAAACAAAAAGCTAATAAAGGGATCATAGTAGTGGAAGAGGGGGAGGCAAATGGCGGGCCCCAGGCCTGGTGTCCCTTTTCCAAAAACTTCACTCATGTTTTATATGTTGGTTTTGTTCTATGTTTAAAACACTTTTCTAAAGAGATAAACCTTTTAACAAACTTGAATGCTACTGAAATATTTTAATGTTTTAACAAAACTCTTCTGATAGCATTTAAACTTTTTCAAATTTTAGCATTCTTTGGATTTATTGTTATAATCATTGTAACAATCATTATGGTAGATAAATTAGTGGTCACAGCAAAGCATATTTTCTAGTGGTTTAAAAATAACACCTGAAGTTGAATGCATGCTGAAATATGAGCTACTCAAGAGACTGAGGCAGGAGGATCTCAGTTTCTCAAGGACAGCCTGGGTAACTTAATGAGACCCTGTCTCAAAAAAGATCTGGAGATGTAACTCAGTGGTACAGCACCCTGAATTTAATACCAGGTACCAAAAAAAAAAAAAAAATTACCTGATATAAACTTGTTTTATTCTATTTGGATTTTCTAATTGCTTTTGCTCAGGACAGTTGGGAGTTTGCTATAAATAGTTAATTTCCTAGGTTACTGCTATGTTATACGTTTTTGTCTGGCAAGTTTGGGAACAAATGAATTTTGTGAAAAGGATTCTCTGACTCAAAGTGGGGAAGTTACCCCAAACCTTTTAAAATGAAAAACCCTCGAGAAAAATATATCAAACCCAAGCACTTGGGCAGGGCCTATAATAAATGTGAATCACAGGCTTCCTTTTTCTTCTGTAAATGTCAGAAACGCTTGGCATCTGAGTGCATTGTTTCTCCCCCTTTTTCTGAACGGCTCAACTTGGAAAGGTCAACATATCCCTTTGGGAAAATCTTTTCTTATTAATTGGAATGTTTGCACACATAACTGTAGGAAATGTTTAACATTTGCTTTGATGGAACAGCAGTTTGATAGAATGAAATTGTTCTTTTTTTTCCATTTTCCTGCCTGTTTGTGCATCATAGTCACCCAAATTACTGAAACAACTCTGAGGTGTTCTTTGTGTGGGATCAGATCATCCTGTCCACAAAACCAGCCAATGCCTTGGGCTTCCAAAAGGCAAGCATGTTCCATCCTTTATTTACTCCAAGGGACTCATTTTTGAGAAACTGTTCTGAATCAAAGCAGTAATTTTTCAGAGACTGTAAATGCTAATAACTCTAAAGGAGTAGGAGTGGGATATGGAGATGAGGAGAAGAAAAATGAATAACTGCTTCAGCATCTCATGTTTTACCTTTGTGCAAATTTCATCCCATGTGGACAAAATATAGCGTCCAATGTCTCAAATTTTGAGTTACTTTGTGTGTGTCTTTTGGTTTCTGTAGAGATATAGGACATCAAGACAACAAAGTTATTTGTTCTTGG
Source organism: Sciurus carolinensis (assembly GCF_902686445.1). Classification (NCBI taxonomy): domain Eukaryota; kingdom Metazoa; phylum Chordata; class Mammalia; order Rodentia; family Sciuridae; genus Sciurus; species Sciurus carolinensis. The sequence goes on along the minus strand of NC_062213.1, from coordinate 30,354,822 downwards.
TGATAATCTGCCTCCAATTTGGTAACATAAATGCATATGGTCATGAACATTCTTTCTCACTAGAGTCCATTCTTTTGGCCCATCTTGAATTGACAAGCAACAGTGCCGAACTTGGGCAGATATATTTGTTTCTGATGCCAAAAACAGCCTTATAATTCTTCTTAAAGTAAAAATGCCTTCATTTAGCAATGACTAAAAATAAACACTAGGAGAGACTTTAAGGAAGATACCAGTATCTAGGTATTAGTCTGAGCTGGACTACAGGAAGGAACCTGAGTCAGTATGGTGCATTATTTTGGGATACTTCCAATTATTCACCTCCAGAAATAGTTTCCCTTCTATTTCAGCCAAACCCCTCTCCTACTGACAGGAACTGCAAGATGTGTGTTGTTAGTACAAATGTGTGTGCCCAAGGTACATACATTGGAATACAGGTTATTCCAATAGAAGCAATCCTAAACAGATGAACCTCTTCTTTCCACAAATGTCCTTCTGCCCTAGATCCTATTCCTTCTCTTCTCTTCTTCCCTTCCCTTTTTCTTCTGTCAGAAATTTCTTTCCCTTCATTAGCTCAATCACTAAAGCATATAAACATTCTTTCTACTCTCAATATTGAAAAATAAAGCCCTTCGCTTCTTATCTCTTTGTAGCTACCACCCACTTCCCTTCACAGTAAAACTTAAATTTTTGCACAAAATTATTTCTATTTTATCTCTTCCATTCACGCTTTAACCTGCTACAATCTGGCTTCCATGCCCTTTTCTCCAAAGAGTGTTATTTTGATGAGGTTGCTAAGCACTTGCTGTCCAAGTCGGTGGACATGTAACATTTGATGTCACTAATCCTTTTGGTAGAATATCAGCACAGTTGACCACTCTATTCCTCTTGAGTCGCTCTCCTCTCTTACTTCTCGTAACACTACATTCCACCAAGTGTTCCTCCTACCTCTCAGGCTGCCTCTGGTTTTGTTGATTCTTCATCCTCCACCTCTAAATGTGTAAGTACCACAGGACTCAAGGTTTGGCTTTTCTATACACTCTTGGATAATCTCATCTATTTTCATGGCTTTTTAATATGTAAAAACTTTTATAACTAGTTGTGACAGCTCCCATGATTTTCACATTCATATATGTAGTTACTTACCTGGCATCTCCACAGATTTCAATACACATCTCAAGTTTATTTTCCTAGCCAAGCTTGGTCCTCTTGAACTCTTAACATTCTCATAAAATAGCACTAACATTAATCTAGTTGTTCACGTCAAAATTCTAGGAGCCAATCTTAATTTTCTTCTTCACAGCCTACTTCTCATTTAATCCATCAGCAGATCACATCAAAATTATTTTCAAGCTATATCTTTTAATTATTCAACTTAATTGCCAAATCTTCTATCCCCAAATAGTCATAATCTCATCTGCACTATTAAAATAGACTTTTAAGTGGTCTTCCTGTTCTCCCTCCTATCTACCTACAATTCACTCTGCATATAGTAATCACGTTTTTAAAAGAGGAAAAAAAGAAGAAATTTATGTCATTGTTTGTTCAAAATCCATCAATATTTTCTCATTACTCTGCCAATAAATTCAAACCCCTACCACAGTTTGCATGACCCCATATGAATCAACTTCTGTCTACTTCAGTCTCCCTCTTCCCCCTCACTCTGCTGTATCCATTCTAGCCTCCTTGATGCTCCATAACCTATAAAGATCTTTTCTAGCTCAGGGTCTTTGCATTTGTTCTTTTTGTAAATTTTATCCATATCTTCACATGATTGACCTTTTCAACCATTAGCATGTTATTTCTTCAAAGATAGGTTCCTAATCTTCATCATTCTTAAGTCAAAATGCCTTATTTCCTGCAAAGTACCACTCTTGAAAACTATCTTTGTTGGCATGTACCTTCTTTCACAGTCATAGAAAATAAGCTCCCTGAGGGCGCTATGGATGACCAGTCTAACAAAGTGTCAGCATGTGAAAACCCAGTAAGTAGCTGTTGGATTAATTTATTCAACAATGATTGTTGGACCTCTTAGTATATGGCACCTACTATTCTGTGTTCTAGACATACATCTGTGGACTAAATAGAATAAAGATTCCGGCCTTATTCATAAATATATCAAGGACAAGATGGGTAATAACCATGACATAGAAAGTTTTTAAAAAGTATGAAAAACAAAGTATGTTTAAAGGTAATAAGTGCTATGGTGGAAGAGTTTCTGGGTGAGAAATGTGGCTGCTCATCCCAGGTCTCCTCCCTTTGTATGGTAAGATAGAAAAGTATTTGTTTTGCAGCAAGCACTTGAAATACTGGTTTTTGGAGATGAACTGTGAGATCCTGAGCGATTTTTCTCTTTAAGGCTTAGCTTCCTATCTGTAAAATTGAATATTATCCATCCCATAAGCATGGTATAAAGAATAAGTGAATAAATACAGATCAAATATTGTCTCATCCCTTCCCAGCACCCACCCTAACTCTATCACTGCAAGGGAAGGAGGATAGATGGTCCTACCACACTCTCCATCGCTCATGCACCTAATATGCTTACTGAACACATATGTGGGCAAACAAAGCTATTTTTTTGTAGAAATTATTTTTTTTTCACATCAAGGTAGGAAGTTTTCACCCTTAATAATTATTTTACCTTTTCTCATTTCTTAATTCTATTTTTACAGATTGATAAAGATGGACGATCTGCTATTAGTTTATTCTTATATACAAAAGTAAACACAATTGTTCTATAGGAGGATAAAACCTTTATTTAAATGGAAACACTAATCTTTATTTTCATCATGCTTAAGTGTGTGGTTACAAACAATCTCCAGTAAAACACTATATAGAATAAGCAAAAAAATAAGTTAGTACATTGTAAACTTACATACAGTTTCATCAATTAACAAGTTTAAGAACAAACAAGCCATTTAAGACTTTGGAGCTACATTTATTTAAAAACTGCAAACAGTCAAACCTTATCAACCCCAAGTAAGACACTAAAGAGCTATTCAAGACTTCTTCAAATCAATTACACAAATACATTTTTATTTTTGGTTACAGTCCCCTGCTATGCACAAGACCATTGGAATGCTGGAACAGTTACACATTTTACAACGGCACAAAGCAAAGCAAGGAGATAACATGCCAGCCTTGGAGAAGCTGTCTTGAAAGTGCAAACTTTGCATTTTCTCTTCCTGAACCACTAGGATAATAGGTACCTCAGACGACACGGGCAGGGTCATGAGCATGCTTTCTATACCACACTGGTGGGACATTTACTGGAACCAGGTCTCCATGCCTTTGAAGATACCTCCGGTTTTAAACAGTGAACAGGCTTCAACTAACTATAGTGCAAATCAAATACCGAGGAGCAAAACGACAGAATAGAGACTGCCACAGATCGACCTGCTGTTTATCTACCTGGCACACAGGACGAATTGGCACACAGCAAAAACTTCTATTTAGGTTTTGATATGGAAGGCGGTGCGGCGGAGGGAATGCAGGGCAACCACACAGCAGCCTCGTAGCAAGGCTCCGATGTTGTAGACCGGATCTACTCCCCCCCTCTGAGTACTGAATGCCCACAGAACAGTGGGCACCACAGGGGCAGCCACAGCCAGGAGATCCACCAGGAAACTGCTGCTCCAGTACTGCCTCACGACACCCCCGGGGGGCAGCGGAATGATGCTATCCAATCTTTCTTCCACACAGGCTGAAAAATCCAGCTCTCTCATGAGGCGGTTGGCGCGGTCTTCCATAGCCACCTTGCCCAGCGGGGTCTCCACGGGAGACAGAAGGATGGCTGAGTTGGGATTTCTTGGAGTTAAATCAACCACCAAGGCCGAGATGGACTCTGGGAAGCTCTCCATCGAGTCAGCCCCAGACTCGTCAGGGGAAACTGAGCTCGAGGGACAAGGGTCCTGGAATTTGAGCATATTCTGAATGAGCTCAGAGACAGCCGGGCTGAAGAGCACCACGTCGGTCTGCACTGCCTGCTCCACCACTGCGCTGCCCTCCTCGCGGCCCACCCCCTTGGGGGACGCCTCCAGGACTTTGACCCCGGGGGTGGAATGAACAAGCTCAAGTTCACCAGAATCTGTGGTGGCGGTTGTCACCATCCCGTCTAACAGATCTGTGCTGTCGGCCATGCTGTCTCCCACCAGCAGCTCACTGTCGGCCCCCTCCTCTGTGACCTGCTCTTCCAGAACCAATCCACCTGCCATCTTGCCAAATGGGGCGTTTAGAGGTAGGCTGTTCTCCGGGGAATCACATGGTAAGTCTAGACACAGCTCATCCCTCAAGGAGCCATTGTGCGCCATCTCCATGCTCTGAAGCAGAGACTCCAACTTCTTGTTTTGGATATTTATGTCCACAAAATATTTCTGAATGCCTTTATCCTTATCAGCCAAGCTGCTTCTCATTGTTTCAATGACCTGTTTGAGCTGCTTAATCTCCTTCCTGGCCTCCTTGAGTGCCAGTTGGGCCTCAACCCGGTGGCACTCTTCTTCAATCCAGTCTTCCCTCATACGGGCCAGCTGGGACTTGAGCTCCACGATTTCAGTTTCCCTAGAGGGTCGGCAAGCACCGTTAAGAACAAAGTGAACTTGGAACCAGGCAATAAGCAATTCTGACACACAGCCTGGAGCCCAGGCTTTGCCACTTCCAACATAGAGGTTAAAACCACTTTGGAATGATTTTGTCAGGTATTAGTTATGAATTTTCACCAATTATAAACTAGCTAAAGTAATAATAGTGACCAGAATCAGAATTAAAATAGCTACCATTTTTTTAGAGTACTTATTGTCAACATTGCATGAACTACTTTACAAGCATTATCTTCTACTCAATATTAATATTTGAAATTTTATTATTAGAACCTCTTAGCCTGCTTTTATGTCCATAGCCTTCCATTTCATAATACTTATAAACAGCTGTGGAAGGAAAGTTCATTTTGTTTTTAATTACCTATCAAGGACAGAAGCTGAAATGGTAAGTTTTAGCTTTGAAAGCTGTTCTGATCATATTCCAATGATAACTAAAATGTTTTTAAATCATAAAATGCTACATGTTACAAGGACTTTGTGAAAAGTTACTCCATCTCCTCTCAGGTAAAACGACTGAACCAATCCCACACTAAGGAGAATCTATGCTATTTTTTGTGTCTTTCACAAATCTTTCCATGAACTCCTCACATCATAGACCAAACAATCCCAGAAAGTATGGTATGACTCACTCCAGAAGTGAATTTGGGAGTCAAGTCTATTTTGAACAGGTAAAACATCAAATTAACTTGGAAGATTAAAAAAAAAAAAAAAAAAAAAAAAGGTCCTTCTCACAGCCTATAATATTATCTGCCCAGTTTTATCAGTCAAAGTCATTGAGTCTTCTCCCTATCCTTGTGGCAGCAGAGGAGGCTGGGGCTGCTCAAGAAGCCATGTGCATCAGACCCCGAATTCCCAAGAGGATGCAAACACCACCCTCACCCTGAGCTCACATCTACCCTGAGTAGAGCTTTGTTAATCTGTCCCAAAATATTCCAGGGGAAAGCTATCAAGCAGAAAAACTGGCTTGCCCCCAAGATGTCAAAGGTCTTTTCTCTCTGAGATAAGATCTCTCAAGCATGGGCTTTTCTGTTGTTGTGTATGGTTTTTTTTTAACCTCAAAGCTTGGCCAAGAATAATGAAACCTCTTCCTTCAGCCCAGAAATAGCTTGCAGGAATCACAATGCACGCAGATATGTACTCTCTTGCTGAGATAAATAGGGTTGGATGGGGCCATGTGTGACCCATTTTTCTGGAAGTACAGAATTGTTCCTGCAAGTGTTTCTGCCATTTAAAAATAGTCACATACACACCCAATTTTTTCATGTTGAAGCTGTACACACCCAGCAAAAACAGAGGGGCCCTTCTAACCTACTAGACCCCCTGAATTCCTGAAACAGTTAAACCCTAAAGACGTATGAAATGGCTCTGTTCAGAGACCAGCTTTGGAAATTTGACAAACTAAAATAAAATCATTTTTTCTTTTCTATTTTTCTTTGTAGTTTGGGTTCACATTTCATTTTAGGGAAACAGAAAACTGTCCTAAACCATACTGTGCAAGGACTACAGATTCACCTTTCATGAAGTCGGCGTTCGGATTCCTTCAGCTTGGTCTTCAGGTGTCTCACTGTGACTTCTTTCTGCTGCAGAGGAGTCAGATACTGCTCTGGATTTGGGGGTTTGACACCATGGTTTTCACCACAAGACATGTACCTTCCAGACCTCCTGAAACAAGCCAAGTAATGAGATGTTACTTTCTGCCATTTCCTTTTCCATAGAAAAGAAAAGTAACACACTGTGATAGACTGAATGTCTATGTCCCTCAAAATTCATATATTGAAATCCTAACCCCCATTGTGATTGTATTTGAAGATGGGGTCTTTGGGAGTAATTAGGTCATGTATGTTCTCTTATAAACAAGACCCAAGAGAGCTCTCAAGCTCTCTCTTTCTACCTTCTGGGGAAACAAAAGTTGGCAGTCTACAACCCAGAAGAGAGCTCCCCAGAACCATACCACTCTGGCACCACAATCTCAGATTTCCAGTCTCCAGAACTGTAAGAAACATCTCTACTATGTATAGATTTTCCCATCTATGGCACTTTGTTATAGCAGCCCAAACTAAGACACAGCTGATGGCTTGAGAAGAAATGGCAGCCATGTGTTAGGGTCTTAAACCTCAGTAACAAATGAGCTTACTTCAGAAGGTGGACTGTAATATACCTGTCAATAGTAGTACCATAAATAACAGAAAATTGAGGTCTGCATGAAGGTGGGGACAATGGGGGGGCAGATTTTCTATGGCTTAGGAAAGATCTCATATGAAACAATGCACAATTATCCACAGGCCTGGGCTGTCAGTTCAGAGTGACATGCTATTATATGAAAGGGCAATGAATAGAGTGGGGAGGAAGGCAACTTTCTGTGCAGTGTGCCGCTGCCTAAAATCCTGCTTGCCATGAGTGGAATTCAGAATGTTCTGAAATCAATCCCTGGTGTGAGTGTGCTGATTTGGCACACTTTACATTTCTTATGAAGGGAACAAACCTACTCCGCTCTCATTGGCATGTTTTGTGAGAGAGGTGCTTGATATTCTACAAACACAGTCCCAGCAGGAATCTTGGCCTCTCTCAGGCCCGGTCAGGAGCTGGGCATCCCTGCTGTAAGAGAGCTGCCTAATGAGAACAGGGACTAGGACTAGAAGAGAGGGCTGCCAGCTCCTTCCTTGACTCTGGACCCAGTCCAAGCCACTGTACTCCCCTGCCTCCTGTGCTTGTAACCCTCTGATGTCTGTGTCTAGTTCTCAACCCTCGAGACCTCCTCTCTGGCCCCTTTGGATGTGCAGTTCCTTTTTGCTACTCCACACTCCTCCCTACCCCATATTATTAAGTCCTTCCCTTCTCTACCAATTTCACTTCAATTTCATTTTCTTAGGGTGGTCTCTCAATCCCTCCAGCCTCAGCTGGACCCCTTCACCATCTTTTCACACTCATACAGCAGCAAATACTTGCAGAATAATCTGTATTTGTTTTTGTCATTAGATGGTTAATGTCTTTCTCTGAGCAGTGAGCACAGGGCCATTTCAGTTCACTGTTCTACTCCCAGTGCTTAACATCATACGTGGAACTCAGAAAACATTCAGTGATTCAGTGTTGGAATGAATTAACACATGCATGCTTCCTTTCTCTGCTGAGGGAAATGAGTACTTCCCTTCTGCTGCCACTGTGCCATTTTTCCTCCCTGTTTGGACTGTTGGACCTCATTAGAGACTGTGGTTTGTGCTCTTTCTGCAGCAGTTCTTGAAGGATTAGTTTAGTGTGGGAAAGGAAAGAGTAGTGTCTTGTTACAAAATAGGGCAGGGCATAAAGAGTTGTACTTTTTCTCCTTTTTTTTTTTTAAAGAAAAATTTCCGAAATAGTATGAACTAAGAAGCAAGAATTAAGAGGGGAACCAGACTCACCTCATGACTGGACTGCAGTCACTTCCTTTGTAGGAGCCTGAGTTGCTACTGCTTGGGGAGGAAGGGGCATAATTAGGATGGATATTAATTGGGCTCAGCTGATTCCTGCACAGCATGGACAGAAGGTCCTTTTCCCGTGGGGATGGAGGACTGTTGCCAGACTTGTGCGATGAGGCTCCATTACTTCGCCCATGAGGACCTCGACTGAAAGAAGAGCATGACAGATTTTAGAATTCTTGTTGCCAGAGCTCTATTCTTCCTAGCTGCCAAGTTCTAAGCTGTTTCCATCTACCACACCCTTCCACCATGATATTCCGCCTCACCTCAGGTCCAAAGTTATAGAGTTGGCCAGCCATGAACTGAACCTCTGAAACCATAAGCCAAAATAAAGTATTCCTCTTCTAAGTTGTTCTTGACAGGTCTTTTGGTCACAGAGATGAAAACTAACTAAAATGGAATTTGGTACTAAGAAGTGGGATCATTGCTGTGACGAACCTGACCATGTGATTCAGAAGCCTTCGGAACTGGTTTATGAAAGAATTTTGAAAAGCATACAAGCTGGAAAAGCTTTAGAATGTTGTAAGTGGGGCTTAATGAGAAATTCTGGTGAGAGCTCAAAAGACCAGGATGTTGACAGGGCTGTGAACAGTAAAGACTGTGCTCATAAGTTTTGGAGAGGAAGGGGAATTGTATTGGAAATTGGAATAGAGGTCATTCATGTTACATTCTGGCAGCTGTCTACACGTTGCCCATTCCTGAGACTTTCCATAAGGCTGAATTTAAAAGTGCTGGACTAATTCTGGTGGAGAAAATTTAAGGCAGTACTGCATTCAGGCAGTGGCATGAATATTACCGAATGCTTTTTGTCAAGTTTACTGTGATAATTAGGAGCAGAAAGAAGAGCAGAAAGATTTGAAAAGCTTTCAGTTTGGCCAGCAAAGTGCAAGTAAAACTGGTATGGAAAGTGTGATTGTTATAGAGATTATAGCCACATCTATCTATATAGCATATATCTTTATATGCTAAGTACTTTACTCAGAGACAAAAGGCAAGATTTTGGCTTGAGGGTATCTCAAGAATTAGCAAGACTGTAACCCATCTCAGGCTCAAGGGTGTTAAAGTAAAAATTCATTTGAGAAGATACCATGGGGGCACCCTGCTTGCACAAGAGGGGCCTAGGGAGTTCTTTCACCGTGTTTAGCTGCCCAGGCCCTCAGAGGTCACTGCAGCTGTAGTCCCAGAAGGCCTGGATACTGCTCAAGATGATGGCAAACCTTGCTGTCAACCATGTATTGTGCTGGTTCTGCAGGAATGCAGGATGCTGGAATTAGGGGAACAATTTCAAAGAAAGGCCTGGGAAGCCAGGCAATGTGTAGTAGGGTTGGAATCCCTGCAGGCAGCCCCTTAGAGGATGATGCATAAAGACGTAAGAAGGAACATAAAACTTCAGTGCAGATCCCCAAGATTAAAAGATACCAGTAATGTAGAATGTTTGCTAAGGAAAGCTGCATGAATTGAGCAGAGACAAACCAAGTGAGAGACCATGTGGGCTGTAACTAGCAAGGTCATACACAAGCTTTTTGGAAAGAATGCTACACATGAAGCTACAGGGCTTGTTTGCTTAGCTGGATTTTGGTCTTGTTTTGGTCCCATCTCTTCTTTCTGTTTCCCTGTTTATCCCTTTTAGGATGGAAATGTTTACTCTGTGCCATTATATATTGGATATATGTAACTTGCATTGATTTTTACAGGGACTTATGCTGACAGCTTGCCTTGAATCTCAAAAGAGACCTGACTTGGACTTTTGGACAATGCTAAAACTGTTAAGCCTATAGGGATTCTTGGAAATAGTCTAAATGTGTTGTGCATTATGAGATGGGCATGGGCTTTTGGGGTCCAATGGTGGAATGTTATGGTTTAGATATAAAGTATCCTTCAAAACCTCATGTATGAGACAATGCAAGAATGTTCAGAGGCAAATTGATTGGATTATGAAAGCTTTAATTTAAATCGGTGGATTAATCCACTGATATGGATTAACTACGAGGTAACTCTAGGTAGATATTGTGTGGGTGGAGGAAGTAGGTCCCTGGGAGCATGCCTTTGGGGTTTGTATTTTGTCCTTGGTGGACCGAGCTCTCTTTCTGCTTCCTGGTTGCCATGTCCTGAGCGGCTGCCCTCTGTCACTCCCTTCCACAATGATGTTCTACCACCCCTTGGGCTCATAGCTATGGAGTCAGCTGACTGTGGGCTGAACCTCTGAAACTGTGCCAAAATAAACTTTTCCTCCTTACAAAGCATTCTTGTTGCTAGAGATGCTCAAGTGCCAATGTCTTACCCCTCACTAAAGCTAGTTACCACTGAGAAAATCCAATTCATGGAGTCCAAAGGGACAATCTAATTCTGATGCAAATGAGCCTCACAAGCAGCCTTTTCCCCACCTGCCTAATATTTCCCCTACTGGCCTCATTAGTACCTCTCTCTTAAATAGTTTCTGATCAAACAGCTTGTTTTGGATTAAACCCAATTGATTGTTAGGAACACACATCATGTTAAATACTGATTTGGCTTAGGTTCATTTTGGCGGCTGTTTTGAAGATGTGGGTTTTGTCCCAGTACAACTGTTTTGGTTGAAAAATTTGAGTTTGGTTTATGTTGGAATAAGAAAATTAAGATGATTCATCTGGAGGATAATAGGAATGGAAATTGCCCACAGAAGCGGAAACAGATGAAGAGGCTACCAGAATGTATCAAATCTATAATTTGTTTGTTTGGTTGGTTGGTTGGTTGGTTTTGTGGTACTGGGGGTTGAACCTAGGGGGACTGTACCACTGTGCTATATTTCCAACCCTTTTTTAATTTTTTATTTTGAGACAGGGTTTTGTTAAGTTGCTGAGGTTGGCCTCAAACTGGTAAGCCCCCTGCCTTAGCCTTTCATGTCCCTGGGATTACATGAATGGTCCACCACACCTGACTCAAGTCTATAATTTTAACCACTTAATTTTTTTTTTCTTTTCTGTCCATCCTCAATGACTTAACACAACCTAAAAATGTTGCAATAGTCCCCTCCTGGTACCCCTGTCTCTTGCTCTGTTCACTCCAGCAGCAGGTTGATATGTGTCTGGAGTGGTCTTTCTGAAATGGAATTTGAACACCACTGTCCTCCTCAAAGCCCTTCAATGGTGTCACAGTGACTCCAGAATGAAGGGCAGCTTCCTTAAGATGGCTCACAAGGTCCAGTTCACCTCCCCTTCCAACCCATACTCACTAGCCCTCCTTCCTTCTTCATACTCCAACATTCCAAACAACCTACTTTCCTGAAGAATTCATGCTTATAATCACCTTTATGTTTTTGAACTTATAATTTCTTCTGCCTAGAATGTTATCCTGCTCCATTCCCTATGTCCCTAGATACCAGGATGTCTCCTACTTCAGATTCAGAGAAAGCTACTCCAAGAAGCCATCTTTTACTTTGTCCCCTAGGCCAGGGCAGGTACCTCTCCTGGGTATTCCCTAATATTCTGCTAGTTTCCAGGATGAAAACTGTCATGTGGTGTCACCATTGCATATTTCCTTGTTTTGCCTGCTGGATTGGAATTCCTTGAGGGCAGGAACACAAACGGTTCTTACATCCCCACTACTTCCTGGCACATGGTAGGTACTCTCTGTAAGGCCAGTGGATTTGAGTCCTGGCACTGCCATTTATTAGACTTATTAAGAACATTGTTAGGTAAGCCCCCCCTCACATACACACACACAAACACACACACACACCCTTTCTGCCTTACAGAACTGATGTGAAAAATCAAAAAGTGCATGTAAGTGCATTTAAGAGGCTAAATGCAACTGAACGGTAGGCTAGTATTACAGGATCTTCTTGTCTGGACTTTCCTGTTAATCTAGTTACAGAGATTTGACACCCACCAGTAAAGGGAAGTACCATGAGAATGTTGAAATTGCTTAAACAGGATAAAAGTTTTAGTTTTAGTTTTATTACTTAATGGCATTACAAAAAAATAGAGGAAGAAGATTCCTTTCATATGGTAGTACTTCTTTTGGACATTCCCTTCTGTTTGCAATTTTACTTACAGCTTTATCCAACTGACACATCTCAATGAGAAATGTGTACAAATGTGAATGTGAGTGTGTGTGAGGGTAAACTTGGCGTCAAAACCTTAATTACTTATTTAAAATCAAATATAATTTCAACTAGCTGTCAACCCAGCGAATCATACATAAATGAAACTACCAAATTCTAAAATTAAAAGTTCTTTTCTTTTGAAATCACCCAAATGGATTCTCTCTCATTTTTGTGAGAAGGGGACATTTTATATGGAACAGATGGGCTCCATGGCTTTGGGACAAACCAACTTCGGCAGGAAGAGCCTCATGAGTAGCTAAAAGAAACATTCTGGCTTGAGTTTTCTTTTCCATGCTTCACTTCTAAGCCTGGCACCAGCTAGCCTTTTTCTTAATATGACTACAAAATATGAAGAATTAACCCTTACACATTAGGAGAGAATATCAAGAGCTATCCCTAATTTTGACCCAGGGAATTCTGTTCTGAGTTAACCTTCCGCTGAGGACCTTCTGTGACCCTGGTGCTGTTTCAGATCCTTTATGAACTTCGTTTCATTTCACTTGACCATTATCTACAAGGTTGATGTGGTTATTACCTCCCATTTACATGTGAAGTAACAGGCTCAAGGAAGATAAATGGTCCAAGAACACACAGGTGAGCAGGGATTCAAATTCAGATTTTTGTAACTCTACAGAAATGTTTCCTATTTCACAAAAATGCAATACATTCCTTTGGGCCTGTAAAGAGGTATATTAGGTACTGGCTATGCATGTGGTTACCACCTGAAAAATTTACCACAACATACATAGTACAACAAAGCATCAAGGTGCATGTGACAAATTAGATGAGGATTTTTATGGGAATCCGTTTGCTACCCAGAACAAAGTAAAGGTTCTTCAAGCTATAAAAGATTACTAAAGTATAATCAAGACTTCATAAATATCTCAGAAAAGAGATTATGAGACTGTTTTAATAACCAGCCTTTAAAAATGAAACTACATGTTTAAGGCTATTAGCTCTGTTCCTTTCATTTCTGTTAGCTGAAATGCTAACACATATAAGCACAAACTCATCATTGATGATGTAAAAAACATTTTCAAAGAGGACACTGGAATTCCATGTTTGTCAAGGTCAGGAACAGGCCAGCCCTGTGCTGGTCTCCTCCTCCCACCCCCAATTCCTTGGTCTGGTGGGCCAGAAGAATGGAGTGCACAAAGGAGAGGAAATTTTACCAACCCTGTGCCCTTCCTGCATACCTGAATAGAGTGAGTGGAAAGTACCATTATCCCCCCCATTACCATCACTGTATCTACAGTAGCAGCAGCAGCATCACCACCCACAGCCTCATTGTTATGGGTTACACTGTGTCTCCCACCCCAAGTTCATACATTGAAGCCTTAACTCTCAGGATTTCGGAATGTGATTTCATTTGGAGACAGGGCTTTTAAGGAGATAATTAAGTTAGAATGAGGCAGTTAAGGTGTGTTCTTTTTCAATTTAACTGGTATCTGCATAATCAAAGAGAATTTAGACTTTAGACACAGATATGTATACAGGGAAGACATTAAAGACACAGAGAAGATAGTCATCTATAAGCCAAGGAGGGAGTTTTCAGAAGAAACCAGTCCTGCTGACATCTTGATCTTGAACTTCTAGTTCCCAATATTGTGAGTAAATAAATTTATGTTTAGGTCACCCACTCTGACATTTTGTTTTGTACCTCTAGCAGACAAATACAATCACCATCACCATAATCAAAATCATCAGTAGCAGCATATCTATTTTATTTTCAACTACTGAAAAAGCAACTCTCTATTGATTCTTTTACTAAGTCTGGACACCTTATCAAGCAATCAAATACATCAGCTCACTTAACTCAGTGAAGCAGATGTATTATTACCTCACTTTCCAGAACAAGAAACTGAGGCTTGGGGTCAAATGCCTAATAAACAATAGAGGCTGTCTTTGAGCCCAGGTTTGTCTGACCCCAGATTCCAAGCATCCCCTCCTCCATTTCTGATTCTGAACAAAACAGCAGTTTAGTTTAAGAAAGACAATTCCTTAGAAATAAGAGTGAGGCTTCCTTAAATTTGTAAGCCTTTAAAGGTTTGACTTTAAAGTCATTTGTGAAGAAGAATCTCAGCTACTCCCCTATCCCTCATGCTTCCAACTCCTTCACCAAATGCTAACCTTCCTTTGCCACAGGAGGAACCAGACGACTATAAAGATCACAAGCTACTATTGTTTGGCATGGATACCCGGTTCATCTACAGGAATCACCATCAATGTATGGTCCCACAAAACACAGATCAGCTGAAATGCTTGAGCCACTCTGTCACTGAAATCTACGACGGCACTCCATGCCTGCATCTGATAAAGAAAGGTAAGGAGTCAATTTCAATTTTTCAACTATTAATTACTATTAAATGTGTGAAGTCTATTACTGTTTGGCTGCCAGATTCTAGTATAAGCATCTATATGATTTGGATGCAATTATATTTGTATTATGCTTAATATGTCAATTTTTGAACACTTAAAGAAATAATGAATTCCAAACTAGAACATTTTCTCTAAGGTCCCTCTGTACTATTGAAATGACCCTGGAATTGAACCATAGGCCCACATACCTTTGAAATGCTTAATAAAATTGGCTTCTTTTTTGGCCTATGTTCTTTGATACCTTGTACCATGGAAATGTGCTAATTTCCTGAATGGGTGAGATAAATGGTTGACTGTCAGAGCCAGTCATATCTGATTTATACAGAGAATGTTTATATTCACGCCCTGTGATGCCAGAGGCACTTTATTTCCAAAAGAGAAGGAATCTGAGGATAGAGTAATTATGTTTTTTCACTGTGGACTTCACTCTTTTCTTACATATTTATCTAGCTTCAGTTTTATTTTTAACAATAAAATTGTGCACTGGGGGTGTTGCAGTTTTGACATTAGACAAACCTGCTCACCTAAGAAAAATAGGCAGTATTTGCTTACTGCTTTCTGGAAATGCAAGCTTCTGGAATCTACATGTTTTTGTTTTATTTTGTTTTTTCTAGAAAGGGATCTTGAAAATCATATTGTCCAACAGTCTTTTTACAAATTTGGATATTATGGCACAGGAGAGTCAAGTGATTTTAAAAAGTCAGAAGAAAAGTGATCTCTAGGTGGTGGTAGGCTCACTTCATCTCTCCCTAAATGTTCCTTCTCAGTGCTCATCTTATTACTGGGGAATCCTGGAACCAGTCCCATTATGCTCTCTATCCTTTAACTGAAGGGTTTTTAAAATAATTACATTATTTACTATTTGTTGCTTTTCTTGCCCCACTAGAAAAATATAGCTTGCATGGAGTCTTGTTTACAGCCTTATCTCTAGATCCTGCTCATGGTAAAAATCCAATGAATACTTGTTGAATGAACAACGACACAGGTGGCAGGTAGAGATTCCCCCTTCTGCTAAATGTGAATGGTAGCTTCTATTTTCACACAGTCCTCTCAGCCAACTCAAATAACATCAGTGGTGAACATCTGATTATGCTTACTGTGCCCCCAGCACTGATTCAACCAAAACCCTATGTGGTAAGTATCCCTACAATTCTATTTTACAGATTAGGAAACTGAGGCCTAGAAAGTTAAGCAACTTGCTCAGGGCCTGCCACTCCAACCAAGGTGGCCCAGCCGCAGAGCCCACATACTCAGTTACTTTGCCCTATTGCGTCTTGCCATGGTCCCTGCTCTCAACCATGAACTTTACACTTTCTTCACTCCTTCTCCAAGAACAAGCTGGGAGCGATCAGGGGTAAATGCTTCCTTCACAAAGATGAAAAATGGAAACTCAGCTAGAGGAAAGAGGCTTTACAGCTAAAAACGATGGACTCATGAAATGGGAGACTAGTAGTTTGATCCCCAGGTAAGTTGACAGGGCAATGAGGGAGAGAAGGCAGGGGATGAGTGGACACAGAGCTGAAGACTGGATGGGACACAGCTGTGGGGGGACAAGACAGGCTCCACATGACCACAGGAAGTGTTGAAGGGAAAATGCCCAATTGCAAATCACTCTAAAATACAAACAACCAAAAATCAAAATTTCACTGAATAATAACACATACAAATGGATGGTAATCCAGGTGCTTCTGTAGAAACATAAGGTACGGGCAAGCCACCTGTAAAGCGTCTTAATTACAGAGCAGGGAACAGTGCCTACTTGCGTGAGAAAGAGGACCGCTTGCTTCCCGCAGTAGACATGTGGACCTCAGGAGCCGAAATGCTGCCCGTGCTGCTGGAGGAGCTAAAATCAGCTTCACTACCTGAAAAACAACAGGGGAGAAGCATGAAGGAAAGGAAAGGACACCTGCTGGCCAGTGCCCTGCCTGAGATCGCTGCTGCCTGCAATGCAAACGCTAACTCAGCAAGGGTCCAAATGCCAGAGCTTCTGAGCTCTCAGTGATTTCTCAGAGCAGACAAGAGAAAGCAGGAGCACAAGGACATCATTTCATAAACACAGGCTAGATGCATTGCCAGACTGGTTCCATAAGGATGCCAGTCTTCCAGCAGGTTACCAACAGTGGCCCAAGGCAGGAGAGAAATGCCCGCCTCCCTGGGTCAGGCTGTCACTCAACAACAGCAGTGTGCACACCCAAAGTGTAAACAAAAGGAAAAGCACACTTATCAGTTCAAAAGTATTTTTCCCAAGTCAGTTTATCTTTGGGATTTTGTGGTCAGCTAGTCATAGTTGAATTTGGCACATTAGGTCCAAGTGGTTAGGAGGAGTCAGGAGGAAAGCCAGGCCTCCATAAAGTGCTTGACCTGGCAAGATCTGATTACAGATCTGACTTTCTCCGACTGCAGCTTCAGTTTTTCTATAAAGAACAGAACCTTGACCCAAAGCAGAACATTAACATTTCCAAACAGAGTGACAGTTATGGGACCTGTGACTTATCCTGAAGTTCAGAATCTTAGCTTTGGGGTAGGGTTGTTTCTCAGTTCACAAAGATCTCATTACCTTTAGAGTACAGAGCAGAGTTGGGTGTGTGATTATAATAGAAACACACTGTGTGGTAAAATAACATAAATTCATTCTAAAAGAAAGCACAGAGTTTTGAAGCAGCAACAATGGAGATATTTCTATAGACTGCCTGGGGGATGAGGGGAGGGTAGAAGAGGCAAGAGAGAACAACAGGAAGAAGTAAAACAGGACTTTTAAAGAGAAAGATGGAAATCCATGAGCTTTTGGAAATAAAATTATACTATGAGACCTTGTTACTTAACTCCCACAACACAATTAATGATTTTTCCATCCTAAAAGCCAGAGAACCAGTTCTCCTTTCTGAGTTGAGGGAAATAAAGTAATCTAAATTCTTGAGTTTCTCATAAGCGAATCCAGGGCCTTATGCTTGCAAGACAAGCACTCTACCGACTGAGCTATCTACCCAGCCCAGTGAACAATAATTATCATCATCCTAAGGTTCCAGGCCCTGTAGGAAATTATTTCTATTCTTTTTGCCATTTCATCTTGGCTTTTTAAGGCAGACATTAAACTTCAAAACCATGCTTCCAGTTTGGGAAGGCAGTGGGAGGGAGCAGGGAAACAGGGAGCTTCCTGAATCAACTAGACATCCTCATCTCCCTAACAGACCCAGGTGAGCCATAGGAACAAGATGGAGTCAGACATTGGCTCACTGTGAACAGATTTCTCTCTCTCTGAGGTGTTTTATTAGTTCTGCTACAAGGAAGTGGAGAGAAACAAGTCGCTTCTCTAGCTTCCAGGAGCCCTCAGGAAGTCCACCCTTCCTCCCCTTATCAGATAACAGCTGTGCCACCCATCTCCCAGCAGAATTCCAAGAAGATTAGGGTGGCAATTTATCAGGACCCATACCAGCGATTCCTTCAGGATTGCAGAGATATTGTCTAATGATGTAAGGAACTCCTGAAGCTCCCCAAACCTAATTAGTTGCTTCTAAGTAATGCATTGGCTAAATTGTAGTTTTACAATCTCAAGGATTCATGATTGGTAGTGCAATCCAGCAACACACTCTTCCTGATAGCCTAATTCAAATAGCTTTGTCTGCAAGCAAATTATCAGGATGGTTATTAAATGATAATGGCTGGCAATTTTCAAAAATAGACCTGTGGTTGCAGCCACCAGGTTTAAGTTATTATTTTCTAATGTGAAATTATTACTCAGAAACACCCAGTTTTCATTCCTTAAAAGATACAAAACCCCATTAATTATAATTTAACTGCCTCCATAAAAAACAAACTGTAGAACAGAAACAGAAAATTGCTGAAAATCCATTGTTGCCTCAGGATGCTTTTGATCTGCAGTGACTATATTTTCTGAGCTAAAGGGATAACTTTGTTCCATACTTTATTGCTACTGGAACTCAATATATTGACTCTTACATATTTGCAGGGCCTAAGGTCACTTTGCCCCAGTACTTTTCTATCTCATCCTCTGCATAACTGAAAAAGATTGTAAGACACATTCAGGATGCCCCACAGCTGTATTTGGAACTATTTGAATATGGTGCTGAAAAATGCAAATGACACTTCACAACTACTTCAGTTTGTGATTTAAAAAATATAAACTATATCCAGGTTGATAAATACAATGTAAAAATCAATGAGCTCTTTTTGAGGGATACACAAGACAACTAGTTTTATTTTATTTTTGAGACAGGGTCTTGCTATACCCAGGCTTTTCTCAAATTCCTGGGCTCAAGCAATCCTCCTGCTTCCGTCTCCGGAGTAGCTGCATGCAGGTAACCATGCCCAACTGAGACAGCTGATTTTAATAGATCATCTGATATACCCTCCCAGTTTATTAAGAAAAATAACAGAGAAATACTATTTATTAAATGGCAACAAAGATAAAAGGAAGAAGAGGCATGCTATTCATTTCCTTTCAACAGTGCAGCTACAGCATTGTTGCAGGCACAGTGTGCCATCGTAGATTTCAGTGACAGAGTGGCTCAATGCAAGTAGTTCAACGTGGTTCTTTTGGGCTACTAAAGTCATACACAGAGAAACCAAACAAACACACAGAACCTGAGTCAGATGGCCTGGACTCAGTCAAACACCACCACTACTTACCATTTGGAGGACTTTAGAAAAATTACTTCACCTTTCTGTGACTCGGTTTCCTTATTTGTTAAGTGGAAATGATAATGATAGCAATTGTTTCAAAGAATTACTGTAACCATTAATATACACATAATATATAGCCTAGAAAAGCAATTGACCCATCTTTAACTTGGAATAAATAATAGCTATTATTATGATTCTAGAGGGGTTAAAAAGGCAACTTTTGTTATTTCTTTTGTAGACAATTAAGAAAATTTTGTAGAAAATTTAGCAATGATCAAGTAGGAGAAATAAAATCTATAATCCCATCACCAAAAATATTTATCATTAACCCTTTGGTATATAACTAGTGACCATTCATATTTAACATGTTATTATGTAACCTACTTAATTTTTCTAATATTAAATGAATATCTCTAAAACATACCACACTTTTAACAAAATCAATGAATATGTATGTAGGCTAAGTCCAATTTTTGTATTATCAGAAACACTGTATGCCAGAAACTATCCTAAGCACCTATTACTTATGAACTTATTTAATTTTCATGAAGTAGGGACAATTATAAAGTAGGGACAATTATCAGTCCCTTTTATAGATGGAGGGGAGGAGAATGGCATAAGCAAAGAGACACAACTAATATGAAGATTGGAATCTGCCCCCAGGTATAATGCTCCTAAACATAGGCCAATGTTCAATATCCTTGGGCATACAAATGTATGTATTTCTCTGCTTGCTGATCTCTATACATTCCTAAAAGTAGAATTTTAAATCAAAGGATATGCTCAATTGAAAGAGTTTTAATACATACCTCACACCCATAGGGATTTAGGGATGGCACTGGTCTAAAGTCAAGGCATTATTTGCCTCATTTGTCTGCCTGTAGATACCCAATTGGAAAATCTCTAATGTCATTGGAAATACTACAGTGGAACATGGGAAACTATTTAGCCATTGAAAATTATGCTTGAGAAGTTGAAAGGAATTTTAAAATAAGCATATCCAAGTCATTCTCATCAACACTGCCTTTTTCCCTCATAAAACTGTCTTCAGTCAGCTACAGGATTGATGCTCTAGGGCTCCAGGATTGAACAGGGAGGATGAGTATGATGACCTTTAAGGTACTTTGTAATGCTGAACTAGCATCTGCAGCAGAGGGCACTATTCCAGTTATCAAGAAGCTATGCCTGGAGGCCTCCCCAAAACACTAGTGCAGTTTTATTTGGTGGTACTGCTGGATTCTTTTCAGAGGTTGCTTTTTCTTAATAACCTTAGTCATAAGCTCCTAGTGCATATATGGCTAAGACCAGGGAAGTAGAGAAGGAAAAATGTGAACAAAAGACTATGTGCTTAGCTGGTTGTGGTGGCACACACCTGTAATCCCAGCTTCTTGGGATTGTTGGAACAGGAGAACTGGAAGTTCCAGACCAGTCTCTGCAACATACCCTGCCTCAAAATAAAAAGAACTGGGGATGTAGCTCAGTGATAAAGTGCCTATGGGTTCAATCCCTGGGCAATTAAAAAAAAAAAAAAGCTAAAACTAATAACTAGGCTTATTTTTATGGAAGGAAAAAACTGTGAATGAAGCCAGTCTTTTTAAAAACTATTTTTGCAATGCTGGGAATTGAACCCAGGGCCTTGCATGTGCTAAACAAGTGCTCTACCACTGAGCTGCATCCCTAGCTCCAGTATTTTTTTTTTTTAATGTATTTTAGTTGTCGATGGGACTTTATTTATTTCTATGTGGTGCGAGGATCGAACCCAGTGCCTCACACATGCTAGGCAAGTGCTCTTCCACTGAGCTACAACCCCAGCCCTGGACTTATTTTAAAAACACTGGCTGTAATCAGGTCTCTTAGGACGTTATTATTTTTGCTGGCCTTCTGGATACTGTGGAGTCCTCATATGTCATAACACCCAAGGCCTCTGAGAACAGAGCAACCCTGCCATCTACTAAGCTGTATTAAGCCATTTGAAACCATTGATTTAAGAAACTCCAAACCCTCCTTTATCCTTTGTCTCTGCAAAGCTATCAAATTAATTCAGGTTGACCATCTATATCCCCACCTCAAATAGAGGCAGCAAATTAAAAAAAGGAAAAAAATTAGTTTCCTACCCCTTCATTTCCAATCCTGCCCCCGCCCCCAACATACACAAAGATATGCAGTTCTTTTATTTAAAGGTCTCTAGGGAGGAGAGAGGAGCCACTTTCACTGAAGCCAAGCACAGCTATCAGGAAGCAGCTGGAGCAGGGAACACATGCAATTACAGCAGACACTATTAAAATGAGATGCTCTGAAGTAGATCAGTGGGTAGACTTTTAGCTGCAAAGTCTGGGGGTCCAGCCAAGGAATGCAAGAAGCTCTTCACAAACAGGACTTTCCTTTTAGTTCTTGCAAACTGATTCCCTGAACCCCCACTGATACTTATTTCAGAAAGAGGGTATTTATAAAAGATCAATAAACTGATTGAAGACATATATGCAGATTTTCTTGCATTTCAGAACCGAAAACTTCTTGAAAAATTATAAATATAATTTCAATTTACATCATAAATTCAGAAATGATTTATCTTCATTGTGATTGATGTTCAATTGTTGGAGCTGCCATATACTTACTTAAAAACACATACAGACATTTAAAAGCAAAGGAGAAGTTCAAATTTAAAGTATTTAGAAGTGAATGATTCCAATTGATAGATCTAACTACATAAAAATAAAACTGCTTATGGAAAAATAACATTGTCAAAGACAAAGGGTCCAACATATGATAAAAGGCTAATTTCTTTTATCCCAAATTCATACTAATAAGAAAAATAACTAACAAAGGAATGGGCAAAGGACATCAACGGATAACAGGAAAAAAAAAGAGGGAGCACACAGTCTCATTCATTAAATATGTAAATAAAACAAGGAAATTTTTCACCTATAAATTTGGCCAAAAATGTTTGATAATATGTATTCTGATAAGGGTCTGTGAAAGCAGACACTGGGATAGTTAGTAAGAGTGTGAACTGATACTATCTGTATGACTAGGAATTTACACTGCACAGGAGCATTCAAAAACACAAGCTTATGGTCCATCAATAGTGACTGCTTAAATTAGGTGGTAGAGCAACCTGAGAGTGCATTCTGCAATCATGAAAGGGAGTGATGTGTCCTAAGTGTGTTAAAGTGAAAAGACCTCAAAGACCTGATATTAGCTGAGAAAAACAAGATGCAGCACAGTATGCGAGGTATATCTGCTTTTGTGTAAATAAATCTTCAAATCATATGCAACCTGCTATGCGGCGGAACATTCTTCCCAAACCAGATGCAGTGGCACATGCCCGAGATCCCAGCCACTCTGGAGGCTGAGGCAAGAGGATTGTAAGCTTGAGGCCAACCTTGACAACTTAGCAAGAACTTGTCTGAAAATAAACAAACAAAAAACAAAGAGGGCTGGGAAGTAGCTCAGTGGTAAAGTGCCCTTGGGTTTGGTCCCCATTACCAAAAAAATAATAAATAAAATAAAACAAAACAAAACAAAACAAAAACAAAAACAAAAAAGTCTTCCTGAAAGATGAAAAAAGATCTGCTAATAGTGGTTTCCATTGGGAATGGGAAAAAGCAGATATAAAAGAGACCCATTTTCATTTTATTATCTTTCTGAGCCATTTGGCTTTCCTAACCATGTGCATATTATTCTTATCACAAAAAATAATAGATATAAGGTTGCCACTTATGAATAATTTGGGATTTTTCTTCTTTAAAAAAATTAAAAATTTTAAGGAAAATCTTTTTATAATAAAAGCAATTGTGCCTTAGAATATAGTACTTTGAGGACTTTAGAGTCAAGTCTCCTGTTTTTAAATCTTGTCTCCTCTACTTAACTCTCTGTGGAGTCCTGAGAAAGTTTTAGCCTCTCCCTGACTTAGTCTCCTCATCTGTTAAATGGGGATGAAGATACTAAGTTAATATTGCTAAGGAACTGTGAAACGTGCCAAGAAATGAGAACAATGCCTGGCACACAGCAAGCACTCAACACATTTATTATCATTTTAGCTAAAACTAATGGTACAGGGGCTTCAGGGACAAAAGAGGCCTTTTCAAACAATATGCCTTTTCTTTCAAAAGATCAAAAAGAGGAAATAACTTATTCCACTGAAGTCATGCGTTTTTATAATCACTCTCTACAAAAGTAGTTTTCCCTCTGCCATTGTTCAGCGAAGAGCAGTTTCTATTTTCTGTGTGTGTTTGTGTGTGTGTGTGTATGTGCATGTGCAAATGTGTGTACAAGTGCATATACACAATAGGGTGTTTCTAAAGTTGGGGTATCCTGAATCGGACTTCCCATGGACTTCTCCAAAAAGCTCTAGAGTTGCCCTTGGTCAAAATCCGGCCTTCATAAATCCCCAGGGAAAATGTGAGTTGGCTTACTCACAGCACTCAGCGCAGGCCAGTCTCTTGAACCAGGTGGTTTAAAAGTCTAAGAAAGGGCGGGAGGGAGCAGGCAAGAGAGGCCCTAAGAGAGCCAGTGTCAAGGACAGATCTACCTTGTTCACATGCCCATCTTAGGCTGGTTCAGTTACCTATCCTTGGCAGAAAAGTAGGCAATCCACCTGCTGACTGAGAAAATGATAAACAGAGGATAAAGAAATATCAATAGGTGTTTGGTTTTGCCAAAGTGTTTTTTAACTTCTCCACACCTTAGTTTCCCCATTTAAGTATATATGTGTGTATATACATACGTGTTTTTAAAGATTAGCTTACTATTTATTGAACAAATATTTACTGAGTGCCTGCCATATGTTAGGCCCTGCTCTAGGTGTGGAGATAATGCTTTCACACTCATAGGGTTGCATGAAGATGAAATAAGTTAATGCATAGGAGGTGCCTGACATGCTCAATGATATCCACCTACACTTCTTAGTGAGAGCATGCGAGGTGGTGTATGCTTGTAATCCCTCCTAGGGAGGCCGAGGCAGGAGGATCACAAGTTTGAAGCCAACTTAGGCAACTTTGAGTGACCCTCAGCAACTTAGCAAGACCCTGTCTCAAAATAAAAATTAAAAAGGCTGGGGATGTGGCTTAGGGGTAGAGCACTCCTGGGTTCAATCCCTAGTACTGCAATAAAATAAGTAATAATTCCTGTACCTTATGGTGTCTGAGAATAACCTGGGGAGTTTAATAATGCCGACTCTTTCTGGGCAACACTAAATTTCAGTTCAGAAGGTCTAGGAGGATGGGGACTCAGAAATCTGCAGTTTTAAGAATTGCTGTAGATGACTGTGTAGTGGGTGGTTCATGAACCATGCTGTGATGAACAGAGCTCCAAAGAGAAGGAACACTGGATTTCCTTCTCGAGTTCTGTTATTCTACAAGGACCTTCTTCAGTGTGAAGTAAGAGGTGAGTGAACAAAAGTTAAAACTGAGGGCAAAGTACCCAGGAGAAAAGAATCTAACTTGTGGAGTGACTTATACTCTCACAGGTCTCAGGAACACTTTCCCAGGACAAATCCATTTCAGAGACCTAGAAGGGAACATGGGGAAAAACATAGGGCACAGGTTGTTCAAAACTGAGTCATTTGCAGCTGAACTCATACAAAGGTTGGTTTGCAAAGCTAGAGGGATGCTAGCAACTGATTCATGGTTTGAGATGTTCACCATCCTCTTTTAAAAGAAGGACCAGTCAGTGTGCAGTTGGGAACGTCAAACACTGTTCAGCAGAGAGCAACATCTCACAATGCAGCATACACAACTGCTGAGTTGTTCTGTCAACCCTAACTTGTCCTCGGTGTGGTCTTTGTGTCCATGGCAGACAGCACCAAAGGAACCAAGCACAGGCATCCTTCAATTTCCAAATGATGGAATCAGCATCAGCAACAAGCCTTTTGATGGGTAGGCTCCAGAGACAGCCTTCTCCCCCAATGCCTTTCACTGAACAGGCTGGGAAGGGTGGCATCCACAATGGCCATGAACTTCATCCTAACTGGTTATCCTGGGGACCTGGTAATAATAGGCCACAACCTCCCTGCAGTATTTTCCAGACTTTAACCTGGTCCTTATCTTTGAAATCTTGTCAAAGTTGCTGAATCAAACTGAGTTTCTGCCCCTTCAACAAAACTAGCTCGAAAGACCGCTGCTTCTATTTAAGGAAAAGTGTTTATCCAGTGTTTACCAAAATGAGATGTCTGCCCTCTATGTCTGGCAGGAAAATCTAAATCAGGGAAAAGCAGCACAGAAAAGTGGTGTGGGTGGGTGTGGAGCAAGGTGCCACGTGGGGAGACTTAAGGCGAGGTAGGGTATCAAAGCACAGGAGAGAAAAATGGAGACAGAGAAGCCATCAATGGCAATAAGTCAGAGCAGAGCTGTGACTTCAAGTCCAGAATATAACGGGGAAGCAAAGGATGGGAATGTTTTTGGAGCCACTTCCTTCTCCACTCTTCTCAGTAAGAGGGTGCTGTCTTGCATTTCTAGATCTGAATGAAAGGAAAACTCCCACTTGCTGGAGTAGAGATGACATAATTTAAAACTCACTGCCAAGGCGTCCAACAGGACTCGGAAATAACATGTTTTCTCCTCACTTCTGCATTTGAGTACTTTTTAAAATTGCCTCTAATAGCCTGGACTGACTCCCCTCCTGTTTTGTCCCCATTGGTCGGTCACCTCGTTATATGCCACAATCCACTCTGGATTCACAGGTTCCTTGCCCCCACGGCAGCATGGGAGCTTCCCATTCCATCACCCACTCAGAACGCGAGTGTCAGACTGGCTCACTCCCTTGACCTTCTCAGCAGCACTGACCTCCACCATCATGCCATTTACACAGAACAGAATCACACTGCTAAACCTGGTTACAGCCTCTACTGCCAACATCTTGATGTCCTTTCAACCTGATTCATGAATATTTCTTCTCTTTCCTGCTTGAATTTTTAATCTCCATGAAGTCGTTCTTCTTTGCTTTTTCTTAACAGCCACATTTACTATCTGTGTGACCTTGGGAAAAACAATCTCTCTATGCCTCATTTTCATCTCTGAAAGGAGAATACTAATATGATAATAATATCTGTATCTCACAGAGTTGTTGTAAGAATCATATAAGTTAATTCATGTAAAACATGTAAAAAGAAGTGCCTGGCACTCAGTAAGCACTTTATAATATTGCTGTTGTCTTAATTTTTCTTACAATTATCCTCTCTGAACCACTGCTTGGTCCTCAGTCCAGTTATGTTCGAAGATGGGGATTTGGGGAAGTAATTGGATCAAAAGGGCTCTAACCACATGAGGGATTATTCCTTTAAGGGATTCATAATTTGAATGGACTACTGGGAAATGGTAGAAAGTATATGAAGTAAGACCCAACAGAAGGGAGTGGGTCCTTGGAGTTTTGTCCTTGGGGACTATGTCTTGTCCCAGGATCCTTTGTCTTTCTCCCTCTGTCTGTCTCTGTCTGCTTCCTGGTTACTATGAACTAAGCAGCTTCCTTTTGTCAGACCCTTCCACCAAGATGTTCTGCCTTACCTCAGGTCCAAAGCAATGAAGCTGGTTACCATGGACTTAAACCTCTAAAATCTTGAGCCAGGATAAACCTTTCCTCCTTTAAGTTGTGCATACTGGGCATTTCGGTCATGGTGATGAAAAGCCAACTAACATTCCACATCTAGGTCCTAATACTTTTGAGGCAAAAATCAGGGAGACAGATTTGGAGAAAGGACTCATGATGAGGTGAGGCTGTCATGTGGGGTGTGAGTGGCAAGGAAGGGTGCAAAACAGTCATGAAAAGAAACTAAGAGAAGTGGATCAAAAGGATTCTTCCTTATCCCTTTAGATTATAAATTCATGAATGAATTCTCAGATGTTGGCTGTGTTGACCTAACTCTCTAATTTCACAGGAAGACCTGCAGCACACTAAACAATAGGGGTAGCTAATTATCAAACCCTTCCGGTAGGGTCTGGGGATCACAAATAATACATGGTAGGAGCCAACATCTTACAACAGTGAGATTTCATTAGTTCATATTTATACTTCCTTCAGCTCTTTACATATCTAGCAAGTTGAAACCCTGGTCCTGGCTTCAGAAAGAGGGTACTATCTTATACTTCCTTCAGCTCTTTACATATCTAGCAAGTTGAAACCCTGGTCCTGGCTTCAGAAAGAGGGTACTATCTTAAGAGAGACATAAAATGCTCAAAAAGATCAAAAAGAAAAAGACTATTTCCAGGTGGTAGAACCAAGACTTGATGGAGAAGACACACAGATCAAGCTACATTTTTAAACAATTCACAACTATTCGAGACCCTGACATGCCGAACAGTGGAGATGGCCACAGGACTAAGGAAACCATGTATGGGAGAGAGTTATACAGGAAACAGGAGAGGTAACCACCACAGGGAATGAGGTCACAAAAGCAACTTAAAGGTGGATAAGTTAAAATCCTCCTAAGATGCAGGCCCCAGTGTTTGTAACTGGTGACATTAAGAGTCGTGCATCTTTTTCATTCTCCAAAATTTCTGCCTTCACTTCTCTGAGACAACATTACCTTTCTCAGAAAGGTGGATCCAAGAACAGGAGGCACGTGTTTTTCCTACCTCAGGGATACTACTGCACAGTTCTGTCTGAAGTGGTTCTACTGATAGCCTCTAATGGTCTCCATTTATAATGGGAACAAGTGACGTGAGAGATGGGAGAAAGAGGCAAAAGGCTCAGGTCATACAGTGCTGTGTGCAAACCAAGTACACTATCTACAGAAGAGTGACATTTCATTATTTTCTCTGGAACCCAAAAAGTTATTTTTCTTAATTTTTTTCTTTTATTGGTATAAATTTCAAATGTACAAAAATGGATTAATTATAATCCTTGATTTTTGACACATACTCATCATTGGCCCATACAAGACCATATTTATTTACTGACTGATGTGTTTTGGTTATGTAGTTATGTTTAATATTATAATAAATGAAGATATCAACACCAGTTACAAAAATTACCGACATGAACTTACATCTACTTATGCAATCCATCCCATCCTATCTCTTTTTTACCACTTTCATTTACAAATAATTATCACATCTATTGGTATTCCTAAAAAGAAGACTGTTTCTTATTTTGTTTTTAACTTTTTTGTGAACAGATTATCATGATATATATAAGTTTTGGAGACAATTTTCACTCAATATTATATTGCTAAAATTTTCTACATAGTTCTAATTCATTCAACTTCATGTAACTACTATATAATATTGCAGGGTATGATTTATACCACAATTTATTTCTTCATTCTCCTGATGATGAGAGAATGAGTTGGATTTGTTATTCGGCTAGCTAAATTTTCCATTCTTATAAACATTTATTTGCATTTCCAGGAGCAAAATAATGTATTCCACAGACAAAAAGAAATGTTGTGTGAATTGTCTGTCCTTACACATTTGCTCTTACATTCCTTTCCCCTTTCCCTGTTTTTATGGCGAACCAAAAGTTAAAAGTAAAGCTACGATCTCTGCTTTACGCTATCCCAATTTTAGAGTCCAACATGCCTAGGTGACTTTTCATCCTATGGCAGTTCTGACTAAAAGATCAGGGATTGCCTGGTACCCTGTAGGCTTGACTAGGTCACTCTATGACCCTGCCCTTTACCTCCATAAGGAGACTAGCCCATGGATGTGAGATGATCCAGTTATTGGATTACTCATCCAGCCTCACTGAAGGAAACAATTCTTGTTCCAGGGAAGTGATAGGAGACTTCCTTTTGAATACATGCTGATGTTGAATGCAGCCCGGAACTTGTTTCTAATTCTAAGGCCAAACACTGGGATTGAGTTACATCAGAGTTGTAAACCAGGTCTCATTGTTTTGGAGAGGGGAAAGCCACCATATAAAGTCTACATTAGAAAGCAGTTGCCCTACTTCAGAAATGTTAAAGATTTCTGTCTTTTGGTTGTAATCTAAGCATCTACATACTAGAGCTGCCATTTGTCTCTTCAAAATGTCTTTGTGAAATTAAATGATTTGTGCAGCAGATGAGGCAATTGTGGGATAGATTTTAAAAATTCTCTCCTCTCAAGTTCACCATTCTCTCATCCCTCTAAGAGATTCCCAGCATCTCCTGGGAACATGTTTCCAACTCACTGAGAAATAGTCTTCATGAACTTACAGGCAGAAGCAGGGCCCAGTACCACAGGTTTAAATAAACTCTCCAGCTACATGAACACCAAACTTTAAAACCACTACTAGATTCACCCATATCAGAGGTCCCTTCTCAGAGGCTGCCTAAGAAAGAGGGAGCAGAAGGCTTGTTAGTTATTTAAATATAGATACATACTATAGTATGCATTTTAGGAATCACTTTTGAACATTTCACATAAAAAATGAGTCAACTGTTCAATTTACTTGGCATACTACAAAGCGGTACTATGCTTCATATAATTGTATATATGAGATAAATATACATATATATGTGTGTGTATATATATATATATATCACAGCCATGGTTAAGAGCAAGTTCTAGCATCAGCAAGTCCAGAGTTCAAATATCTGTTTTTTCATGACAGACTGACTTTAGGCAGTTGTTTAAACTACTATGCCTCAGTGTTCTCACTCTAAAAAGGTAAAAAGACTGCCTATTGCATAGGTCTATTTTAAGAATTAAGTGTCATAATGTTTCACTACAAGTGCACAGTAAGTGTCCATCATTATTATTAGCCTATTTATCTGTGTATTTGGGAGTATGCTGCTGAAGAGCTTCTCTAAGAATTCATGTATATGGACATCAGAGACTTGCTTTTTTTTTTTTTTTTTTTTTTTTTTTAAAGTAAGTCTTAAGACGGTGAAGTGTTTATTAAATGACCAAACTAAAACAGTGGTAAGCTTATAACTGGTCACCTGGCTTCTGTCAATAATGGCTAGAAATGGCTTACTATGTGCATACATTTAATCTTCGCGTCAAGTCTGTGAAATAGGTGCAATAGTTCTCCCATTTTACAGATGAGGGAAGGAGAGCACATGTAACTTGCTCAAGGTCACACAGCTCATAAATGGTAAAGCTTGGAAGGGAATTGCCACAATAACAAATGCTTCAAAATATGCCTTAAACAAGAAGAAAACAAGCCTGTGTGGGACTTTAAGGGTTAAGGATATTTTGTTCCCTTATGTTTGCTTTCTCACTTTTGCAAAGGGCATGCTAAAACCTTTGAAGCCAGGTGCAATGGTGCATGCCTGTAATCCTAGTGGCTCAAGAGGCTGAGGTGGGAGAATCTCAAGTTCAAAGCCAGCCTCAGCAACGTAGGCCCTAGGTAACTTAGTGAGACCCTGTCTCAAAGTAAAATAAAATTTAAAAAAGGGTTGGGGTATGGCTCAGTGACTAAGCACCCCTGGGTTCAATCCCCTGAGAGAGAGAGAGAGAGAGAGAAAGAGAGAGAGAGAAAGAGAGAGAGAGAGAGAGAGAAACAGAGACAGAGAGAGACAGAGACAGAGAGAGACAGAGACAGAGAGACAGAGAAGGAAAGAAAGTACGTTTACAACCAATCTGCAACAAGGGTCTCAACAAGATTACCCCTACCCTACTCTGCTCTGCATCCCCAACGATGGAGCACACAATTAGTGAGCAAAGACCACACCAGCAAGGAGCCTGCTCTTTGTCAACACAGGATCCCTTAGGGCTGAGTCATTCATACTTTCATCAAAGACACTGGGACTAAATCTTCATTCTCAGGCAAAAAGTTAACACAGCAAAAATATAAGAAGTATTGCCATATTATAGCATCAAACAGGGGTTTGTCATGGTGTGGTCTGAGGACCACCTGCATCAGTATCACGGGACTATTTATTAAAAATGCAGATTCCTGACTCATACTCCAGATCTGATGACTGAAAATTCCTTCAAGTCAGCACCATCATCCAGATTGTTACAAATGGCCCAGGTGATCTTCATGTACAGGAAAGTTGGGAGAATCATTCCAAAACAGGTTTCCAATATGTCACTACAAATTGTGGTCAGCTGTTATACCCTGTCTCTTGCCTGAAACCCTCATCATTTCTCACCCACAATTACTGAAACTGCCTTGCACTGTGCCCAGCTGCTGGGTGGTTCTCAGCACTTTTTGTCTTCTACACTGCTCCAGAGAATAAATCTCATTAGATAATTCTCTTGTTAAAATCCTTCAATGGGCTTGCGTGTCCTTAAGACAAAGTCCAAACTCCTTAGCATGATCCACAAGCCCTTTAATGAGCTTTTCAGCTTGCTCCTGCCATACTTCTGGCCAGCAAAACCATTTCCTGAGGGTAACACCAGTTCCTAGCTGCCCAGTTGAACACACACTCTTGTAACAATATTATTTCCTTTCTCTCTGGACTTGGCTAACTATACTAACCTGCTCATCACCATTCAGTTCAGCCTTGACCTTCAGTTCCTTCAGGAATGGATTAGTGCCCCTCCTTTATGCACTGACCTCGCCCAGAATTTAACTAGCATTTAAATTCTTGGACGGTAATTGCTGGTTTGCCTTAATACATGTTCATCATTATATCCCAGGTGACTAATGCAGGATGTAGCACAGAATAGGTGCTGTTGCCTTCAAAGATTTCACAGCATTAAAGGTTCTTCTGCCCTTGGCAATCAGTGATGTCTCCTGGAAGGGGCCTTGGCCAAGTTACCTTCTTCCTTCTCCTGCTTTCCCGTTAGTTAAGTTGAGCTGACAGACTGATATTATCTACAATAAATTAGGATCAAAATATTTCCTCCATTCCTACCCCCATCCCATATGTTCAAATCTCTTAAAACTCAAGTTTTCAGCCCAGGATACTATCATCTACAAAACAAGCAGACTGAGAAGACCTCTGTCTTCCCATCACTGAACCCCTGAGCCAAGCACAGTGCTATAGACTCAGAAGAATTATTTAAAGAGTGAGGGAAGAAAGGTTCTGAAAGGACTCACAGGTATGATCGTGGAAATCGCTTCACCAACTTTTGAGAAATCACAAAGAAAGAGGTGGCAGGTTGGAAATGGACAAAAAAAAAATATGCAGGGTACTACACAGCAAAAATAAATTCTGAAAATCACTAATTGCTATGTGTGATGTTGATCACCAGAGAAGTGTAGAAAAAGTCCCTTAATAAGGCAAGAAGGAGGCAGCAGGAGTTCACTGAGAGCCATATACGAAAAACAATTCTCACATCCTCTTCTGACAGTTATGATTGCCATGTAACTCATATATCTGGAATTCAGTAGACATTTAATACAAACATTTAGGATACTCTTACAAACAAGGCTGACATGTGCACAGTTCAGTACCCAAAGGATGCTGACTAATGGACTGCCTGTCACCCTCGAGGGAAATCGCTAGTAATGTGTTGCCCGGCTCTGTGCTTGCCCTTATCCCATTTAACATGCTTAATTAATGACGTGAAAGAAAATGTGGAAAGCATGGTACTGACAGCAGACTACAGATTACACAAACCTTGAAGGGATAATGAATATGACAGATGACAGAGTCAGATAACAATGCTACTAGCCACTGTGCACTCAGAGTCTCCTCTGTCCAGAACGCTATACCTGCTATTTCCTTTCATTCTTCCTCCCAAAGACATACAGGGTAAAGATGAGGTTTTGAGGGGTGATGGGATTCATCCCAAGCCACAGAGCTAGTCAACAGCAAAACTGACTCATTCAACAGGACAGTTGTTTCTTCCCAAAGAACGTTCTTCTTTGCCCTCTCTGCTTGGTTCCTTGTGATCAAATGTCACAAAGATCTAAGAACTGGAAGCTAAGATGATAACATTCAAGTTGGTTCACTGCAAGTCAGTGCTGAGACTTCCATGCACTAAGCAGCCCCATAGGAAAGGGACATGGAGAAACGCAGTTCCAGTGCTCAGGATCCTGCAGAAGGTGCTGAGCTACACCAACAATGAGGCTACAGGAGCACAATGCAGAGGGGTCACCTAGAACACACAGGAGGAGGAAATACTCTTGGCTCACATGTCAGGAAGAGGGCAAAGGGGCATATCATGAGACAGAGTCATTGAGATGGGCCTGGGGCACCGGACAGAAAGGACCAAGTGTTGGGGTGTGGAAGGGAGTTGACCTCAGGTGAAAGGGATAGGATAAACCAAAACATGGAGGAAGGAAACTATGGGGCAGGAATGGAGCAGAGTCACTTGTCTGGATGGAGTTCTGTGATCAGATGAGAGGATGAAGTCCAAAGAGTGAGAAAGTCGAAAAATGTGAGACCTCTGCAATGGCCATGGTGGGTAGGGAACATGTCACTGTGGAGGCCAGAGGGGGCCAGGGTGAGTTTCGAGGGGTGAACCAAGTGGCGTTTTATGAAGAAACTGTGACAGCAATGTCTGGAGGAGATGCTGGAGGCTGGACGGCAATTCAGGTGACCATGAGAGTTAGCAGACAGGTCACATGGCAAGTGGGAAGGAGACCTGACTCTGCAGTTCATTTCCACATAGCTTGTAGGTTCCCAAAATTAACTGTATAGGTTCAAAAGCTTGCAGAACTCCAGGCAAACGAAAGAATTTAAAACAGGAAATGTATAAACGCAAGTTAAACATTAAAAATGCCTTTATCTTAGGCTACACACTTGGGTGCAGTGCTACCCACATAAAAGAATAATCAAATGGAAAAACATGTTTTCCACACAACAAAGAGCAGAAAAACCAACAAAGAAGGAATTATATCAATCAAATGAAAATAAAAACTCTTCTTCATAGGGCCTAAAGAACTTCTAAAAAAAAATGAATAATCTGATCCTCCAAGATGTAGGTTGGATTTTCCCTTGCGTAATCTTTAATGCAATATTTTTTTTTTTTTTGCAAGCACAACTATCAATAAAGTCAGACAGATAAGCTGGGTAAATTCTGGCAATTCTGACATCTGTTCAGAATGTGAGAATAAAAACAAATGGAGAAATGGAAGGCCTAGTGTGCCTTACTTTAATTCTGACATGTGCTCCAAGAACTAAGTGAGAGTGGGAAAGGTTAACTGCCATGACAAGGAAATGTTTCCAGGGAAAGGCCTGGCCACACAACTGGGCGGTTTCTGGACTAGGGACAGGCTCAGGAAAGCAGGTGCAAGGCAGGTGGGGCAGCTCCTGCACTCTTGCCCCCGGACCTGTTCAAAGTCCAGCAGGCCCAACAACTTCCTGGAGGGGACCTGCACCTGGGATGCTGTGCTCCCACTTCAGCGCCCCTTCAGGAGCTGGGGAGCCAGCCAAAGAGAGATGGGGTATTTCACCTTCAATAATGGGCACCACCATTTCACCTCATACCACTGTCAACTGAAAATTATTCCAACTCTCAAGTCTCCAGAAAAAATGTTTTGAATGTTCCCTTCCACCTAGTCCCCTCCCCAAAGCTCTCTATTTGTCCTAATGTGGTTGACAGCACTTAAAAAGAATGGATTGTACTCACGATTCCACTGTTCTCTGCACACAGCCTGTGTTCTGCATTTCTATAGGCCTGTTTAATGGAACCTTCTCCAGGATCTCAACTCCCAGGGAAGTTTGGCACCCTGCACATGTTCCCAGGCCAACCCTTTGCTTGCTCAGCCACTTGGCCCCACCCCCTGTGCAAGTTAACTTTTAAATTCAAGTGTACTCAATGTTCTCTCCTTTCTGCTCTCCTCCTCTCCCCACACCACAATGTTCGATGAGAAACCAAAATGGAATAGCAAAGCAAAGCAGAGTCTTGTAAGCTAATTAAGGTCACTCTCCTTAGAACCACTGGAGAGTGTTCACACAGCAGTAAAAAGGAGATTAAGTAGGCTTTGGAAATGCTAGTTTCAAAATATCCCCAAACAGGTAAATAAACATGCGATCAATTTCTTTACTGTAGATTTACAAACACCCTGGTGAGATGAAATCAGCAAGGTTCAAAAGTGACAAGTCCTCTAGAGTTGGATTTCAATTCCACCTTGGCATACACAGCTGCAAAAATATCTTCTAGGTTCCGCCATGTTCATTGACTCACAGGCATCTCTTGAGGACCTACTAAGTGCGGGGTGCAGTGCTAACTGAGGGGAACACAAAGGCAAAGACGACATGACTCCGGGGCTTTAAAACTTTACCCTGTGTTCCACCATACTTTTAGGGGCACATGAAAAGAAAATTATTCTTAAAGGAAATGATAAAACACACATTTCCATGTAGTGGTTACCCCTGGTGGAAACAGAATGGATTCTGAGCGCACGAGCAGCTTTGGTGGTGGCAACGCTTAAAATGCAGGGCCAGCTCACAAGTACCTGCTGCATGAGTGTGCCATCTGGCCTACACAGGTGTCACATGCATGCTTTTTATGCATCACATTATGTGTAATATTCTTTTTTTTACAAAAAAATGGAAGCAATAAAAGTGCATTTAAAACACAAGATAATAAATGGTTGAGAGAGAGAAAGGAAACAGTCCTTGTTACAGAGAAGTTCACTTCCTGGTAGAGAGCCATCTAAACACTAATTATAAATGTAACATAGAGACCATAATTTAATTAGAAAAAAAACCTCTAAGGGCATACATAGTATTTTAGTTAACAACAATGGCATGTCAAGGTCAATCCTCAAGTGTCTCTGCACCTAAAGATCTGGTTTTGCTCTTAATGTCAATATTACATCACGCTCCCTGGGGCCTTCACAGACCATGGTCCTCCTCTTTCCTCTCATGGGACCCTGTACCTCCCCCAGAAACATATCACACATATACAGGGGTCCTGATTTACTGTTTTATTCTACTGCCTGGCTTATCAATACATACTTGTGGGGAAAAAAAGTAGTAGTATTACTGGGTTCAGTTCTGTTGAATGGTGGCTGAGACTGATGACTAAAGGAAGGGTGGAAATGCTAAACTGGAGAATCCCAGCCAGACCTTAAGAATGACCCAGCTTTGCCTAGGCAAAGCCCTTTACCATCCCTCTTCTCTGGGCTTGGCAGTACCAGATGAGGGCACTATCTGTAGATCCTAGACCATCACCTGTGAACTAGTGCTGCTAAGCCTGGCTTGGATCCCTCACTCCCTCCACGAATGAAGAGGAGAGAAGCAGTGTGTGTCATGTAGTAGCCTCGTATCAGGTGTAGGCATAGTCTCTCTCTCTCTCTCAAGAACTTCAGCAGAAATCAGATCTTCCTGGCAGAGGTCTGCAGAGCCTGCCTATCCCAGCTTCAGAGGTGAGCACAAGGAGCTCAAAGACTCAGGAAGATCCAGTTTCCCTGAACAATGTTACTGCTACACAAGACAAGGGAGCATCCCTTCATCTGAAACTGCCACAAAGTCCCCCAGTGAAAGACAGGACTCAGCAAATAGAATTATAAATAGAGACTTCAAAAAGCCCCCTGGAGGTCAACAAAAGGATATGACCCAAAATTCATGACAGCAGCACCAAGTACCTAACAAACACTTAACAAATTGTGCACCGCCTCAACATGCAGATGCATGACCAGTTACAATGGAAAAGAAAGTGGGTCATTTATTCTGGTCACAGACCAGGAGAATATAAATATAAGATCATCACTTCAGTGGAGATGCCACTAAGGATTTAATTTTGCCTTGAAACATTAGGAAAGAAGGCTTATTCTAACTATATCATCTGAGTGATATTGCATATGAAATTATACTCAGTGAAATACATTCAGCATGTGTGGACTATCATTGATTCCAAGTTCCCAACCTCTAGAAGCTTCATTTTAAACCATATCCTAAAAATGTATATGCCTCCCCTTTCCCATTCAAGTGAGTTGGTATCATCCTTCTTGTACATGCCATGTTCTTTCCAGGGCAAACAGATGGAAAGAAGAGAATGTGCCAGAAAGAAGAAGTGGGAAATGAAAATGACATTAAAATAAAAATAAAGCTGCAAAATGTAATCTAGGTCAACTCTTCATGTACTGTAAAAGCAGCACCAGCAGGCTCTGCACATGTGGCATTGGTCTTATTTTTTTTGGCTCAGATGTCACACAGGATTAGTGCAAAAGGAAAAATCCCAGCATGGGGCCTATTTTTAAACAGATTAATCAATCATTTCCCATCTCTTCCTCTCCCATCATTCCCCAAACCTTCAACTCAATGAAATTAATTTTTTTTAAAAATACATCATTGACTGCACTCTGAACGGAAATTCTTTCAGAAAAGGAAGTGAGCTTAAAAATTTGAACCTAGATTTTAATTGTTACATTTCTAATTCATTATAAGTAGTAACGAATTAGTCTGTGGCCTAGCTTCTTTTATCCTACATCTCCACTGCAGTGTCTTCCATGTCCATTGTGTTAGTGGCAACAAAAGTAAGTGATAAACATTTTATCTCACACACACACACACACAAACACACACACACATTTAGCAAAATAAAGCTGCACATTTGAAAAGGAGAAAATTAATATGAATATTTCATTTTCTATGAGCTACATTCTTGTGCACATTGAATTCCATAATTCCATTCAAAATGCCAAGTACATATAGGTTCTTAGTAACTTTTTGATATAAAATATAAAACTTGAAAAAAATCAAGTTAAATAACTGTTCTGGCTATTAGCTAAAACCTACACTGACCTCTGTGCATTGTCACAAGGATGACGATGATGCTTAGAGCAACCATGATACAACAGCAGCTAAAATGTATATCCTGTGCTGCAGATTAGGTCATTGAATTTTTCAAAGCAGTCTTATCTGATAGGTACTATTTTTATCTGCACTATACAGATGAGGGAACAATTTTAGAGAGGAGAGACAGACATTTTGAGGTAGGATAAAAATTCCACACTATCCGGGTTTTCAGAGACATGAAGGACAAGAAGATTCATCAGAAACTTTGAGAAGAGATATGGGCTTTAGACTACAAGTGAGGTGAAAACTCTGAGGAAATGTCATGGACATTGTTTCCAGTTCTTTAAAACCATGATATCTACAGAACTGACCATGTACCCATGTTTGTCCATTACACTTTAACTACAATGAAGTTTATATTTATAAAATATTAAAGCAATGACCTAAATCTTGGCCCCTGTGACAAAATCAGGAACAAAGTTGTCATCGGTACAGTCACATTTTCAAAGGGTGGTATCTTTCCATCACTTGGAATAATGAACACTAAGCCATGACTAACTGTTGGAAAAGATGACATTGAACAGTTTCTCCTTTGCTTGGACGGACATGAGCATAGAAAAAAGAAAAAATTTACTGCCTAGCATAATGTTTTGTGCACACTGTTTTACATGATTAAAAGCGAATTTCTTATATCTTTCTAGTCAGTGTTCTGATTTTTGTTTGGAGGTGCTAGATGCTGGTTATTTCCTATAGACTATGTAAAAAAAACAATTTTATACAATTTTAAGTTTATCAAACTAGAGTTGAAGTTACCATACGCAGAGTCTTTCTTGTGTTTCTACTAATATAATTTTAACAGCACAGGCATTAATCATTTGCCCAAAAGATGAAAAGCCCTTTAAGATGATGCATATGTTTTACAACATTGGGAAACCAATCCTTACACTCTTGGAATGTACAGAAAAGTGGAAATGATAAAGCAAATGAATTAATATAAGTAAAAATCTTCCCCATCCCCATTCTGTAGGTACGAAGAGCTTCAGAATTTCTACTGGAGGCCATGTGAGCAAAGTAAATTAAAACAGGTCAGAGAGATGTGCTCTGAATAATTTTCAGGGTGAGCCAGCGGACATAGCATTCCTTTTTGTAATCACATGAGCAGGTCCTCTCTTGATAATAAATACATCACGTCCCAGCCTACACAGAGGCCCACTGCAAACTGTGTGCAGTGCCAATTAGCATTAATTATAGCTGTGCTTGTCTTTTCCCCCAAACACACAACTGGGAAGGCCATGATTGGTATTTACAAATGCAACATGCAATGTTCCAGGGTGAGAAGAGCATTCTAAAATATAACCGTCCACATGGTCAGTGTGTGTGTGTGCATGCGCATGCATGTGTGCATGTGAAATGACATAAACAGACTCACAAACTACCAGGAGTATCTAAAACAATACATGTGTATATTTTGAAAAGTTTAGTTATTGGCCATGTATTCAGAATATCTAAAAGGTGGAGGTGAAAATTTGTTTTTAGTATACATTTTTAGCCTACTATAACTAACTTTACACACACACACACACACACACACACACACACACAGAGAATATCCTCAATGATCCCATGTAATTATTTACTTACTGTGACTAATACTACTTACTTAGAAGGTAAGCTCCGTAGACTTTCATGGCAAACACTGCCTCTGCAAACAGCCTCCCACCACAGGCTGGGGTATGTCTTTTGCAGAAATACAGTGTGTGCTGCTCATCTCTCCATAGAGTACAGTCTCAGAGTGGGGTATCCATGGAGACCGAGCCTCCTGCATGTGCAGGGCAAGGAAGTTACTCTGCTGGGCACCATAGCAACAGGAGGCAGAGGGAGAGTGGACCTATCAGGGAAAAGCACAGGGCCTTCTCCCTGGTGACTGCAGCATTTCAAATGAAACCATTGCCCTCATGAATGGACACAAAAGCATCTGAAGAAATACCAAACTGTCAAATAGAAGCAAATGCCTACACAACAGTCAACACTAATCCTTTGACAATATTGGAACAAAACAATTTTTCCATATTATAATATCACCATGAGCAAGTAAGATATTACATAAAAACCCCACACCTCCCTAAATTTAATGGCAAGCATGTGACATTTTGAGGAAAATACTTGTGTACTTCATGAATTCCAGCTATTTAAATATGCAAGGCACTTCACAGCACTGCCTGGAAGAGAGGAACAGGACAGATCTGTTGTTCTGAGGAGAGAAAATGGAGTCCGGGGCTCTCTGGGACATTAGTAGGCGTCTTACTTCCAATAGGAGCTCTCTCAAAGTAAACATATGTATTTATATACTTATTTAGCTTCCGCCAAAGCCCTCCATCATATCAGAATAATTCTTACCAATGAGGCACCAGAGGTAAAATAGAACCCACACAGGTGGGGCAGTAAGTGATCATCCCAATGCCTTAAAGGTGTGCCATTTGTAAACTTTCCTCTTTTCTCCTTTTACAACAACAGTGAATGTGATTATTCATGGAGACTAGACTGTAGAACAGGCCAGTTCTGTCACTATAAACAGTCCCCTGTCAAATGCTGAGACTGATTATTTGCCAAGACAGAGGATGTCTATTTTTTACCCTCAGTGTTGAGTAGTATTTAAATGGTGCATACACACTGATATATAACCAATATCCTTTATGAATACTACAGCAATGGAAAAAAGCTAGGTATTAGTTATTTTCCATATTAAAGAAAAAGAGAAAACATTTCCTTATATTACAGATTCACTCTCCATCCCACTAACCCTTCCCCCAACTGCTTCTCCCTACCTCTATGTCTAAATATAAGATGAGTACTTCTCCTTGCACAATTACCTCTCAGAAAAGAAGAAATCCCCTTATATTAGAGTCTTTTCAAAGCCTCTTATTTTAGGGCTGTTTCATAATTACCTTCTTTGAACAAAAAGTGCCATTCAAAAAAGACACGTCAGTCTGAACTGGCTTCCGTCTG
This sequence comes from Sciurus carolinensis, assembly GCF_902686445.1. Lineage (NCBI taxonomy): Eukaryota > Metazoa > Chordata > Mammalia > Rodentia > Sciuridae > Sciurus > Sciurus carolinensis. The sequence goes on along the minus strand of NC_062213.1, from coordinate 30,314,160 downwards.
TGGTACTTTTGGCTGCCTTCAGAGGTCAACCAACGGGATTGTTTCAAGTGAAAGAGACAGAGAAATTCAAAAGCAGATTTTCTAATTATTCCTAAGGTATGGCTTCTCCATGCTTTTAAAGATTCATTTAAATGGTAACACAGTCAATAGTTAAGCTGTAGAGATCACAAAACCCTACATCCCTTGCTATCTGAACTTGGGAACTGAATAGCTCTGGAGAGAGAAAGATAATTATCTACATCTACAGGATAACAGAAAAGCCAGCTGTCCCAGGCTATGCAGTGGATGTAGTGACAGCCTGCTGGCTGTTCACTAATGTCTACTTCTACTCTCCACCTCTTCTACAAAAACAGGTGCCCATCTGACTAGGATGTCCTGGGATATAATTAGAAACGACATGTGGCACTTCATCCTGACCTTAAAATGACCAGAGTGTCCCCTGGTCCCTCTCCCCTCCTTTCTGCTAGGCAGATGAGAGCCACTCTGGTCCCAGAAGCAGTAGCCTAGTGCTAAGGAGGCATAGCTGCCTATCAGCCTGAATCACCCAGATATGCTATTTTGCAAGAGACAATCATCTGTCTAGTTTTAACCTCTATTTTGGAGTCTATTTGTTACAGTAACTTAGCCTATACCCTATTGGCTGGCTTGAACAAATGACCAATGAGAGTGAGACATGGATTCAAAATTGCTTTATCTCAAACAATCTAGGTAGAAGTGAAGATGATTTACTCTGGAAAAGTCAGATGAATTAAGAAGTCACTCTAGAGATGAGAAAGAGTGAATGAAGTTTTTAAATGAAAAATGCCTAAAAGAAATATTTCTAAATTAATAATAGAGTACAAAAACATTTAACTAAAATTACAAATTAAAAAAATTAGATATTGATATTTCATCCATGTTGCAAAAGGCTTACTGGAGTTATCAAGTAAACATCTCTAGTCTCATTAGGAAAATGGGGAGTCACATGCTGTCATGTGTACTGCATCCTTATCCTTTTCTGTCTCCTTTGCCTCCATCCTAGGATAAGCCTCTCAATTTAGTGTCCTGCTGCTGGCTTCACCTCTTGATAATTCAGGTACCACAGAATCATTGGAGTGATCTCAAAAACATATATCAAACCATTCTCTTAAAACCCTCATGGCCTCCCATTACTCTGCAGACTTCATCTGCTCCCCCTAACTCCCTTCCTAACTCACTGCTTTGCCTTCCACCTGTGCATCCCCTGGGCCCTCTCCGAGGCTGAGATTCTCAGCTCAGATGTCATCTCCCTAGACATTCCCCTGCCCCAGCTCTATACTGCATTACTTTGTTTCATTTGTCATTATCTGAACTTGCTTGTGTGCATATGCAGTAGCCATCTCCCATTAAAGGCAGGCACCATGAGAACGGGCATCTCGCCTGCTTTCTATCCTTAATGCCTGGAACAATACTGTCAGCACATTGTAAATGCTTAATAAATTGTTGAATGAATGAACAAAAACTGGCAAATACATAGCTGAGATTCAAACCTAGTTTCACAGAAACTCTTCTTAACCACATGGTCAAGTGAGGGTTCCCTTTCCTTTAGATTTTTGCAATGCTGCAAACATTCTAGTTCATGCATCTTAGAATGCAAGCTTGTTACAGCTATGTTCCTGAAGTATTACCTCACTAAACCATGGCCCACATTCATGCAATTTACTGACAACCTAAGCTATTATATACAAGTTTAGTGGTAGAAAAAATTAAACTCAATGAACTACCCAAGGGTACATGCTATGCTATTCAACATGTAACTTCTTTGCCAGTAACCCTAGGATACACCCAGTGCCACACAACAAATCCTACCAGCAAAGACAGTGAAGTCAGGGCATTTATCCTTCTGGCTCCTTCTCTGCCAGAGGCTGTGTTCCTCTGCCCAAGTCCTTCACCCAAGGCTGTCTTTGGGTTCTAGGTAACATGACCCTCCTCTAGCCCCTTCAGGATTTGGAAATGGCTCCAAGCTGTTGCCAGTGCCTAGTATTTCACCATACCTTTCTGGATCCCCTCAACCACACCCAGGCCTTGGCAGAATCCTCCTTGATTTTGAGGTTGGGAGGGAAGCCCAGTCTAAAGCATCTACTTGCATAATTTACACATGAAAGACATTTCCAGGTTTTATTTCTGTTAAGATGACAGTTGATAAGCACCCTCAATGATGGGTGTGTTGTTTGCTGGCGATTCTGCTGTATATAAGTGACTTATAATGCTTCCCTCTCAACACATTAGAGAACTAAGTGAACCTTTGGCAGGCCTCCAAATCAGTGGCTATGAACACTGTACATGTAATAAATCCCAGTAGACCTGGGTTTTGGATGGTAGTTACCTCTGAGAAGAAGACGATTATGATCTGCTAATTCTTAGGGAAACTCCACTAAGGTCTACTTGGCACCATTGCTTGATTGGGTGCATCCCAGATGGGAGAAAGGCATGAAAGTAAACACATAAACTTTCCATAAGGACAAATACTCATTACTGTTTATTTTACTGTTTTGGTCCCTGGTTGAGGAGAAGTGATAAACTTTTAACAGTCACCACAAAACATTATCTGCTATATTCTATCTCAACATTCTTTCTCTCCCGATGAAAGAAAGTTGCAGATATTTATTTCAGTATTAATGCAAAAACTCTCGCTTGACGAAGTCTAATGATCTTCCTTTAAGAAAGTATCCATGACATGTGGGGCAGCAGGTGAACCATTTGTGACCAGTAGAGAAAGGACTAGTTCAGGATCAAGTGGAAATCGCTAAATACCTTACATTTCCTGTGATGTCCATGTTCTCATGTTCATTTTACTGACCTGCTCCAGAGAGTCCTAAGTATTTGACTTTCTGTACTTCCCTGAAATGACACTGAGTCTTATTAATTTTGTTATCAGCAATAGCCAGCAAAGTTTACAAATGGACTCTCATCAGCTAATTTATAAGACTTTATACGAATTTTTAGGCCTCTATCAACATTAAAGAAAAATAATTTGTGTTTTATATCAGCCACATTTTTCTTTACTTTTTTTTTTTTTTTTTGCAGTACTGGGGATCGAACTCAGGGCCTTGTGCTTGCAAGGCAAGCACTCTACCAGCTGAGCTATTTCCCCAGCCCCACATTTTTCTTAATGGTTACTCCTCGACTTCAACTAAAATTAATAATTTGAAGGCAGGTCTTACAATTATTATATGCTTAAGAGTTGGGGGCAAGATTATGTTCTTTAAAATCCTTGTGTGTGTGACCTTGGATGATTGCTAAATCTGTTTGTGCCTCTGTATCCCCATCTGTAAAATGGGGGCTAATGATGACCCTTTTTCACATCAATGTTAGAATTAAATGAGTTAAGTTCTTGGAGTTTTGCCTGGAACAGTCAGTGCCCAATAACTATTGACTAAAAAAAAAAAAAAAAATCATATGTCAGAATGTTTTTGAAGCCTAAATGTACATCTAATATATCCTTACAAATATTTTCATAAGGCTTTCAGTATCTGAAATAGTCTGCAGTCTATATATGAGGCTGAGCTTTGCTGCTAGAAGACTTGCTAATAACTAGTGAGCTATTTAAAAAATAATAATACCTTCCCAAAGAATATAGAAAGTCCCCATAACCAAAGTCTTACAAATTTTTAGTTTTTTCACTCTATAGAAATATTTTTAAATGTGTAAGACATTTTTCTGCCTTCATACCCATCATTTTCTTCCAAATTCCAACATCACAATGATTCTGTCTGCTTTTACATCAATTACTGCACTAAGTGCCACCAAGTATTTGAAGCTGGTAATGGCTTATAACACTTTAGAGGTCACTAGGCTTTTAGTGGTCTTTCATTTACTCTTTCCTATTTCCCTATCTCTTGGCTCACTGTCAAGCCTTCAGCTGTCAATTCACACTTTGGTCACACTGTCTTCCTTTATCAAGTATTCTTCTCATTTTATGTGAACTGGGCTAATAAGACAAGCTAGAATTTTATTTCAAATAAACTTAAGTCCTATGTGAGGGTTTTAAGAGTTTTCCTGTAAATAAGGTGCATGGAATTTGTTACATCTTTATTAAGAACTACAAATGGCCCTCACTACCATATAGTGAGGAATTAATCTCTTTCAAAAGTCTTTTTAATAATCCATTTATATAGATGCAGAGCACAAAGTTTCAAAAAAGAAGACAAGCAGCTAAAGATCACACAGTTATAAGATGGAGATAAGAAGATCTGGACCTAGTGTGTAGGATACAGTCTGGCTCCCTCTCCCCCTGTACAGACACATGGGGAGCAGCTGTGAAGCCTAGGTGCTCAAATCTCCTTGAACTACTATAGGTAGCTCAAATTATTACAAGAATAAGCTGTCGTTTTATTCTACACAACTAACTTTGAAGTGGAAATGATGCTCTTGATAAGAACAGAAACATTTGTGGGCTATGGTTGTGTGTGAAAGAGGCTCTATCAAGGGACTCAGTGCTGATTAATCACTAACCTCTTTGGTGCCTTCTGAGTTTTCTAGCAAATGCCTCTCAATGTGGGAAATTTTTTTTTTTTTTTTTTTAAAGTAACCAATCCCTGGCTATTGTTGTGAGGTTATTATGGTTCAGCTTGCAGGGCTCCTATTTCAATAGCCTGGGTGGTGTCTGATAACAAGGGAATACTAACTTGGTTTGAATGCTAAGGAGATACAGTGGCGTCTTTCAAATGCAGATTTCAACATTTCAAGGTTTCTAAATGTGGATTTCTGTTCAATTATAGTGACCCTAACCACTTGTTCTTTCCTGATCTCCTTAATCATCACCTTCACGTTTTCTAATTATTTGTTTAAATTTGTGTAATTGTTTCTCCACCCTTCCAACTAGTCTGTGGACAAAGGATTTAGTGCTTCTATTTGTGAAACAATGGCAGTGGATCTTTTTCTTTCCTGGGTTAAGATACTCTGTAAGTAATAAATCAAGCAAGAAAGTTGGCTCCCTATTGTCACTTAATGTACTCTCTCGCAGTAATCCAATTAGGCCTTTCATAACTGGTTAAAAAGTTCCATCAGGAAACTGACTACAGACTGATACTAGAGAAGCACCTCAGGGGAAGGAATGTCACCTTCTAGGACTCCTCAAAAAGTTTCCCCCTGGAAGGCCTTCATTCCTTTTCTGTTAATCTGCAGGGTTCATCGGGATTTATTTCACCGTGTTCTTCCTTAAATTACAAGCTTCCTAAAGGCAGGATGATGACAGGGTCATTCCTGCAACCCTTCCCCACGTACCTCACATTCAGTCCTCCCTTAAATGGGAGGAACTGTGAAATGAAGTTGACCAAATTATGATGTGTGTGTGTGTGTGTGTGTGTGTGTGTGTGTACACACACCACAGTGAATTCCACCTTTAGGTATATCTATAAAGCAACAATTAAAAAAAAAATAAACAGAAGGAAGCCAGTAGAGGATGAGTATGTCAAAATGTACTCCATTACTATGTATAGTTATAATGCACTGAAAAAAACTTTAGAAATTCAACTATAAATCAAAATCAGAGATGATGGCTCTGATTGTATAATTCAAATGAAGGTCCAGTTTTTAGTTATTTGGTCTGTTTTCAATCACATTTTTTCCTGTTTGAGCATCTAATAAATTATGTGCTGTAAACATGAAAAAAAAAACAACCCTAATCCCTTGCACAAAGTACACACTGTGTTTCCTATTTAAATTTTTATTGGATGCCTGCTTTATACAGACATGAAATTAGGCTCTGGAGATTCAGCCTTGAATGTATATATTGCTGAACTGTGGATAAAAAGAAAACAGGAAAACACAAAGCCATCACCCTACCAGACCATAGGAATGGTGTTCTTTGCTCCTTGTTGGCAATTTTTAATTAAATCTGCATAGGTATGAAGTGATAGAAGCCAAAATGACAGAAGGTTCACCACCTGCAAGAAGTTTCCAGAAGGAGTTCCTGCCTGGCAGGAAGTGTTCACTACTGTGTGCACCACAGGGCCCTGTTGGCAAAGCACAGGCTTGCTCACTGCTCAGCTCCCCTTTCCAAACCTTCCCAGCATCCTGTGACATATTTCCCTTATCTTTCTGCATCACAGACCCTGTGATCATTATTAGCTCTTTATCTTACTGACCTCAGGGGCATTTCAATAACTCCTTTCTGAGGTGAACTGCAGTGCTCCAGAATCTAGAAAAGTGGGCCTAAAATTAGATGGGCTTTGGTTACTTAATGTTAAAGGATCCCTGAGCACATATACAAGAGTCACTAATTGCTTGCTATTTTAATAAATTGGTATCGGTTTTAATGAGTCGATTTATTTTTAAAAAGTGGAGCGCACATGGAGAGCTGGAGATCAGTCTTGGCTGAGGGGAGGGAAGAGCTCGGGCCGGGAGGAAGCCATTTTAACCTACAGCATTATCTTCTTATGCTGTGATAGATTATGTCTCTGTATTTTAGAAATGCAGAGTCAGTCAGGGGCCTCACTTCCGGGATTTCCTCTCTTCATATTTATTAGATTGACAGGCCAAAAGTTCAAAGACGTATAGGTCACTGTGCAGATTTTTCTCAAATACAAAGAGTTTACTGTAGAGAATTGAGTCCTGTTCCAAAGTTGTAGCATCCTTTGGAATGATGATGTGAGGAATTTTAGGCAACTAAGACACTCAGTGGATCCCTTTACCTTGTACAAGTAAATAAAAAGAACACCAGGTAAAGATTGCTTAGGCGACATTTAAGCCTGTGAGCAATTAAATCAGAAGCAATTGATAAAAGTTTTGCCTTAGGCTCTGCCTTTGGGCAAGAATCATTAAAACTAGGTTCAAAAATCTTAATAAATATACCTCTGAATTTAGTACATAATATTTTGTGCATATGGGCATTTTTTCCCCCTGTAGTATAGGCCCATAGTCCCCTGATGGAATTGCTCTATAAGAAGAGAGACTTGAGCTGGCACACTCCCTTTCTTGCCAAGGGATGCCCTCCTCTACATTACTATGCAAGGGCATTGGCAGATTTGGGCCCCTTGACCTTGATTCTCAGCCTCTAAAACTATATGAAACAATTTTTTTCTTTCAACACTACCTGGTCTTAGGTATTCTGTTACAGCAACACAAAACAGACTAACACAAAGATTATAATAAAAAAAGATAGTAACAAGTATTAAGAAGGATGTCTAGAAACTGGAATCCGCATGCATTGCTGGTGGAAGGTAAAATGGTTTAGCCATTTTGGAAAACATTTTGGTAGTTCCTTGAGAAATCACACATATAGTTACCATATGATCCAGGAATCTCATTCCTAAGTATATGCCCAAGAGAACTAAAAAAAAGTTCATACAAAAGCTTGTATACCAAAGTTCACAGCACTATTATTCTTAACTGCTTAAAGGTAGAAATGACCCAAATGTCCATCAAATCATGAATGGATAAACAAATTGTGTTATACTATCACACTAAAGTAAGCTGTTTAAACAGGTGAAGCGGGAAGTACTAGTAATGAGGGGATCCAGGGGGACTTTCAATATTCTTCACTCAATTTTTCTATAAACCTAAAATTATTTTTAAAAAAGGCTACTTCTAAATGTGGACTATCCATACAATGGAATACTGTTCAACCATGAAAATAAACAAGTACTGATACATATACCCTTGTTAACCTTAAAAACAATACAAGTGAAAGAAGTCAAACACAAAAAGCCATATAATGTATGACTCCATTTTTATGAGATGTTCAGAACAGTCAAATCCATCCAGACAGAGAGAAAGTTAGTGGTTGCCAGGGACAGGGTGGGGCAGGGCTGAGAATGGACAGTGAACTGCTAATAGGCATGGAGTTAGATAATGGTGATGTTTGTACAGTAACTTTAATTGACTAAAGCCCACTAAATCTTATACTTGAAATAGGTGAATTTTATGATATGTGGATTATATCTCAATTTTTAAAAAAGACAGTTGAGCTGAGGGGGGTAAAAGTATGGCAGTCTTGTTCCTTGGGTACACAAGATAATATTTTTATTTCTTGGCTATAATTACACAACATTCTTTTGCTCATTGTTTCTTTCTTAAATACTAAGGGGATCCCATATACTTTATAATACTCCTTTTTGTCTTTTATATACTCTCTCTCTTCCCCAATTGTGTATTAGGCTTTTTCTTTTTCATACTATTCCAAAGCAAAGGACAATTAGCAATTCACTTCTTTTTCATACAGTTGAAGTTTTTCTTTGAGATAAAATGACATTCTCTTTGGCCGACCAAAAGCAAGAGGAAGAATAATCCATTATGATATGCTGTGCACAGCAATTATTCAGGAAGCTCAAAAGCAGACAGACACAAACACCCAACAGAAAAGGACACAGGACACAGCCTTGGCCCCATCAAAGTAAAATCATCTGCAGCACCTTGTATAATAATGTCATCAAACAAAAGTTAAAAGGCAAATGTGGAATGGGGACTCCTGAAAGCCTCTAACGCATCTTTTCAGTATAAACATATAGTGTAAATGTGGATTTAAGGAAAAGAAAGTGACACAGAAGCTGTCTCCAAAAGTTCATATTAGCTCAGGTCCTCTTATTTTAAAGTTCTCGCTATATATCTGTTTGTTTCTGAGATACAAAACATTTATTTATATATTGTAGATTCTGAAAATTAACCTTTTCCAATGCTTGTGGTATCACACTCATTGCAATATTTATCCTAATTTCATCTTATATCACTGAATATTTTCTAATTATTGAACATCTATTTGCATATGTATAACATCATATTCATATTTAAATCTCTAAAAGAAAATAAAGCAGGTAAATTAGCAAGCATGCTCAGCTCTGTAGATTAGCATCAAGATAAATTGTTCTTTTCATAAATAGTAGTCACTTTGAAAGGCACCAATTTATTTTTATAATTTATAATCTTAGCTAGAATTGATCATATAATTTAAATATCTGTTAGATCATGCAGCTTATATTCCTTCAACTTGGTTCCTTTAATAGAAATCTCTTTATAGTAGAAACACAGGTCACTATACTTACTCAATTAGTAACAACTATTACAAAAAAATATTCCACTCGACACCCTACCCCCTTGAAAAATATTTCTGGGTACTGGGATTAGTGATTCCTGACTTGATATATAGATGTTCTGTTTCAAATGGCAAAATTGCTTCAGTCATATTATTACCCAGATAAAATATGAAGAGTTGGTCCACTTACCTGGCTTTACAAGGCCTGACTTTGATTCCTTCTTATATCGGGCTGACTGGATATTTCCCTCAACGACCATTCCAATGGTGCATTTCTTTCTGGTAAAGTCTTCATCACTTCCAGGGCAAAAGCCAATGGGGCTGTTCCCGGTATCTGAGGGTGTCTTCACTGGAGATACTGACTGGCTGCTAGGACAGCCTGTGTCATCTAGAGAACAGGGATCGATAAGTTCTTAATGAGGGCAGGAAATCAATGATGGCAGCGAGAAGCCATGTAGGGTTCTAGGCGCACACGTACACGCCCTGTGCATTCACACGTGCTTGGCTTAGGTGGGCCAGGTGAACTGCTGTGGATGACTCTCTTTGATGATTTCATTTTTCTTTGTCACTCACATTAACAAAGAAAATAGCATTTTAAAGTAAGGCAAAACATTAATAGATTTCTTGATCACAAATATTTCTGTAACACAATGTGAAAACCTAAACATATGTCTGTTTGAATATCCTTATTTAGTATAATTTTGGGTCCTATCTGTCCACACACTTTTGATGGAATTAGTAATGAAAAGTTCACCAGAACAACTCAGGGTCACTCTTCAGAGTTGTTTGTGTTAGGAAAATAAAGTTCCTCAAATATTATTGACCACACCTAATACTTGACTGCTTGGTTCACCAATTGGCTAATAGAGTTTGATAGGTAAGACTGCTGCCTTTGGAAGTTCAGGGAAGTGCAAAGAAGTGAGCCTGTTTTATCACATATACACCACCAAAAATATATCAACCAGATAGATTTCTGTCTGGAGTGAACTGGTAAATTGAAAATGATATTCAACTTAGAAACAGTCCCTTAACTTTCAATTTACTGATTTTTATTACCAGGTTCATTATTTTAAGTTAGTATGTGTGATATGAAGTGACCTGTGAAGATGTTTATTAGGCAAACAGGAAATTCATACTGCTGACTCCTATAAATCCTTTCCCTATTTATTTAAGTATTTATGATGGTTCATTAATTCACTTATAATTGATGAGGAGGAAGATATTGTAATTTAAAGCCAAATTAGAATTACTTACTCAAGTAATGCCTACTCAAACTGGTCAGTCTGGTAGATTTTTATTACTAAAAAATTATTATATGGACATATTTTGATGCCCAGGCCAACTATGACAACTAATTAGACAAAAGAATGAATAATGATATGTAACATTGATCATTTATAGCACTATTAAATTTTTATGAATATTAAGAGAACCAAAATAATTCGCCATCTATCAAAGACTATCTTCAGACTCAACAGCGGGAATAATGACAGAAACAGAACTAGACCTGAATAAAATATACTCATTGCCTGACTTAAGCCTCGAATCCATCTGAAAAGGAATTGCCATTGCTTCATTTTTGGCTTTTATTTCATTTTTTTATTATGAAATATCCCAGTTCCTGGAACAAAGTGAACTTGGCACTAGTCAAATGATTCATTTCTTTCCATGTCTTTTTTTTTTTTTTTTTTTTAACTTTTGGGCATATTAATATTCATAGGACCTCCCCAGACTGTTTCTGGAATCAATATGTTTGGTATTTGGCTCGTGCCTCCTGCCTTTGCTGCTCCTTTAAACACGCTATGTCCTTCCTGGACCCCCAAAGAAACAACCGCCTACATGGAGTGATGAGACCTTCCAGGCTACTCCTGCTCAGCTATTTCATCACTTACTGTGGCGGCCTTTCCCTTAGATTTGCATGTCCCCAGCTTCAACCCAAAGACACCTGAACTCCTCTCTAGCTGTGCAAAGTTGCTAATTACTCAGCCAGACTCAGCACAAGGCTCAAACAGGTCTGCACATCACCTCACAGACACTCTCTGGATTCCTATCCCAAAGCAGATAAACTCAAATCAATGACATCTAGTCATTTAAAATTACCAATTGCTTTTAAAATTATTTCTTTATGACTCAGTTCCATAAATTACTTATTTTGAAAGAGAGAGGGCCCAAATAAATAAAAATCTGAGATTCAGAATGTCTAACTTAAAAAGCCATTTTTATTGAAAACCCTCAGATTTAAAGGGACAAAATTAAACAATTTCCAGTTCTAAGAAACAGTATTGAGAAATGCTATCAAAATAATGCTTTCAATAAAGAGAAAGCAATGTGTTTTGTTTGGTTCTATAAACAGTTTGATGGAATTAAATAAGAAAGAATATGTACTTGTCATGTTTTCAGTACCAGTAATTTCAGAATTAAGTGCTAGGGTCTGGATAAAAATTGAGAATTGAAATTATTTAGAGCGGTGGCAGTGTGAGGAGGGCAGTAGCAATTTTTCACCTGGAGTGTGTGCCTCACCTGTTACTCGTATTTACAGTCTGTATTTCGGGGACAGGGAATGAGAACATAATACCTAAATAAATCTTGAACTATGGGTATTTCTTAAAGCACCTGAATCACTACATAAACTACATAAACATTTCTTTCTTTTTTCTTCTTGGTAATAGGGATTGAACGTAGGGGCATTTAACCACTGAGTCACAAACCTTTTTATTTTGAGACAGGATCTTGCTAAATGGCTTAGGGCCTTGCTAAATTGCTGAGGCTGGCTTTGAATGTGTGATCTACCTGCTTCGAGCTCCCCCTGGGACTACATTAACCATTTCTTAACTCTTTATTATTGTGCTTCATATTGTGGGGGAAACAATAGTAATGTAAGAAAGGGTCTTTCATTGGCTCAACAAATATGTATCAGGTTCTGGTACCAAAACAGCCCACAGGTATTGTACCCTGTCCTCATCCAGATGCATCTTATGAAAAGTCAAAAAGAGTTGGTATATATCACTATCAGTGTACAGTTCTTAGAAAACTGGCAAGTCTATTAACCAAAAATATCAGTGAGTTCTCAGAGTACCTTGAGATGTCTGCCTATGCTGTCTATGGGATCACACAACCAGAGGAATCTAGTTCAGAAAGGGCACAGTCAATAACTTAGTTCCTATGATAGAAGACACACTTTGCATAAAAATAAGACCCCAGCACAGGCAAAGAGGTACATGTGCCAGAGTCATCTGGTCACCTGTGGCACCTGAGGGGTTTTACTCTGTGCATCACCAAAGAATGGTTATATTGTCAATAATTCTCTTTCAGGGTTCCTTCCCTGGTCTCCCTCCCCAACTCTCTTTCTTCACCACATAGGTGGGTGCTCACTACCAGTTCAGATGATCATACTACTACTTTTCAAAATTCGATGTAAATATTCACAGCTCACATTTACATCAAGAATCTAAGAACAGGGAAGTAAAGCTGATGTTTGGTTGTTCAGATCTAATCTCACCATGTGCTGCACTACATGTATTAAAGAGATGGAGTTATTAAACCTGCTTCAGTTCAACTCTCTGAGTGTGCCTTCTGTTTCCTGTTGCAACCCTGACATACACTTGGCCTGTGGAATCTACAGATTTGTGAACATGATATTTATAAGTCTAGCTTTTATATGTTAATATAAAAATTTATCAATGACAAAAATTTCTGTTATGATAGAAATGATAGAACTATTTCTGGGAAGGCAATGGCGGAAATCCTGAATGATCTATCCAAAAAGAATAGAATGTTTCACATTTCCGAGAGAATGCCTGAGGAAGGTAAGAACTTTCCACCTGGTTATGTTGTGAGGGAAGCTTTGCTCCAAGACTATTCAGGAAGAGGATATGAAGACTCTTGGTCTACTGGAGGGGGAAGAGTTTAATATCCCCTTTCCGTACGATCCTTACGTAGTTGAGCTTCCACATTTCTTTCTCTATTATTCATGGAAGTATAACTATTAAAAAGAAACAGGACCACTTTACATGTTGTGCAAAGGGAGACTCATTTGTAAATATGGAATAATTTCCCTCTGGTGTCAAATATTTCAACTCCCACTTAGATGGGTCCTGAATGGTCCCTTGTGGAACTTAGGTAAAAGTAACCTCATCAAGGCCATACCTAAAGATCACTTTCCATAGTGAAGGAAACTAATTTACATTTTGGCTTCAACTGATATTCAGAAATAGGCTATGTTGTTATTCTTCTTAACTTTCTTAGACTCTATGAACACACAGAATTAAGAGTGGGTAGAAAGAATACTTACAGATCTAGGAACCTCAAGAATATGTGGTCTGTTTAAAGTGCTGTAAGAAATATACTACAGAGTATTTTCTACATTGTTATTAAGAAATATAAGTTCCCAAGGCCTATAAGGACAGAAGGGAGAAACAATCAACTCTTATGATTCTATGGATATTGTTAAACATTGATTTTTTTTTAAATCGTTTTTCTGTCTTTACCTTACAAACTTTTTGAGAACATGAGAAATAGCTCAAATTTTTAATTATTATCAATTAACAGAATTATTAACAATTCTGAAAATATGTGTCTAAGTACTTTTTGAACTAATTTAAATCTTATTTTAAATGTGCTAAAGGAACTTGCTAAATGAAAAGAACTTGAACATCTTCTGTTGAGCTTATAAAAATTTTAACTTCGTTTTACTATTATAAAATTAACACATTGTGAGGAAATCTGGAGTACAGAAGAGTACTAAGAAGTAATTAAAACAATAAATACTATTTTCCTATAATTGTGTTTCCCAGAAAACATTGAACAATTTAGCATACTTCATTAGACTTTTCTGAATGATGAATATGGTTTATTTGCCTGCTTGCTTTTTGTTTTATCAAAATTTCAACATATATTATAGACAATTTCATTATCTTGTCATTGAATAATCCTTGTTAGGAACTTGTTAGGTTAGTAAGAAAGAAGCTAACACAAGGAACCAGCACAAAGGGGTCCCCATTAACCAAAGATGGAATAATTCGAGCATGAAAAAAACATTAATGCAGATGACTGATAACCGTAGACATATTAAAGGATTTATTAATTCATCTTCACACAAAAGTATAAAAATAAAATGAGAAAGGCCCTCTTCACTCCCCAAATTCCCAATGTCCTGGAAATCATTGGAAGTGACACTTTATATGGAAAATTATCAATTAAAAGGAAAAATTAGCATATATCCTGATTGCAAAATGTGTTTCTATACATTTTCTATACTAGATTTCACTGAATGTAACTGAAATCTTCCATTGGTTTTGGAAAGTTCTGTGCAGAAGCATTCTGGTTAATAAAAGGAGAACAATAATACAAATAAAAAATTACTACTTTGCAACCTCTAATGAAGTAATTAATTTAGGTAACAAGCACAATTAGACAAAAGGCTAATCAAGAGCTTACAGTGTAGGGATCAGGCCTTACCCGCATGTACCCACCAAATATTAGCATCACCATCAGGGGGACAATCTGATGGGATGTGAAAGGAAACCTACAGAACTCCTAATGAAGTATTCTCGCCACAAAAAAAAAAAAAAAAAAAATTGATCCCTAATCTAATCAAGGCTTTAAAGCTAAAGCCCATCTTACGAAAGACATGGAAAATAATGAGCTAAACGGGCTGGAAAACTGCAGCCTTCAGGTCAAGGCCAGAGGCTGCCAGCTTGTGCAAATAAAACGTTGGAACACAGTCATACCCAGTCCTCTTTATTGTCTATGGTGGCTTTTCTAGCAACAATGGCAGAACTGAATAATTGCTAGAGGCTGTGTGGCCAGTGGAATTGAAAATATTTACTATCTGCCCTTTGCAGAAAAAGTTTGTTGAGCTCTGGGTTAAAATGATCAGGAGGAAGGACTCAGACATTACTGAGACAATTAAGGATATTTCAGTGTTCTCTACCATAGGGAGGACTTACATTAATTATATTAGTAATTACAAAGGCACTGTAATTGTATAAGAAAACATGGTTTTTGTTTTGTTTTTCTGCTGCAGTGCTGGGGACTGAACCAGGACCTTGTAAATAGTAGGTAAGCTCTATGCCACTGAACTACATCCCCAGACTATTTATTTATTTTATGTTGATGTATATAGGTAGACATGAAATGACATGATGTCTGGAGGTTTGCTTCAAAATACTTCAGCAAAAGATACAAAAAGGAGAGATGTAATAAATATAGTAATATCTTCCTATTATTTAGCAATATCTCCTTATGATTTATTCTGGCTAAAGTGAAATAAGCACACAGAGTTCATTGTACTATTCTGATTTCTTAATACATCTTAAACAGTTTCAAAATATTTTATTTAATTTTTTGAAAATGTTATTTTAAATAAGTACCTATTTAAGTACCTATAAATAAGTACCTATTTAAATAAGTACCTATTTAAAATAGATATGAACATAGGATTTTAAAGATCAATTCCATCTCACAGGGTACTTTAGTTTTCTATTTTTCTTGCTGTTACTAAAAGTGGTTTAATAACATTTTATACATACATCTTTGGTTCAATTTTTGTTTAGCTCATAGAATGCATGTTTAGTAGAATTTCTAAACCTTTTAAGGAGTTTGAGACAACTGATAGTCCTATTATTGTATGAGAGCACTCCATCTATTAAATTCCTGCCAGTAATAAATATTATTTTATTTTTACTTTTTCAAGTTAATAATTAAAATGGATTTTTGATGCTCTGATTTGAAAGTCTTTAATTATGAATGAATCTGAATGTCTTTCATGTTTGTTGATCTATTTTTTCCTTATTTTCTTAATTGTCCTTAGGTTAGTTTTCTATCTGGATAATCAGGCTTTCTTAATGATGTATATGAAATCCTTTGTCATATTTCACCTAGTTTGCTGTTAGGTTTTAACCTATTAAGATTGCCCAAAGTGTGTGCACATGTGTGTGGATGTGTATTCTAAAATTTCCTGATACTCAACAAATGTGCTTAACAATTATACTATCAAACACATTTGGTGGAAATCTTAATGACCTAATTAAATTTCCTTGCACCAAATATATATAAGAATAAAACACCAGGTTACAGAGAGTGCAAACAGAATACTACTTAAAAGTTCAAGAAGCATCTCTACACCTCCTGGTTCCCTTTTGAATTTAGATCTCAGAGTTCACTGGTTTTCCAAAATGTTGAACTGAACAATTCCAGAAGACATGCTTAAAAATAACATAAGGCACAAGAAAACGTGGTTTTGTGCCATACTGTCTTGAAACATTCAGTTATGGTTTGATGCTATTCAGTGTTCAGTTGCATAATTTAAGGGAAAAATCATTGCTATTTTAAGAAAACATTACTTTGAACTATATGGAAGTCTAGTTTATTCTCATGATTAAAAGCAGTATTTATTGACTATCCATTCATTCAGTAAATATTTATTAAGTACTATGTACCAGATGCTGCTGTAACTACTAATCTTACTGTTTCAGATACTGGCATTTTTAAAGACAGTTTGATGGAGACAGATAAAATGTCAAAAGTTAAATGTGGTCATGCAAAATTCTTACAACACACCCTTCACATGCACTGAAAGGATTTAGGTGAGGTAAGAAAATTAACATTTATTAAGTACCCATCATGTGGTCAGCACACTAGTTTTTATCATGCAATTTTAACAATGTGTTACAGTTGAGAAAAATTGAGGCTCAGGGAGGTTAAGAATTTCATGGGCACATTGCTACTAAGTAATTGACTCAGGACTCAAACTCAGGTTTGTATGACAAAGTGCCTGTTTTTTTAGCTAGCTGTTTTTAATTTTTTGTCTACTTGTGTTTATTCCAAGAGGAAACATCAGAAATTCTGAGAATGCCCAAATTAAAAACAGACAAAGGAAGCTGTTAGAAAAAAGCCATCCCATAATAAGCAGACCACAAAAATTTAAGGGCAAGAAACTCTCTGTTTAGAGTTCCTGCCTCAACACATGTAGCCATATGTACAGAACACATACTTTTGCATTCTAGGTTTTCAAAAGTAAATTTGAATCTTCTATTCCTCCACCAAATTTTAGCATCTTTTCATAGTGAGAAGTCACAAGTCTACAAGGCTCTACACTAATTTAGCTTCAGAATTATACAATATGTTACTAGCCAGTGGCCAATATTTAGGTATAAGAATTTCATCCACCCATTAATCCATCCACCGACCCACTTATTCTTTTTCACAAATTATTACTGATTTCCTATTGTGTGCCAGGTATTATTCTATGTATGAGAGATGTAATGATGATCAAGACTCAGATCCTTTTCCTCAAGGAGTTCTAGTGATGTGGAGAGAACGAAAACAATTAAGTAGAGAATTCTATAAAGAAGGCATTTTAGATTTTGATGTACTGTTAATGAAACAAACTGGGTGATGTTATGTAGACCAAACAGATGGGAGGTAGGAAAGACTTCATGAGATAAGTTGTCATGGAAAGTTCCTAGTTGAGACCAAAAATATAAAAATTAAAATTAAAATTAAATTAAAAAGTAGATAATCAGGGAAAATTCCAGGCAAAAGGAAAAACAAGTGCAAAAAGCTCTGAGATAGGACCAACTATGGTAGATGGAAGAAACTGAAGGGAGCCTGATGGGGACAGAATGATTGATAGGGAGGTCGAAGAAGCAAAAGCCCACACACGTACAGGACTGTAAGCCAGGAATCATTAAGTGCAATGGAAGCCATAGTATGCATTAAACACAAGACAACAAAAATGTGTTCTCTGCTCATAAAGGAGAACAGACTGAATTAGCGATAATGTATCTAGCTGATACTTGTGGAGTGCCTATTAAGTAGTGAGTGCTGTTTTTAAATACTTAACATGTCTTAACTAATTTAATCTAATATCCCTTTGAGACAGGCACTATTGTCATTCAGATTTGCAGGAGGCATACAAAACTAGCACTAGGGTTTAAGCTACCTCCCCAAGTTTGTAATCAGTGAAGGAAGAGTCATCGTATGAATCCAGAGAGGTTAACTTTGGTGCCTCCACCTTAACTATTATGCTGTGTGACCCCTTTGGGAATGAAAGGGCAGTAGCAAATCAACCCATCTGGCCACCATCACAGTACAACTGAGAAGTGAAGAGTGGTTTGACTAGAAAAGTAAATGAATTTGAGATATTTTGGGAAAATAATTTAAAGCATTTATTCATGACAATGAAGAATAGGAAGGAAATCTGGAGTTTTTTTCCTTAAACAAGGGGATATATGGTGGTCATTTCTGGTTGAACAGAAATGGATTTATGAATATGTAGGAGGCGAAATCAAGAATTGTGGTTTTGTTATGGGAATTTTGAGGCACTAATTAAACGTGACACTGGAGGAATCAAGTAACACTTGGATAAGTGAATACAAAGTTCAGGGGCAGGTCAAGAGCATACCACCCTACAGGTGCAGGATATGAAGATACAGAGCCCCCACAGCCCTTGGGGAGGGCAGGAAGAGAAGGGGACCCATGAAGGTGACCAGGGAGTGATCTGAGAGACAGAAAGAATGCTCAAGGGTGGGGTCACAAAAGCCAAAGAGGGTGAAGGGTTGTTCCATTGTGTCACTGCTGCTGACAGGTCAAGGGCAATGAGGACAGCAAGGGAATGTTAGATTTGCCACTCACTCACTTAAGAAGGGCTAATCATGGAGACAGAGGTTTTGGTGAAGTTTTGTTGTGAAGGGGAGCACAGAAAGGGGACAGTAGTCACAGAGATGAGGGGTCAGGGAGCTTCTTTCTCTCTGAATGCTGCCTCCCTCAGAGCATGCTGATGGAAATGAGCTTGTCAAGCTAACTCAAAGGAGCGCCTCTGGCTAAGGCACGGAACCACTCTCTCTAAAAATGAAGTGGAAAGCGGAATCATTACTTAGTGGCTGCCTCCCTTGTTTCTTGGAGACAAAATAATCACTTCACGTGTAAACATTCCCAGGATTTCTGAGCTATTTTGGAGCCTTGAGTGCTCCCATAAAAGTCCTCTGGTGAAGCCCTGGGCAGAGCAGGAAAACGGACACACACAGAGGACTGAGGCCACAAAGCTCCATTTCCTCAAAGGACCCAGAGCTCTCCAAGGGTCCCTGACCTGGTTTTGGTTTTCTACCAAGTATCAAACTGTGTGATTTGCCCCTGGGGAGGGAATCTGGAGGGAAAACATCATGGTCCAAAATATTTAATGTAATGAATCTACCCAGACGTTCTGGTCAAGGAGGGGCTGGAATTTCTGGTGCTGAAATTGGGAAACAGGTGGCTCTGTCACTCCCAGAAGGGAGGTAAGTCTGGCAAGTAGGGTGGTGAATTCACCTGTCATGAAAGCTTTTATTTCTCTTGTTCTTTCTTTCCTGGGGTTATGATCTTTCCCAAATAGGCACGTAACAAACCTTTCTGACCTCCCTTCTCCTTTGCAATATAGATTTATTTGCAGTTTCTAAGCCATGCTTTTTTAAAGGCTCAATTCTCTTAATTGTTTTCATGATTGGAGGAGATGGAGGCAAGGGGGACAGAGAGGAAGTAGAGCTGGAAGACTAGGAGGGGAAGAAGCAGACACAGACCAGGAAGGCTCTTAATCTCTTGAGAGCCTCATATTAAGGAGGCTCCCATGCGTTCTAAGGATGCCTAGATTATAGCTAGCTGTGATGAAGCAATGTGAATTTTTCTACTCAGTTCTATTTTTTCTCATACTGAGAATCTGAAGACTTGGTGGTCAAGATAGAGCAAGGAATAAAAATGTAAAAAAGGAAAAAAAAAAAAAAACCCAATGCTTACTATACACTTTATGAAATTGCAACAACTGAGTTTTATAATTGGAAACTAAAAATTGTTTTAGGTAGTATTTACTTTTTTTTTTGCGGGGAGTGGCGATTAAACCCAGCGCTTCATGCATGCTAAGCACCTGATTTACCACTGAGCTACCCTCTCAGCCTACTTGTTTAAAAAAAGAAAAAAATAAAGGGAGTAAAAGAAGAAATATGCTTTTATACAGTCTAATTCCAGTAACATTCAGAAAACAAAATTCTGAATTTTGAAAGTTAACCTCCCAGACAAAATATCCACCCACAGAAGAATGACTAAGTGATGGTCCTCAGTAGAGTGTAATTTTGGTCTGTCATCACAATGACATGAGTGAGGGGGGACTTCCATGTGCTAACAAGCAGTTATAGTCACAGGCACTACCTGGAACACACAACCCGTGAGAGCAGGAGCTGAGCTCAGTTCCTAGAATAGTGCCTCACATACAGCAGGTATTCAATAAATACCTAACAAATGAAAAGGAAGGCTCACTGAGAGCATAATCTTCAGCAAAAAGCAAAACAAAACAAATCCTATAAATGTGATTATATACACTTGCCATGTGTTTGCATATTTTATAATAACAAGTTTTTGTTACTTTTGAATTAAAAAATAATTATTAAAGAAAAAAAAAAAACCCTCACAAACAACACAAAATAACTGGAAGGGAAAGTTAGGATCCATAATTCTGAGGACTAGGTCAGTGTCTTATAGGGATCCTTTCCTCACAGGCACCCACATAAGAGGGAGAATAAAGACTGGTCAGCTAGTGAAGAGAAGGAGGCCTGAGAAACGGCAGTGGATGTGGTTTCTGGTGGGATAGGGTGGGCAGCATGATCCTGAGGATGGGCACAGGCTGTGCATTTGGAAGCTTGGTTTGGTTTCCCTGTAAAGAGAGAGCAGTGGCCTGGAAATAACAGATCTCCTCTGGAGAATGGGAAGCCCAACAGCAGGTAGGGGACCTTGGGGCAGGAGGACGGCCCGAAGTACCAGGTCAGGAGGCCTCTGCTCTAGTGGGAGGACCTGGGTGGGACCTTCAGAGCAGAAGAGAGGCAAGTTGAGCAGAAGGGGAGGTTTGGGCACATCCCGTGCCTGCAAGCAAGAAAAGTCAACTTATATACAAGCACACCCAGCAGATTTGTAAACCTGAAGTTCATGGAGTCTCCCAAGGAGTGGGCCTCCCCTGTATGGATGGGAGGAGACTGAGCTTTCTCAGAATGAAAACCACCTGGAGGGTGGAGTGGGGTGGTAGCTAATGTCAAGTCAGATCCTGGGAACGTGGGGATGTGACCTAGTGCTAAATACCCTCTTGGTGTCCTTTTCTGCCTACTCCAGCTGTACTTCAGAATACTAGCCTTGGTCCTCAAATGTCCCTCCATACACATTCTCTGGAATATTGACTCCCTTGAGTTCAGCTGCCACTATCCCTTTGTGGCTTCAGATCTTGTCTCCAAGGCAACAAAACCTAAATCGAACTAATTAACTGGACTCAGGATCTTCCTCCCCGCTTCTCCTACTCCATTTGTGTTTGTCCAGTGGGAATTTGGAAAAGACCCCTTTCTTTCCCTTCTACTTGCAACTGGCAACTAACACCCAACTGTTCAGATCCCAAAGCTCACACCTAATGCTTCACTAATATTGCTGCAATGGCCTTCAAAGTAAGCAGCAACTCTCCATCACTTCTCGCCCTCTCCCGTCCATTGTCCAACACATAATAGAAAGATCTTTTGACCTTATGAACCCGGTCATAATTCTTCATTGGTTGTGCTAAATCTTTGGGAACTGGGAAATGACAGCTATGGGCCATATTCAGCTACTTATGCACCCTCTTTGTACAAAGAGTGAGTTAAGAAACTGAATTTTAAAAATTCCGAATCCCTTTGGAGTGGCACAGATCATCCAGTTCTAGAGTCTCTGCCATTGTCTTTTGACCAGGTGGTCTCATTCTTTACATTGGCCTGGTTCCTGTAGGGGCCCTTAATCTCGCAGATCAGTTCTTAGCACATGAGGTCTTTCATGATCTGGTCTCCTGCCTTTCTATCTTATTTCACACCTTTAACTCAGGTCCCTCGAAGCAAAGGTTTCCGTTTATCTCCTACATAATACTCACTAAGTCACTTCTTTATATCCTGGGGCTTATGAAACATGAGAGGCCAATGTTGATAATAAGTGGAGCAACAAACTCAAATTACAAGGCAGGAAGGTGTAGCGGGTGGTTTTGGGAAAAGGAGAGACAAAACAAGTGAGGAAAGGTAGAGTGAGAATCACTTCCAAATATTTGTTACTCCATTTATTTTAAGTGTCTAAGTTAAGGCAGTAAAATGATTGATTTTTTAAATCCACATTTCCTTCATCCTTATAGCCTCAGCTCAATTCCTAATTCTTAGCAGACATTTAATAAAATAAAATCTTTACTAGAAACATATATGTTGGTGAAAACTTGTAAAAAGTGGAAATGTTCTAATGCCCAGGTCTCTGCTTCTCTTCTTTTACTGCAACCACTAGGTGCTTGGGGTCTACTCTTGGTATACCTAGTATACTCACTTTCAGTCTGCCCAAAGTCATCCCAATTCCAAAGAAAGAAAATAGGAAAATAAAAACTGTGGATAGAGAGAGTAAATTCAGAGAGGATTATGTAGGAAAATAAAGTAAGAAAATTCTATCTGCTTCCTTTACTTTTCTACCATTTGGGCACAATTTAAACCCATTATGCAGATTTAAGTAACACTATTGCTAAGACTAAAGAGATTGGACCTGTCGGTATAGTCAGAAGCTATTAATTCTAGGGGACATGGAGGCAGTTACCTTGCACCATGGCCACTGGTATAAACAGCTGGCTGGCCACCACTTCTACTTTCTTTGGATTTTTGGTCATCTTGTGGTGCTACTTTGGGCATGTCCCTCACATTGCTCATACAACATCCCCAAACACATGGAGACTGCAAAGGAGTGAGGCCCAGACTTCATGCATAAGAAACATCTGGAAAACCTGCAAAATATAGATTTCTAGGCCCTCCTTTTCCAAGATGACAGGCTCAGGGTAGGGCTGAAGTGTTCACATTTTAAACAAGTTTTGCTAAGGATTTTTAAGTAGACAGAGGCCATCGTCTGAAATTGGGAAACATTGCCATAAGGATGAGTGTCAAAAAAAAAAAAAAAACTTTTAGCTTAAGTACCACAATTTGCTCTCAGACAAGGTCCAGTTCCATCATGATTACTATTCACAGTTCCCATTGCTAAGAATATGTTAAGATTATTAAATGGTAACAAGAAACTTTTGCTCTTGTCTTTCTAATTGCAGTTAACACATTTTCAAAGAAATATTGCCTTGACACCCTCATCTGTAACCTATTTCATTAGGTACATATTTCTGGAGCTGAGGCAGCTAAGCCCTTGAAATATATATTAGGTAATCTACCTCAGTCCCAGACTCATTAAAGTGATACTAAACTCTTAGGGTCTTTGTTTTGCAGTTCACAGCAGGTTGGCAGTCATTCAATTATAGTATAATTTGGTATTGCAGCTCACTTCTCTGGAAGCAGTTCATCTCAATTCTAATCATTATGTTCAAAAGTTCACTCTATCCAGATGCCAAGTTTCCTCAACTAGACAAAAGCATAGCAGAAATATTTCTGCTTGGCAAGGCCTGACAAATTTTTCGAGGCTTTGTCGTGCCTCAGCAGGGCACTAGTCAGGTTATAATTTGCTTTAATTGTTCTACCCACAAACAGCAACAATGATTACCTCTAGGTCACTGGCACTCAAAGAGTGATTTCTTCCACGTCACTATAAAAACAAAAATACTCGCAAACACCTTCCTCAGATTAGACTGCAAAGAATATCCAATTCTGACCATTTCGTTTGTTGACCTGATATCTGTTTTTTTTTAATGTAAGTTACAATGTGCCCATCTAACTGAATGTGCACGTTAGAAACATGAAAATAACCCAGAAAAATTACTGGCCTCCCATAAAACAACCAGTGTTCTATATGCATAATTTGTTCCACCTGCCATGTTTACAAGGCACCCCAAGGAGAACTAGCTTAAAACCCAGCAATCCATCTGCCTCCCAGTTCTAAGGGGTAATTATTGCCTCAACTAAGCAAAGAGGAATGCACAGCAGGCTGCTAACCATGGCAGGTGACTGATGTCTGAGCCTTACACACTCACCCAGGTCACCAGATTTTCTCACAGTAGCTAGAGTCACAGGACAATGACAAATACAATTCACTACAAACAAAAAATGGGAGGAAAAAAAGGATAGAGGCCTACATGGAACAGGCCACACCCAGAACACAAACTAAAAGTGTGTGGGTTTTATTACTTCTTATGGGCATGTTAAAAACAAGGAAGATGAGGCGGGAAAATGATAGGGTGACCTTAGGTGAAAACATGGTTTTAAACAACAAAATTGTTAAAAAGGGGGAATGTGAAAGCAGGCGTATTATTTCTACTAGCTTACTATTGATTATACTTCCTAGGTATTATTTTACTTAAATTAAGCTTTAATTACCATTTACTAAGAATGTACAATGATCTACATGCTGTACATTCAAAATAGGGCCTGACCTCCAATACAATGTGATGGTCTCCAAATGAGGTCCCGGGACTGACTGAGTACAATGTAAAGAAAGGCTGTTTAAATGCTAGAATAATGTTTGAGTGCAAAAACACTCATGTGCTGACAAAGTGCACACGGCACGTGTGTATCTTCAAAAAGATCCTGCCTTAAGAAGCATTCAAAGATGAGCTCTTTGGGGACACACCCCAAATGAATTGCAAAAGGTCACACTCAACTCCTTCCCCTCTGAAATGAGATAGACACACATACAAATTAGCATATAGAATATCCAGTCATTAAATGTTCCTTGCCAAGGCTCCCATGGGAAGAGAGGAGGGAGGCAGTGGAGTGGGGGAGGGAAAAGGAAAAGTAGGTAAAAATGGACAGGCCACTTTGGAAATGGATTTCAGACTTTGAATCACACTGATCAGTAAAATTATATGTAAAATATGAGGGTGAGGGTAAAGGAAACATCAACATACAGTTGTCATTTATTTTGCCCAAGTATAAATACCATCCACATCATGAATAGTTGTTTTCATATAAATGACTGGAGTAACAGACTCAAAATAAAGGATCATCTTTTATATTAAGTAAATTTAACTCTTTGAAAGCTCATTATATTGTTTTTCTTTCAAAAATGAATATTTTAGGACATGACACTTCACAATTAATGCCTTTGATAGCAATTTGGGGAAAAGAAAATATAATTTTCAAAGTACATTTCATTCTATTAAAATAACTTCTTTCTTTATAATTTCACTTCCAGATTGTAAGAATTCCCTTAACTAAGCATGTCCTCTTTCACATTAGTGAGTGTGATGATTTATAATGAACATATGCTAATGCAGAATGATCCCTGCAAGGCTATGAAGCTCGAGGATATTTTAGTTTTGTTCTAGCAAGAGGATGGCATGTTTAATGTTTGTGTGTATCTTGTTCTGATTTAACTGCCACGATTAAGCAACACATATTCTGGCCTCTGTGTTAGAGTGGCTGGATTAAAACTGGCTATTTCCCCCTGCTGGTTGGACATATTTTACATTCTCTACCTCACTGCCTGCAGCATGAATGCTCCCCATAGTACCAAACCCATTTATTTTCCACCCACTGACTGACCTCCTAAAGCATCATTAACATGCCCCCAAAGGCCTTGCTGCTGTCAATTTTAGTCAGCACAGCACTCAAAAGCCTTCATGGGGTTCATCTGAGCTCTGTAGAAAAGGAAAGCAAGAAAGGGAAAGGCATCAGACCCAAACCTCAGGGAGCTGCCAACCCAGGAAGATGAGGGAGAGATGAGGGAGGGGCTGAGGAATGGAGAGACTCCTGTCTGGAGGCAGTGTGCAAGGCTAGACTGGAAGGCTGGTTTACAGACGCCCATAATTATATGTTTCTGCCACTCAATTCTCAGCTAGTTAATGGCAGAAAGATCAATATCTACTTTCGATTTTCATGTACACCATTATGGCCTTAGTGGGAGACAGGTCTTCCAGGAAGAAGAGATGATTCAGGAAACAGGTCAGGGAGAGAATGATTCATGACCAAAATTAATAATTTTATTGGTTTGCCTTTATGTTTTCTAAAATATATTTAGGTTTTTTCTTTTGTTTTGTTTTGATCAAATTTTTCTCTCCTGATAATTCTACTTAACCCAAAGTTAGAGAAATTGATGACATGGGAAAATACCAGGAATAAGTGTGGAATTGAGTTATGAACACAAAACAGTGTCCGTTTGAAATGATGTCCCCACACTCACCAGAGTGGGCCCTAAGCTCCAAAATGGAGTTAAAGTAAAGAGCATTACATTCTGCAAATCCAACTCCAGGTTCCAGGAATCCTAAGGGGCCTAGTTTATCAGTGATCCTTTTGTTTTCTCCTTGGGAGAGAATTAGACAAACCATTAGTGGGTTTTCATTTCAAACTTGATTCATATCATTCTAGTGTCATGAAATAGGTTTTAAAACACAATATTTGGGTAGAATTTTTGCAGAACTATGCAGCAAATGAGTCTTCAGAGAAAAATAAAATAGAAAGGACATAGGAAAATACTTCTAACATACAATTTCTGCATAGAATGGACTTATTTTCTGAAAGTATGTAGTACACCCAAAGCTGCATTTATAAAATACTGGTAAAATGTGACTTCCAGCACTAACTGCAATGGAATGTTGGATCTTGCTAAGTGATAGCACTAGTCATGGTATCTTGATGCACACATCCCTCCTCATGCATGCATTAATCTTCAAATTACATGTTCCCTAAGTTCTAAAAAATGATCCATGAAACATTCTTTAATAATCACAGGCCCATGCTCCTATGAATTTTACCCAAATTTCCAATGTTTCTTAAAGAATACAAGTCCTTCTAAGTCATGTACTTCAACAGGTATCATAGGCTCTGTCAAGTGATAATGGTGACACCTTTAGGCATAAAGAGATTTATGCTCTTACCAAATACCTGCACTTTAAGGAAATTTCCTTGATCATGTGCCAAAACTGATCTCAGTCCTTCATCATATTAACAACTGTCTTTTACTAAACACCTCTGTAAGTCACACTCTGAGGTAGAAGTACATTTAGGAAAAGAGTCTCATTCACTCTTACGGCAACTCTACAAAGTAGGTACCAGTTGAGCATCCTTGTGCTTAACCAGAATGCTCTAAAGTGTGACATTCTTTGGGCATCAAATTAAGGCTACAAGTGGAAAATTCCACACCTGACTTCATGTCACAGGTTCCAGGCATAAAGCAGGTACACTAAAGAAAAATCATATAAAATTACCCTAGGCTATATGTAGAAGAGGCGTATGAAACATAAATAAATCTTATGTTTAGGCATGGCTTCTAGTCCTAAGATATCTCATTGCAAATGTTCCAAAATTTTAAAAAATCCAAACTTCAAAACTTCTGGTCCCAAGCATGTTATACTGAAGATAATCCAACCTGTATCATCTCACTTTATGGATATAACAACTGAGTTTTAAGGAACTTAGTCACATTGCAAGTGTAAAAGGGTCAGTCACTAAACTACGAGGTCAGTCCTGCAGTATAGCCCTCCTTGGTCTTAACCTCATTTGTTAGAAGTTGCTTTATTTTAGGGATTCCATAATCAAAAGTTGTAGGCTTATAGCAGTTGCAAGTATAAAATTCAATTGAATATCTTTCTTAGATTTAACAAAAAAAAAAAAACAAACATTTTAAACAGTCACAGAAAAAAGTTAGATTTTATATTCTAAATTATAAATTAGAAAAACATACAGAAACAGTTATGAGATTTCACCAAGTTGAACCATATGAAACTAAATAGCAAATATGTCAAAAGAGCCAATAGGTCAGAATAGCCAAAAAGGTCCAGTCTTATACAAGTCACCCTAATAGAAGTTCAGTTATAGGCTGTAGGGGGCGCAGCCCAGGTCTATTCACATTTCACTTGCCATGCACATGCTTCATGCTGGGTGGCTTCTCATGTACTGTACCTGAGCAGAAGCTGTTGCTGCTAATGGTCCTTGCTGAGCGCCCAGAGCTGCTGGGGTTGAACTCTCTGCTCTCTTCCTCAGAGAAGGGAGACTCAGAGGCTGGGGACACCTTGTGCTGTTGCTGGGGCAGATGGGGCCGAAGAATCAACCGGGGAATCCGGCTTCGGGAAATCTCCTTCTCATGATGCTGCACTCTCTGCTCCTTCTCATAATTGGACATCAAAAAGAAAACAAAAGGAAACTTGTTGCCCCCTCTCAACTCCTGACTGCTCCTTCAAGGATCAGTTTCTAAGAAGTTAAATTACCAAACATGGAGTCTTCACAGTGTAGTCCTTATCTCAAGCACTGAAATGAGCTCCAAAACTCTTGCACTGAGCTTACCTTTCTCATCAACTGAAGAGCCACTTCAGGAAAACTGCCTGCTTCCCCATGCCACTCCTGACTCACCTTCTCACCTGGCTTTTTCTATCACATTCAAGGTTCAGGCTTTCAAAGGTTCTTGATTATAGCACATTTTTCCTTTCCACTTCCATTTTGCTTTGCCTGCATTAGCTGTGACAATTTGACTTATATTTTCCTGTCTCCTCACAAAGTAGACTTCTGTACCTGGAACAATTCTTTTCTGATGGATCACACACACTTATCTTTAAAATCCCTCCTCTTCCAGACAGGATCTTAATTATTCATTAATATCCTGATACACAAGGCTTGTTGCCAACAGAAAAGCAAACACAAATCCAATACTCGGGAAGATGGCTCCACCTTTTATATCATGTTTTAGCTTTTGTTTTCTTACAGTACACCATGAGAAGAGATTTCTCTTTCTGTCTCCTTAAAAATGTAGCATGAAATACCTTGCCATGCCTTGGTTTTTAAAATGCATAAAAAGTAATATTCTGAAATGTTGCTCAGTTTTAAAGTTCTTTCCCAACCATTATCTCACTCGATCTTTACACCCCTGACTGCAACACAGAGAAGACACTAATTCATGTTCCTATTTACTGACAAGGAAACTGAGACTAAATTTAGGAGGTAAAGGCTGTACAGCGTCTAGAAAGAGAGTAAGCTTCAAATTCAGTGATTTTCAGGTCCTCCACCACCCTTATTAAATGGATTCCTAGGAGTAGCTTTTTGCAAAAATGCCACTGCTCCCTCCAACCTCTGCAATTGAAAGAGGGCTTTGGCTTAGGTAACAAACACCATTTTGCAACATGACCTCCTGCTCATTTCCTCGGCTTACCAGGAAGGGTCAAGGCCAAAGTAAACACCTCTGGGAGATCGGCATAGTGCAGAATTGAAGGGAAAACCCCGGCCGCAGGGAACATCTGAGGTGCCTTCAGGCATTCGCGCTATCCAGGGGCTGCAAGCCGCACCCAGCCTCTGGATCCGCCCTGCACGTCAGTCGCCCAGCAGGTATCCCACGCCAGCCACTCTGCTTGGCACACTGCAGAATGTACCAATGCTGGGTCACTGACACACTGGAGTCCTTATTTCTTAGTCACGAATACATCAAATTCCTTTTATCCACAACACACACACACACACACACACACACACACACACACACACGCTGTCAACTGAAAGCTTCAAACCCCGTTTCAGGACACAGGATTAACCCTATTAACCCTCTGAAGTCAATCCTTCCAATACTCATGTCAATCCCCCAAATATCTTCCTCTGGTGCCATCTTCTCATTTGCCAGATCGCATCATCTAAACAAATGCCTTCTCCTTCCACCTCCTTTACTCAACTCTAACCGCCCCCGCCTGCTGTCCTCACCTGGCCCCCTTCTCACCCTTCAGTTCCCACCTTTCCTCCCTCCCGCGCCCTCAGACACTGCAACCGACGCCCACACGACGTGTCCTCCTTACCTTGGTCTCCCGGAGGGGCCCCATCACGCCACTGCCCGCCTGCTCCTCGCACCGCCGCTGCCGCCGTCCAGGAGGAGGCACCTGCGTGCAGAGGAGCGAGGACACTGCGCTGAGCGCCGCGGGCTGCCGGCGGCGGCTGCTGCGGGTCAGACGCGCCGCCGCCGCCGCCGCCGCCGCGGTTCGCGCTTGGCTCCGAGGGCGCGCCCGCCCGCCCCGCCCCGCCCCGGCCGGACACGTGGTGCCGCCGCCACCGCCACCGCTCCCGGGGCGCTTCCAGGCCACCTCCCTCACCTGCCGCCCCGGCAGCTGATCCGTGCCTCGGCGCACCGCCACCGGGTTTCGCTGCTGGCACGACCCCAAACCCGGTGCCAGGCGCCCCCTCCCCTGCTGAGAGTGACCCGATGCCGGCAGGCGGAGGTCAGCAGCATCTCCAGCCCAGAGGCGCCTCCAGCCCAGAGGCGCCTCCACCCTCTCTCTTTTTTAAACACCTGGGTTCGGGCTTGATGGTGATATGCGTTGGATGGACAAGCTGAGAAAAGCTGCCACATCACCGAGAGCCAAAATGGAGAAAGGGAAAGTTTTCCCCTCGTGGTCCTGCTTGGTCTCTCGGTTTTAAGTCAATGTACTGCTCCCCACAATTACCTCACCCGAGGATGGCGGGGCAGTTCCCCCTTCTCCGGAACCTCTGCCGAGCCAATGCTGCAGGACTGGCACAGCATCGTGGTTCCTGGATTTCAAAGGCTGGAATTCTCCTTGGGGGTTTGCGTCAGAAAGGCCTTGGGTTGGCAGCGCAGCCCAGCACCGCAGGAAAACAAGAAGGCAGGCTCCCTGCGCCTGGGGAAGCCAGGCAGATAACCGGAGCTCTACCCCGCAGCTGCCCAGGCACACTGCTGTTGGGACAACTCTGCACTTGAACTCAGAAACCGGGTTCAAGTCACACTCCAATCCCTTCAGGCTCAGAGCCTCATGCCTAGCGTTCTTGACCCCGTGCACGTCAAGTTTTTCCTTGTTAAATTGAGGCATAATGATAATACCCACCTCAAGGATAGCTGTGAAGATTATATGAGAAAAAAAAATCATACTCAGGTAATTGAGCAGAACCGTCCAAAGGGTGGTTAGTCCAGTCAAAATTTGCTGATGCCTTTTAGTGACAGGCAGAAAAAATATTTGTGATGCGGACACATTTGTTTAAAAAAAAATCTCAAAAAACCTGTCTGAGGATCAAGTTACATGTATTGATTTATTACACTTGGTATTATTAAATCTTACCTGATGATGGAATTCAACCTGTTTAATGACTTACATATACTTTCTTCAATATTGGAGAAAATTCTAAATAGCAATGTGGGGTGAACAGTTTGCTTCCTATACACTA
This sequence comes from Sciurus carolinensis, assembly GCF_902686445.1. Lineage (NCBI taxonomy): Eukaryota > Metazoa > Chordata > Mammalia > Rodentia > Sciuridae > Sciurus > Sciurus carolinensis. The sequence continues at coordinate 30,283,095 of NC_062213.1, read as the reverse complement.
GCTAGAAGGACTATTACGGCTGGAAATTGTATTGAACCTCCACTGTCCCCATCTGTTTGCCCTCCAAACATTTCTCTTGAGTCTTCAACTCTCATACCTAAGGATGCACATTGTGAGTACAGAAATATCCAGAAGTTACAGGGTTACTGAAATTAATTTGTCTTCCTCCTGTAACCCCCAAAGAGATTTTATTCCACAAATCCTCATCCCTTTTCAATCAGTATACTTAGTTCATTAAGCAGTGAGGTTAGTAATCTTAGAATTCTTTCTTTGGGGTGAAGAGGTAATTGATTCATTTGTCCTTCACCCACAGCTATCTCAAATATGGGCCTCAGGAAAGTGACAGTTCAAAATGATTCATACAGTCTACTATTTCTAAAATTATGAGTCTGGGGTCATATACAGTAATATAGGAATTAAGTTATGAGTTCCCCACCAAAAACTGAGTGTTGAGTTTGGGAACCTGATAGAAGAAACACCCTCTATGGTGTTCAAGTTGGAACTTCAGAGCGATTCTTGATTCTTCTCACTTTATCCAACCCACACACGGCATAAACCTCCAAATTAATACCATGTTACCCTGGTATTAAAGAACTTGAATCTGATCACTTCTGTCCACTGTTATCTCCATTATGTTCATTTAGATTTTAAACCATAATCACTCCATGTTGTTTCAACAGGAATCTAGCTAAAGTTGTCTTTCTTCCAGTCTTATTTCTTATTCCTTTCTTGTCAATCTGTCTTTCAATTTTTCCAAAAGGCTTTCATGAAAGGCTAAATCAAATCATGCTTCTCCATTAAAATTCATTAATGACCCCCCCCCGCCCTTAATCTCCAGGTAATATTCAAACTTCCTCAGAGGACACAAAGAACTTTCAGGATCCAACTCCTCTCCAATCTCCTTGCTTGCCTTTTCTTTTGTAGGGATCCTCCCTCCCAGCCAGGGGCTCAGGCTCTGGGGCTCACCCTCCACTTCAAATTGTAGCACTTCCTTTCCCTGGAGATTTCCTGTTCTTTTCCCTCTAGACTGCTGCACAAGCTGGGGTCTCTGTCTAGAGCATTTCTTGTATCCTCTCCACTCATCCTCCTCTTCCTAAGGATACACTGTTTCATTTAAACAACTTCTCCCTAGAAACCTTCCCTAATACTTTCAGGACACCTGCATTTACCCCTAGGAGAGCCATTGTGATCTCCTGCTAGAAATCCACCATTTACTTGTTTATTTCCACCAAGGATTGTAACCAGTTCCTAGCACAATTCTTGACACACAGTAGGCACCAATCTAACTGTCCAATGAATGCACGAACAAGTAATCCCATAACTACATTAAGGAGCCTATCAGGACAGGATGAAGAACATAGATATAAACTTCTGTTTAGCACATGTCTGGGATAAAAGCTGCCTCCAATATGTTTCTGTATTTGATGATGGGGTGTGTGCCTAAAAAATCCAACATGTGTTCAATGGAAGCTTTTACTGCAGAAGTGCAGGCACCGAGAGGCTGTGCAGTAGCACTGTTGTCACCATAGCAACCTTGCCAAGGGAAAGGCTGATGGTTTAGTGTTCAGATGCCCCTTAGCTCTCTACTTTTGGAACCCAAGCCTTTTTTGTGCTGTTCTAAAAGGCAAGTTTTACAAATGGCAATCTTTTCTGCCTTTAGTTTCATTCCAGGTTTTCTCCTGTCATTGGAGAAATATAACATTTGAATGACACCATCAAAGACATATAATTTAATACAGCATAATATAGATATTCATCTAGCATCTGATTTATCATATTCTTATGCATCATTTTCTACTTAAAACCTGATTTTATTATCTTGTTTCATAATTTTGTGACTTTTCCTTGAAAAACAAATTTATTGCTGGATTTTAGAAAACACCCACTGCCTGAGGAAAATCAAACACTTAGAGATTACAGTTAATATACCTGTCTAGGTCTGGTAAGAAACAGAGGAGATACTGCATATTGGGGGTGGGGTAAGAAATGTCTTTATCTAATTAGGACCCAAATATGGCATAAGTTATTTGATTCTTTCTGTAAAATTTGTAATTAAATGATTCATACCTTTCATATGCACAAAACTTTAAATTTTCAGAGCTCTTTCACATATATAATCTTATTTCAGCCTCACAAAAATCCAATGAGGTGTAAGTGGCCAATGCCTGAAACCAGAAGAGTGATGAAGGACAGGTTTGTATTGACAGGAGCCCCTAGACTACAAACTTCACAGAAAAGACAATACAAATTCACTGCCAAGGAGAAAAACATGCACCATAAGACCAAGACACCCCACAGTCCTCCGCATCCACTCTTGCTCACATCTCACCTGCCTGTGCTGGGGCTTTCTTGGACTCAGTCAGGGCTGACAAAGCACCGGCTCCTAATCCTATCAGCTGTGCGAGAAAGCGCTGCCGTCTCTCTCAGTGACCTGATGTTGGGTGATCTGCACAGCAACAAGGAGCAGCTGACGTGCTTTACAACACGTCATGAAGAAAAGAAACTGAATTCTGGGGCATCCTGGGATTTTATTTTTGTGGTGGGGTGGAGACCCATGTTGTTCTTACCAGAGAGAGAGCTGCCTGTTCTCCTTTAAGAGCATGTGTGAGTGATCAACCCTCCTCTTATTGTATATGTTATTGGTACTATATGGTTAAGGTATTTTGATGCTATAAATCTGTAATGATTAGGATTATGCTAGATCAATCCCTGAGGAGGGGGCCCAGAGAGTACCTGGGATAAAAAGAGGAGTGGGTAGCTGGAGGCAGGGTGGCATGAACATTCTTTGGGTTCAGAGTGTGTCAACTATCTCTGCTCTGCAAAAGAGTTTTCAGTCAGAGGCATCTCTTAGGGAAGAAAAGAAATTAAGGGAAACTCCAGAGGAAGAGGCAGAGGTTGGGACTGGGGAGGGGCTTTGAAGGATGTTAAGGGTATAATCTTTTACTTCTCTTATGGGGAAGCAGATATGAGGTGGTCTTCCAAAACATGCCATTGAATGTTTCTGGACTTCTGCCCATTTGTGAAAATAGGGTAAGAAACTAGCTAAAACATGAGCTCAGTGATTATTTTAAACAAAAATGGGAACATATGATGGGACAAATAGGTGCATATTTGTAATGTGACAATGGATTAGAATGAAACGAAGGTCCACTGGAAAGGATGAGTATGAAGCCTGCCATGTGGAAGAGACAGAGTCTTGACGTTTGCCTAATGCTTTGGGCGGCTGGACAATCTGCTGATCTCACAGACTTCCAGGAAGGGTAAAGGAGGTAGGTCCAGGAAAGGCCACATCCAGATGCTGAATTCTGGGTCTGAAAGAGAAGCACTTTTCTTCCCTGAGAGACCAGAAGGTGAGAGAAGGGCAGTCGGAAACTGCCTGACCCAGCAGGTTAGCTACCTAGAGAACAGATGAGCAGTGGAGACCAAGACTTTTCTCAGATGCAGCAGGAGCAGAGGAGGTACCCAGGCTCTGAGGGATTCATTCAGCATCCATAGTACTCTAGGCTTGGAAAAGAAAATTTTAATCTGGCTTCTCAGAAAGTAGATCTATAGCTAGATTCAAGTTACATTAAAAAGGATCTGTTCTCCATACTTCCATGTATGTCCATGGTTTTGTACTTATTTTCTCTTCCCCTTTCTAGCATTCTTTTTGAAAGAATTCTGCCTTTTCTTCTGCTAAATGATGGGGTGAAGGGAAAGAGGGTTTGAGATCATCTACTCAAAGGATGTGAGCATTATTGCAAAAAAGAGCAGAGTGCGCCTAGAGGTGACTTCCAGGATGGCAGCTACAGGAACCCAGGCAGCGGTGGGCTATCAGGGATGCAGGGAGGGTACCTCTGCTGTTGTAAAGCTGACGGCAGTTTTGATTGCTGCTTTATTTCCACCTCCAAGGCCATTCATATGGAGCAATTTCCTTCACCCCTGAAATCTTGTGACTCAGTTAGAAAACAGCCTTTGTTGTGTACCCTAGGTCCTCTCCAATTCACTGCAGAAAAATTTGTAGGAAAATAAATCTATGATTGAGGAATCTGGACTATATTGTTTCATCTATCCATTTCCTCTTTAGCTACTTTCAGAATGCTGTTAGATCAAAGAAAAGAATGCTTTTTTTAAACAAAGGTAACTTTAATATTGATTTTAAAGGTACTGAAAACATCATTGAAAATTTGGAAAAGAAAAAACTCACTTATTTCATTGTCCTAATATCAATGATCCATATTCTTTCTGTTAGCATTTTTGCTTATTTGCTTTCAGGCTTATTTATTATGCATCAAAACAGCATTGTTAAAATGAGAATAAATTCTAAGTGACATATGGCATTTTGAGCCTATTGATACTGATGCATCTGGCTGTGTGGATGACTGGTGGGCTCAAATGCCCCTTGTTTACCCATGCAGTTACTCCTGTGTGTCCTCTGTCTGTGCTTTAATCTGAGATACTGTTGATGAATAGCTGGGGATGCTTCTGGAAGCTTAGAAGCTCCATGATGGCTTCCTGGGTATCTGGACCTGGTGGCATCTGGACCAGGCCAAAGTTTCAGGAAGAGTTGCTAGTGGAGAATTATCAAAGTTAAAGCAAGAGAATTATCTCAATTCAGAGGCTGGGAGAGAAACACCTGCATCCATTTCTACAGGCTTCCTTAATGTGATGCTAATTCAGGAGAGAATAGGAGAGTGAAATGGGTTTCCCAAGTCTACAAAGAGATCTGTGATGATGAGGAAATGTAGCTGAACAGGAAGTATGAGGTCCTGAGTCCTATAAGCCTGGACAGGAGACTTTCTTTCTTTTTTTTTTTTTTTTTTTTTTTTTTTTTTTGCCTCTTTCTGACAGTGCTACTTTAAGCAAGTTTTTTTTTTTTATTTTTTATTTTTATTTTTTTTTTCTTTTTATTGTAAACAAATGGGATACATGTTGTTTCTCTATTTGTACATGGCGTAAAGGCATACCATTTGTGTATAAGCAAGTTTTTAATCTCTCTAGGACTTAGCATCTGATAAAGGCATTTTAGTCAAACAAACAAACAAACAAACAAAAACAAAAAGGAAGATCCAGTTGCACCAGTTAATATCTTTGGGCAAATTAGATTCACTGAGCTTCATTTTCACACCTATAAAATGGACTTAATAACAATAATTAGCTCATAATACTGTTATAAGGATTAGACAAGTCTAGCATGTATGTCTGGCACAGGGTTAGGGCTTGTTAGATATCCTCTCTTCCTCCAGATCAAAATATTCCAACCACTATGACTGCCAGTCAGCTTGATCCATATTTTCATCCTAAAGACAGTTCATTTTTACTAACAGACCAGTGGCACAATGGATGATGCATCTGTCTACACATGTCTAATCAGAGGATTCTAAAGAACTTTAGTTTTTATTAAAGAAAATGGTACACTTTCCCCATATGACCTATGACATATATAGAGGGAAACTGAATTTCTCACTAGAAAAGATATTGATAGAACTTCTCCCAAATAGATTAAAGAGGGATAAAGTGATAAAACAGTCAGACATCTTTCACTAAGTAGTTCACTTATCATCCATCAATATTTATTTTGTTTCTACCCAAGCTAGGCACTGGCTCAACCCCTGGTTCCAAGGTGTTCAAGGTGAGCAGTTTCCTGTCCTCAAGGTATCTCATGGTCTAACAGAGATGGGGACATTTTATCAGTGGTTACACTGTTCACTGTTGGCACCAAGTCAGATAAATAGAGGTTTTGCTGGCATCTGGGGTTTCCAGGGTTGAGTTCTGAGATGAATTTTGAAGACTATATAGGTCCTATTATAATTTTGGTTTCTTGAGAGTTCCTTTTACTTTATCTCTGCTCTTCTTCTTCATCTCCCTCTTTATCTCTCTCTCCTTTCACTCAACTAGCACAGGGCCAAGCACAACACAGGGTGCCTCAAACAATTATTTGTCAATTAACAAGATTAGTTAAATATATGACTGCCATATTATACTGCCACCTATTGGTTCACTGGTGAATTTTTCTTTTGACAGGTAAAGTTTATTGGTGCCTTTATTCAAACTTTCTCATCACTGTTTCAGAGAATTTTCAAAATGTAAGGCCACATAAAACAACTGAATGTTAGTGAACACAATCATTAGTCAGTGTGGGATAATGAGTATGTACTCATTGTCAATAGACAATGGTTCCAAACTTTTCCTCTGCTTACCCCCTGAACCACTTTAGAAAAGTTAGGTAACATCTCTGTGTCTTTGTATCCTTATTTGCAAAATATACATGTGGTCCTACTTCATAGGTTTAGTCCAGACATTAAATTATATAAAACTTACAATAAACCCATCACATTCCCTTGTGCAAACTGGAGATTCAACAATATGTTTCTTCTTATTCTTCTTCCTTCTTTTCTATCTTCAATTCAAAGTAACTCTGGAGAGGATTAACTATGTGATTCAATTTTAGCTAAATAATCAAATACGTTCTTCCAAAAAGAATGTTAAATGATATTACATGGTCCCTATGTTATTATTCACGGATCTATATTTTTAATTAATAGATTTGATATTTTTGAGTAGCTTTTGGTGTGCAGAAAAAATAAAAAGTGCAGGGAGTTCTCATATGCCACTTAACTAAGCTATTTTTTAAGTCTCTGGACATGATCCATTCCTCTTTTATCTGGTTAATTAGGTCCAATCATACTCTATTTTTTAAGAAGGGGCAATTAAGTGCCAATTAAATGTATCCACGCCCTCCTTCTCTCCCCATCCTCCCCCATAACCCTGCGTGTTTGGTTTGCCTCCAAGGTCTTCCATGTCCTGTGGTGGATCCAACATGCTGACTCCTAGAACTTTCCTAGATAGTCTTAACAGCCCTATCTTCCCACAGACCTGAAGCCCAACACCAGGGGAAACCCCACGACACTGGTGATGAACGGCACTACCTGGTTTGCTCTCCACTTGTATCAAGGCCTCAGCGCTGCCTAGAAATCACCAATGCTTTCTAGGCAGTGTTCTCTCCTGTTCACCACAGGGTTCACTGAAGCCTTCGCCACACTTCCAACCTACCAGCCCACTATCTCAGCAATACGGTGCTGTGTAGATGCCCTCACCCTCAGATTGACAGACAAAACAGAAGTTCCAAACCCATAAATGCACCTGCCTCCATCTCATCCCTCCCTCTTCTGGTCCTTCAGAATGGAAGTTTTGTTTCTTCCTATGAAATGGTAATTCCTTTACCTATTCTGGATCCCATTCTTTTCTACCTCATAAAGGAAGTTATCCTATCAGCCCTTCTAACTTTCCAGCTTTTCATTCCTTTATCTGCAAAGCAAAATAAACTTAGGAATTTGTAAACATCAATAGAGTTATGCACATAAAGAACTTAGAAGAGTGCTCAGTACACACTAAGCATAATTGAATATAACCTATTATTATTAGCTATTATTCTTTTAAAAATGACTTCAATCTGCTTTTCTACTGGGCATTTCACATAAACATTTAAACAACTGAAATCTTTGTTGGTGAAATAAATGACTCTGAAATTCTTTTATCTATCTAATACTACCTGATTGCTTCTTTTCATTTAACACCAAACTTCTTTTTTCTCCCACATTTTTTATTGGTGCATTATATGATGGGATTTGTTGTTGTTACATATTCATACATGCACACAATACACAATATAACAATATAACTTGATCACTATCACTCCTTCCTCCCTTCCCTTCCCACCTCCCACTTCTTTGGTCCCTTTCCTCTACTGATCTCCCTTTGATTTTCATAAGATCTTCCCCCATCTCTCTTTTTTTTTCCTCTCTAGCTTCCACATGTGAGAAAAATCATAGGGCCTTTAACCTTTTGAATTTGATTTATTTAGCTTAACATAATGTTCTCTATCTAGTTCTGTTTTCCTGCAAATGATGTCATTTCATGTTTCTTTATAGCTGAACAAAACTCAGTTGTGTATACATACCACATTTTCTTTATCCATTCATCTGTTGATGTGCACATGGGCTGGTTCCATAGTTTGGCTATTATGAATTGTGCTGCTATAAACATTATCACCATACTTCTGTTTAAGAGCTAGCTACCTATGTCATCTGTCTCAGACCGTCCCTTCCCCTTGGCCCACTCCAGTACACTCCTGTGCCCTTCATCCTACCAAACCATGTGGTTAATTAATGGTAAGTTTTTATCCTAATCTTGACTGCTTATTGGCCTTTCGCATAAATACTATTACATTTTAAAAGCCACTTCTGGCTGTAACATCAGCCTCTTGGTTTTTTCCCTACTTTTCAGTGACCTTCAGCTCCTTACTTATGTGTTGGTATTGGCATTTTATACTTCCATCCTTCTTTCTCTCCCTGGGTAATATCATTATTTTCAATTGCTTCAATTACTATTTAAAGGCAAGTTTTCTATAAATTTTATAAATCCATATTACTCCATAATCCACCTGGATATCTCAACTTTTATATCCCATAGGATATAAATTATCTGTATTCCTGATTGAATTAATCCCACTTCCTCTATATGCTGATCTTATGTCTGTAGTCCCCAAGTTAATAAATGGTATCATGCAGACCTGGAACCGGGGTGATAGTCCTAACTCTTCTTTCTTCCTTACCGTTTTACAACCACCTGGAACCTAAATTCTATGTGTTCTATCTCCTGATTATCTTTCAAATGTGTTAACTTCTCTCACCTTTTTCTGCCTGAATTTCTAACCTGGATTCCAGACTTGTTCCCTGTAGTTCATTTCTTTCTTTCTTTTTCTTTCTTTCTTTTCCCCCATAGTACTGGGGATTGGACCCAGAGGCGCTCTACCATTGAGCTACATTCCCTTTTATTTTTATAGTTTTATTTTTGAGACAAAGTCTTGCTAAGTTGTCTAGTCTAGAATTTAAACAGTAGCTAGCACAGTCTCTTTGAAGTGCAGATCCCTACCAAGCCTCCCCCAGCCCCAGATGAAACCTCTCCATGTCCACCACTGCTCTCATAAAGTTCACACACCATGCGTGGACTGAAGAGCCCTCCTGATCTAACCCAGTATCCCACCTTAGGCTTCCACAAGGAGTCCCTTTCCCTGGAATGCTCTTCCCCATCTCCAGTCTCCATCCCAATCACTGTCCAGTTCCATGTACATCTTCAGACATCTTCATTGGACAATTAAATTTTTTAGATTTAGGAAATTGACTCCTGTCTTGAGCATACAATTGGGGAGAACGATTCCTGGCTTTGGAAATACTTTCTGCTAGAACTATATGATATATATATAGTGTAATGGAAAGATGAAGACATATTAAAGATAAGAGAAACATAGGTCTTGTGTTTTGGGCTTATAACATGAATTCAATGTAATTCAAAAGAATTTTAAGTGACCAAGTGAAATAATGATTTCCGAACTGGTGTAACTTGAAAAGCTTCTGCCACAGAAAATACATATATTTTATCTTATGTTTTATAAAATATTCATCTTAGGTTCATTATTTTAGGGGATTCACTTCCCTTGAATGAGAATTCAAAGTATGTTCCTTAAAAAACTATTTCTATGATTCCTTGTTATGGTTTTTCTTTCTGTTTTCTCCTGCCACTTACTAGACCATTAGTATTAAAATAGAAAACTATTCTAGACAAGGATTTTTATTTAAAAGGCATTGGCACTTATATTTTTAAATATTCATATCATTGCATTTCTATGTTTTTATTGTTTTAATAAACTCAGGATAATGCATCATTTTCAAATGCATACATGATTTAAGTAGATCTATTTTGAAACTTGGAAAAATAAGAAATAGTTCCTTAGGCAGGAGAAAATCTCACACTAGCAATCTACTTTAAATATATTTTGCAAGCAGCCAATTTCCTAATGCTTGAGATACTAAATATAGAAGCGTGAATTTGTTAAAGCCAATATGCTTATAGTTCCCACAAAAAAAAAAAAAACACCTGGAATTTTTGCATATAATTTACTGTATTTTTTTCTGCCAACCCTAATGTCAGTAGTTCTCTCCACAGTATTTGAAATTCTGAAATACATCTATAGGAACAGACTGAAATGTGGAGAATGGGGAATAAATATAGAATTAAATATCTTTTGCTTTTTTATTTTGGGTTTTTGATTATGAAATAATGGATACATTAAATTATTGTCTTTTTTAAAATATGAAGATTATTAATCACTAAACACAATGGAGATAAAGAAAATGATAATTATGCAGTTTTCCTAATGCTCTCCTGATCATCACCTTACAGTTATACTTTCACTGACTAAAAATCCAATCCCTTGAATTCCAGACTTTCTATAAACACATGATTTTATTTATTCAACAACTACAAATTGAGCCCTTGTTAAAACACCAAGAACTCTGGTTAATTTTGGGAGAAATTTAAATAGTTTGCCTTGATAGTAGAAATCAGGATGATTCTTATTTTACTCTGTGCCCTTACACCATGCCCTAAGCAGTGTTTTTACTGTAATAAGGTCATGGAGAATAAAAGTAGAGTAATATGCTTCACCCAGAAACTGAGTCATGCTGGATCCCTTTGGATGATTTTTAAATACTAAAATAAAACGTGACACTTTGACACTTGCAGGGTAACATTTGACTCATTTAACATTAAGATACTGCTATTTTCTAGCTTTAAACTACATTTTAAGATAAATAAAATAAATGCACATTAAGAACACAACACTCCTACTCACTAATATAAAACAAGGATTGTAATTTTTTCATTATAGTTAATAAAGGGGACCAAGTGGAAAATTAAGCATCTCTTTTCTCTTTTGCTGGATCTCCTGAATCCCTGTGCACAGAGCATTGTTGTTTCTGTGAACATGAAATCTAAGTGAACATATAAGTCCTTGATGGTAGAAAGAGCACTGTTTTTTTTTTTTTAACTTCATTTGCTGTACAATAGCTCTATGATTATACTTCATTTAAGAATGGTCACTTTGTAATTTAAAAATATAGTGAGAGATAATCTGCTGAGGAGGTTTAAGCAGAAAATTCTATTTTTTTAAAAATAGGAATATTGTTCTCCTTTAAAACCAAGGTTTTCTAGAGATGTTTTGCCCCAAGGTAAACAGGTGAACTTCAGTAAGAGGAGATTGACAGCAGGTCTATAGCTATAGTCTCCTGTGGAAATAAGCATTAGATATTTAAATCCTTCCTGAAAAATTCTATTTCTGTAATCTGACTTCATCCTTTCCTTTTCTCTGTTGCCACTGAAACTCAGAATGACTGCAGAATACAAATCATATGATTTGGGCATTTGTCTGTAGTTTTTCAGCACCAGTGCCAAACTCCTTGCCTAGATAGCTGCGTGAGGCTTTTCAATATGAAACCTTTAGCAATGCCATTCCCTTGCCAACTGGGAAGAATCCACATGATTTAACTGCAGCAGCCCTTCAAAGGGCTTAATAAATATTTCAAGTTCTTTGACTCCACATATTTCTAAGTTTGTTTATTTGTTTTTTATGCATTTATACACAATAATTTTAAATACTGGGAGGCATCTTCTTTATAGAGACACCCAAATATGATGTACACAGTTTCTAATAACATTAGTATATAAATGAGGGCGCTTTCTTGAACATTTTTTGTTGGAATTCTATCCCCATTTGTTCCCATCATACTGAAAGATGCTATCTTGAATTTTTTTCTTCATTCACCAGTGGAATGAACTACCACATGAGGTCTCTTTCTCAATTCTCTTGTGGGTCTTGAGGGTGCTATAGCATTTTCAAGAAGAGATGTGGCAAACAGTTAGTCATACTGTCTTTCCGGAAGACAGTACCATCGGAAGAGTAAATCTAATGTCTCAGATAATAAGTAGAATGTGTAGGACAAATTTTAGACTGGTTTAGCATCCTCAGGAGGCACTGAACCCTCATTTTTAGGCCTGGAGTTGAGATTTTTTCAATAAGTTGAAGTACTGACACAAAGAAATGTATGAAGAAGAGCTCTGCCTATCCTATTTTTATGCTATAATGAATGCATTCCATCTACTTCCTCAGGGTTGCCGAATCCTCTTCTACAAAAGGTTTCCAATTCACAAAGACAAATGGGAGTTCTTTAACATATCAAAAGAAACAAGTATGGCAAAAATGTCAACAAAGCCAGTGTTGTGTGTTCATAGCTACTAGCTTTCTAAATGATGACTAAGACAAGTTCCTGAAAATAGGAAGGACATTTCCTTCTTGGTTAGGTCAGAAAAGTCTCTTCATTGGAAAATTAGAGCCAATGCTGTCATCCATCATACCAATGATTGCTATTTACACCCAATCCAAACTCTAAAACTGTGTGAAGAATTAAGTTCTCCAAGCCTTCTTCATTCACCTTCTTAGCCTCTTTTAAATCCAATAATTTACATTTGTTGAATTGATTTTACCCACATAGAACATATACCTTATTACAAGGTCACTAGCATTTTTGTTCTCAGACCCTTGTGTTTTCCAATAAGGATGGAAAAGTACTGGGTTCACGGAAGTGACAATTATATCATGTTTGATGACTTTTTCAACCATGTGGGTGAGTTTACATTTACTTTCCAAAAGGTAGTCTTGCCCAGGTTCACTCTATGATGGACTTCTAGCTTGACGACATGAGACAATTAGCCAAAGGCATTTCCAGGTTAGCCCCTGTGTAGGCAATAAACAGCAACTTGACAATCTGCTACCTTTTGTTTGCATCAGCACCTATAAACCTTCTGTTCATGATTACCAAATTGAAGTTCTCAGTGCACAGGAGGCAAGAGCTCTGCCACTGAGCCCAGCCCTACAGTGTTATTTTTCAACCTGAAGCCCATGATGTCACTGGCAAAAGTAGTGCTGTATTTCACACGGGCTGAATTTAAATTTTTTCTTTTGTATGCAGAGAACAAAAAAATTTTACTCCGCACAACCTTACCACCAGATTCACAGGGGCTCTTCAGTTGTGCCTGCCATTTTTAACTCTGCCCACACCAAGAGCCACCAGCTGTTCCCTTCTATTCCTGTTTTCCACTTTGGCCCCCCCCCCCCCATCTTACAGCACTTTTCCAGTTTGCTGCAATCTAGCAAATTACATGAGAAGGTAAAAGTAGATATGTCACTAGTTTTAGAGATAAATTGTTTCTCAAATCAGTTGTTGAAATAAAGTTATTGATAGAATTCTAAGTACATTTATCATGTGAAAATATAAATATTTCATGGAAAAGGACAAAAATACTTTTCTTTTAACCTTAATGTTTATGAATCAAGAAGCCATTTAGCTAAGTATCTCTAATGAAATACTCTAAAAAATTCCTAATTCTGAGCCATCTTCTGCCACTACCTGTTTGGCTTGGTTGATTTCAATAAGGAATGTATAGAAACATACATTTCCATACTGATTTCAAAATAAAACTAGAACCACATTTTTGTTTACACATCAAAAAGTCAAAGCCTTTTTTCTTGTTAGCTTAGGAAGGAAGTTAATTCAGTTATTTATAAGCTTTACTTTTTTTTCACATTTACAATTTTAATGAATGGCTCCCATCGGTACTATGTTAAGAATTTGCAAGTTATTTTAAAATATATTTCATTATTTATATGTTTTGGAGAGATGAGTAGATCACCAGTTTTCTGAACTGTGTACTTAACTACATCAGTGCATCTGATCTCAAATAACCCCATAGGTGGGCTGGGGTTGTGGCTCAGTGGTAGAGCACTTGCCTGACATGTGGGAGGTACTGGGTTCGATTCTCAGCACCACATAGAAATGAATAAAATAAAGGTCCATTAACAACTAAAAAAATTTTTAAAAAAATAATCCCATAAAAATCCTTGTTTAGTATCTTAATATTCACACTATTTTTCAATGTTAAGGCTTATTTTCTATGGCTCAAAAGAGAGCACATTTCCAAGGGTAGTGTGACTAGCCTATCTATTTACACAATAAGATTGTTACCTTCTAAGCATAGGGAAGCCTTTTTTAAAGGCTAAAGAAAACAAGGAAGTGAGTAACAAAAAATATAGGAACTAAAAATAAATTTAAAAGCAATAAGCTAATTAAAACATATATTAATAATATTTTCTACTCACTTGACAAGGATTAATAAATATTTTTGACATTACCATTTGACTTTTGTGTCTAACTTATTCTAAGAGAATGCTTACTGAGTATTTGACCCTGGTACTACTTTTACATTTGACAGATAAAAGGGAGGGTCTCATTCCACAGAGATTGCAACTGGAAAAGACATGAGTTTCTAGGTATTATGAAAGAAGATCCTGGAAACATACAAAGTATACAGTGGCTTACTCTGGAAATACTATGAAATTCTCAATGTCTTATCTAAGAATTATAAAACACAGATCAAAGCTAAAAGCAATTAAAGGGGAAAAGGGAAATTAAAATGATCAAAAAGGAATAAGGCTGTTGTAAGAAGAGACTAAAACTGGAAAGACTGGAATCCGGAAAGGGAAAGGCTGTGTGGGGTTTGGACCGAAGTATGCCCACCATACAGTGTATAGATACAGCAATCTCAGACTTCTCACCCAGAAAATCCTGGAAAATGAGATGGGGACATATCTTTTGATCTTTGAGAAAGTTCAGAACAAAGTCAGAGGTCTCCAAAGTGCAGAAAAGCTCCCTGTCAGGGTGGGAAGCTGCTAAAGATATCATTGGGTATGGAAAGGAAACCCTAGAGTGGCAATTTGTAAATGAGAAATTTTGGTATTTAATATATGGGATGATACCAGAACCCCTATTGACCTCTTAAATCAAATGTTTGGTGCCATCCAGGCAAGTGCAGTGAGCAGGACAGATCCATAAGGCAGGCTTAGACAATCGTGTTTTTCTTTCACTTACAGTATGTTTGTAACACTGTGGAAGTTTGCATGAGCTTGCATAACACGGAGAAGTAGTAACTCAATGATTTGAAGAAATGACATTAAAAAGTGCCCTGCAGGGTTGGGGATGTGGTTCATTGGTGGAGTGCTTGTCTAGTTTGTGGTGGGGGCCCTGGGTTTGATCCTCAGCACCACAAAAAAAATAAATAAATAAATAAAATGAAGGTATTGTGTCCATCTACAAAGAAAAAAATACTTTTTTAAAGAAAGTGCCCTGAAAAGGAAACTCAGACTGAATTTGAGGCTGATAGTGCAAGAAGAAGCAAACCCAAAGTTGGTAAAGCTGCCTTTTTTCCCAGTATGAACTCTTCATCAGCTATACATATAAGAATAATGGAAAATAAATTACATATACTAATGACATATGTTCAGCAATTCTTTGTAATAGAAGTGTGTAGTCAGAGAAATTTATAGAGCACTAGGCTTGGGTCACATAACATGAAATACCAATATGAATGCTTACAAATTCATTACTTCTAAGGAGTAGCATCTATTAAATATTGCAATTTTAATACCTCTCTTATGATCTTGTCTCTTGAGAATTTTATTTCTCTCTGATGATAACTATTTAGATTATCCAAGATGAGGTCTTTTATCTCTAAATCTCACCTGACATGTCTACTTGGAAATACTGTTGTTTCCAACCCAAGCTATATATTTAACGTTATTATTCCTTATTCTCAAATTAGTTCCTCATCCCAAATTTATCTTTGTCATCATCACTTCTTTAGGATGTGAGACAGAGATAGCATAGAAGTTAGAGCATTGGATTTAGGCTGTCTTCATTAAAATTTCTGCTCAGCTGTGACTTTGAACAACTTATATTTCCTCTATAAATTTCAGTTTTCTCATTTAATAACATGGGGAAATGTTAGTACGTACATCAATAATTGCATCATAAAACTCAGGAAAATCCTGAAAAGGCACATAAAATACTACCTGGTACAGAGAAAATGCTCAAAATCTTTAGCTATTACTACTTTTTTATCTGTGCTCAGTACCCTGGGATAGTTTTTGACTGTCTCACTGACATTTTTGTTTTTAACCACCTATTTCTAGTCAGTCACTGGGCTGCGTTTGTTCTCTCAAAAACTGCTCCTACTCTGGTCCCAGCCTTCCAACATAGTCTAAAGCCTACAGTCTCTGGCATGGCCGTCCCTTCCAAGTCTCTCCCGACTTCCATGGGCTTGTGGGCCCTCTTCTCAAAAATCTCCATGGTTTTTCCCATATCCACCACAACAGTCTTTAAACAAATTGGCTTTACTTGTTTATTTTGGTCCCACTTTCAATTTCCCTTTTCTGAACTGAAGTATATGTTCCACAGAAATGAGAATTCACATTCCATTTGTTTTATAATGATCTGTTATTTTTTTCTACCCAACCAGATCTCAGGAAGGCAAAAGAAGTATGTGTTTCATTTTCTCTTTAACCTCCCAAAGTACCTGGCCACAAACACAGTAAGCAGATTGTAAATAACACTGTTCATCAAAGATGAAAACATGTTTATGATATAGAAAAAGTCATGGATGATATTTAGAGTAGGCTACTAAGAGAAACTTGGATCCAATCCTAAGGTACATACAGTAGAGACCAAGTAAATAGCTACTCCTGCTTCAACAGGATGGTTAGTTTAATGCCACTGTCAGGGATTCCACAAGTACTGAAAGGACTATACCAAGCACTAGAAATATAAAGAGACACAAGACATAGTCTCTCTCAGTCACATCTTACCTGTGTGTGTGTGTGTGTGTGTGTGTGTCCATGAATACTATAAATAGCATCTACTTTTCCTAAGAGCTTATAGTTTTTAGAAAATGGATTAGATTTACATATTCTCTTGTATCCCACCTTCTCATGCTCAATTAACCCGTTTTAGCTTGACCTCTAATTTAAAGGTAAATGATCCATTTTTTCTGAAATTTGTAAGCCATAATGAGAATGTCGACTCTCAACATGGGGGAGTCGGGGGAAGGGGGAATAGGAAAGACAGTAGAATGAATAGGACATAAGTTCCCTATGTTCATATATGAATACACAACCAGTGTGACTCCACATCATGTACAACCACAAGAATGGAAAGTGATACTCCGTGTAGGTATGATAGGTTAAGATGCATTCTATTGTCATGTATAACTAAAAAGAACAAATACAAGGGATGAAGGGAAGCAGTAAGACTGACTTTGATAGAACAATAAAAGGAAGGATAGAATAGGTTAGGATAGTACCCAGGTTGCTTCTAACTTATATCCTGAGTATCATATTTCAGGTTTAACTCTTAAAGTATGCCTAAATATTCTAATTTTGGTTAGTCAATGCATATGTGTATAATAATAATGAATCAAGGACACTATTGATATTGGTCAGTGAGTGTGTAATTTTGAAAAAATAAGTTATACTTGACATACAACCAAGTCAATATCTGATAGAAGTGGCTACTGTTTTTAGTATTAAAATATTTCTTTATATTTTAATAATTATTAAGTAATAATTTTATTATTGATTTTGGTCTTTATGTTTTTCCTAGTACATTTTTACTTTAAATTCTCTCTTTTTTTAACTCTCATTTTCTAATATCCAATTTGACCCCGATCTATATTTTCCAGTGATTTTACTCCTTGTGGCCTAAAAAATACACCAGTGCTATTTTTGCTTGGTATGCTGCTACTACTTCATACTGAATAGGTTGCATATTTTCCTACATTTTTACCACTAGTCAGAGTTTAAATTTAAAAGTCTTGGGCAATAGTAAGAACTGCAAGGTAAACTTCTAGTGCATGTCTGATTAGTACAGCTATTAGTAGTAGGACTAATACAAATGTAGTATGACCACTCAGTATCCTAAGCTCAGTCAACAGGGAGTTATTCACATTGCACAGTACTAACCAAGATCATTTCTGGCTTCATACTCCATTATATATGATGTATCAACGTGCATTCTACTGTCATGTATAATTAATTAAAACAAATTAAAAATTTTCAAAAAAGATAATTTCTGGCTTTAATAAATCACACACAGTACAAGTTAGGAAACAAATATAAGTCTGAAACTTCAAGCAAATGAATGAGATTTATATAATGGTCCCAATCAAGAGGAAAAAAAATCCCACAAAAAGTCATGTGCCTATTAGTAGTATATAACACTTTTTCTCAAAGTATGTAGCTAGGAACTCAGTCCTGAATTATGCATGGGAAAAAATGTGCTCCTGTCAAAAATATGGAAAATGCTATGTTCCATATTGCTCTTTAAAAGTTCTTAATACAGATTTAATCTATGAGGGGCCCAAAAAATCCTCCAGTAAAGAGGTCAATTTGACTCTGTTTTTCTAACTCATTTAGCCATGGAACTTTTTTTCCCCCTCAGAAAATGTAACATCTGGCAATATGAGTGTTAGAAGTGTTTTGAGAAAGGCAGGTTAGCAATTAAATGCCCAGGAGGTCTGAAGAGGGAGAGACCACCTGAAGGTGGGGGAAACAATTATAAGGAAGGAATATTTTGAATTAGATCTTTAAGATGGAGGTGGAGGTGAGTGAAGAAGGCATCCGAATCAAAGGGAGTGCATGACCTGGAAAACACAGAACGTGGGGTGTTGTGAGGAAAGGGGTTTAGAAGCAGCAGAAGGTTCTGAGGAAGAGAAGGATCCTGAGGGGCAGAAATAGGGAAATCAGTCTTTAACACATGAAAGTGATACCACATAAGGAAGGGACTAGCAAACTCTGTAGGATTATGTACTTCTCTTCCTGTTGGCATCATTCACAAACACCTACTTGATCATGAAAGTGATTACTTAACTGAAACTGGAAGGTCTAGGCCAGAACAATCAGAAAGAAATATAATGAGCCACTTGAAAATGTTCTTTCAAGTTTTCAACTGACAACATAAAAAGTAAAAAAGAAGTAAAATGAATTGGACAATATTACTTATTGTAATACATCCAATTTTTATAATTTCAAAAATTCAATCAACGTAAAAATTAAAATAAGAGTTTTTAATTTGGGAGGGGATGCAAACCTTCAGTATCTGGTTTGTGTGGTCTTTTTTGTTTGTGTTTGGTTTTGCAGTACCGGGGACTGCATTGCCACTGAGCTACATCCCCAGTCATTTCTATTTTGAGGTAGGGTCTCACTAAGTTGCAGAGACTGTCCTTGAATTTGTGAGCCTCCTGCCTCAGTGTCCCAAATTGTTGGAACGGTTTGTGTTTTACACTTGCAGCGAATCTTAATTCAGGTGAGCCACATTCAAGAGCTTAATGTGCACGTGGTTACTATTACCTTGTTGGGTAGCAGAGGTCTATACATTGACATTGACCAGTTGGATGAAGCAGGGTCCATTAGGAGAGTGTTCTGATAGCTTTTAACATGATCAAAGGCTTTAAATTCTTTAAATTGAGGGGCTAAGAAACACCTTCTTTGCAGGTTTTAAAATTTATGTTTCATTTTTTGACTAGAGTTAAATGAAGCAAATTAGGTTAAAGGTGAAAAGTTCCATTTTCCCCTCCAACTCAGATCATTAATGCAGATAAATTATTGTTGAGCTCCCTTTCAGCTTGTCAGTTAAGAAAATTCAGCGGATTTGTGACAAACAAGAAAGCTGTACTGCCTGTGCCAGCTGATTTGTAACCACGTACATGTTCTATGAAATTGTTTTTCCAGTGTTTTTTTTTTTTTTAATTTTAAATGACTCTTCCTGCTGGTACAGTTTCTTCACACTTCATCACATTTTTAAATAAGTAATCATGTGACAGTGAAGATTTCTTGTCCTGAAGGCATTCTACCAATGCTTCCCAAATGCTTCTTCTTAAAATACAAAGCAGTTTGATTCACACTTACCATTTTTGAATCCACTAAGGCCATTTGGGGAGAGAAGAAACTAGAAGCCTGCTGTTCAGTTTTCATTTTCCACAAGTTCTCTTAACGGAGAGCTTTCGTATTTCTTGTTAAGTTTCCAAATCACATTTCATCTCCGTTAGAAACTGAGTAACTATGGCACATTCTGTAAATAGAACCCTGGAAAACTGCAGCTTTAAAATGGAAGACAATCACCAAGGCCACCGTGGTGATCCTGAGCAGAGAGTGCTAGTCCAGTCATGTGGACCTGGACTGGGA
Source organism: Sciurus carolinensis (assembly GCF_902686445.1). Classification (NCBI taxonomy): domain Eukaryota; kingdom Metazoa; phylum Chordata; class Mammalia; order Rodentia; family Sciuridae; genus Sciurus; species Sciurus carolinensis. The sequence goes on along the minus strand of NC_062213.1, from coordinate 30,263,150 downwards.
ATGAAAAATATCCCGTAGCACAACATATTCCTTAAAGGGTTGTGGCTTTATTCCAAGGTTTCTGAACCTCAGCATGGCAAACATACCAAGCCAGATAACTCTAGTAGTAGTTCTTTATACTGTAAGATGTTTAGCGCCATCACCAACTTCTTCCCACTGCAATCCCCGAGTAATTGCCACCCTCCGCTCTACTCAACCGGGTTAGAACAAGCCAAACATGTCTTCAGACATTACCAGATGTACCCTGGGAGACAAGATTGTCCTCAACTGAGAACCACTGTTCTATTCAAAGTCAGAAAATTGTATATTTAAAACTATATTATGTGCTCTGATGTTAGAGTACAACTCCATGAATACTATAAATAGCATCTACTTTTCCTAAGAGCTTATAGCTTTTAGAAAATGGATTAGATTTACATATTTTCTTGTATCCCACCTTCTCATGCTCAATTAACTCATTTTAGCTTGACCTCTAATTTAAAGGTAAATGATCCATTTTTTTCTGAAATTTGTAAGCCATAAGGAGAATGTTGACTCTCAAACAAAATTAATTATTATACACAACAGAGAGTAAGAACATGTAGCAGCATGAACTTCTTCTGATATGACAAGGATGTTTACTGATAATGTTTTTGTAATGATTGGTACTCCCTAAATAAAGAAGGAAGGCATTAAAATGTCATTATCATCACATCACAAAGAAAATGTGGTAATTCATGTCTTAAATAGTACCTAAAACTTCTCAAACTGCAAAAAATACTAAGGATAAATAAAACTCTTCAAAGCATATTTTATATTCCTCTCTTTGTCTCTTAAAAGAGGTCAGAATAAAACATCTTTACATAGCTTAGTTCCTGTCAAATAAAATCTGCATAATTTGAGAATAGTAAGATCAATAAATTAAGAATAATTAAAGTATGTTTCATAGTTTTAGCTTATAAGTTTATTTCGAAATGACAGAACGGGTAGACAAATGTTGCACAAGACAAGGAACATGGTACTATAAGAGGGATTAGGTTGGAAACACTTAGTACCTTGTATACAAATTGTTCTCACCACCCTTGGGTTATTGGCTTTAAAAAAAGAAATACAAAAGGGCTTAAATAGTCATTACTGTAACCACTGTTAATAGTAATAGCTACCAATTATTGGTAAACACTATATTAGACTGAATGAATGTTCTGTCTTTTAATGTTAATGGCTTGAGGTGGGTGTTATGACCCACATCTGATAATTAAGGAAACTGAAGCATGAGGTGTTGGGAGTAACTGGTTGAAAGTGAAGTATCTGGTAAAAATGGTTTTCAGACTCATAGCTTTTAATACCAAGGCTCAAGTTCACTATGTGTTTTATCATTTCCTGCCTAACTCTTAGAACTAGCCTGACATCACGAAGCTTTTCATTCAAGGAGACTAAAAGACATTTTGGCAAAACAGTGGAATCTTGTCCTAGTACTCATTTAAATTAATCAAACTCAACTATTCAAGTATTCAAGTCCAGAGAAAGAGAGTTTCATCAAACAGCTCTTCCACTTGACATCGGCTCATCCTGGTTTTGAGAGTAGCGGGAGGTGTGGATCTGCTGTCTCCTTAGGGCTCACACTCCCTGAACCATGTGTGTTCTTGCGTTTAAAGATCCAAATCTTTTTATATCAGGGTTCTAATTATAAGTCAACAATTTCAGCTGGTATTTAAAGAAAAAATGGCCTCTTCTGATATTAGAAGGAAAATGAATAGTGACCTTTATGGATGAGTTAAATAGTTTTCTAAGATCTTTTAATGCTATTATTATTTTCCTTGCGTGCTTTCTTTAAAAACTAAACCCAGCACATAATGTGACTTTACCACTTTTGTCTATGCACATGAATGCTAGAAGAGGGGATGAGGAGTGATTTTGAGAAAGATGTCATCACATAATTTTCCAACAAGAAAAATAAAAGCAAAGATGTAGTCTTCATGGTATCATTTAAAATAGCAAAACAGTATCTTGCTTTTTCAGACTACTGCTGGCAATGATGAATATATCTTAGGAGCTCTCAAGATGACTACACAGACTGAGCCAGAGCCACACTGAATGCTAGATGTTTTATTTCCAAATTTGTAGTCCTTCAACATAGTCACAGTAGAAAAGATTGGGTTGGCAACCCAACCTCAGTAATTTGTAACTTGAAATTCCTCTTAATTTTTATTATGTGTATTTTAAAATGTACTTAATTCAATTATGTTAAATTTTAAGGAAAAATGGATTGAAATTCATCCACATGTCCAATATTTAAGGGCCTATAAATGGGGAGACATTGAAAACAGAGCAAAATGTTACCAGGTAGTAGAAATGCTGCCTATTTACTCACTGAATTACTATATAAAGCAATTAATTGATCCAAGATGGAGGACTAGAGGGTGACTGCATCTCCTGTTACTCCAGAACTCAGAAAGGGGAGGTATTGAGAGACTCGGACCAACATAGAGCCACGGGGTGAGTCTCTCCCACCGGGGGGAAGCTCGCTGGGGTGGCAGGCCTGGATAGTGGGCAGCTTCTTGGAGCAGGGCAGGGCAGCTAGAGTCTTCCCCAAGCAGCCCTGCTCCCTCCGGCGGCAGGCGGGGTCCATAGCCAGCTTCTTGGAGCAGGCCACCCAGTGAGAGGATTTCCACGCAGAACCAGCCCCCAGCCCTGGACCCAGTAGCGGGCTAGGGACAGCTTTCTTCGGAAGCACTGCATTATCAAGTTCCTCCAAGACTTCAGGCCACGGAAGGCTGGGAGGTGAGATACTGGAAATCTACAGGGACACTATAAGCCAATAGAGGAAATCTGCAATATCTCAGAGTCCCACTGATATCTGACCAATATGAGAAAACAAGGGAAGAAAATGTACCAAACAAACCTAGATACTATATCAATAAAACCCAATGACAGCACAGCAGAAGAAATGTCAGAAAGGGAGTTCAGAATGTACATAATTAAAACAATCAGGGAAGCAAACGATGAGATGAAAGAGCAAATGCAGGCATTGAAGGAGGAGATGAAAGAGCAAATGCAGGCATTAAATGATTGCACCAATCAACAGTTAAATGAACAAATATGGGAAGCAAAAGATCATTGCAATAAAGAGTTAGAGATACTGAAAAAAAACCAAACAGAAATCCTTGAAATGAAGGAAACAATAAACCAAGTTAAAAACTCCATAGAAAGCATAACCAATAGGATAGAACACCTGGAAGACAGAACCTCAGATATTGAAGACAAAATATTTAATCTTGAAAATAAAATTGACCAAACAGAGAAGATGGTAAGAAATCATGAACAGAATCTACAAGAATTATGGGATATCATGAAAAGGCCAAATTTAAGAATTATTGGGATTGAGGAAGGCTTAGAGAAACAAACCAAAGGAATGAACAATCTATTCAATGAAATAATATCAGAAAATTTCCCAAATCTGAAGAACAAAATGGAAAACCAAGTACAAGAGGCTTATAGGACTCCAAATATACAAAACTACAACAGACCCAACCAAGGCACATTATTATGAAAATACCTAACATACAAAATAAAGACAGAATTTTAAAGGCCGTGAGAGAAAAGAATCAAATTACATTCAGAGGGAAACCAATAAGAATATCAGCAGATTTTTCAACCCAGACCCTAAAAGCTACAAGGGCCTGGAACAACATATACCAAGCCCTGAAAGAAAACGGATGCCAACCAAGAATCTTATGCCCAGCAAAACTTACTTTCAGATTTGACAATGAAATAAAATTCTTCCATGATAAACAAAAGCTAAAAGAATTTACAAAAAGAAAATCAGCATTACAGAACATTCTCAGCAAAATATTCCATGAGGAAGAGATGAAAAACAACGATGCAAATCAGCAATGGGAGGAACTAGCCTAAAGGAATAGCCAAATAAAGGAGAAACCAAATCATGTCAAAAAACAAAAATGAATCAAATGACTGGTAATACAAATCATATCATAATAATAACCCTGAATGTTAATGACCTGAACTCATCAATCAAAAGACATCGATTGGCAGATTGGATTAAAAGAAAAATCCAACAATATGCTGCCTGCAAGAGACTCATCTCATAGAAAGAGATACCCATAGACTAAAGGTGAAAGGATGGGAAAAAAACATACCATGCACATGGACACAGCAAAAAAGCTGGAGTATCCATCCTCATTTCAGATAATGTGAACTTCAAGCCAAAACTAGTCAGAAGGGATAAAGAAGGACATTACATACTGCTTAAGGGAAGCATAAATCAGCAAGACATAACAATCATAAATATCGATGCCCCGAACATTGGCTCATTCATGTACGTCAAACAAATCCTTCTCAATTCCAGAAATCAAAATAGACCACAACACAATAATACTAGGCGATTTTAACACACCTCTCTCACCACTGGATAGATCTTCCAAACAAAAATTGAATAAAGAAACCATAGATCTCAATAACACAATCAACAATTTAGACTTAACTGACATATATAGAATATACCATCCAACAAAGAACGAATACACCTTCTTCTCAGCAGCACATGGATCCTTCTCTAAAATAGACCATATTTTATGCCACAAAGCTACTGTTAGCAAATACAAGAAGATAGAGATACTACCTTATATTCTATCAGATTATAATGGATTCAAATTAGAAATGAATGACAGAATAAAAAACAGAAACTTCTCCAACACCTGGAGATTAAATAATACGCTATTATATGATGAATGGATAACAGAAGAAATCAGGAGGGAAATAAAAAAATTCTTAGAAGTAAACAAGAACAAAGACACATCATATCAAAATCTCTGGGACACTATGAAAGCAGTACTTAGAGGAAGATTTATTTCATGGAGCGCATTCAACAAAAGAAGAAAAAAATCAACAAATAAATGACTTAACACTACAGTTCAAAGCCCTAGAAAAAGAAGAGCAGACCAACACCAAAAGTAGTAGAAGACAGGAAATAGTTAAAATCAGAGCCGAAATCAACGAAATTAAAACAAAAGAAACAATCAAAAAAATTGACAAAATAAAGAGTTGGTTCTTTGAAAAAATAAACAAAATTGATAAACGCTTAGCCACACTAACAAAGAGAAAGAGGAAGAAAACTCAAATTACTAAAATTCGGAATGAACAAGGAAATGTCACTACAGAAATGAGTGAAATACAAAACATAATTAGAAGCTATTTTGAAAATCTATACTCCAACAAAACAGAAAACCTCGAAGACATCAACAAGTTTCTATAGACATATGAATTACCTAATCTGAACCAGGAGGACATACACAACTTAAATAAATCAATTTCAGGCAATGAACTAGAAGAAATCATCAAAAGCCTACCAACAAAGAAAAGTCCGGGACCAGATGGGTTCTCAGCCAAGTTCTACAAAACCTTTAAAGAAGAACTCATTCCAATACTCCTCAAACTATTCCATGAAATAGAAGAGGAGGGAACCCTCCCAAACTCATTCTATGAAGCCAATATCACCCTGATACCTAAAACAGACAGAGACACATCCAGGAAACAAAATTTCAGACCAATATCCTTAATGAACATCGACACAAAAATTCTCAATAAAATTTTAGCAAATCACATCCAAAAATATATTAAAAAGATAGTGCACCATGATCAAGTGGGTTTTACCCCAGGGATGCAAGGTTGGTTCAACATGCGGAAATCAATAAATGTCATTCACCATATCAACAGACATAAAGTTAAGAATCACATGATTATTTCAATAGATGCAGAAAAAGCATTCAATAAAATACAGCATCCCTTCATGCTCAAAACACTAGAAAAAAATAGGGATAGTGGGAACATTCCTTAACATTGTAAAGGCCATCTATGCTAAGCCCATGGCTAATATCATTCTAAATGGTGAAAAACTGAAAGCATTCCCCCTAAAAACTGAAACAAGGCAGGGATGCCCTCTTTCATCACTTCTATTCAACATCATCCTTGAAACTCTAGCCAGAGCAATTAGACAAACCAAAGAAATTAAAGGGATATGAATAGGAAAAGAAGAACTCAAACTATCCTTGTTCGCTGATGACATGATTATATATTTAGAGGAACCTGGAAATTCCACCAGAAAACTTTTAGAACTCATAAGTGAATTCAGTAAAGTAGAAGGTTACAAGATCAATGCTCATAAATTCAAATCATTTTTATACATAAGTGATGAATCTTCAGAAAGAGAAGTTAGGAGAACTACCCCATTCACAATAGCCTCGAAAAAAATAAAATACTTGGGAATCAATCTCACAAAAGAAGTGAAAGACCACTACAATGAGAACTACAGAACACTAAAGAAAGAAATTAAAGAAAACCTTAGAAGATGGAAAGATCTCTCATGTTCTTGGATAGGCAGAACTAATATTGTCAAAATGGCCATACTACCAAAAGTGCTATACAGATTCAATGCAATTCCAATTAAAATCCCAATGATGTACCTTACAGAAATAGAACAAGCAATCATAAATTCATCTGGAAGAATAAGAAACCCAGAACAGTTAAAGCAATCCTTAGCAGAAAGAGTGAAGCAGGGGGTATCGCAATACCAGATCTTCAACTCTACTACAAATTAATAGTAACAAAAACAGCATGGTATTGGTACCAAAATAGGTAGATCAATGGTACAGCATAGAGGACATGGTCACAAACCCAAATAAATACAATTTTCTCATACTAGACAAAGGTTCCAACAATATGCAATGGAGAAAAAATAGCCTCTTCAACAAATGATGCTGGGAAAACTGGAAATACATATGCAACAGAATGAAATTAAACCCCTATCTCTCACCCTGCACAAAACTCAACTCAAAATGGATCAAGGACCTCAGATACAGACCAGAGACCCTTCATCTTATAGAAGAAAAAGGAGGTCCAAATCTTCAACATGTTGGCTTAGGATCAGACTTCCTTAACAGGACTCCCATAGCACAAGAAATAAAAGCAAGAATCAATAACTGGGATAGATTCAAACTAAAAAGCTTTCTCTAAGCAAAGGAAACTATCAGCAATAGGAAGAGACAGCCTACAGAGTGAGAGAAAATCTTTGCCACTCATACTTCAGATAGAACACTAATCTCCAGAATATATAAAGAACTAAAAAAACTCTACACCAAGAATACAAATAATCCAATCAACAAATGACTAAGGAAATGAACAGACACTTCACAGAAGAAGATGTACAAGCAATCAACATATATATGAAAAATTGTTCAACATCTCTAGTAATAAGAGAAATGCAAATCAAAACTACCCTAAGATTCCATCTCACCCCAATTAGAATGGCAATTATCAAGAACACAAGCAACAATAGTTGTTGGCGAGGATGTGGGGGAAAAGGTACACTCATACATTGCTGGTGGGGCTGCAAATTAGTGCAGTCACTCTGGAAAGCAGTATGGAGATTCCTCAGAAAGCCTGGAATGGAACCACCAGTAGACCCAGGTATTCCACTCCTTGGCCTATACCCAAAGGACCTAAAATCAGCATACTACAGATATACAACCACATCAATGTTCATTGCTGCTCAGTTCACAATAGCCAGATTGTGGAACCAACCTAGATGCCCTTCAATTGATGAATGGATAAAGAAACTGTGGTATATATATAATGGAATATTACTTAGCCATAAAGAATGATAAAATTATGGCATTTGCAGGCAAATGGATGAAATTAGAGAATATCATGCTAAGTGAGATAAGCCAATCTCAAAAAACTGAAGGACGAATGATCTCACTGATAAGTGGATGATGACACATAATAGGGTGTGTGATGGGGGCAAGAATGGAGGAAGGAAGGACTGTATAGAGGGAAAAGAGGGGTGGGAGGGGTGGGGGGAAGGGAAAAATAGAATGAATCAAACAATATTACCCTATGTAAATTTATGATTACACAAATGGTATGCCTTTACTCCATGTACAGAGAAACAACATGTATTCCATTTTTTTACAATAAAAAAGAAAAGAAAAAAAGCATTTAATTTAAGAGATTGAAAATATTTATTGGTTTTGGCATAAATACATATGAAATTTTATTGAATAGACTGCATTTTTACAGTATTATTATGTAGAACATATCAATGTGTTTGACTTCAACAGGAAAACATTGTCATTCCTGGTTTCATAGGAGGTCAGATGTTATGTAAATACTCTTATGTTTTAACATCTGCAGTACAAGTAAGAGAAGGGTGATTTCCTTATACTAGTTAAAAGCTGCTTTAGGTTATTCTTTACTTTCCTCACTTTTCTTCCCCTGCTTGTCTAAGGAAAGTTCAAGATAGCCAGAGGCTATTATACATAGCAGGAAAGAATACATTATTAATTTTAGAGTTTCCATATGAAGGACATTTGTTAGCTTAAACATCCTTTCCTCGATTATAACTGTCTTCACACAAGCAGTGTTGACTGAACCTGAATCCTAGCTACATATGTAAACCATGCCAAAGCAATTCAATACCTGATGGATGCTTATCATCACTGTTATGTTTGTTTTCTGTATAAATGTAGAGGCGTAGCAAGCTCAGGTCAAACAAAGAAAAGACTAGTACGGTAGCAAAATTATGAGCAGAACTTCAATAAATAAATTCATTTTAATGATGTCAAAATTAGCTTCTGTTTTATTCTGTTATTGGCTATTACCAACATCTATGTGAATGCATCAATGTACTAATAAAAAGATTAAAACAATACTAAACAGGTTAAATTCTACTTTAAAGAAAATTTGAAAAATCAGACTTCATACATGTAAAAAAATTTCAGAAAAATACAACCTTAATAATATTACCTTATATATTTTAGTTTTATGATCTATTTTTTTATATATTAACTCACCTAATTTCTAAATGTTTGTTGAGTCTTCCTACGATGTTTTTTCTATGATATTATTTCTATGAGGCTATTGTATAATTACTTCTTGTTCCCATGAGTGATACTGAATGAAAGCATAAAGGGTGGTTCACTTATATAACTTTTATTTCATCACTGTTTTAAATATAAGGTCTTTATGTATAAAATTTTAAATTAAAGAACATTTACCTCCTCTCTGCCCAAGATATCACTTTTTCCCCCCAAACAATCCTGATTCCTTCTTTTCTTCCCTCCCTTCCATATATAATATAATTTGGCAATGTAATTTTTTTCTAAAGAAAAGGGGAGAGAGAGAGAGAGAGAGAGAGAGAGAGAGAGAGACAGAGAGAGACAGAGAGAGACAGAGAGAGACAGAGAGAGACAGAGAGAGAGAGAGAGATTGCTTTACATTGAGTATCAAAGGGAACCTTGATATGGAATTTCTCCTCTTTGTGTTCTAAGGAATAAAAACCCTACAGATTCTTTTAAAAGACTGGCCAAAACAACTCTTAAATTATGAATCTATTAGATGAGGTTATTTGTTCTTTCTGATTAACAGCATAGTAAGCAGGTATGGAAATCTTCACTTCAAATGTGTAATGCTGATTTTCTTCCCCCATAATAATTCTTTTTGATAGCATGAACTAAATTTATTTGTAGAAACTATTCTTTATGGTGCAGTCATATTAAATTCAAGGCACATTTTATTTCAGCAGTTTTATGTATGGGTGTGGCATAGTGTTTTCTTAAAGACAGAGGAAGGCTATTTGAGTGCATATTTCATAAGTTTCTTATTCATTATTCATTCATACCATTAGAGATAGAAGGAATATATACTCATGGGGCATTCTCTTAGATGTGTCCTCTGAGAAGTATACTCAGCCTCAACCTCAAAGAGTTTCTTTCATGGGGGCCTGGAGGGAAGCTCAATGAAGGTGTCAAACAGCCTTCCTCAGATATGGTCTTACAGTAATGCTCCAGTGGGTTCTAAGTGCCATTAGAATTTAATTTTCTGCCACGTTTAAACAACCTCAAAACAACTAACATTCAAATCAATTTCATGAAAAGTGATTCTAGATCAAGAGCATTAATTTTCTGTTACATTCTAGGGTAAAGTTTATAGTATAAAATTATGTGACCTGGAATAAACTCTGAAAAGAAACTAATTGAAATCCAATCATTCTCTCTACTGCTATAATATGGAAAGTATGGGAATAGGTACACCATAGTTAGTAACTCTCTCCTTGTCTGTCAGATCACAGATAACTCATATTGAAGAATACAACTTTATATTTGTATGGTTTATACAAGGAAAGTTGTTTTATACCCTAGTGACAAATTAGGGATAATTTTTAAGGTAAGTGGCTTTTGTAATTTCTTTGCAAGAATTATAAATCAGGCAGCATAAATTCTGTTGAAATGTCCATTTGGAAATTTAAATTTTCTACACATTCCTTACAACTCCCAAACTAGGATTCTTTGGAAAATCAGCAACATTAAAAAAAATTTTTTTTGTGGTTTAGTTAATCCATTTTCCTTAATATTTTTATGACAAATCTTTGACAAGAATATAACCCCCTAGAAAAACAAACATTTCTCCCTCATCACCACAAGCAAACTTACCTGTTAGGGAGGAGAAGTATCAAATATTACCGTATCATGCAAGTAGAAAGAGCTATATAAGGCTTCAGCTCTGGGGCCAAGGGTTGGAGACTTGTTTAAATGAACCCAAGAGTCAGATGGCTATGAGTACCCTCTAAATGGAAACCAGCAATATCCACACTGGTGTGTAATGCTTTCTGGCGCCTCCCTTTGTTCTAAGTAGAATGCAAATGCTAAAATCACAGTTTGCATTCTTGCTTGCTCAGGGAACACTGATGTGGCCTGACAAAGCTTGCAGCTTAAAAATCCTGATGGGGAAAAAAAATAAGTCCCAGAAGATGAGACCTCCCTTGTGTACTAGTAGAACAAGCCACACAATAAATGTGTCAATCTAAACAGTTGGAAATTTGTGGTCACATTCATATTACCTGATCTCATTTGTAAGAGACATATCTACATTACAGACTTTCAAAAAAGAAATTTTCCATTTCTTGTGAATGTCCATTAAGGAAGTCAAGGATATGTCTTTGAATATTTTTCAACATTTTCTTTTCCCTGGTGTGCAAAATTTTCATGGGCATATATAAAAGCAGTTAGTAGAAAAAGAAAGATGTTCCTTAGGGCAGTGAAATATAGATCAAAGCTTAGGATGCAATGAGAAATGCTATGAAAAATTTAAGACCATGAAGAGAGAAATAACTAACAATATAATTATTCTTGTGCTAACATGATATATTTTCAAGTATAGGAGAAGTAATTTGAAATCATGTTTAATGCTGTTTTTCTTTGCATAGAGAGAATATAAGGTAGGGAATTACTGTCCAATCACAAGTTCTTAAAAAGAATTTAAAAATATTTTATGTGTTATATTATCCCTTTCTCAGTACCTGCATAACTGATAAAGTTAATTTTTTTCTCATTGTATGTGATAATGAGATAATAGAACACTAAGTTTAGTGACTGAGAAAAAGTCATTTAGAGCAAGTAATGAAGCCATCACACATTTAATTTACATGTCTCTGTGTATATTTATTGTCAAATACAGGATTAATGAGCACATCAATAATATATTAGTCACTTTAGTACATAATTTGATCATCATTTCAGCAAGAATCAGAATGTCTTTTGCCTTCACCAATAAGTAAAATGAGTGTTAGGCATTGCTAGTACATGGAGTATTTTTAGCACTATTGGATTTGGTTAACTTTTCATTTTTAGGTTCCTTAATTGGATGTCAGAATGCAAATTTATAAATGACAAAAATTTATGTGCTTAATACAACTACCCTACCAAATCTATACTCCTAGTACTTTTTTAAGAAAAGTGATCAGTATTTTTACTTTGGGTTGAGTGGATGATGATTGATGGTATTTATGGGCAAACTTCAGTGATAACTAGTGGTGACAGCTATTAATAGATGCTGGCTTTGATTTTTTGTTTAAAAAAATGTTACATAAACTTGTCTAGTATGTACGAGGCTCTGGTATCAAGCCCCAGTAAAACACACACACCTGACATAAAGACAAGAAATAACAACCAGACAGGAAGAAATGTGAGAAAATGACTTAGTGGGCTTATTAATGAAGCTTTTGCAAATAAGTTTAATGTATAAGATGTAATGATCTACATGCCCAGGTGTTTGACTTTAGTCTTGTGGGAAACTGGAAAATAAGTCTCTTTGCCTGCAACATTTTTCTTCAAGTCCTTGGCTGGACCCCTGCCAGAGCTACTTCTTTATAAAAAGAAGTAGGAAAGAACACACTCAGAGAATTATCACTGCTGCACAGCCCCCAAAACATTCTGAATGGGGACTGAGATTAGAGAGGGCTAGCTATCCCTGCCCCCATCATTTTCTTCCCATATCTACCCAGACATGGTTATGGCTGTTGGCTATTTTTGATTTTATCCTTCTTCAGTTATACAAAGGGAGAAAAGTGACTTCTTTACTGTTATCCAGGACAAGAAGTTTGTCTAGGTAAGAAATCTTTTACAAACGGATCAAGAGAAAGATTTCTAAGGAGCTAAAATGTATATTATGACATGGAAATTACAAAGGCACTTAATTGCTAAAGGATTGGTTGAGGTCTTGGCATAGTACTGATTAAAAACTCAAAATTAGACAGTTCTGAATTTTGATTTTGAATCCTAATTATTGACTAGGTTGCTTAAGAGTCATTTTAGTTTCCTATGAAGAGTCATAGATAAACCCCTTTAAAGATAACTAGCATTAAACATACAATAAAATGATAGAATTATTTTGCTCTTGATAATTTAATTCATTGGGGAAAACAGAAACATAAATATATTTATCAATTTCTATAACTTAATAATTGGGAATGCATGACCATTTTAAAGTGGGTCACTGTAAACCAATACCATGGAATTAATGCCACAAATTCTAACTCTTTTTGCACTTATTCATTTATTCACATTCTAACACTTAACTAATATTTATTGAGGGCTGGGGAGATAACTCAGTTGGTAGAGTGCTTGCCTCGCAAGCACAAGACCCTGAGTTCAATCCCCAGTACCACAAAAAAAAAAAAAAATTATTGAGCACTCACTATGTATTATAAACTGTATTACATTCTAGAGATAAATTATTTAAAATATCAAACAGGTCCAGTCCCTTAATGATCTTGAATTTCTGTGACATATACTGCTTTGTATTATATTTTATTTTTCATGCAGATGAAATAATCATTGAATTTTAGGCTTCAGAGACAAGGGTCATTCAGGAAAACTTTGTAATCCTCACAATTGTACCTATTAATACTATTAAGTATTCATTGACTTGATCTGTAACTGATAGTATTTTATATACATATGAAAGGAAGGCAAATAATGATCCATTATCAGAAGATATATGACGTTTCCTGTGGTTTGAAATTGTACAAAGAAGACCTAAAGTGACTACTGTAATTAAAGTCAAGGAGGAAAAGCATTATTATTAGCATAAGAAAATCCCAAAGGAAGAGTTTCTGAAAAGAAATAGAAATTTAAAATTATTAAACAGTATTGCTGTGATTATGCTTTAATAAATAAAGGAAATAAAGGATCAAAATGATGAAAAATCCCAAGTTTTACTTCAAATAGGTTAAAAACAAATATTTGAAATGCATTCTCTACATTGTTCAAATACACAAACTATTAATGTATGAAAATTCTTTGCTATGCTGTTTACAAATTTGAAAAATAAGTGAATTCCAAGTCAATATTTGCATTCCTATAACTCATTAATCAGAAGAAATCTTAAAATAAATAAATAAATAAATAAAATCTCTTTCTGTACCTATCCCTGTAGTGGAACCACTGAAGAAGAGGCATGTTCAGCACCATGGACAAAGCACTCAAGCTTACTCTAGGGGGTCCATTCCTATTCTCTTTAGGTTAAAATTAAGAAAAAAACTTTAAAGTAGCCATCTTCCATTTTAATACCTTTTAAGAATCAAATAAATAATAAGGAATTTTCAGCTGGATAATAGGAAGTTTACACTTTCAACCCTTTTTATCTTATGGAAAAATATAATGGCGTTTTCAAAGACATGCATCACTGTGATAAATGCATTTAAGTGTCATTAGGTTTAATGGTGCCTACTCACTCAGACTATCATTCCATACCTTTTAAAGTTAATTTAATGTGTATTAATGGTATGAAATTACGAATTGAGTTTCCCTGGGCACAATTTAAACCAAGAAACACGGGAGAAGACTGGTTAACAGTACATCCCACTCTATTCTTCATTTATACTACAAAAGATGTTAGCTCTGCCTTTGGGAAAGAAATGCTCAGTTTGTAAGTTGAACCTAAAATTGATTTCTATAGTTTTAACTCAGGAAATTGTCTTTGGTTGGATCACCAAAGGTTCGTCACTTTCTTCAGGGAATAAAAACTATGCGTTCTTCTGAGATTAAATTTATATTTTATCCAGATTTTTGAAGAACTAGATAACTTCTTATTCATTCCCTTTCTCTATTCAACTTGTGCATTCAACATAAAGAGCCAGACACCATGTTATTATTTTGTATCTCTATTTCATGTGACCACATTTATACATTAAATAATGGTGATTAATTATATTAAAATCTGATTCTAGTATTAATGTGAATAATTTAAAAATTCGAGTTTGTGATTCTAGAAACATCTGATACAGTAAGATGTGTCAGAAGACTGGAATCTAATTTTAGGAAGGATACATTATAGAGGGTCAGGAAGGCTAGAATCTAATTTTAAACTCTGACTTACAAAAATATTAAGAAATGGCAAAATATTTCCTTAAATTATGTTTGAAGGAAGAGAGAGAAAAGTATAAACCCATTAGTTGTTGCAGTTTATTTAATAATGATAGGTGACTATAGGAATACAGAACTCCTTGGTTACTCTTTTGTTTTTCTACCAACTAAAAATGATCTCCAAACTAAAAAAGGCAGAATAAAACTTTGTAAAGGAGAATGAAGCTCAGGTCATGTTGTACTATAAACTTCTCTAAAGGCATTTCATTTGTCAGACAAATTATATCCCAGGCTTTATAATCTTGTCTTTTACGACCAGAATCATGGTATAAATGTGTCTGAAGAACCCTGGACGTGAGAAAGATGCCATGAGGATTGACATCTAGAAATGAAGCATTTAGTTTGAGTTTTCAAGATCTAAAGAGAAGGAAGAGTCTCTAAAATACTGTTTGGTGAGAACAAAATGAAATATTAGGTAATATTTTGGCACAAATTAATAAAAAATACGGTCTCTGAGCTCTTGGGCAAGAAAAAAATGATACTGAGATAAGTCTGGGTTCAAAAGAATAACTTGGACCAAGCTTAACTATATATTTACTTATTTATTCATTCAGTCATTTACAGAGAGAGTTAGGACAAGTAGTCTGAGAAATGGTTAGGACAGAGGTCACGAACCCCAGACGTTTACTCAGACCACACTGAACAAAGTGGTCAGAGCACAATCAAACTCAGTGGCAATGGACACTGGCAGCAGAAGAGCATGTGTCCCAGCCAGAACTTCTCAGCTCCGACTGCTTTCATTTCATTTTCCCAGGGAAGCCAGAAATTTGGAAATTTTATGTGAAATCTCTTGATTTGTTAAATAAATTAATTAATTTCAACCTTTTTATTAGTGCCCCATTTTTTTGTTTGTTTGTTTTTATACCAGGGATTAAACTCAGGGGCACTTTACTACTGAACTACATCCCCAGGCCTTTTTATTTGTTTTTTGAGACAGGGCCTCACTAAGGTGCTGAGGCTGGTTTTGTACTTGCAATCCTCCTGCCTCCACCTCCTGAGTCACTGGGATTACAGGTGTGTGCCACCATACTTGCTCCCCTGATATTTAAAATACATCTGTAGACTAATTCTGGCCCACAGGTTGTCAGCCTGGGACGTGGTGAGGTACATGTACTTCATTAACACATCTGGGAAGGTTTCACATATTATTACTAATGGGAATTTCTGATTAAATGACATCAGAGATACTACGACCAGATGAATTCAAATCTAATCTCAATATAAGGATAACTGGATCTTCCCAATGATGAAATGGGCTGCCCTAACACTAAAGTATTCACTCTAAACATAATTTGAGGTTTCTCAAGATCATAAATGGACAAATAATCTAGAATCAAATTTTTAATGAATGTCATATGTTCTCTAAGTGCTCTGCATAGCTCGACTTTCCTTTTGCATCACTCCCTGGACCACTCTCCAAAGCCTTGACATTGTACAGGGTCTCTCAATGTGCCAAGTGTACGAGTGGTGGTGCACACATGATTTCTGGTGATCCTCAGATAACTCGCTTTAGAAGTTGTATATTTATTTTTACACATTAGGAAAATTATAACTAACATATAAAACCTGGCATTTCATAGGTATTACTTCTTAGAAAAAGGCTAAATGAAAAAAACAATTTGTCAATTTAAATAATAGTAAATAAATAATAATAAGTTCACATTCAGACATGGTAAAGATTGTGAAGTATACTAGTAAAACCCAGGTTCTGGAAATCCTGCTTTCTCACCGATAGAAGGATAATTCTTTGGTCAGAACTGTGTATACAGAGGACTTTTTTCCTTTGCCAGCACCTGCTAGGAACTCAGTGTATGGGACCACTGAAGATTTCACTTTCTGTCTCATTTGTGAATACATTTAGATATTTTGGGATTTCTGCTAGTGGTGGCTAATCTTCACCTTAATGTTAGTGAGAATAGCTCTAAAAATCTATAGAAGGTTTTTCAGATATTTTAATTAATTAATTTACATTCTTAATTTCTCCGAAAAAGATAAATCTTTATGAACACCAGTTTCTTTCTATAGAAAGCCAATCCTCTATCATTTCTGCTGGGTGATGGCTGTGGGTTCAGTCACCCAAAGCACAGCCAGCAAGAGGAAAGAGCAAGGGTAGACCTAAGACCTCAGTATTTTCATACAGCAAGGGGAGATAAAAAGAGAAAGAGAGAGAGAGAGAGAAAAGAAAGTAAAAGCAACCTGTTATATTTTTTAGCATAATAACTATTTAAAGGAGATACTTTCTCCTTTTCTCCCAAATTTTAAATAATCAAATTGAAAACAATATCTATTGCTAAGATGTTATTTAGTATCCTCAGGCTATACTGATAGCTTAGCATAAAAAGGGTTATGCTTTGGATGTGAGGTGTACACCAAAAGCTCATGTGTTAGACGATTCAAAAAGGCTTAGAGGTTAAATGATTGGGCTATGAAAGCTTTAACCCAACCAGTGAATTAATCCCCTGATGGGATTAACTGAGTGGTAACTGAAGGCAGGAAGAGGGTGGCTGGAAGAGGTGGGTTATTGGGGGCATGCCTTTGATATATTTTGTATCTGAAGGGTGGAGTCTCTCTGTGTGTCCTGGTGCCATGTTCTCAGCTGTTTTCCTCCACCACACTCTTCTGCCATGATGTTTTGCCTGACTTCAAACCCTGAGGAATGGAGCCAGCTTTCTATGAACTGAGACCTCTGAAATCATGAGCCCCCAAATAAACTTTTCCTCCTCTAAAATTGTCTTTTGGTTATAGCAGAAAAAAATTGACTAAAACAAGAAATAATGCCTTAAACATATACATGATCTTTTAAAATATCAATAAAGAAGCACACAAGTACTAGTTTATAGTATGTATTAAATAAACAACATACATACAGTAAAACAAGTTATTTTGTGTACAAATTTAGAAAAATAATCAATGTTGAAATCTGGTATATTTAAAAAATGACCTTAAGGCAAGTTTTCATTTTGAAATAATTATAGACTCATAGGAAATAACAAAGATAATATAGAGAGGACCCATGCACCTTTGACCCAGTATCCCCCAATGGTTGTCTTTTACATAGCTATGGTATGATATCAAAACCAGGAGATTAACCTTGGTGAAATGTGTTTATAGCTCTGACATTTCATCACACATAGATTGTGTAATTACCACCACTATAAAGATACATAGTCCTACCATCACACGAAAATCTCTGCCATGCTACGTTCATTTTCCTCTCACCCCTCTATAAGCTCTGCCAATCACTAGTTTGTACAAATTGTGTGTGTGTTTGTATGTGTGTATGTATCTTCCACACTACTGGATACTGGAAGATAGTTGGTTCTGTTTGCCACCTGCTAATTATTCAAACCCCTAGACAATTCAATGCAGGCTTCAGGAGCTCATCTTCTGTGGTTTGAACCTAAAATGTGCCTCAAATCTCATGTGTTGAAGGCTTTGTCTCCAAGGCAGCAGTTTTCAGAGGTGAACCTTTGAAAGGTGATTGTATTGTGAGGGCTCTAACCCCATCCATGGACTAAATCATAATTTCATAGACTAGTAGGAGGTGGTGGAAATTTAAGACATGGAGTCTGGTTGGAAAGAATGAGTCCTTGAGGAGCAGACCTTTGCAGGCTATATCTTGTCCCCCGCATCTCCTTAAACTTTCTGCTTCTTGGAGACCATGAGGTGAGAAGTTTTGCTCTACCATGCACTTCCTGTCATGTCTGGGTCTTACCACAAGTTCAGAAACAAAGAAGTCAAGTGACTATGGACTAAAACCTTTGAAAACTCTGAGCCAGAGTGAATCTTTCCTCCTTCAAGATGTTTTTCTCAGGTATTTTGTCACAGAAACAGAGTTGACTAACACATTATTCATAAAAATGAAGTTTTGACCCATTTTTAGGGGGCCATTATTTAAGACCACATCTTTTTTTTGTTTTCAATCATGATTTTACCTTCAAACTGTTAAGTGCAAGTCTAATTAAAGAAATATGATGTAAAAATGTGAAGAGCATCACAGAACAGTGTGTTGCACATGTATTTTTCATTAAAGTAGTGTCATTGTCAAATAAATTAAATAACCAAAAGTTGCATTATAATAATATATTGCTGCTCCAAATTCCCAAGCACATAAGAAGAAAAAATGATTTCACTTTGTCTCTTCTCTCGCCAAATGCACATATGGCAAAAATCTGGCACAGAGGACACCTAACTTCTTTTGTCCCCAAGCGTACTCTTTGAGAAAGAAGAAGCAAACGTTTCAAAAAATGTGCCTGGCCAACTATCTGAGTTGGTAATGCTGCAGCAAAGACTTTAGGTTTGAAGATTCTGAACTGTGGGGTTTAAATTCAGCACTTTACTGAGAAGGGAGTTTCAGATTCTGAAGTTGCACACCACCCAGGGCCAGGGTGAGGACTAGAGGATCATGAGGAGCTTAGTGGACTCTCCTGCTTTATTTGACAACACCACCTGCTCTGCTTGGAAGAAGATAACATCAAGAAAGCAGTTTTCCCCAAGAGACACCTTCCACTTAAAGTTTTTAAAAAATCCCTGCCCACGCATCATTTTAAGCTTATAGATCTCTTCCGCTCTACAATTCACTCCTATTTTAAATTCAAACCTGTTGATAGCATCCAACACGAGGATGTTTTACTTTTCAACTGAGCCCTGATGAAAAAATGGTTCTCCTTTCTTACCTCCAATAATGTATGGAAGTTCCTCTGGGAAGCAGAAACTCATAAAGCACCCTCTAGGGATTCTGAACTGCCTACAACTTTGGAAAGAACTACTGAGACTTCTGAAGACCACGTATTCCTTACCTTTCAAAAGGCACCATTTTCAAACCCTGTACCAGAGGAGAATAGTGTAGGGAGATCTAAAAACGACCCTGAACGCCAACCTTACTTGTCACAAAGCTCAATCATTGTAATAACCAAACAGGGACACTGTCTCCTGAGCTTCCTCTGCTGGGAGACCCTCTGATGTCCCATTTTCCATGACCTACTTCTGTTTGTCCCTGAGCACCCTCGACATATCCCTCAATGGAAGCGGTAGCTCCAGGATCACAGCTTGCCACCTGGACCCCCATTGAACCGAAGATATCAGTTGCCCTCCTGTGCCCACAGGCGCTGACCAGTGCCCGCACAAACGCCCTGGACTTACCCTTTCTCTCGCAGAAGAGATCCATCGCGCGGTCCAGAAGGAACCTCCGTGAGCCCGGGAGGCCGGGGTCCGGCTCGGCCGCCAGCCGGCTGGACCCCGCGGAGCTGCAGGTTTGCGCCCAGGATCTGGGAGCCGGGCCCGGCCGGCTCCTCCCGCACAAGCCGGGTGCGGACACGTGGTGCTGCGGCAGCGGGTGCGCACCAGTACCCGCGGCCCTTCGGCTTCTGCAGCCAGCCCGGCGGCGGCTGGGGCTGCGGGCCAAGTGGGGAGCCGGGAGGGAGACCAAAGGGTCAGCACCGGTAGGTGGGGCGCAGCGACGTGGGAGCTAGGAGGACCGAGCACTGGAGCGGCCAGGGTCCTGCTCCTGGGCTCGCGGACTGAAGGCCTGGTCGCTGTCACTAGGTCCCCAGCAGAATTCTCTGCAGGCTGTTTCCTGAAGCCGTTCGGGGCTGGGGGTGGCGCACTGCAGACGCTCTGGGTTCCAGGCAGTGGAGGGGGCCCTGGCAGAGGCAGAGGGTCTGCGTCGCAGAAGCCCACGCTGCTCCGGGCCTGGGGCGGTCTCTGTTGTGGTCGTCACCTTACCTGAGGAATACCTTGTCCCCTCGCTGAAGATGAAAAAGCACTGAAAACCGCAGCGTGGACCTAAGGTGCCCTTTAGGGCTGTCTCTCCTTGGGAAAATTCCTCTCGCGATCACAGTCGATCTGGGTGCAGCTAAGGAGACACGACTCAAAACTGGGGCCCAAGACTTGTCTGTGGCTACCGGCTCTTTCCAATTTCACCAACGACCTAGGCGCTGCGTCTAAGCAAGATGTCTTGTCTGTTAACCTGATTTCTGACTTGCCGATAAATGTGGCCATTTATTTTCTGGCTCTCAGGAAATAATTGCAATTGTGTTAAAAACTAAGACCTCAAACAAAAAGCCTCCAGGGACTTACTTAATAACAAGTACAATATAGATATAATTTATATTGTCTTTGGGCAAGGTTGGAAAGACTTTCCTCAGACTGGAGAAAAACTGGGTTTCAAATGCAAAACTAAGGATCAACTACACATCTGCCTTCGCGGAAGGTGGGCTATTGAAAAGTTCCGCGGGAAGATTTTGGCTTCCCTTAGAATTGCTAGAGTTCCAGGTAGCTCCGTCAAGAATGCCCAACACTATTAAAGCTCTTTGTGATAAAACTCTTTACATACTCCTACCATAATTATGGGTCAAGGGCAGCCACCATAGCTGGCTAAAGGCTCTGTTAGGTGAGTTTCTTGTTACTTGCTTATTTTGGATTAATCTTCATTTTTGCCTCTACAAGGAGTTTTCAGTATAGAGGGCTGCTTCTTGATAGTAGCACCCCTGTCCTGTATCTACCTCTTCTTCTTCCCCTCCTTCCCCTTCATGTCATATTCACTAGAGTTGGGCACACACAAACAGCTTAAAATACAATGTACTTATATATTCACTTGAGAGAACCTTATACTACAAGTCTGTAAAAAAACTGAAACCCAAACTCATGTGTCTACTGAACTTGGCACATGTTAACAGCATTCGACATTTTATTTTGTTGCCTTAACTCAATTTCATTTGGTCATCTCTTATCCTACTTCTCTCTGATTGTAAGGCTCACTTAAGATTTCTTCTCTCTGGTGCTTTCTAAGTCCTGGAAATTCCCTTGAATCTCATTGAAAATAACAGATTCATAACACAATGGAACCCCATCAAAACAACAAAAATCTTTTTTTGTGTGCCAAATCTTGACATTACTTTCTTAGTAGGTGCCTCACCCTGCCCCCACCACTTCTACTCAAGGTCCGGCTGTTGAGTTTCACGGTTCCTTGGCCTTTGAAGGATATAGGTCCCTCCTATGGCTTTGGTCAAAACCAGTGCTTGCCCAGCATTCCTTCACCAGCTTGGTTTAGGTTCTTTTAGACTGTCTCCTGGGAATTTGGTTCTTCTCTTCTGTCTATATTTCAGGCTTCCAGGACTCTGCATCAGATATTATTTCCACTGAATCCTTACCAGCTCTTTAAAGATAATTCCGCAACTAAAAACAAAGTGTATGGAAATAAAGGTGCATTGGAAATGTGAGATTAAAAATAACCAGTCTCATCAGGTGTGGTGGTGCACACCTGTAATCCCAGTGGCTTGGGAGGTTGAGGCAGGAGGAAGGAGAGGTTCAAAGCCAGCCTCAGCAGAAGTGAGATGCTAAGCAACTCAATGAGACCCTGTTTCTAAATAATATACAAAATAGGACTGGGGATGTGGCTCGGTGATTGAGTGCCCCTGAGTTCAATCCCCAGCACTCCCCCACACCAAAATAAAACAAAACAACAACAACAAACTCAGTCTCTGCCTTTGGAATGGTACAGTTTTCTTTATAATAGGTATTTCCACCTGTTTGGAAGGAAATACTATTAAATTTTTATTCTGAAGCCTTAGGAGCACTGAGAGTGTCTTTGGAGTTTCAGGGACAAGGTGGGATGGGTGGGGAGTGAGGGTTGTAACTGGGGAAGAGGGAAGGTGGACATGTGCTGATGTTGAGTTCCTGCTTGGGAAGGGTCAAGCAGACCAGAAGATGGGAAGAAGAAAGGGAAAACTCCTATTCAGAATGGTGTTAATCAGAGTGGGCACAACTCTGACTGTGTGGTGGACCAGTGGAGGGTCTCACCCAAAGGAACGTTGTTCCTCACTCCTTGTCAACATACCTTCTCTACAGTGCATCATCTCTATGAGAACACTCAGAAATTAAGAATACAATAAACATCAAAAGGAAAATATCTAAGCACAATCCACTGGGCTCAAACTTTGCTGGACATATTGCAAGAATACAGTGTGATGGTAGAAATTATAGAATTCATTTTAGAAAGAAGGTTTAAATCAGGGGGTTTATATAACCTTTGAGATGAAGGACATTAAATGGTTACCTAATACAGCCTTTTCGATGTTACATCAACCATGATTCCTTAGTTCTTAGGTTCTTTTTTCTCCTTTTAAGTTCCCAACACCTTCCCCAAACACTGTTTCCAAGTCAGGATTCATATTTTGTTGGCTACCCAAATGCCACCACCACCTCCAAAATATCTTTCCCTACCACTCATTTCTTTCTGGATTCTAAGTTTGAATTGGACTGAAGAAAATTCCGTCTTGACTTCTCTAACCTGAGAAGAAGGTTAAATAAACATCTCACAAGTTAGAGGGTCCAAATGGTGCCAGAGTCTCATATTAGAAACCCCAAATTAGAGGAAAACAAATTCAGTTCAAGTGATTGCAAAGAAATGCCAACCTTTCTTTCTTGGAACTAAAGTGTAATTGTCTTGTTCTAAGAATTTTTGACATTCAGTTCTTTACTGTTTTATCAAAATATGTAGAACTAGTATCTGTCTGTAATTAAGTTACTCATTTAACACCATTTATTTAGTACCATTTTCCAAACCTATTTTGTCTTTCCCTTCCCTTTATTTCCTTATGACCTGTTTGCTAAAGTGTGATCAGATTGATATGTTACTTCTTCAAGGTAACAGGATGGGGAGGAGCTCCCACTGACTGATTGTATACTATATACCAGGCACTATTTTACATTGTCTAATTTAATTATTACATTTTCTTAAGTAGCTATTCCTATGTACTTTATTGGTGAAGAAAAGGAGGGTATGACTTGTTTACAGTCACAAAATTAGTAAGTTGTGCAGTGGAAATTTGAAACTAAATATTTATAATTATTCTGTATTACTATTCACTGTGGAGGCTTTCTGGAAACAATGCATCTACTCAAAGAACTACTCAAATGGGAAAATAGTGAGTGCTATTGAGGGATGGGAAGGGAGTAGAATTGGTCATGTGGGTCTTTTGTGCATTCAATGCAAACATTCAGTAGCTCTCTCTTTTCTTACTGAAAGGGCTGGACTAATCAAAATCATTGCAAAGACTGGGAAACAATATTAGAATGCCTTAAACCACATATATGATGATTTTATTAATTGAAAAGGCATTTTGTAGAAAGACCATTATCAGGGGTCTACATCATTCATAGCTATGAAAAAATTAAATATTAGCCATCAACTTTTGTTCATAAAAAGAAGTTTTTTTTTAATGAAATGAGGTTCATGGTGAATTTAAACTTGTCATATATGCCTACGCTGGGTCTATAGATCCCCATCTGTGAAAAATAAAGTATTCTGTGAACTGCAACACACACACACACACACACACACACACACGCAAAGTACTTTGTACATATATACACATATATGCATATATGTATATATACCTATATATGTATTATGGTTTATGGCAATAGAAAAGCTAAATAGAAATAATAGTGACTTGAGTGGGAAAGGAATATTTTATAATTTATGTCAACTTTGCACACACAGAGTCATGAAATTTTAACATAGGTATATAAGAAATTTCTAGGTCATTCATTTCCCCTCATTTTGTAAAGAAGAAACAAATGCCTAGGGAAAGGAATTTATCTGAAGTCACATCACATACTTAAGAATATTGTTGAAAATTCTAAAATAATAAAGTGGTGCTGTGGGAATAGGTAGTTAGTCAATATTTTTTGAGTGACTATTATATGCCAGGCAGTTTTAGATGTCAGGAATATAGTGATGAACAAAATAAATAGCATTCCTTACCTCTAAGAACTGATATCCTAATGAAGAGAGTGAGATAAAGGAAGTGTGAACAAACAAGGTCACTTCAGCCACTAAGTGTTTTAAAGCTGTTAAAATAGGAAACATGGTAATGAGCCACCAAGCTTAGCTTTTCAGGTATCACTCCTAAAGTGACACTCAAATTGGGCCTAAATGAGTATGTGGAGGTGATTTCAATGGAAAGAAGTGAAAATACTTTACACATGTTTAGATACAGAGCTGACAGGTTGTACTGATAGTTTGAATGAGCAGTCGACTCGGAGAAGGAAGAATCAAGGGTGATGCCTGTTTTTTTGTCTGAACAACTTTCTGTTTGGGTCACATGCATTTTCAAATAATAGTTGATCATGTGGATGGAGTTGTTGAGTGGAAATCTGGAACTCTGGAGAAATAGATGTTCAAACTAGAAATAAATTTTGTTTTGTAGTGCTGGGTATTGAACCCAGGGCCTTGTGCTTGCAAGACAAGCACTCTACCAACTGAGCTATATCCCCAGCCATAGAAATAAACATTTGAGAATTACATTTGAGCTTGTAATTCTCTTATTGATTGTTGATTCTGTTAACTGATTATTTTAATAACTGCATATTATTACATCACATGACCATATGATGCTTTCTGTCAAAATGTAGATACTCACAGGGCCACAGTTTCATGCAAAGAAGTAGATTTATAGCAAATGCAGATTGATATCTGTCAATTTTAAGTCAAGATTCTAGGGCTATCAAGAAAACTGTTAAGGGAAGAGTAAGCACAGTAGTAAGTTTCTAAGACATGGGTGTAAAAAGATTGGAGCAGCCTCCAGCTTGTTGATGATGCATGCATCAGTGTAGGGTTGTGGCCAGGGCACTATATTGCATGTCAGCTATTGTTATAAAGGTTGTTCAAAGGTATTGGACAGTATTAAAACACCAATGTATTTTTCACAGCATTGCTATATACACATAATGTTAGGATTTGGATATGAGGTGTCTCCCAAATGTTCCCAAGTCAATGCAGGAATATTCAGAAGAGAAATAATTAGACTATGACAGCTGTAACTTAATCAGTCCATCCTAGTTTTAATGGACTAACTGTTGATAGTGTAGGCAGATGGGGCTGTCTGGAGAAGGGGGTCATGGGGCATACCAGGGAAGAGTTTATCTTCCTTGCAACTCCTTCACCTCTCTGTCTCTGCTTCTTCGCAGTCACCAGCTGAGCTGCTTTCCTCTGCCATGCTCTTCTGCACATTACCTCAGGTCCAGGGCAATGGAGTTGGCTGTCAATGGACTGAATCTCTGAAACTCTGAGCCAATGAACTTTTCCTCTTTTAAGTTATTATTCTCAGGTATTTAAGTTGTTATTGTCATTACAATGGTGAGGCCAGTAGTTGTGATAGAACTTATATGGCTTACAGATTCTAAAATCTGTCTCATCACACATGTATATATATATGTGTGTATATATATATATATGTGTGTATATATATATATATATATATATAAACATTAATAGATGATATAGAAATAAATGGATAAATGGCAACCCTGGAAAGGGGAATAACTCTGACTTCTGTAACTTGTCATAACCAATGTTAAACAAAGAAGCTCTCCTAGCTACTGGACTCCAAACTGTGTCTGGTAATTTTATTTTTGTAAAAATTTCTATTGTAGAAATGCATCACCAGACTTATGCATTTTATGGAATTAAGGTTTTCAGTTTACGAACATTAGAGGCCAGCAAACCAGAAACCAGTAAGCTAATTTACTACATTTTATTCAACCAGTGTGACTCTTTGAAAAGGTTAATAGTATATATTGTTTACATTTATGTGTACAGCAACTTTATTCACCATAGTCAAAAGCTAGGAACAAACTGGATGCCCTTACATGGGTGAGGGATTAAACAAGCTGGTTGATCCATGTAATGGAATAGTACTCGGCAACAAGATGCTGTGAAAAATTGGTGCATATGACCACGCTGATGAATACTTAGTGGGATAAAGAGTCAGTATCAAAAGTTCGCATACTGACTGTATGATTTACCAACATAGTATTGTTGAAATGACAAAAGAATTACAGACCTGGAGAAGAGGTTAGTAGTCCAGGCTTAAGGAAGGACTGGGGTAGAAAGTTGCCATGATTGTGCAAGGATGACAGGAGGGATCCTTGTAAGGGGAATACTTTGTATCTTGACTATATCCCCATTGATTTCCTGGTCCTGTTTCACTGTAGTGTTACAAGATGTTCCCACTGGGGGAAACTGGGTAACTGGGTTTATAGATGATCATGTTGCCAAGGGAATAGAATTTAAGTTACTCACCTCCTAACTCTATGTTCACTAACACCCAAATACAGCAATGCATTTCATAGTGAAGTTTATGATCAAATGCCATTTGGCTTTAGAGATATTTGGGAGATTGCTGAAAATTTGGATTTCTGGAGTCTACTCTTCACCAAATACATAAGATTCTCACATTAAACACACTTCTCGGGGCGATCCAAGATGGCGGCCTAGAGGGAGACTGCTCCCCCAGTCGCTCCAGAACCCAAGAGTTAAGAAGGGGAGGCATTGAGAGACTCAGACTGAAATAGAGCCACGGGTGAGTCTGCCCACTGGGTAAAGCTCGTCCGGGTGACAGGCCCAGATAGAGGTGGCTTATCGGAGCCGGGCAGGGCAGCTAGAGTCATCCACAGGTAGCCCTGCACACTCTGGCGGTGGGCCCCGCCCACACAGCCAGCTTCTCCAGGTTCTCGGAACAGAACTGGCCCGCCAGTGAGAGCCTTTCTGACCAGAACAAGCTCCGAGTCCCGGAGCCACTGCAGCGCAGCGTACTCCGGCAACGAACCAGCGGAGAGCCTTGATCCGCAGGCAGCCTCTGGGATCAGGGAAGGGCAGCCAGACACCTCTTCAGGCGGCTCTGCCCACTCCGGCTGCAGGCTCTCTTCACGGGGCGATCCAAGATGGCGGCCTAGAGGGAGACTGCACCCCCAGTCGCTCCAGAACCCAGGAGTTAAGAAGGGGAGGCATTGAGAGACTCGGACTGAAATAGAGCCACGGGTGAGTCTGCCCACTGGGTAAAGCTCAGCCCGGGTGGCAGGCCCAGATAGAGGTGGCTTATTGGAGCCGGGCAGGGCAGCTAGAGTCTTCCCAAGGTAGCCTTCCACACTCCGGCAGTGGGCTCCTCCCACACGGCCAGCTGCACGGTGCAGGCCCACAGCGAGAGCATTTCCGCACAGAGCCAGTTCCAAACCATGGAACCAGTAGGGGGCTAGGGGCAGTTTTCTTCGGATACGCTGCTTTATCAGATTCCTCCAAGACATCAGGCTACTGAAGGCTGGGAGGTGATACACTGGAAATCTACCACTATAAGCCAATAGCAGAAAACTGCAATATCTCAGGGTCCCACTGACAACTGACCAATATGAGAAAACAAGGGAAGAAAATGTCCCAAACAAACCTAGATACTACATCAATAAAACCCAATGACAGCACAGCAGAAGAAATGTCAGAAAGGGAGTTCAGAATGTACGTAATTAAAACAATCAGGGAAGCAAATGAGGAGATGAAAGAGCAAATGCAGGCATTGAAGGAGGAGATGAAAGAGCAAATGCAGGCATTAAATGATCGCACCAACCAACAGTTAAAAGAGCAAATACGGGAAGCAAGAGATCATTTCAATAAAGAGTTAGAGATACTGAAAAAAAACCAAACTGAAATCCTTCAAATGAAGGAAACAATAAATCAAGTTAAAAACTCCATAGAAAGCATAACCAATAGGATAGAACACCTGGAAGACAGAACCTCAGACATTGAAGACAAATTATTTAACCTTGAAAGCAAAGTTGGCCAAACAGAAAAGATGGTAAGAAATCATGAGAGAATCTACAAGAATTATGGGATATCATAAAAAGGCCAAATTTAAGAATTATTGGGATTGAGGAAGGCTTAGAGAAACAAACCAAAGGAATGAACAATCTATTCAATGAAATAATAACAGAAAATTTCCCAAATCTGAAGAATGAAATGGAAAACCAAGTACAAGAGGCTTATAGAACTCCAAACATACAAAATTACAACAGACCCACACCAAGGCACATTATTATGAAAATACCTAACATACAAAATAAAGACAGAATTTTAAAGGCCGTGAGAGAAAAGAATCAAGTTACATTCAGAGGGAAACCAATAAGAATATCAGCAGAGTTTTCAATCCAGACCCTAAAAGCTAGAAGGGCCTGGAACAACATATACCAAGTCCTGAAAGAAAACGGATGCCAACCAAGAATCTTATACCCAGCAAAACTTACCTTCAGATTTGATGATGAAATAAGATCCTTCCATGATAAACAAAAGCTAAAGGAATTTACAAAAAGAAAGCCAGCATTACAGAACATTCTCAGCAAAATATTCCATGAGGAAGAGATGAAAAACAATGATGCAAATCAGCAACAGGAGGCGCTAGCCTAAAGGAATAGCCAAATAAAGGAGAAACCAAATCATGTCAAAAACAAATATGAGTCAATTGACTGGGAATACAAATCATATCACAATAATAACCCTGAATGTTAATGGCCTGAATTCATCAATCAAAAGACACAGACTGGCAGATTGGATTAAAAAGAAAAATCCAACAATATGCTGCCTGCAAGAGACTCATCTTATAGAAAGAGACACCCATAGACTAAAGGTGAAAGGATGGGGAAAAACATACCATGCACACGGACACAGCAAAAAAGCTGGAGTATCCATCCTCATCTCAGATAATGTGAACTTCAAACCAAAACTAGTCAGAAGGGATAAAGAAGGACATTACATGCTGCTTAAGGGAAGCATAAATCAGCAAGACATAACAATCATAAATATCTATGCCCCGAACATTGGCTCATCCACGTACATCAAACAAATCCTTCTCAATTCCAGAAATCAAATAGACCACAACACAATCATACTAGGCGATTTTAACACACCTCTCTCACCACTGGATAGATCGTCCAAACAAAAATTGAATAAAGAAACTATAGATCTCAACAACACAATCAGCAATTTAGAGTTAACAGACATATATAGAATATACCATCCAACAAAGAACGAATACACTTTCTTCTCAACAGCACATGGATCCTTCTCTAAAATAGACCATATTTTATGCCACAAAGCTACTGTTAGCAAATACAAGAAGATAGAGATACTACCTTGTACTCTATCAGATTATAATGGATTGAAATTAGAAATAAATGACAGAATAAAAAACAGAAACTTCTCCAATACCTGGAGACTAAATAATACACTATTATATGATGAATGGATAACAGAAGACATCAGGAGGGAAATAAAAAAATTCTTAGAAGTAAACGAGAACAAAGACACATCATATCAAAATCTCTGGGACACTATGAAAGCAGTACTTAGAGGAAGATTTATTTCATGGGGTGCATTCAAAAAAAGAAGTAGAAATCAACAAATAAACGACTTAACACTACAGCTCAAAGCGCTAGAAAAAGAAGAGCAGACCAATACCAAAAGTAGTAGAAGACAGGAAATAGTTAAAATCAGAGCCAAAATCAACGAAATCGAAACAAAAGAAACAATCGGAAAAATTAACAAAATAAATAGTTGGTTCTTTGAAAAAATAAATAAAATTGATAAACCCTTAGCCATACTAACAAAGAGAAAGAGGGAGAAAACTCAAATTACTAAAATTCGGAATGAACAAGGAAACATCACAACAGACACGAGTGAAATACAAAACATAATTAGAAGCTATTTCGAAAATCTATACTCCAACAAAACAGAAAACCTCGAAGACATCAACAAATTTCTAGAGACATATGAACTACCTAAACTGAACGAGGAGGACATACACAACTTAAATAAACCAATTTCAAGCAATGAAATAGAAGAGGTCATCAAAAGCCTACCAACAAAGAAAAGTCCAGGACCAGATGGGTTCTCAGCCGAGTTCTACAAAACCTTTAAAGAAGAGCTCATTCCAATACTCCTCAAACTATTCCATGAAATAGAAGAGGAGGGAACCCTCCCAAACTCGTTCTATGAAGCCAATATCACCCTGATACCTAAACCAGACAGAGACACATCGAGGAAAGAAAATTTCAGACCAATATCCTTAATGAACATCGATGCAAAAATTCTCAACAAAATTTTAGCAAATCGCATACAAATATATATTAAAAAGATAGTGCACCACGATCAAGTGGGTTTTATCCCAGGGATGCAAGGTTGGTTCAACATTTGGAAATCAATAAATGTCATTCACCATATCAACAGACTTAAAGTTAAGAATCACATGATTGTTTCAATAGATGCATAGATGCAGAAAAAGCATTTGATACAATACAGCATCCCTTCATGCTCAAAACACTAGAAAAAATTGGGGTAGTGGGAACATTCCTAAACATTATAAAGGCAATCTATGCTAAGCCCATGGCTAATATCATTCTAAATGGTGAAAAACTGAAAGCGTTCCCCCTAAAAACTGGAACAAGGCAGGGATGCCCTCTTTCACAGCTCCTATTCAACATCGTCCTTGAGACTCTAGCCAGAGCAATCAGACAAACCAAAGAAATTAAAGGGATACGAATAGGAAAAGAAGAACTCAAACTATCCCTGTTCGCTGATGACATGATTATATAGTTAGAGGAACCTGGAAATTCCACCAGAAAACTTTTAGAACTCATAAGTGAATTCAGTAAAGTAGCAGGTTACAAGATCAATGCTCATAAATCCAATGCATTTTTATACATAAGTGATGAATCTTCAGAAAGAGAAATTAGGAAAACTACCCCATTCACAATAGCATCGAAAAAAATAAAATACTTGGGAATCAATCTCACAAAAGAGGTGAAAGACCTCTACAATGAGAACTACAGAACACTAAAGAAAGAAATTCAAGAAAACCTTAGAAGATGGAAAGATCTCCCATGTTCCTGGATAGGCAGAATTAATATCGTCAAAATGGCTATACTACCTAAAGTGCTATACAGATTCAATGCAATTCCAATTAAAATCCCAATGATGTACCTTGCAGAAATAGAGCAAGCAATTATGAAATTCATCTGGAAGAATAAAAAACCTAGAATAGCTAAAGCAATCCTCAGTAGCAAGAGCGAAGCAGGGGGTATCGCAATACCAGATCTTCAACTCTACTACAAAGCAATAGTAACAAAAACGGCATGGTATTGGTACCAAAATAGAAAGGTAGATCAATGGTACAGAATA
Organism: Sciurus carolinensis; assembly: GCF_902686445.1. NCBI lineage: Eukaryota > Metazoa > Chordata > Mammalia > Rodentia > Sciuridae > Sciurus > Sciurus carolinensis. Next base: position 30,231,389 of record NC_062213.1, on the reverse strand, counting down.
GAGGACACAGACACAAACCCAAATAAATACAATTTTCTCATACGAGACAAAGGTTCCAACAATATGCAATGGAGAAAAGATAGCCTCTTCAACAAATGGTGCTGGGAAAACTGGAAAACTATATGCAATAGAATGAAATTAAACCCCTATCTCTCACCCTACACAAAACTCAACTCAAAATGGATCAAGGACCTTGGAATCAGACCAGAGACCCTGCATCTTATAGAAGAAAAAGTAGGTCCAAATCTTCAACTTGTTGGCTTAGGATCAGACTTCCTTAACAGGACTCCCATAGCACAAGAAATAAAAGCAAGAATCAACAACTGGGATAGATTCAAACTTAAAAGCTTTCTCTCAGCAAAGGAAACTATCAGAAATGTGAAGAGAGAGCCTACAGAGTGGGAGAATATCTTTGCCAACCATACCTCAGATAGAGCGCTAATTTCCAGAATCTATAAAGAACTCAAAAAACTCTACACGAAGAATACAAATAATCCAATCAACAAATGGGCTAAGGAAATGAACAGACACTTCACAGAAGAAGATGTACAAGTAATCAACAGATATATGAAAAAATGTTCAACATCCCTAGTAATAAGGGAAATGCAAATCAAAACTACCCTAAGATTTCATCTCACCCCAATTAGATTGGCGATTATCAAGAATACAAGCAACAATAGGTGTTGGCGAGGATGTGGTGAAAAAGGAACACTCATACATTGCTGGTGGGGTTGCAAATTAGTGCAGCCACTCTGGAAAGCAATGTGGAGATTCCTCAGAAAGCTTGGAATGGAAACACCATTTGACCCAGCTATCCCACTCCTTGGTCTATACCCAAAGGACTTAAAATCAGCATACTACAGAGATACAGCCACATCAATGTTCATTGCTGCTCAATTCACCATAGCCAGATTGTGGAACCAACCTAGATGCCCTTCAGTTGATGAATGGATAAAGAAACTGTGCCATATTTATACAATGGAATATTACTCCGCAATGAAGAATGATAAAATTATGGCATTTGTAGGCAAATGGTCGAAATTGGAGAATATCATGCTAAGTGAGATAAGCCAATCTCAAAAAACTAAAGGACGAATGATCTCGCTGATAAGCGGATGAGGACATATAATGGGGGGCGGGAGGGGCTAACATTAGGTTTAGGGTTAGGTTTAGAGTTAGGCTAAGGAGAGCGGTAAGAATGAAGGAAAGAAGGACTGTGTAGAGGGAAAAGAGGGGTGGGAGGGGTGGGGGGAGGGGAAAAATAAAATAGACATCATTACCCTATGTAAATGTAAAAAAAAAAAAACAAAAAAACAAAAAAACAAAATGGCATAGTAATTTCATATAACTTGTGCACGCCCTCTTGTGCACTTTAAGTCATCTCTAGATCACTTATAATACCTAATAAAATATGAACGTTATAGTTGTTAAAACAGAATTTAGGAGGAAAATCTGTATAGTAGAGATTCATTTTTTTCTAATTTTTTTCCTGTTTTTTTTTATTGGTGTATTATAATTATACATAATACTGGGATTCATGATACCATATTTATTCATGCACATAACATAATTTTGCCAGTCTCATTCCCCAGTGCTTCCACTTTTTCTTCCCTCTTCCCTCCACCTGATCCTCTTATTCTCCTCACTGGTCTCCCTTCTATGAGTATTTTTAATCAGTAAATCACACATACATACATATGTATGTATATGTGTGCACGTGCACACGTGTGACTCATTGTGGTATGATCATACATAGACACAGTGCAGTTTGGTGGATTTCATCCCCAGTACTTCCTCATGCCCTCCTCTCCTCTCTCACTCTCAAGCTCTCAATTCCCTTTTTCTGCTCTGTTGGTATCCATTCTATTTTCATGAAATCCCTTTTTTATTCTCTCTCTCTCTCTCTTTCTCTCCCCCCTCTCTCTCTTCTCACTCCCCCTCTCCCTCTCCATCTCTCTCTCTCTCTCCCTCTCTCTCTCTCTTTTCCACATAAGAGAGAAAACATTCAGTCTTTGACTTTCTGAGTCTCAGTGTTACAGTTTGGATGTGAGGTGTCCCCTAAAAGCTCACATGTGAGATCATGTAAGAACATTCAGAGGTGAAATGATTCGGCTATGAGAGTCAAAAAAAACAAAAACAAAAAAAAAAAAAACAACACACTTCTCAGGTGATTTAAATGGATACCAAATTGCTAGAATGACAGAGAAGTGGGCGAATTAATTTATAAAATTAAGAGAAAACAAGCATTAGACTTTTTTTTTCTGATTTGTAGTAGTATCACCTAGTATAGTGCCTGATCCATGGAAAATAATGTTTATTGTTTGTTATATATTTGTTACATTGAATATTTATTTGTTTTAATACTTCTAATGCCATAGTGAATTCTTGCTTTGCATTCTAACATTTTTTTCTTGGAAACATCTTGTAAAATACTCAAACCATCCTCATAATCACTGATTGAATCTTGTATACAGGAGGCACTTAATGAATATCTGTTACATGAATGAGTAAAAACATGTAGGACAACTCCTAATCATTTTTACCTCAGAGAAGTGGGCTTCCTCCAATTTCTGGGAAGCTGTCTTATATCCCTGAAGGTATCTTAGTTTGGGATCAGACTCTCTGCATTTAATTTTTGCCTAAAATTCCACATGACCATGTTTGAATTTCTAAGCCCCAAAGATTTCATTGAACTCTGCTTACTTTAGATTTGTAATCTATAAAGTAAAACAGGTTGCAGAGGTCCCATGTGGGGTAAAACACATGGGGTTACTTTGAAAGCGATGAGTGCTTTGCAAATCTTTTACTATTATCTTTGTTCTCTCCATCAAGGTCATCCCTACCAAGAACTTTTCCACCTGCCTCAATTCTTGGGAGCACCAATTACTGTTCATTTACCTGTGGTAAGTTTGCAGCAAGAGTATACTTTTTAAAAAAATCTGTCCATGTCTGAGATTCTTAAAGGACAGAATGGCAAATAAGTTGACTTAAGTCCCCATTTCAACCTTGGTATCCAAAGCCAACATCACAAAAGAATCATAGTCCAAGTTCTTATGTGCTCAAAGGTGGTCTCACCAGCTTTATGAACACAGTGCCACAGGCAGACCCCTAATTGAATGGCACTGACCTTTCAACAGAACCTATTTGCCATCTCTGATAAATAAATCTATATAAATATGCATACATTAGATTTGGGTTTGGTGCCTATTTCTCAGATATATGTGTGAAGGATATGTGGGCTCTGAATGTTTTATAGATGCATGTATTATATGTGAGATGATATTGGGTATAAAATGTGTTTGCGTGTGTGTGTGTGTGTGTGTGTGTGTGTGTGTGTAAGTTCATGGTAATGTGTAAAATAAAGAGAAATGAAGGGAGTATTAAGTACTTATTTTTAGGTGAGGTGATAACATTAAAAATTCACAATAAAATTTTCTGAAGAATTCTGAAGAATAATATGAATGTAATGAAAGTATCCCAGCTGTCAGCCTTTCAGCTCCAAGTACCGGAATCAGAGTTACTATTTTTTTTTTAATGGGGAGACCAAGCTGGAGCCTGAAATATTTGGATACTTTTTAGCATTGCAAAAAACTGGATATTATAACTAAATGAAATCCTAATTTAGTTCCCTTGTGGTATAAAAATCAGTAGACTTGGGGGTGATCCAAGATGGCGGCCTAGAGGGAGACTGCACCCCCTGTCGCTCCAGAACCCAGGAGTTAAGAAGGGGAGGCATTGAGAGACTCGGACTGAAATAGAGCCACGGGTGAGTCTGCCCACTGGGTAAAGCTCAGCCCGGGTGGCAGGCCCAGATAGAGGTGGCTTATCGGAGCCGGGCAGGGCAGCTAGAGTCATCCACAGGCAGCCCTGCGCACTCCGGCGGTGGGCCCGCTCACACAGCCAGCTTCTCCAGGTTCTCGGAACGGAACTGGCCCGCTGGTGAGAGCCTTTCTGACCAGAACAAGCTCCGAGTCCCGGAGCCAGTGCAGCTCAGCGTACTCTGGCACGCAAGCAGATTCAGGGTCCAGACAGGGCAGCCAGAGACTTCCCCAAGTAGTCTGGACCCCTGCGGTGGGAGGTGCCGTTCAAGGCTAGCCTCTCGGAGCTGACCGCCCAGTGAGAGACTTTCTACATAGAACCAGCCACAAGCCCCCGAACCAACGGAGAGCCTCGATCCGCAAACAGCCTCTGGGATCAGGGCAGGGCAGCCAGACACCTCTTCAGGCGGCTCTGCCCACTCCGGCTGCAGGCTCTCTTCTCGGGGCGATCCAAGATGGCGGCCTAGAGGGAGACTGCACCCCCTGTCGCTCCAGAACCCAGGAGTTAAGAAGGGGAGGCATTGAGAGACTGGGACTGAAATAGAGCCACGGGTGAGTCTGCCCACTGGGTAAAGCTCAGCCCGGGGGGCAGGCCCAGATAGAGGTGGCTTATTGGAGCCGGGCAGGGCAGCTAGAGTCTTCCCAAGGTAGCCTTCCACACTCCGGCAGTGAGCTCCGCCCACACGGCCAGCTGCACGGTGCAGGCCCACAGTGAGAGCATTTCAGCACAGAGCCAGTTCCAAATCGTGGAACCAGTAGGGGGCTAGGGGCAGTTTTCTTCGGATACGCTGCTTTATCAGATTCCTCCAAGACATCAGGCTACTGAAGGCTGGGAGGTGATACACTGGAAATCTACCGGGACACTATAAGCCAATAGCGGAAAACTGCAATATCTCAGGGTCCCACTGACAACTGACCAATATGAGAAAACAAGGGAAGAAAATGTCCCAAACAAACCTAGATACTACATCAATAAAACCCAATGACAGCACAGCAGAAGAAATGTCAGAAAGGGAGTTCAGAATGTACGTAATTAAAACAATCAGGGAAGCAAATGAGGAGATGAAAGAGCAAATGCAGGCATTGAAGAAGGAGATGAAAGAGCAAATGCAGGCATTAAATGATCGCACCAATCAACAGTTAAAAGACCAAATACGGGAAGCAAGAGATCATTTCAATAAAGAGTTAGAGATACTGAAAAAAACCAAACTGAAATACTTGAAGGAAACAATAAACCAAGTTAAAAACTCCATAGAAAGCATAACCAATAGAATGGAGCACCTGGAAGACAGAACCTCAGACATTGAAGACAAATTATTTAACCTTGAAAGCAAAGTTGGCCAAACAGAAAAGATGGTAAGAAATCATGAACAGAATATACAAGAATTATGGGATATCATGAAAAGGCCAAATTTAAGAATTATTGGGATTGAGGAAGGCTTAGAGAAACAAACCAAAGGAATGAACAATCTATTCAATGAAATAATAACAGAAAATTTCCCAAATCTGAAGAATGAAATGGAAAACCAAATACAAGAGGCTTATAGAACTCCAAACATACAAAATTACACCAGACCCACACCAAGGCACATTATTATGAAAATACCTAACATACAAAATAAAGACAGAATTTTAAAGGCCGCGAGAGAAAAGAATCAAATTACATTCAGAGGGAAACCAATAAGAATATCAGCAGATTTTTCAATCCAGACCCTAAAAGCCAGAAGGGCCTGGAACAACATTTACCAAGCCCTGAAAGAAAATGGATGCCAACCAAGAATCTTATACCCAGCAAAACTTACCTTCAAATTTGACGATGAAATAAGATCCTTCCATGATAAACAAAAGCTAAAGGAATTTACAAAAAGAAAGCCAGCATTACAGAACATTCTCAGCAAAATATTCCATGAGGAAGAGATGAAAAACAATGATGCAAATCAGCAACAGGAGGCGCTAGCCTAAAGGAATAGCCAAATAAAGGAGAAACCAAATCATGTCAAAAACAAATATGAGTCAATTGACTGGGAATATAAATCGTATCACAATAATAACCCTGAATGTTAATGGCCTGAATTCATCAATCAAAAGACACAGACTGGCAGATTGGATTAAAAAGAAAAATCCAACAACATGCTGCCTGCAAGAGACTCACCTCATAGAAAGAGACACCCATAGACTAAAGGTGAAAGGATGGGGAAAAACATACCATGCACACGGACACAGCAAAAAAGCTGGAGTATCCATCCTCATCTCAGATAATGTGGACTTCAAACCAAAACTAGTCAGAAGGGATAAAGAAGGACATTACATGCTGCTTAAGGGAAGCATAAATCAGCAAGACATAACAATCATAAATATCTATGCCCCGAACATTGGCTCATCCACGTACGTCAAACAAATCCTTCTCAATTCCAGAAATCAAATAGACCACAACACAATCATACTAGGCGATTTTAACACACCTCTCTCACCACTGGATAGATCGTCCAAACAAAAATTGAATAAAGAAACTATAGATCTCAACAACACAATCAGCAATTTAGAGTTAACAGACATATATAGAATATACCATCCAACAAAGAACGAATACACTTTCTTCTCAACAGCACATGGATCCTTCTCTAAAATAGACCATATTTTATGCCACAAAGCTACTGTTAGCAAATACAAGAAGATAGAGATACTACCTTGTACTCTATCAGATCATAATGGATTGAAATTAGAAATAAATGACAGAATAAAAAACAGAAACTTCTCCAATACTTGGAGACTAAATAATACACTATTATACGATGAATGGATAGCAGAAGACATCAGGAGGGAAATAAAAAAATTCTTAGAAGTAAACGAGAACAAAGACACATCATATCAAAATCTCTGGGACACTATGAAAGCAGTACTTAGAGGAAGATTTATTTCATGGGGTGCATTCAAAAAAAGAAGTAGAAATCAACAAATAAATGACTTAACACTACAGCTCAAAGCGCTAGAAAAAGAAGAGCAGACCAATACCAAAAGTAGTAGAAGACAGGAAATAGTTAAAATCAGAGCCAAAATCAACGAAATCGAAACAAAAGAAACAATCGGAAAAATTAACAAAATAAATAGTTGGTTCTTTGAAAAAATAAATAAAATTGATAAACCCTTAGCCATACTAACAAAGAGAAAGAGGGAGAAAACTCAAATTACTAAAATTCGGAATGAACAAGGAAACATCACAACAGACACGAGTGAAATACAAAACATAATTAGAAGCTATTTCGAAAATCTATACTCCAACAAAACAGAAAACCTCGAAGACATCAACAAATTTCTAGAGACATATGAACTACCTAAACTGAACGAGGAGGACATACACAACCTAAATAAACCAATTTCAAGCAATGAAATAGAAGAGGTCATCAAAAGCCTACCAACAAAGAAAAGTCCAGGACCAGATGGGTTCTCAGCCGAGTTCTACAAAACCTTTAAAGAAGAGCTCATTCCAATACTCCTCAAACTATTCCATGAAATAGAAGAGGAGGGAACCCTCCCAAACTCGTTCTATGAAGCCAATATCACCCTGATACCTAAACCAGACAGAGACACATCGAGGAAGGAAAATTTCAGACCAATATCCTTAATGAACATCGATGCAAAAATTCTCAACAAAATTTTAGCAAATCGCATACAAATATATATTAAAAAGATAGTGCACCACGATCAAGTGGGTTTTATCCCAGGGATGCAAGGTTGGTTCAACATTCGGAAATCAATAAATGTCATTCATCATATCAACAGACTTAAAGTTAAGAATCACATGATTATTTCAATAGATGCAGAAAAAGCATTTGATACAATACAGCATCCCTTCATGCTCAAAACACTAGAAAAAATTGGGGTAGTGGGAACATTCCTAAACATTATAAAGGCAATCTACGCTAAGCCCATGGCTAATATCATTCTAAATGGTGAAAAACTGAAAGCGTTCCCCCTAAAAACTGGAACAAGGCAGGGATGCCCTCTTTCACCGCTCCTATTCAACATCGTCCTTGAGACTCTAGCCAGAGCAATCAGACAAACCAAAGAAATTAAAGGGATACAAATAGGAAAAGAAGAACTCAAACTATCCCTGTTCGCTGATGACATGATTATATATTTAGAGGAACCTGGAAATTCCACCAGAAAACTTTTAGAACTCATAAGTGAATTCAGTAAAGTAGCAGGTTACAAGATCAATGCTCATAAATCCAATGCATTTTTATACATAAGTGATGAATCTTCAGAAAGAGAAATTAGGAAAACTACCCCATTCACAATAGCATCGAAAAAAATAAAATACTTGGGAATCAATCTCACAAAAGAGGTGAAAGACCTCTACAATGAGAACTACAGAACACTAAAGAAAGAAATTCAAGAAAACCTTAGAAGATGGAAAGATCTCCCATGTTCCTGGATAGGCAGAATTAATATCGTCAAAATGGCTATACTACCTAAAGTGCTATACAGATTCAATGCAATTCCAATTAAAATCCCAATGATGTACCTTGCAGAAATAGAGCAAGCAATTATGAAATTCATCTGGAAGAATAAAAAACCTAGAATAGCTAAAGCAATCCTCAGTAGCAAGAGCGAAGCAGGGGGTATTGCAATACCAGATCTTCAACTCTACTATAAAGCAATAGTAACAAAAACGGCATGGTATTGGTACCAAAATAGACAGGTAGATCAATGGTACAGAATAGAGGACATGGACACAAACCCAAATAAATACAATTTTCTCATACGAGACAAAGGTTCCAACAATATGCAATGGAGAAAAGATAGCCTCTTCAACAAATGGTGCTGGGAAAACTGGAAAACCATATGCAATAGAATGAAATTAAACCCCTATCTCTCACCCTACACAAAACTCAACTCAAAATGGATCAAGGACCTTGGAATCAGACCAGAGACCCTGCATCTTATAGAAGAAAAAGTAGGTCCAAATCTTCAACTTGTTGGCTTAGGATCAGACTTCCTTAACAGGACTCCCATAGCACAAGAAATAAAAGCAAGAATCAACAACTGGGATAGATTCAAACTTAAAAGCTTTCTCTCAGCAAAGGAAACTATCAGAAATGTGAAGAGAGAGCCTACAGAGTGGGAGAATATTTTTGCCAACCATACCTCAGATAGAGCGCTAATTTCCAGAATCTATAAAGAACTCAAAAAACTCTACACGAAGAATACAAATAATCCAATCAACAAATGGGCTAAGGAAATGGACACTGCACAGAAGAAGATGTACAAGTAATCAACAGATATATGAAAAAAATGTTCAACATCCCTAGTAATAAGAGAAATGCAAATCAAAACTACCCTAAGATTTCATCTCACCCCAATTAGATTGGCGATTATCAAGAATACAAGCAACAATAGGTGTTGGCGAGGATGTGGTGAAAAAGGAACACTCATACATTGCTGGTGGGGTTGCAAATTAGTGCAGCCACTCTGGAAAGCAGTGTGGAGATTCCTCAGAAAGCTTGGAAAGGAAACACCATTTGACCCAGCTATCCCACTCCTTGGTCTATACCCAAAGGACTTAAAATCAGCATACTACAGAGATACAGCCACATCAATGTTCATTGCTGCTCAATTCACCATAGCCAGATTGTGGAACCAACCTAGATGCCCTTCAGTTGATGAATGGATAAAGAAACTGTGCCATATTTATACAATGGAATATTACTCCGCAATGAAGAATGATAAAATTATGGCATTTGTAGGCAAATGGTCGAAATTGGAGAATATCATGCTAAGTGAGATAAGCCAATCTCAAAAAACTAAAGGACGAATGATCTCGCTGATAAGCGGATGAGGACATATAATGGGGGTGGGAGGGGTTAGCATTAGGTTTAGGGTTAGGTTTAGAGTTAGGCTAAGGAGAGCGGTAAGAATGAAGGAAAGAAGGACTGTATAAAGGGAAAAGGGTGGGAGGGGTGGGGGGGAAGGAAAAAAAAGAAACATCATTACCCTATGTAAACGTAAAAAATAAAAAAAAAAAAATCAGTAGACTTTTTGAATAATGACTCAGACATATCCCTTAGAGTCTTTCTCAAATATTGCATATGCTAATTGAATTTTATCTTTTGAAAAAGAATCGATCTGCTTATAGACCATCCTCCAATATGCTAGAAAGTGCTAGATGCTAAACGTACAAAATTCTGGATCTTCCAAAGAATAGATTTAGTGCTTTTCCTATATGCTCCATAGCACTTTTAATTTCCACTAACAAAATATGTATCATATTTTGCTATAATTGCTGGAAACCCCAACTGAAGTATAGACTCTTGAAGGATAGGATTGAGTGATTATCTGTGCTTCTATTGGTTAAAACAGGAATTAGCAAACCTTTTCTGTAAAAGGTGAGATACTAAACATTTTAGCCAAATAGGGTTAATCACAGCTACTCTCCTTACCATTATAGTGTGAAAGCAGCCACAGACAATGAGAAAATGAATGGACATGACTGTGTTCTACTAAAACTTTATTTATAAAAGCAGGCAATAGGTTAAAACATTTCTATTGTGTTTTGCCATATGATAAGTGCTCAAAAGATTTTTATTAGTAGTAGTGGTATGCTAGTTCTGTTGAATGAATAAATGAAAAGCCTTTTGGAATATAGTATTTGCTTTTATGCATCCTACATTCTAGTAGAAATTAAAACAATTGGACTTTAGTAGGAAAATCCTGTGATGAACCATGGACAGTGTATTCTGGAAAGCCCTGAGGACTGGTATCCTAATCAAAACAGGGAGGGAATTAAAAAAGGCTTCCTGGAAGAGGTAGATTTTGAGTTCTGTTTCTAAGAAGGATTAGGAGTTAATATGCTTACAATGAGAGGTAGAAGGGGTATTCTAGGCAGCAGGTATGTCACTGAGTACAAAAGCAAAAAGGCAGGTACAGAACTTCATGACACAATTGCAAGAAGCGTGGTATGGGAATTTTAACTATGGAATATGGTTTTGCCATTTATTTCCTTGATCTGTGTTCTAATCTCTATTTTCCTTTGAGACCAATGCAATTATTGTCTTTTTTCTCTTAATAGTCTCTGACCTTTTAGCTTAGTAGATAAACATGTACAAGAGTCTCCTACATTTAAAATTACCATTTCCATTTGTGCTATCACCACCACCACCACCACCACCACCACCATGACCTCGACCACCATCACCTTGACCAACACCACCACCTCAATCATCAGCTGCACCACCAGCTCCACTGCCACTAGCTTCTCTATCATCTATTCTGCTACCTCCACCTTCTTTACAGCTTCTTCACCACTATCCTTACCACCCAAGGACCACAGCCTTCACATCACCTTTACCATCCTCTTTGCAGCCTCCTTTGGCACCTCCATTGTCAATGTCATTGTATCCATGAGATCTTCCTTTTGTTTTCTGTCCCTCTAAAGCAGTCATGACAAATATCCTGTTTTACAGAATACTTCTTGAAAGAGTGATATGCCCTTGTTTTTGCTCAGTCAGCTACAATCTGGTTGCTATTCTCATCACTTAATGGAAATTATTTGAAATAAAGTCACTACTTGCCATATCACCACCTTTCCTTTTAACTTACTTGATCTTTCTGTGACTTTTGATTCTGTTTTCTACTTCCTCCTTAAAATTTTCTTTCTTTGAGTTTTATAGTACTAAAAACTTCTGATTACGTCCTCATTTTTCTGTCCTCTCCTTTTTGAGTCTTCCCTAAGGACCAACCATGATCCAGGTATTCCGTGAGTGTGAAAGTTTTCCTTGGTTGTCTGCTGAGCTCACAATCTTTAGGATACTGTGAATGTAACCTTTTATAGTCAATTCTTATATCCAATGAGTAAGAGTGAAGGAATTTGCTGAGGATGGGTTAGAAGACTTGAGTAAGAGGTGGAAGTTGGCAAAACTGCTGAGGGAAAGGGGAAAAATGCTGAACAAGATCGGTTGGACAAGGAGGTTGAGGTCTGGACCCTTAGATTTGTCAGATTTTTTTTTTTTTTTTGGCGGTGGGGTGGGTTACCAGGGATTGAACTCAGGGGCACTCAATCACTGAGCCACAATCCTAGCCCTTGTTTGTATTTTATTTAGAGACAAGGTCTCACTGAGTTTGCTTTGCATCTCGCTGTTACTGAGGCTGGCTTTGAACTTATGATTCTTCTGCTTCAGTTTCCCAAGCCTCTGGGATTACAGTTGAGCACCATCTCGCGGCAGATTTGTAGTGTCTTGACTACACAGTTGTAGACTTTTTCCAGCATCCTAAGAGTATAAAAAAAATTGAATAGGTAGAGACATGACTAGAAAAAGGATAAAATCTGTAAACACTTCTTTTACAGTCTTCTCCAGAACTCTTCCATAACTGACCATTATATCATTAAAAAGTTAGAAGGCATAGCAATTAAAAAACGTTATCCCTAACTATTTCATAGTTGGATCAATATGTTTTTCTAGTTTGATGTGGTAATGATTTATTTTACCCATATTCATTTTCAAATGTTTGTAAGTTTAGATTTATTATTTAAATTAAGATAGTATAAAGTTAGATTTGTCTAGAACCCTTAACCTACTTTTATAGAGTTTCTTGGGATGATTTATCAACAATACCTGGAACAGGCAAAATAAATTTTATCTAAATATTCGGAGCTGTATCCATTCCCCTACTCTCCTTATATTTCTAAGACTAAAGGTCAAAAGCAGTTCATTTTTTAAAAAAAATATTTATTTTTTAATTTTTTTATAGACTGTATTTTGATTCATTGTACACAAATGGGGTACATCATTTCATTTACATGGTTGTATATGATGTAGATTCATACCATTTGTGTAATCATACATGTGCGTAGGGTAATGATATCTGTCTCATTCCAGGATTTTTCATACCCCCCTCCCTCTCATTTCCTTCTACATAATCTAAAGTTCCTCCATTCTTCTCTCACTCCCCACACTCCGACCCCATTATATATTTAACCAGATTGTTATTTCACTGTGGATGGGCAAGTGCATGGCTGAATTCATATGTTATTTGGTATTCTATTTCATCTTCCAGTTTCTGTTTCAGAGTCTTGGATATATTACTTGAAATTATTTCTTCAGAGAAAATTATATTTTGGATAAATTACAAACATTTTAATATGGTCTTCCATCAGAGATTCCCCTTTCTATCCCTGTGGCTTAATTTTGCATTATTTCTGACTGCACACCATATGCTCCAGCCATAATGAATTACTTCCAAATCCTCAAACATGCCCTCCTTTCCTTCCCATCTTGTCTTTGTACATCTATTCATTTGCAGTGGGACCCATTCTCCCCTAACTCATTCTTGTGAATTTGCTAAGACTCCCCTTCACCCTAAAGTTAACTACATCATAGGACTTAAATGCATCATATTGCAATAATTCTATCTTTGTTGCCTCCATTAGACAATATAATCACTGGGGTCTCTGTTTTCATCCTGGTATACCTAGTGCCTAGCACAGGGCTTGACAGTTGAAGGCGTTCTGTAATTGTTATTTGGTTGAATAAATGACTGGATGAATGAATGAATGAAATTACTCTGTGAGTTGCACTTTTCTTTTTAAACCATGTTATAGTCTTACATTTTTTCAGGTACTTTTCATAGTCTCTTAAATATAAACTTCTGTTTTAGTAATATTTAGCATAAATATTATTTCAATTAGTTTTATGTCTTTGTGGTTGGCTAACATTATTCACCAGAGATCTTATGCTATTCTTGTTCTCTCATAAACGTCACCTTCTCCATCTTCATCCTTTTGCTTGCTCTCATCTACAAGCCTAGACTGGTTCCTGCGGGAGCAGGAAATGTTTAAGAAGCTTCTTGCCAGGGACTAAAGATTGCCTTGGAAGCAAGTGCTCCCTTTTCCTGGTTCCTGGCATCTTTTCTTCTGCTCTTCTTATTTGTAGATCATCTGGTTCCTGCTGACCTGCCTGAGTTTTTGGCCCTCTGCCTTGTCTTCCAGCTTTGGGAAACTCCAGTTCATCTCTGCCTTCTTATCTCTCATTCGCCTGCTATGTGTTCTGACCTTCCACGTAATCATTAAATTTTCCATTTCTTCTTGGTTTCTGACTAAGGGCAACATCATGAACTTTGACTCATTTGTGTGTTTGAATTCTATATTGAGAAATATTGTTACTGTTTCATCACCTCATCTGGATCCCTCCCTCTGAATATGCCTTAGTTTTACCCGTCTTAAATGTATGCATTATCAAATTAATCTATAGGTATGGCTCTGACATATTTCTTTCAAACTAGGATGTTATACATCTCTCCTTATATAATGACTATGGAAGCTGAGGTACAGAGGTTTATAAACTCCATTGTTATTTATAGATATATAAGCAAAAGATACCATAATAAATCTGGAAGCAATGTCTAATCTATCACATACTAAATAAGTACTAAATCTTTGAAAATGCAGATGGTAAAATAAATAGTTACCACATTGAACAAGAAGGATATATTGATCCAACTACAAAATAGTTAGAGATAAAGTGTTCTTTAATTGCTACGCCTTTTAAATTGTGCTTGTGCAAGATAATCAGAATTATCTTGGAACCTAAAGTGCAGTAGGACCAATGCAGGTGCTTGGACTCTACCACAGAACTCCTGAGCTCCTGAATCATAATCTTGAGGTAGGTTCTTGACATGTTTATTTTCTAAAGTTTATGAATTCATTTGCATGGACAGCATGGGTTGAGTTGGTCAACTTCTGAACTAATGATTACCTTAAATGTTTTCCATTTGATGTGACAATGAGTATCCCAAATGTTAGAAGACTAATAAAAGCCAATATTTATTCATTGCTACCTGTATGCATGATGCTAAGTCCTCTGCATCTAGTTCCTCCTTTAATTAATCTTCAAGTCAACACCAGCTAGATGCTACCCTCATAGAGGTTGATTAAACTCAAAAGTTGAAAGAGGTTAAGTTACTGACCAAAGGTTACACAGCTAATTGCAGAATAGGAATATAAATCCAAGACTTTCTTATGCTTAAACCTCATGGTATATGACACAGAAATAGCTCAATAATCATATGTCAGCATAAGCAGTATATTGTACCTCTATTAAAATCTTTCACTTACTAATAGAGTTAATATGTTCAAAGCAAATCTGATTATCTTATTACTCTGCTTGAGGATTCCTACAGTTTCTTTCTTGACCAAAAGACAAAGTTAATTTTCCTTGTCATGGTATTGGAACCCATCTTTCAATTCCTCTTGAGTTCTGTCTCCCTCACCATTTCCTCTATCATGCTGAATTTCCCTCCATTATTGTAATAAAACAAAATGAAACAACGAAATGCCTTTATGTTGGGATTTGAGAGTCATTTGAGGAGGGCATTAGTTCTTTTCTGATTTGGAAGCAATTAAAAAAAGGCATAAAATTGAAGGATCAGCCAGTTGCAGTGGTGCATGCCTATGATTCCAGCAATCTGGGAGTATCATAAGTTCCAGGTCAGCTTGGGCAACTTACTAAGACACTCAAATAAAACAAAACAAAACAAAAACAAAAACAAAAAACAAAAACAAAAAAACATAAAATGGGCTGGGGCTGTATCTCAGTGGTAAAGTGCCCCTGGGTTCAATCCCTTGCACCAAAAAAGAGAGAGAGAAAAAAGGACAGTGGATATGGATCAGTGGTAGAGCCCTTGCATTTGTTCCTCAGTACTGCAAAATATAAATAAAAAAACTTAATTAATTTTTAAAAGTCAAGGATCAAAAAAATCCACATTATTATTATTATTATTATTTTTTATTGTAAACAAATGGGATACATGTTGTTTGTACATGGAGTAAAGGTGTACCATTTGTGTAATCATAAATTTACATAGGGTGATGTTGTTTGAATCATTCTGTTATTTTTTTCCCTTCCCCACACCCCTCCAACCCCTCTTTTCCCTCTATACAGTCCTTCCTCCATTCTTGCCCCGCTCCTTAACCCTAACTCTAACCCTAACACTAACCCCTCCCACCCCCCATTATGTGTCATCATCCACTAATCAGCGAGATCATTCATCCTTTGGTTTTTTGAGATTGGCTTATCTCACTTAGCATGATATTCTCCAATTTCATCCATTTGCCTGCAAATGCCATAATTTTATCATTCTTTATGACTGAGTAATATTCCATTGTATATATATATATATATACCACAGTTTCTTTATCCATTCATCAATTGAAGGGAATCTAGGTTGGTTCCACAATCTGGCTATTGTGAATTGAGCAGCTATGAACATTGATGTGACTGTATCTCTGTAGTATGCTGATTTTAAGTCCTTTGGGTATAGGCCAAGGAGTGGGATAGCTGGGTCAAATGGTGGTTCCATTCCAAGTTTTCTAAGGAATCTCCACATTGCTTTCCAGAGTGGCTGCACTAATTTGCAACCCCACCAGCAATGTATGAGTGTACCTTTCTCCCCACATCCTTGCCAACACCTGTTGTTGCTTGTATTCTTGATAATCGCCATTCTAATTGGGGTGAGATGGAATCTTAGGGTAGTTTTGATTTGCATTTCTCTTACTACTAGAGATGTTGAATATTTTTCCATATGTTTGTTGATTGCTTGTAGATCTTCTTCTGTGAAGTGTCTGTTCATTTCCTTAGCCCATTTGTCCATTGGGTTATTTGCATTCGAGTTTTTTTGAGTTCTTTATAGATTCTGGAGATTAGTGCTCTATCTGAAGTATGATTGGCAAAGATTTTCTCCCATCTGTAGGCTCTTTCTTTGCATTGCTGATAGTTTCCTTTGCTGAGAGAAAGCTTTTTAGTTTGAATCTATCCCAGTTATTGATTCTTGCTTTTATTTCTTGTGCTATGAGAGTCCTGTTGAGGAAGTCTGGTCCTAAGCCGACATGTTAAGATCTGGACCTACTTTTTCTTCTGTAATCTGCAGGGTCTCTGGTCTGATTCTGAGGTCCTTAATCCATGTTGAGTTTAGTTTTGTGCACGGTGAGAGATATGGGTTTAGTTTCATTCTGTTGCATATGGATTTCCAATTCTCCCAGCACCATTTGTTGAAGAGGCTATCTTTTCTCCATTGCATATTTTTGACCCCTTTGTCTAGTATGAGAAAATTGTATTTACTTGGGTTTGTTTCCGTGTCCTCTATTCTGTACCATTGATCTACCTTTCTATTTTGGTACCAATACCATGCCATTTTTGTTACTATTGCTTTGTAGTAGAGTTGAAGATCTGGTATTGCGATACCCCCTGCTTCACTCTTTCTGCTAAGGATTGCTTTAGTTATTCTGGGTTTCTTATTCTTCCAGATGAATTTCATAATTGCTTGCTCTATTTCTGTAAGGTACATCATTGGGATTTTAATTGGAATTGCATTGAATCTGTATAGCACTTTTGGTAGTATGGCCATTTTGACAATATTAGTTCTGCCTATCCAAGAACATGAGAGATCTTTCCATCTTCTAAGGTTTTCTTTAATTTCTTTCTTTAGTGTTCTGTAGTTCTCATTGTAGAGGTCTTTCACCTCTTTTGTTAGATTGATTCCCAGGTATTTTATTTTTTTCGAGGCTATTGTGAATGGGGTAGTTTTCCTAACTTCTCTTTCTGAAGACTCATCACTTATGTATAAAAATGCATTGGATTTATGAGCATTGATCATGTAACCTGCTACATTACTGAATTCACTTTTGAGTTCTAAAATTTTCTGGTGGAATTTCCAGGTTTCTCTAAATATATAATCATGTCATCAGCGAACAGGGATAGTTTGAGTTCTTCTTTTCCTATTCGTATCCCTTTAATTTCTTTGTTCTGTCTAATTGCTCTGGCTAGAGTTTCAAGGATGGTTTTGAATAGAAGTGGTGAAAGAGGGCATCCCTGCCTTGTTCCAGTTTTTAGGGGGAATGCTTTCAGTTTTTCACCATTTAGAATGATATTAGCCATGGACTTAGCATAGATGGCCTTTACAATGTTAAGGAATGTTCCCACTATCCCAATCTTTTCTAGTGTTTTGAGCATGAAGGGGTGCTGTATTTTATCAAATGCTTTTTCTGCATCTATTGAAATAATCATGTGATTCTTGACTTTAAGTCTATTGATATGGTGAATGACATTTATTGATTTCCAGATGTTGAACCAACCTTGCATCCCTGGAATGAAACCCACTTGATCATGGTGCACTATCTTTTTAATATATTTTTGTATGCAATTTGCTAAAATTTTATTGAGAATTTTTGTGTCGATGTTCATTAAGGATTTTGGTCTGAAATTTTCTTTCCTCAATGTGTCTCTGTCTGGTTTAGGTATCAGGGTAATATTCGCTTCATTGAATGAGTTTGGGAGGGTTCCCTCCTCTTCTATTTCATGGAATACTTTGAGGAGTATTGGAATGAGCTGTTCTTTAAAGGTTTTGTAGAACTTGGCTGAGAACCCATCTGGTCCTGGACTTTTCTTTGTTGGTAGGCTTTTGATGACTTCTTCTATTTCATTAGTTGAAATTGATCTATTTAAATTGTGTATGTCCTTCTCGTTCAGTTTAGGCAATTCATATGTCTCTAGAAATCTGTTGATGTCTTCGAAATTTTCTATTTTGTTGGAGTATAGATTTTCAAAATAGCTTCTAATTATGTTTTGTATTTCAATTGTGTCTGTTGTGATATTTCCTTGTTCATTCCGAATTTTAGTGATTTGGGTTTTCTCTCATCTTCTCTTTGTTATTGTGGCTAAAGGTTTATCAATTTTGTTTATTTTTTTTGAAGAACCAACTATTTATTTTGTCAATTTTTTGTATTGTTTCTTTTGTTTCAATTTCGTTGATTTCAACTCTCAGTTTAACTATTTCCTGTCTTCTACTACTTTTGGTGTTAGTCTGTTCTTCTTTTTCTAGGGCTTTGAGCTGTAGTGTTAGGTCATTTATTTGTTGAGTTTTACTTCTTTTATTGAATGTGCTCCATGAAATAAATTTTCCTCTAAGTACTGCTTTCATAGTGTCCCAGAGATTTTGATATGATGTTTCTTTATTCTCATTTACCTCTAAGAATTTTTTAATTTCCTTCCTAATATATTCTGTAATCCATTCATAATATTATATATTCATATAATAGCATATTGTTTAATCTCCAGGTGTTGTAGTAGTTTCTGTTTTTTACTCTTTCATTTATTTCTAATTTCAATCCATTATGATCTGATAGAATACAAGGTAGTGTCTCTATCTTCTTGTATTTTCTAACATTAGCTTTGTGGCATAATATATGGTCTATTTTAGAGAGTGATCCATGTGCTGCTGAGAAGAAAGTGTATTCTCGCTCTTGGTTGGATGGTATATTCTATAAATGTCCGTTAAGTCTAAATTATTGATTGTGTTATTGAGATCTATGGTTTCTTTGTTCAATTTTTGTTTGGAAGATCTGTCCAATGGTGAGAGAGGCGTGTTAAAATCACCTAGTATTATTGTGTTATGGTCTATTTGGTTTCTGAAATTGAGAAGGATTTGTTTGACATACATGGATGAGCCACCATTTGGGGCATAGATGTTTATGATTGTTATGTCTTTCTGATTTATGCTTCTCTTAAGCAGTATGTAATGTCCTTCTTTATCTCTTCTGACTAACTTTGGCTTGAAGTCCATATTATCTGAAATGAGAATGCATACCCCAGCTTTTTTGCTGAGTCCATGTGCATGGTATGTTTTCTCCATCCTTTCACCTTTAGTCTATGGGTTTCTGTTTCTATGAGGTGAGTCTCTTGCAGGCAACATATTGTTGGATCTTTCTTTTTAATCCAATCTGCCAGTCTATGTCTTTTGATTGATGAGTTGGGGCCATTAACATTCAGGGTTATTATTGAGATATGATTTGTATTCCCGGTCATTTGGTTCATTTTTAAAAAAATTTGTTATTTATTTTTTTTTGACATGACTTGGTTCCTCCTTTATGTAACAATTCCTTTAGGATAATTCCTCCCTTTGCTTATTTGCTTCTTTGTTTTTCATCTGTTCCTCATGGAATATTTTGCTGAGAATGTTCTGTAATGCTGACTTTCTTTTTGTAAATTCTTTTAGCTTTTGTTTATCATGGAAGGACTTTATTTCATCATCAAATTTGAAGGTAAGTTTTGCTGGGTATAAGATTCTTGGTTGGCATCCATTTTCTTTCAGGCCTTGAAAAATGTTGTTCCAGGCCCTTCTAGCTTTTAGGGTCTGGATTGAAAAATCTGCTGATATCCGTATTGGTTTCCCCCTGAATGTAATTTGGTTCTTTTCTCTCACAGCCTTTAAAATTCTGTCTTTATTTTGTATGTTCAGTATTTTCATTATAATGTGCCTTGGTGTGGGTCTGTTGTAATTTTGTGTATTTGGAGTCCTATAAGCCTCTTGAACTTGATTTTCCATTTCATTCTTCAGATTTGGGAAATTTTCTGATATTATTTCATTGAAGAGATTGTTCATTCCTTTGGTTTGTTTCTCTAAGCCTTCCTCAATCCCAATAATTCTTAAATTTGGCCTTTTCATGATATCCCATAGTTCTTGGAGATTCTTTTCATGATTTCTTACCATCTTCTCTGTTTTGGTCAACTTTGTTTTCAAGGTTAAATATTTTTTCTTCAATATCTGAGGTTCTGTCTCCCCGGTGTTCTATCCTATTGGTTGTGCTTTCTATGGAGTTCTTAATTTGGTTTATTGTTTCCTTCATTTCAAGGATTTCTGTTTTTTTTTTTTTCAATATCTCTAACTCTTTATTGAAATGATCTCTTGCTTCCTGTATTTGCTCTTTTAACTGTCGATTGGTGCGATCATTCAATGCCTGCATTTGCTCTTTCATCTCATCATTCAATGCCTGCATTTGCTGTTTCATCTCATCGTTTGCTTCCCTGGTTGTTTTAATTATGTACATTCTGAACTCCCTTTCTGACATTTCTTCTGCTGTGCTGTCATTGGGTTTTATTGATATAGTATCTAGATTTGTTTGGGGCATTTTCTTCCCTTGTTTTCTCATATTGTTCAGGTATCAGTGGACCACTGAGATATTGCAGATTTCCTCTATTGACTTACAATGTCCCTGAAGATTTCTAGTATGTCTCCTCTTAGCCTTCAGTAGCCTGAAGTCTTGTAGGAAGTTAGTAATGCGGTGCTGCCTCTCTAGGGGTGGTGGCCTTCAGGTGAAGTATATTCCCTGCTAGTGGGTAGAGGTGCCTCCGCTTGTTGACCAGTGGTCATCCAAAGGGAAACTAGGCTGCGGCCTGAGGCAAGGCCTGTTTGGGCCTGTGTCTCTGGTTTTACTGTCCTTGTGGGAAAACCTCACTTGGCAGGGAAGACTCACCTGGTGGGGAGGTCTTGCTGGTCAGTTCCCCTCCTAGAGGTTCCCCTCAATCCACAACTACTGCCTGGGCTGGGCTGTCTTCCTCTGCAACATTCCCAGGGGCCCAGACCTACCTCCTGGGCCTGGGAGCCTCACCCTTTGCAAATGAGTCTCCTTAGGCTGCCTCTCCTCAGAGAATTTGCCCACAGTCCTGGAACCTTCGCTTTGCCCCTCAGCTTGTCTCTGTGCAACTCTTCCACCAAGAAGCCGCCTAGGTCCTGGGACCCTGCTCTGCACCTAATCGCCTGGCTATGCGGTCCCTCCTCTGAGCAGCCACCTGGAGCCCCGTACGGTCGCTCTGAGTCCCAGCGACCCCCCGTACTCCTCTTCCTCCGGGCAGCCACCCGGTGTTCCGGTGAGGTTGCTAGGAGTCCAAGCAACTCATTGTGTACCTCCTCCTCCCGATAACCACTCATAGCCCTAGTGTAGTCACTCTGAGTCCAAGTGACCCGCCGTGCTCCTACTTCTCCTCTGGGCAGCCCACTGGGTGTTCAGGAGCGGTCGCTCTGAGTCCAAGCGACCCGCCGCACACCTCCTCCTCCAGGCAGCCACCTGGAACTCTGGTGCGGCTGCTCGGAGACCAAGCGACCTGCCGCACTCCTCCTCTTCTGGGCAGCCCTCGGTGATCAGGTGTGGTCGCTCTGAGTCCAAACAACTCACCGGGTGCCTCCTCCTCTGGGCAGCCACCCGTAGCCCTGGTGCAGTCACTCCGAGTCCAAGCGACCCACCGCACTCCTCCTCCTCCTCTGGGCAGCCCCCCAGTGTTCAGGAGCAGTGACTCTGAATCCAAACAGCTGGCCACATGGCTCCTCCTCTGGGCAGCCGCCCGGAGCCCCAGCAGGTTGCTCCGAGTCCAAGCGCTGTGCTGAGCGGCCCTCCTCTACGATGCCCCCAGTTGTCCGAGTTCACTGCTTCAGTGGGGGGAGGGGTGTCTCGTTTGGCAACTCTACTTCACAAAGTTCCCTGTGTTCCAGGACTACCGCCCCATCCAGGACGCCTTCCCAACGGGAGAGACTCACCCGGCAGCTTTGAGTTGGTCTCAAGTCTCTCAATATCCCCTCTTCTTGAATCCTGAGTCCTGGAGCGACATGAAATGCAGCCACCCTTTAGTCCGCCATCTTGAAACCTCCAAAATCAACATTATTATAAGTAAAGTGGGATTGGAGCAGAAACTTCAATCCAATGTCCTCCCAAACTGAGCTTGCCCACCTAGTCACAGATGAAGCAGTTGTAATAGGCCTCCCATAGGGAGACTGGGGCACCAGATTTTGGAGCAGTGCTCTGTGGCCTGTGGAAAGTGAACGCAGGGACTGAGACTATTACTGGGATGTCCCCAAAACCATCAATACTGGAAGCATGAGTGGGTGTATGTGGGATGAATGAGATGCAGAGGTGTTCTTTCCATGACCTCTGAAGATTGATGTCTATTTTAATGATCTCAGACAGGGTCTTGGAAACAGGGACTTGAATGATTCTCTCCACTTTTTATGTGCAGTTTTCCTGGCCTTGAATACCTCCACCACAAGCTCAGGTGTTGCTTTTTGGAAATCTTTTAATCAACACATCGTTTCCTCTTTACCCAGTCTTCAGTTCATACCTCCTTTATGATATGCTTATTCTATACATAAATACAAAATATGTATCTGTATTTCTCTTACTTAGAATGATTGAGATTTTCTGAGTCAGGAAAGAAAGCTATCTCATCTGCTCTTGTCACCCACAAAGTTAAGCATGGTGACTGATATGTTCTGTTTACTCATCACAAGCCTTGAGATTGCTCCTCCAAGGTAAGACAGCTCTAAGCTGCCTTGTCCCTATAGAGACAGCCCATAGTTATTCAGATGCTGTGTCTCGAACTAGCACAGAGCTTGATACACAGCACTTGGAACATGACACAATAAAGTTTGAGTGAATGAATTAGTTATAGGAGATGATATCATATGATGATGTTTACTAACTACCATTTGTTTCAAAGTGTTGGACTAAACTCACAGCAAAAGATATGTGTTTTAAGAATGGAAAAAACATGGTAAAATCAATGAAATGTAACTACAAAGCAAAGTATCAAATGAAAACTACTAAATTTGGAGTCTAAGGTTCCACAGATTATACAGGAATAATCTTATAATGTATTCATGTTTTTGAAAGTGTAATTAATATAAAATGCTATATAAGTGATACAAATGGTCATATTTATTTTTTGACCTTAATGTCTAGGAGATTGATACATTTGCAAAATTCACATTTTATTAAATGGAAATGTTAAACTTTTCTTGAATACTTAAGCCATCTTATATTCACAGTTAAACTTTATAATTTTTCTCAAATTCCTTCAGACTGATATTTTATTTGAAAAGTTGAAATTTTTTAGTTTCAAGAAATAAATTCAAACTAGTATATAGTCTCTTTTATGTGGTATTACATGAAATAATCAAATTAAAGAAAATACTGGAATAGAACTCATAGTTTTGTGATATTCATGTGCTTATGACACAATTTCACTTTTCTGGTCCTTGAAATAGTTGGAAACATCAGAGAATACAGCAGGTTTTCATGCTCTATTTTACATCTACCCCCTTTGAAATGGATGGAACCAAATTTATTTTCCTTTCCCCCATGAAAGTCATTATATTTTCCCTTGTATAACAGTAAATGTTTTAACAGACATTAGAATTCTTATTTTTTTGAAGTTAAAAAATGGAAGAGAATGTCAGTAATATTCATAGTAATGTACAATGCTTGGTAAGTGGGAGACAACAGATTAGTGTTGCTAGTGCAGTTATACTAGATTAGTTTTACGTTTTTAGTTCTCTAAGCTCCTAGAGATTAATAACCATGTCCTTTTAACCTTCAATTGCTTTTATCACCTCGTGTTTTTCTGCATGGATGAGATATACTAAATTCTGGTGGATGAGTGAGTAAATTAATGAATAAAATTGAATGGGACCACATGTGCGAAAAGAACTTGTAACTTGTAAAAGGTCACAATAATAAGGATTATTATTTTTCTGTTATGTGTAGTTTAAAAACTGTTTTTGAAGTATGACTACATCAGAGAAGTACAAGGTCTAGTTCATGAATAAACTCAGGGAATTAATGCCACAATCAAAAATAATTTATTAAAAAAAATCCCTGAAGACCTTTTATGCCCCCTTCCAGTCACTGTTTTCCCCAAAATGGACTTTCCTCTATCTTGACTTTTAATACCATAGACTTGTTTTGCATGTTTTGAATTTATATCATAGAATTATATAGAAGTACTGTTGTTGCATCTCACTTATACTAGATTTAAGTATGTGAGATCCACTCATGTTTTAGGAAGCAGCTAATGTTCATTTTCATTGCTTAGAATATCCCTTTGTATAAATATACTACAAATTATCTCTTCTTTCTAACAAGCAGGGATGTTTGAGTTGTTTCTCATTTGGGGCTATTATGTACATTCAATGTATATTTTTCGGCACATCTGCTGTTGAACACATGCACTTGCCTGTTGTATGTGTACCTAGGAGGGGGATTGCCATAGAGCATAGATATACATAAAACTTCATTGACACTGCCAAAGCTTTTATACCTTATTACCTTTCCATCAGCTGCATCTGAGAATTCAGCTGCTCTTCATTCTAGACAACACTTGGTTTCATGTTAGCCATCCTGGTGGGTATATGGTGGACTTTTGTGATATTCTAATTTGCATTCCAGTGATGACTATTAAAAAAACTAAGACCTTCCTTTACTTGCTATTTGAATATCTGCTTTTATGAACTCCATTCCGCATTTTGTACTTTCTTTTATGGGGAGGATATTTTCTCATTTTATTGGTAGGAGTCCTTCATGTATTCTGGATACAGGTTTTGCAAATATTGTCTGTGTGAACAATTTTAACCTTCGGTGTATTCAGAGTGAAGCCATTCACACATCAAGCTGGTGCATAATAGAATCTCAAGTAGATTTTCTAAGAGACCAGTGTTACAGCATCATTCCTAAATAATTAAATTGTAATCTCTGAGGCCAGAGACTAGCTCTATGTGATGTTCCTCATTGTATCTCCAGTGCCAAGTAAGTAACTTTCTTGATATTGGAGTAGGCATTTAAAATTTAATCTTTAACTTAAGATTCATTCTTTCACCAAACTATGTGCAATATAATTTGAATGCATTTTTACACGATGAAACAGTTAGTAAAAGCTGATAAATAGGGAAAAGTAAAAAATGTATCTTCGCATGTTTATTCTGTATTCATAATTATACTAAAGTTTCTTATGGAATGCCTAATACTATCTTCATATACAATGAAAAAGTCAACTTTTAAATCTTATTCTTCAGGAAATGATGGCATGATTTAAAACATTTTAAAGGTAGATTATGAAATTTTTCGTTTTGGTGAAAGAGGTTTATGGTTCAAAAATTATTTTAGTATGTTGCTCTGGAGGCACAAATGGTAAGAAATTAAAAGGTTACAAGTTGTGGCACACAAGAAATGGGAAGAGAACTGCCCAACAATTTGAAAACTTATTTCAGAAAGCTATAACAGCACCCATTATTAAGGGTAATCACAGTGAGTTTGAATTTCCATCTGGATGAGAATTGCCATTGTGAGTCAGATTATATGACTCTACCAGTGTTTCACAGCTTTAAATTCTATACTATGTTTTCTTCCTTTTAAAATTGAGCCCATACTATTTTTTAATTAATGCATTACAACCATGTAATATTGAAATTCATTGTTACATATTTATACATGCACATGATATAACAATATACTTTGATCATTTAGGTTCCAGTTATCTTTTACAATGTAAAGCACATAGTATATTGCAGACCTAAATCTGCTCCTGGAAGTGAAATCCCTCTAACTTTACTTCTCTTTGATATTCTTGTCCTGGATGGCAGGGCAAAATTCCACCTTAAGGTTTGGAAGTCACCCTTTGACGGAGTATTGGCATAAAGGACACTTTTCCTGTTGTTGGTTTAGCAGAGAAGCTCTTATTTGTCTTTTCTTTCCCTTTTTGATTTTTTTTTCTTGCTCTATATTTTTAGGAACCCCTACTTGCCTTAGCTAAATTCAAGATGTTCTGTGAAATGGAAATACAGCTGAGTGGAAAGAAAGATTGACAGTGAGAGTACCCGTCTGCCATTTAGGAAGGATAATTTGTTCAACATTAAATATAAAAAGCCCTGCCTGATGGTTGCATTATAACCAGTGGGGTGTCTTGTCAAAAACGTGCTGGGAAACAGGTTTACACAACTCACTCTTTTTAGTAATTATTGCCTTTAAGTGAGAGCATCTAAGCATGTTAAATGAGACTTAGTTCATAATTGTCAGATATTAGTATAATGGGTTCAGTTAAAAGAATTTTAGACATTTGGTCCAATTTGATCCTCTGTTCTAGAAGGAGCACAAGGCATAGAATGAACTTGCTCCTTGAAATTGGAGAGAGAACAATGTAAATGTCTGGATGGCTGACTTCAGTTATTAACATTTCCTGACACATTTGCCAACTAAGGCCTAACTGACCTGAGTATGTGGGACTTGGGGCAGGCCTATCTCTAACAAACAAAAATAATCCACAGGGACTTACTGAAACTAACAAAACTGTGTGAAATCCAGAGATTAATTGTCAGACTGAAAGTCCACAATAAAGAATATTTTCACTTGATTTCTTAGTGCACGTGTCCAGATATCGTATGAGATTTGTTAGGCAGTTTTTAGTCTTATGCTAGAAAGTGAACTGTACCTGAATTCCTGAATGGCCTGAACTGTTCAGTCTGTTGCATTAGTACCTGAGATTGTAGAAGTTTCAGTATGAAACATGACACTTCCAAGTTATTTTTTTCTTGAAGTCTCTAGTATATAGGATGTATAACGACATGGAAATCACAACAATTCTGGTCAAAGCTGGCTCACAGTTTTTATACCTTGGTAGGATTGGCATATTCTATGCAGTTGAGAATCATTTAAAGACCTCTTTTAATTTTCACTCAGAAACATTTTGGGAAGTCCAGAGTATGTTAGTCAGCTTTCCATTTCTGTAACAAAGTACCTGGGATGATCAGTTTTAAAACAACAAGGTTTATTTTGACTAACAGCTTTGTAAGTTTCAGTTCATGGTCAATTTGCCCTGTTGTTTGGGCCTGTGGCAAAGCAGCTCATCATGGCAAGGACTCATTATAGAGAAGCTGCTCATTTCATTATAGCTGGGGGGAAGCTGGGAGTGGGGAAGGGACGGGTTCCCATAATCCCCTTTGAGGGCAAGCACCCAGTGACTTAAGACCTCCCACTAGCCATCTTGAAGTTTTCCACCATTTCTTGATTGTGCCAAGATTCAAATGGTAGCACAGGGGAAAACTATTATTTTGAGAAATTGGCATCTAAGACAAGTGATCTTTAAGCATGTTAGGCCTAACCTCAGAGAATATCTGGATGGGGACAGAACCTTCACTGGTGAATATTAACTTTAGAATTCCTCTTGGTTGACGTTGTGTCTGGAAATCCCTGAGTTGATGATACATTTTTATTCCTGTCATGACTAACCACATTTTTTTCATCTTTTAAAAAGCACTGATTTGTTTACATAGGTAATACATGAATATGGTCTTTTACCTATGTAGGTAATACATGAATCTAGGAGTTAGTCTCCCTTTTTCCTTCTTCTAATCCCAATCTAGCAGACCCCATTCTAAAAGTAGCCATTATTAATAGTGGAGTATTTTTCTAATATTTTAAATGCATGTACATTCATATATATGAATATATACAAATATTTAGTTTAGTAAACATTAAATAAATTGAGTACTTGTGTGTGTGTGTGTGTGTGTGTGTGTGTGTTTTGTCTTGTTTTGTTTGCCTTTTTTTAATTTAAAAATATAAAGTAGCTTTTAAACCAGAAATCATCAGGTTTGGAAATGTATCTCTATTCTGTATTTGTAAATCCAGATTTGGAGAAGTTTCCCAAAGGCCTCCTTCAGATGTGGCCCTAATTCTTGCTGTTTGGTTTTAAAAGCATTGGTTTTCCCATTGTCTCATAGCTCCACTGCATCAAGAGGAAAGAGATTCTACCGAGTACAATTAAGAAAGACTTGTTTGTGACTTCAGATTAAAGTATACATACGATTTTTGACCTAATAGGGTGAGAAATTGGAAACACTAATGAAGA
Organism: Sciurus carolinensis; assembly: GCF_902686445.1. Lineage (NCBI taxonomy): Eukaryota > Metazoa > Chordata > Mammalia > Rodentia > Sciuridae > Sciurus > Sciurus carolinensis. The sequence continues at coordinate 30,203,074 of NC_062213.1, read as the reverse complement.
TTTTAATTAAGAACTAAATGCTCTGTATAGATGGGCTGCTAAGGCAGCCAGGGAATATTTCTCATAACCTCAAGAGATGAAAATAGGATAATTACTAAGACAAATGTGTCCATCTGACCTATTATTCCTTATTTCTACCGAATTCTAACAGCTTCCTTAACCTTCCTTTGTGACCACTTGACAATGGAGCAGAAGGCAATGGCTTTTTCCTGCAAAGTTGAGTTTGATTGCTTACAATCTCCCACCCCCAGGGGTTCACATCCCCCCTTGATTAGGAGAAATGGCCCCCTGCTCATCTTGTCAAGAATCCCATGCTGCACAGTGAATAGGGGAGAAATCTCATTTTGGAGACAAGCATTTTCTGTGAACTCTATTAAGCAACAAAGAAGCCAGCCTTTCACGGGGTCACATTTCCAGGATATAATCACCAACTTCTTGGGTGCAATATATGGCCCCTGCCGGAGTCCACTCTTTCCATGTTCATCAATGTGATTATTTCATGATAACAGCTTTCTCGAGGGAGTTGGAGATGCTTTCTGCACATTTTAATGAGCCTGTCATCCAGCTTCATTTTTTTCCCTTAGTCTTTATTTCTTTCTGATTCCTTTCTTTCATGTTGTGAGCCACATTTATTTAGAAGGCATAGGGGAACCAGAGATTTTAAATGTCATCCAGCATGGATGAAAATCCATTGTCTTCCCTGCTTGAGATTTAGCAATATTGCACTTTTTGATTTAGTGGGGTTGAAAATATTCTATATCTCTGTTCTAAGGAAAAAAGTGCATAAATAATACTTTATTTTTAGGAAGACTTGTAACATACATCAAGTGCAGTTAAAATAAAAGAGCATCACAACAAAGATCCATGTGTAATCAGTGATTTCAGAGTCCTGCCCATGACTCAGCGAATGAAAAGTTCATAATTCCACCCTACTAGACTTCATTAAAAGGAACTAGATTACCTGTTTATAAACACAGTTAACAATGCTAACATTTTTATTTTTAGGTGTCAATTTAACAGCATATGCTAAATTCAGAATTTAAAAAAATGTGATTTTAATTTTTATTAATAGAAAAAAAGGATCAATAAAGGAATGGTCAGAATATTTGATTTCATTTCTGATGCTCACACCATTTCATTTTTATACCAAGTTCACACTTAATTTTCAACATGTTCAGTATTTGTTTTCTCACACTAGAGTTTGATTTTACAACTAAATTTACCCTGGGATATAATATCAAAGAATAATAGAACAGAATTTGATTCTATAAATAAATTTATCTTTGAATTTATTATGTAAGGATTGTAAATAGGGTACATTTTAATGAATTTCAAATATCCATTAACAATTTTTATTCTAATTTTTTTCAGGTGGCTTTTGTTAAGTAATAATGTCTGTGACTAACACTGTAGCTTCACCTATTTAAATTAATCTGGTTCTTTATCCTTTGTAAACATATGTATGATCTGCTTCAATCAGATTTTCTGAAAACAAAGGCAAGTATTCCCCATTTTTCCCAGGGGGTTTACAAATGATATGCATTGAACTAATCCAATTGGACTAATATGATTATTTTTTGTGTGCATGCAAAACAGCATAGATGCCTCAATAATACATGAGAAGAGCAATGACTCTTCTTCTGCCAGCTTTTTCCCATATGGATCTGGGTAGAAAGCGTCCCTGGGCTAAGAACCCATATGTCCACTAAGACTTTTTGTTATGAATGGTGCTCACTCTTCTAGAAATAAGGATACATTTTCCATCACAAAAAAAAGATGTTGTTTTGGCTTTTATCTCTTTTCCCAGTAGGGATGGGAGACTTATAAGCATAGACTGAGATTTCCACCTGGTCACCAGTGGGAGAAAGCCAAGGACTGGGTATTTGGACAGGCTGGCCAAGGGAAGGACATACCCTCCTTTTTGGTGTGAGTCCCTGAAGGGGACCCTCAGACACTTCTCTGGTGTCTTCTGCCTTTTCTTCACATACTGATGTTCCCAAAGCTTTTCCTTGGGTCTTCTCTCTTTTCATGCTACCCACTCCTTGGCAATTTCACCAAATTCATAATTTTCATCTCTCCTAATAATTTAAACATTTTTGTCACCTTCCCAGTCACTCTCCCAATATCGAGACAAGTATTCAACACCTAATTAGATATTCTCATTTAGATAGTTCTTTGGTTACTCAAATTCATCAAGTCCCAGGATGAACTAAATTTCTTCATTCCGCAGCATGCCTTGTTTTGTGTTCCTATCAGAGGGAGTGACACTATGCAACTGCCAAAAATGAAGTCACAATGGAGTCTTCCCTCTTGTCACATCCCATATTCTAGGTCACTAAATTCTTTAAGTTTTGTCTCCTAAATGCAATTCAGGTACTTCCTCTGTTTTCCATGATCTCTTCTCCTACATTAGTTTAGGTAGTGAATTTCTTTGTTTCTTTTTAAATATATTTTTAATTGTATATGGATACAGTACCTTTTTAAAATTTATTTATTTTTATGTTGTGCTGAGGACCAAACCCAGTGCCTCGCATGTGCTAGGCAAGTGCCCTACCACTTGCAACCACAGCCCTAGTGAATTTCTTCATTGTTTTGTGGAGAAGGTAAGTGAATGGATAAGTGTTTTGATAGATAATGTATGCACTTTCATTTTTAGGCTGGGTTTAATATTGAACATATTAATATACTTCTTTTCCTTCTTCTTATATAACTTTTATGAATATAATTTTCAAAAATTATAAATGAGTTCAAATTAAAGACAAATGAAGATAGTACTTGATGCTGTTCTTTGCATCGGTTTATACTTGTACTAACATTATGTGAAAGTCCCTTTATACACACTTTGAACAACTATAAATATCATCAGTTTTTAAAATTTGTTTTAGTGCAGTATAATTATACATAAGGATGGGATCCATTTTGACATTCATAAATGCATATAACATAGTTTTCTCCATTTCAATCTCCTCTCTTCCCATCCTCCCTCACCCTGTTCCCCTTCCTATACTCTATTGGTCTTCCTTCTATTTATTTATTTTTAATTGGTGTGTTATAGTTTACATATAAAATTGTAATATATTGTGATATATTCATATATGCACATGTATAATTTGGTCAATTTAATTTCTCAGTTCTTCATTTTTTCCTTCATTCTTCCCTTCATTTCCAGAATTCTACTCTACTAATCTCTCTTTTCTGTGAGATTCTCCTTTCTTTCTTTATTTTTCTCTCTAGCTACTATATATGAGAGAAAACAGCTGATCTTTGAATTTCTGAGTTTGGCTTATTTCACTTATCATAATGTTCCCCAGTTCCATCCATTTATCATCAAAAAATATGATTTCATTCTTCCTTATGACTGAGTAAAACTCCATTGTGTATATATACCACACAATATATGTATGCTTCCAATGTATGCTTTTGGCACCTTTGTAAAGGATCAGATTACTGTTGATTTGCTTCTGTATCTTCTATTCCATTTGTCTTCATGTCTATTTTTATGTCAATACCATGCTGGCCTTTTTTTAAAAAGTATATCTCTGTAAGATAATTTAATATCAGGCCATTGCGTTTCCTCCAGCCTTCCTTTTGCTGATCAGGATTGTTTTGGCTATTTTAGGTGTCTTATTCTTCCATATATATTTTAGGACCATTTATAAATGTTAGTTCTGTGAAGAATGTCATTGTTATTTTGATGGGGATTTCATTGAATCTGTTGATTGCATTTGGCGATGTGACCGTTTTGGGTCAATATTAATTCCACCTATCCATAAACATGGTAGGTCTTTTTATGTTCTGAGGTTATCTTTAATTTTTTTCTTCAGTATTTTATACTTTTCATTGAAGAGGTCTTTGCCTTCCTTAGATTGATTCCTAAGTATTTTGTTGTTGTTGTTGTTGAGGCTTTTGTGAATGGAATGGTTTTCTTGATCACATTTTTGTAGATTTATTATTGGAGTATAAGAAAACTATTGATTTGTGTATGTTGATCTCGTATCCTGCTACTTTGCTGAGTTTTTTTAATCAACTCTAGAAGTCTTCTGCTAGAGTTTATTTAGTCCTATGAGTTTTTTTAATCAACTCTAGAAGTCTTCTGCTAGAGTTTATTTAGTCCTATAGTTATAGAATCATGTCATCAGCACGATAGTTTGATTTCTTTTTTCCTATTTGTATTTGTTGGATTTCCTTCTCTATGTTGAAAAGCAGTGGTGACAGTGAACATCCCTGTCTTATTCTTTCTTTTAGAGGAAATGCTTTTAGTTTTTCTCCATTCAGAATCATGTTGGCTTTGGGTGTCATATATAGCCTTTATGATGTTGAGGTAAGTTACTTTTACTCCTAGTTTCTCCAGTGTTTTTAACAGGAATGAATGTTGAATGTTGTCAAAGAATTTTTATGCATCTGTTGAGAAGATTATGCGATTTTTGTCCTTTATTATATTTATGTGATGAATTGCATTTGTTGATTTACATACATTGATTCAACCTTGCATCCCTTAGGTGAATCTAACTTGATCATGATGTACAAACTTCTTTATGTGTTTCTGAATGTAGTTTGCTCTTATTCTAAGAATCTTTGCATCTGTGTTCATCAGGGACATTCACCAGTTGGTCATTTTATTGACATGTCTTTATCTAGTTTTGGTATCAGGGTGATAGTGGCTTCATAGAATGAGTTTGGAAATATTCCTTCCTTTTATTGTTTAGATATGAGGGATCTCCCAAAAGCTCATTGTGAGACAATGCAAGAATATACAGGGGTGAAAAGATTAGATTATGAGAATTGTAACTTAATCAGTAGATTAATTTGATATAAATTAACTGTGTGGTAACTGTAGGCAGGTGGGGTGTGGCTAGGGGAAGTTTGTCACAGGGGGCATAACTTTGGGTTTATATTTTGTTCCTGGTAAGCAGAATTCTTTTGGCTTCCTGGTTTCCATGTTCTGAGTTTCCTCCCTCTGCCACTCCCCTCTGCCAAGACATTTTGCTTCACCTTGGGTTCAGAGCTATAGAGTTGACCTATTGTAGACTGAACCTCTGAAACTGTGAGCCAAAATAAACTTTTCCTCCCCTAAATTGTTCTTGTCAGGCATTTTGGTCACAGTGATGTGAAGATGACTGAAACACCTTTCTTTCTAGTTCATGGAATAATTTGAGGAGACCTTGTGTTATTTCTTCGTTAAAAGTCTGGTAGAACTCAACTGAGAATTTATCTGGTTCTTGACTTTTCTTGTTTTGGAATTCTATTTATCCCTGCTTCAATCTCATTGTTTGATATTGATGTTGGTCTGTTTATGTTTTCTATATCCTCTTGGTTTAATTTGGGTAGGTCATATGTGTCTAGAAATTTGTCAATGTCATCTAGATTTTCCACTTTATTGGAATATAAGTTTTCAAAATAGTCCCTAATGAACCTCTGAATTTGATAAATGTGCGGTGATTTTTTAAAAAAATCTCTTATTTTGTTAATTTGGGTCTTTTCTCTCATTCTTTGATTGGTTTGGCTAGGGTTTTTTTTTTTTTTTTTTTTTTTTTTTTTTTTTTTTTTTTAATCAATCTTGCATATCTTTTCAAAGAACCAACTCTTTGTTGCATTTATCCTTTGTATTTTCTTTTTATTCTCCTACTAGTTCCAGCACTGATCTTAATAATTTCCTGTCTTCTACTGGTTTGGGAATTACTTTCTTCCTGCTTTTCTAGGGTCTTGAGATGTAGCATTAGATGAGTTAGTTGGTTTATTTCTAGCTTTCTTTTAAAAAATATGGGCACTTAATAGTGTAAAATTTTCCTGTTAATATTGTCTTCATTGTGTCCCAGAGATTTTGGTATATTATATTGCTCTCGTTTGACTCTAGGAATGTTTTTTATTTGTCCTCTCATTTCTTGCTGTTTTTTCTTGCTTTTGATTTCTCATTGCAATTCCTTATGATCTGATCAGATGCACATGATAATATTGATTTGTTTTTGATTTGCTAATACTTGCTTTGTGTCCTAAAATATGGTCTATATTGGGAAAGGTTCCATGAACTGCTGAGAAGAAAGTTTATTCAGTTGTTGGGTGAAATATTTTATAGATGTCTACTAGGTCCATCTTATTTATAGTATTTTTTAGGTCAGAAGTATCTTTGTTAATTTTATGCCTGGATGACTTGTCTCTATTGAAAGAATATGTCAGAATCACCAAGTATTATTGTATTGGGATCTATTTGGGATTTAAATCAAGAAATGTTTGTTTTATGTTTCTAGGTGCACCAACTTGGAGGCATAAATATTTTCTATTATTATATTTTCTTCTTCTTTTTTTTTTTTTTTTGTTTTTGTTTTTGTTTTTTGGTGCTGGGGATTGAACCCAGGGCCTTGTGCATGCAAGATAAGCACTCTACCAACCTGAGCTATATCCCCAGCCCCATTTAATAGTATGTATTGGCCATCTTTGTCTCTTAACAATTTTTTTTACTTGGAACTTTTCAGATAGGAAAATAACTACTCCTGTTTGTTTTCAGACTTCATTTGCATAGAGTATCTTTTTTCATCCTTTTGCTTTCGGTCTGTAGATGTCTTTGTCTATGAGATGAATTGCTTTCAATCAGCATATGGTTTGGGCTTATTTTTTAATCCACTCTACTAGTCTGTGTCTTTTAATTAGAAAATTGAAACCATTTATATTCAGTTATTATTGAAGAGATGTTCATTATTTCAAGTCATTTGGTGTGTTTCATAGATTTCATTTGTTCTTAATTTTCATTTGCTTAATTACTCTTCTGGAGAGCTTCACCCATTTGCAAGTTCTTGGGTTTGTTTTTGAGTTTTTCTTTGTGTAGTGTTTCCTTAAATGTATTTTGTAGTGCATAAATTCTTTCAGTTTATTTTTATCATGGAAAGCTTTTATTTCTTCTTTTATTCTGCATGATAGCTTTTCTACAGTGAAATTTCTTAGCAATTATTTTCTTTCAGAGCTTGAATTATCTTATTACAACTTTTGGGTTTTAGTCAGAGTTGAGGAGTCTGAAGTGAGTTGTATTTGTCTACCTTTAGATATGATCTGATGTTTTCCTCTTGAAGTTTTTAATATTCTATCCTTATTCTCTATGTTAAGCATTTTTGTTATGATATGTCTTGAGAGATTCTTTTTGGATCTTGTCTGTTTGGGATTCTATATGTGTCCTGTATGTGCATTTCCATTCCTAAGTTTTGGAAAGTTTTCTTCTATTATTTCATTGAAAAGTTTCTCAGTTCCATTAGGTTGTATTTGTATGCCCTCTTTTATTCCAATGACTCTTAAGTTTGACCTCTTAAGATTGTCCCAGTTCTTGCATATTCTGGTCATGGTCTCTTATTTTTACTTTTACTATTTATGAGTATTCTAGTGCAAATACTCTGTCTTTGAGGCCTGAAGCTCTGTTTACTACATAATCTAGACCATTTCAAGTATATTTTGTACTTCATTCATTATGTCTTTCATTTCTAGGGATTCTGGTTAGTTTCATCTCCAAATATCTATCTCTTTATTGAAATGGTCCTACTTCTCCTGAAATTATTCTCTTAGTTCACCACTTAATTCATTTTTTAAATCTGCTAATCATTTTAATAATCAATTTTTATAGTCTTTTTTTGTAATTACATTCCCTTTCATGTTTGTGTGTTCCTTTGTTGGAGGACAGTAACTTTTGGGGGTAGACTTATTTGCCTGTTTCTTCATGTTTTTAGAGGTCTTGCACATCTGTTGGGATGTATTCCTCTTCCTCTTTTGTGTGACTGTCCTTTGAAGTGTAGATGTTTCACACGTTAAGTTCTATGTTGTTGGTGTGGCTTAACTTCTACGTGTAGGCTCTGTGTAACTAAGTGTTAGTTTCAACTGTTAATACCTCTCTGCTTGCTGCTGTTGGGCTGTCAAACTAATTCATTCATGTAGAGTATTTAAACAATAGCAACAACAAAAAGCAGCTATGAACTAAATCTAGTTTTAAAGTATATAGTGATGTCAACCATGCCCTCCCCAGCACTAATAATTGCAAAAACATGCATGAATGGTGGGTCATTGATTATATAAAGTAAATTATTCTTTAAGATTGTAAAATTGCAGTTCCCTAAGAGGAAAAAAAAAATGGAGTGAGAAGGTAAAAAAAGTTTAAAATATTCAAAAAGTGAACAGAGGTACAGGAGAGAGGTAGAAGACAATGGCTATAAAGAAGGAGGATTTAAAAATAATTAAAAGAAATAAAATAATAGAGAGAGAGAGAGAGAGAGAGAGAGAGAGAGAGAGAGAACAAATAAATTTGGCTATTGAGCTATTGAAGAGGGAAGAGCAGAGAGGAGTAAAAGGAGCAATAAAAACTGGAGCCAAAACAAACAGAAAGTCAAACCACATAAACAAAAAACACATAAACAAAAACCCTTAACCTTCTAAAGGCAAAACACAGCAAAAATAACAGTTAAGAAAAGAAAAAAAAAACTGATAAAAGTAAAAAGAGAAAAAAAAGTGATCAAAGTGAAGAGAAAAATAAATATATGTAAATACTGATTTATATATATTTATATAGTGAATGCATAAATATTTATTACATATGTTTTATTTATTTCTCAATCAACAAGCTAAAACATACAAACCTACAGATACATTCACACACTTGATGAAAAGAGGAGAAAAAAAAAATAAAAAATCTTAATGAACAGTGAAGGGGTCTTCTCTGCTGAGATGGTCAAAACTGTGGACAAGAACAGCCGTCCTCTGCCTATTCCACACTGATCTTTCTGTTTTTTTCCTGGGCTGTGTACCCTTGTAGAGAGAGCAAGGGCTGGAGGTTTTTAAACCCATATTCTTTCAACTGGTCACAAAGTTGTCATCTAGAGTGACCTGGGACCAAAGTTGGTTGTAATAGTTCTCATCTTCCCTTTTTGCCAGTTTAAGTTAGGACAGAATGGCAAGTAGTGACAACTGGAGTTTTGTCAGTGCGTACTGAATGGATGCACTCCCAGGGTGGAGCTGATGCAGAGTTCTAAATGTGAAGTTCAGGTGGCTGAGTTTGAATTCTGACAGACAGACCTTCTGAACTTCATGGTGAGGTATCCAGTTCTAGAGAGACTAGCTTCACCAACTCTATTTACCTGGCAGGTGCTGATCTCTGCCGGGTGTCTGGACAGTGCTCTTGGGGCAGTGTACCACCTCTCCACTGTTCTGGCACATTCCACTGCCTGCAAATGTGGTCTTTCCAGGACCAGACTCAGAGCACAGATAAATATGTCTGCCTGTCCAGTTTCTGGGTTCTCTCCAGCTAATCCTGCAAGCTTGCAAACCCAAAGGGAAAGCTAGCAGCACTCTCTGCCCTGTATCCCTGCCCCCACAGGGGCAATTCCCTTTGTGCCTGCCTCAGTTGCACCTGCCAGGAGGTCTCTAGATCTTACAGCAGGTGCACACAGGACAGTCTGCCAGTGCTTGTTTTCAACTCCCTGGGATCCCACAGAAAGTTGTAGCAGAAAGCTTCCATGGCTGCCCCTGGATGACATCTCCACGCTTGTGTGGAGAAGTGAGTGCAGTGCCCCCTCACACACTAGTTCACTTTGCTGTCTCTGGATTACTCAAATTCAGAGTGTCCTTCTGGTCCTTGGAGTTCCCCTGTCAAATTTTCTCTGCAGATTATCTTTCTTTTGCTGGGGTTGCCCCCAGCCCCATGGTAGACCAGCACCACAGTGTTATAGCTGGATTTCTGAGACGTTCTTTCCCGTCCTATCTTCAAAGTGCCTGGATTTCTATCTCTATGATTCTCATGTTGAAATTCCATGTATTCCCTCTGTCACCCACCTTATTAAAAAGCAGTTTTCCTGCTGCTTGCATCCTGAGACATGAAGCAACAGGAAATTGCACCCTCCCTCTGCTCTACCATCTTTGTCCCTAAATATCAGTTTTTAATCATCTGATGGGCAATAAGTTGCACTTTATTCTCTCACTTTTTCATGATTCCCAACAATAAAATATATGAATATTTTCATATATTTATTATCCATTCATTTTTATTATGTGAATTACCTACTATTAGGGTAACTGGTGCAGATATCCACAAGAGACATAACTCTGGGTTCAAGCAAAGGTTTATTGACAGAGAAAGTCTGCCAGGCTGCCCCTCTGCAAGGTGCAGCAGCCTGCTGGAAAAAACTTCTTAACTATACAGTCATGTACAATGGAGTAGTTAAAAAATAACCTATCTGACCCTATGATAGTTATTTGGTGTCTTTGCTGTGGTTTTGGTAGTTAGGAACTCTTTCAGGGTGGGCCTATGGGGAAGGTCATGCCTGGGTAGGCAGGTGATGATTTTCAAAATGGAGTTACTTTGGCCTCAGGACCTAACATTCTTACCTTTTGTCTTATAATGATAAGGGGAGTCCTTCGTTCTGACTTCTTTGAGCTGAATGGGGTGAAGAAGTGTTTAGGCTGGAACGTTAGGGAGGGGGCTATCTTGGCTTATAAAGAGCTGGCTTATAGTCTGATTAGTGAGTGCCTTTACTTGATCTTGTAAAAAAAAAAAGTCAGGCAATTTACCAGACAAAATTCTATTAAGAGCAGTATAATGAGTGTAAGGAGAGGGTCCATCAATGGGAGCAGCCAGGGGAGAGTCTAGCCCAAAAGGTTCCAGGGAGATGACTACTGCTATTCCCAGTGGTGTTTTTCAATGTTCTCCCAGAGTTCAGCTATTTTTCCTTGGACTATTCCAGATTTGTTGGCAAAATAATAGAATTCCTCTCCTAAAAAGACACAAGTGCCTCCCTTCTCTACCACTAGTAAGTTAATGGCTCTCCTATCTTGGAGAACTACATTGGCTAAGGAGGTGACTTGGATTTGAAGAGACTCTAGGGAAACTGCCACTTGTTCAAAGTCCTCATTCAGTTCTTGGGAGGGTTTATAGTAAAGATGGGTGACTGTACCTCTTCCTGCCACTCCTGTGCCAGCTGCTGCCAATATGCCAGATCTAATGAAAACTGGGACAAGGATTGCTCTTTTATGTCTGGGACATTGAAGTGGAGTCCAGGAGCAGGAGGAAAGGGCCAGTTCAACCTCCCCCTCAGAGTATATGGTTATATCAGGTGTGAGGAGGACAGGGAGGCAGAAGGTGGGAATGGGGGTTGTCAGGCAGTGAAAAATGAAGCTTTCACAGAGGAAAAGAATACCAGGTTGGCTCTGGAGTGACTGGGTGATGTTGTAAGATGTGTTGCATAGGGAACTGTTAGGTAGCATGGTGGGGTAGAGACATGGAGTGGGGGAGGGTGCAAGAAAGTAGAAGACATTGGAATAAAGTGGTCCCGAGGAATTACAGGAAAAAGTGGTGAAGAGAGAGGTTAGATTGGAAGTCAATGGATAAGGGATAGGGTTTGCTATCATTGAGCCATGGGTAAGAGGGACACAGAGCCAGCAGTCAGAAGTAGGATGGGTTAGAACTGTTGAGGAGTTGTAAGGTTATGTTGAGAAATGTGAGCAGAGGGGGTCTAGGGTGGGTTTAGTAGTGTTTGTGATGGTTTGAGCTACGTTGTGTATTGGCTTGTCCACTGGTTGAATGTAGGTATATTGTATGGGGTTACATTGGTTACTCTTACAGTTGTGGGGGTGGGGGGACAGAGTTTGAGAAAGTAACTTCCTGGGGTAACTGTGTGAACTTGATGGCAAGACCAATAAGGACAATAGTCCTCATCAGGGCTACCTTTGCAAGCTGGTGTTTGTGTTTGAAGCACATGTACTTATGTTGAGAAGCATATTCTCATTCCCAATCCAGGGAGTAGCACCCTTTGATGAAATTTTGTGGCACAGTGATTGAGTAGGCGTCAAACTGGAGAACAATAGGAGTGTTGGTGTGCCATCCCAGCATATGGAGTTAAGAAGATGTGGTGCGTCCAGGTTTTGTGGACCTGGAATTGCCAATAACCTAACGTTTTGGAATGCATGGGAGATAAAAAGAGAATAGGAGTAAGGAAGAGAGATAAGAGAATTCTTCTGGAAAGAAGTCGGAGAAGGTGACTTGTAGGTAGAGGGATGAAATCCATACCTGAAATTGGGGTGGGACTGCAGAGAAGGAGATCATCCACATGTTTTAGGAGAAGAATAGGTAACAGAGAAAGAGAAGAGAAATCCTTAGCAAGTGTTTGATCAATTAAATGGAGACTTTCTTGAAATCCCTGGGGGAAGACTGTCCAGGTGAGTTGTTGGGAATGATGAGTATACAGATCAGTCCATGTAAAGGCAAAGATAGCTTGTGAGTCAGGGTGTATGGGGATGGAGAAAAAGGCCTCTTTAAGATCTAAGACCATAAAGTAAGAGGTGTTATCAGGGATGAGGGACAGTAGAACATATGGGTTGGGAACTACTGGATGAAATGGAAGGACTGCTGCACTGATGATGTGGAGGTCCTGGGCTAAAAGGTAAGATCCATTGGGTGTGGTGTGTGTGGAAGGGAAAACAAGGGATTGGCAAGAAGAGAAGGGAGAGCAATCTGTGGCAGCTGGGGTGGGTTGTTTCATATTGGGACTTATGTAAGGGAAATGAAGGGCGAGGGAGGCTTGAAATTTTGAGAGGAGGTCTCTTCCCATTGAGGGAGTGGGGCAATGAGATATAATAAAAAGGAATGGGTGAAAAGAGTCCCCTCAATGCTACATAGTAGAGGGTTTGTTATGCGTGGGTTTGAAGTTATTCCCTCTACCTCAACTATAGAGGTTTTGGAAGGTCAAGTTGGTCCCCAAAATTTGGGCAAAGCTGTAAACGTTGCTCCTGTACCAATGAGGAAAGAGATTGGCCTACTATCAACAGTGGCAGTTACCCTGGGCTCCAGGTGGGTGATAGTCATCAGGGTGGAGAGTCCTGGGCACCTTCAATTCTCAGAAGCCAGGCCTATGAGGTTAGTTAGGGAGGAGGAAGAAGGAAGGTTTGGCTCCTCACCTCATTGAGTGGAGGGACAATCGGCTCCTCAGTATCTGTCCCTTTTGCATTTAAGGCAAGTGTGGTGCTTGGGGATTGGGGAAGGAATGGGCCCAGTGTCCTTCTTGTTTACACTTGAAACAAGGACCAGGAGGTGCCCTCTAGCGCCCTTTGTTGAAAGCTGTACCTTTGGGTTTGCCTTGCAGGGCCTGTGCCCAAGGTTGAAATTTGGCTATATCTCTTTTCTCTTTCTCTTTTTTTTTGTTGTTCTTCTCTATAATTAAAAACTTAAAGGCAGCATTAAGAATGACCGATTGGGGCATTTGGGATGCTTCCTCTAACCTCTTTTTTTCTGAATGTCCAGGGCAGATTGGGAGATAAAATGAGTCAGGTTTGATAGTGCCATCTGGGGATTATGGCTCTACTTTATTATGGTGTTGAAGAACCTCTGTAAGACGGGATAGAAACTGGGTTGCATTCTTATTAGGTTCTCTGTGCCTCATCTGCATGTGTTTGGGCAGTGGCCCAAATCCTGTGTCTCTCCTCTGCGGGGAGGGTAGAAGAGAGAATGATGTAGATATCGTGCCATGTCAGATCATAGGACTGGGTAAGGTGTTGGAATTCTTTAGTACAGAAATCAGGATCAGTAGAAGAGGAACCTAAATGTTTCTCAATCTTGGAGAGGTCAGTGAGTGAGAAGGGAACGTGTGCAATGCCTTTGGTTGGTTATCTGCTGGTGCAACTGGGTGGGGCCCACGAGAGAGGGTATGAGGAGGGGAGAAAGAAGAAGAAGAGGTGGGAGTGGGAGATGTGGTGTTGAGATCAAGAGAAGGGGAAGCGGGGGATGAAGGCTGAACCAGGCAGGGAAGATGGGTGCCTATTTAGTGAAAGTGTGTCTGAGTGAGGAGATGAAGGTGTGACTGTCCAGCAGACGAAGAAGCATTGGGTGGAGGTCGAGGAAGTGCAGAGTGATCTTGTGGGTCGAAAGAGGGGAAGTCCTTGGGGTTAAGGGAGAGCAAGCAAGGAGGACTTGTGCAGGGGAGCAGGGCTGACACAAAGAGGGCTGCGGTGACAGAAGTTATACAAAAGTTATACAAATGGTGGGATTGAAAGTCCCATTCTCCAGTCAAGAAAAGTCATTATCTAACTTATATTGGGGTCAGATTGTGTTACAACAGAAAATGAGCTTATGAGGTTTGAGATCTAGAGTCAAATGAAGAGGCCAAAGGTTTTTGAGGAGACAGCCGAGGGAGTGGGTCACAGAGAATTTTAGGTTGGGTAGAGCCCATGGCTAAGAGTTCTCAGGAGTGCAGAGGAAGGAAACAGGAGAGGATAGGGTGTCCCCACAATCTCTCTGATATCCCACGTAGGAGCAGACTGTCCAGTGAGTGTTGTCACTGTCCCTGACAGGTCAGCGGCCAAAGCTGAGGGAGCCCCTGACCCAGCACTGGGATTTACTGAGACAGAGAGAAAGAGAGAGAGCTAGCTAGCTCAGGGCCACGGTAGAAGAGCTCCAACAACTCACCACCACTAGAGGGAAGGCTGTCGAGAGTCGAATTCTGTGGTGAGCGAGGTCAGCAACAGCGAGAGGCAGAAACGTCCTATAGTGGATATTGACCAGAAAGGAGGGGGCATGGTCATGGGGAATTGGATCCCCATGAAGAGAGAGCCAGCAGGCAATGACCATGGACCCTCTCCTGGGTTCTGGCACCAGAATGTTAGGGTAGCTGCTGCAAATACCCACGAGAGACATACCTCTAAGTTCAAGCAAAGATTTATTGACAAAGTCTGCCAGGCTGCCTCTCTGTAAGGTGCAGCAGCCGGCTTAAAAAAAAAACAAAAAAACCCCAACAACGTCTTAACGATATACTCATATACAATGGAGTACTTAAAAAATAACCTGTCTGACCCTGTGATTGTTATTTTGGTATCTTTTCTGTGGTTTCGGTGGTTAGGACTCTTTCAGGATAGGCCTACCAGGAAGATCATGCCTGGGTGGGCAGGTGTTGATTTTCAAAATGGAGTTAGTTTGACCTAAGGACCTAACACCTACCATTCTCATGAATTTTCAGAAAATAATAAAATTTAACCATTTCTGTTGAATTGGAGGAACTCTTTATGTACTGAGTTGGAATGTATATGTGCATTTCTTTTTTTCCTTTTATTCTGCCACTTCCTTCTTAATGATGTTTTATTTGATCTTTTATTTTTTATGTAGTTCCACCTCCTAGACTTTTCCTTTATGTCTCTACAACTAGTTTTTCTTGCATGATCTCCTTATGACTTCTCAAATTGTACAAGAGCTCTTTTCATAACACAAAGTGGCCCTGTTACTTCCTGCTTACAGAACTTCCATGACTTCTGTTATCTATATATACGTCTTAGCATGGTAAAGAAGATCTTTTGTGATGTGGTACCTTGCTGACTTTCAAACTCATGGTCTATCAACCACCCCTACTATCCTACTCTCCAGTCACATTAACTCAAGAGTGTTCACATACACCAGGTGTGCGGTTCATGTCAGAGTCCTTGGGCATGGTACCCCTTTGTCTGGAATAACCTTTCTTTTTCCTTGCCCTGTTGGGTATTCTTACTTATCTTTTCAGGTACAGTTGATTGTCGCTTTCTTATATGTTCATACAGCATATATTAATTTGCCCAATAGTCCCAATTTTTGTTGTACCAATGTGCCTGCAGTCCTATTTACTTAATAGCTTTCATTAACACATGTCCATTCTTGATTTAAATATATCAACTCAAAAAGGAAAATTTGTATCTTCACTATAAATGAAGATGCCATGTTACTCACAGTAAATGTGAAAGAACAATGAAAATAAAAACATTACACAAAAATAAAAAACTGCAAAAATGTAACCGTGTACCTGACATCATCATGCACCTTAACTTACTGTCTTTGCCATTTTGCTCATTTGCACCATTTATCAAGTTATGGAAAAGGTGACTTAATGCAAAGCCTTTTGGAGAATACTTACAGATCATCATGCAATCATAACTTACAAAAGAACATAAATTTGTGAAAAAGATTAAATGTATATTTAGCTAATCACATTAATTTCTAGTTATTTTTGCAGTCAAGATGCTAATCTTAATTTTGTGCAAATATAACAAGTATTGGTTGGCTATATTCTGGCTACATTATAAACAGAATGTGCTGGAAAGCTTTAAAAGTGTTCTTTGTCCATCTATCCTATGACGCTTTTCTTTTTACCCCCTATATGTAAACATTTTATTCTATGAGCATGAAAAAATATCTAATCTGTACACAAGTTCATTGTAGTCCTCACCTCCTCTTTATGGTTTCTGACAACTCCTATAAAAAATATTTGTTGAAGGCAAATATAAAAATATACAGAACAGTTTTAATCTTGGGCGCTTCTCTGAAGGTTCCTACTTGAGTAGAGTCATATAATTATTTGCAAAGGCTGAAGTGCCGTCACACTTCTGGTTGACTCTATTTTTTTTTTTTTTTGATCCCTCTTAGACTATTTTAATTTTTTTTTATTTTTACAGATTTCATTTTGATTCATTGAACACAAATGGAGTACATCTTTTCATTTCTAAGATTGTGCACGATGTAGATTCATACCAATTGTGTAATCATATAGCACTTTTCTTAATTCAGGAGGGAGAGTATTAAATACACATAAAGGACAATGAGATCAGCAGGGTAATGAAAATGGGATGTTGTGCCTCAGGGGACAGATGTTGTTACAAAAACTCTGTCAGGCTGAATTTGTTGGATTATATGGTAGGATGAACATGAACTTAAAATAAAACACAGTATTATATTTAGATTTGGGATGGTCATGTTCTGCTGCCAGGTTAGACTTAATTGCATATGTCATTTGACTTTGGATACTATATATTCATAAAAATCTCAAAGGGATCCATTGCTTATCCTAAAAGTTTAAATGTACTGTTCACATGACTTTTCATTATTCTTTCTATTTTGTCACCTCTAGGCTCTGGTTTGTACATTTAATAGAGATGCAGCAGAAATGTTCTTATTGTTTGATAAGAATAAATCAACCGGTGAGCTCAATATTTAGTAAGCTGGAAATTAGAAAAAAAAATTATTATTTAAAACGTTTAAAATTTGTTACACTGCCAGGAACCAGCCCCAGCAACTTGCAGGTTCCCGGAAAGATGGGTGGAGTCAGTTCAGAGGAACCACACGAACCCCTGAAGCAACTTGAAGCAAGTGCTGCTCAGATTTATTTTAGCTCTTCTTTTATAGTATTAAGGTAAAGTAGGATTAAACAAGATCCAAGTTATAGAGAAGTTACCACAAGATTTGTCATTAACCATACTTTCCAGCAGTTGTCTAACACATAGCGGGTACATTAAGGCCAACATTCTATATTTACTTATAGTTACTCACATAAGCAAATTACGGTGGAAGATATTTTCCTCTTTTCATCCTACTGGCCTTTGTTTACCCTTTGGTGTCAGACCTATTGTCAGCATAATGACTCTCTTTTGTTTTAAGCTAATTTTACTGAACTGCTAAGCAAAACATGCACTAATCTTTAGCTCATATTATTATAATTTTGATTTAACCTTAAAGTTCTACTCTATTACCTAAACAAGCTCAATTAAAACTAAGTTAGGTTATTTACTGCCAAACAATCAGTGTGAGTGCTTAATTTTTATCCTAGTATTCTTTATGTTATTGATTTATCCTCTACCTACTGTAATACGTTTGTGAGACCTAAACCAACATAAACTACTCATAACCAGTTAACATGCAATGAGGGCATTTGATCTTAAGATAGTATTTTTCTAGTTGTTTTTCGTATGCTGCTTCTTTGTTCTTTAGTCCTACATTTCCAGGGTGGCTCTGATGTCCAAGCCTTTGAAGGAAGGACAAATATTGGACATTTGTCCATTTATTGTTAATATTAATTATTTGTTCACCATTTTCATTGTACACTCCTGTATAGGGAAGAGGTGGATCTGTGGGAGGTGGGTCCTTATACTTATTTGCTTGTTTCCCTCCAGGTGATTACCACAAACGTCCCCCAATCCTGTAAACTAAGTAGGACGGTTCTTGTACCTTGGGGACAATAAGTCTCCTGTTTTGTTTGTCAGGCTGTTTGGCTGGTAAAGCATTAACTGGGGCAGGTGTGGTCAGCATAGGAGAAAGCAATTCCTATAACTGTACTTTTATGAGGAACTCCTCAAACTCTATACCTTCAGACTTATGTGTGATATTGGTACATTTTTTAACATTCCTTATCCTCCCCCGAACTCTGCATACTCATTGAGGCTAAATTCTTATCACAACAATCCAGGGAATATGATTTGCTGTTGCACAGTTATAAGTATGATAATTTTAAGAAAACACCCAATTCCTAGGAGAGATGACAGTGGCAATTTCCTGGAATGGTGGCCTTGGAAGGCCCTTCCCCATGCTCCGACCTTGTCAAGCAGCATGGCGGAAACGGTCCCTACCATTACACCTCTATCCCAAGATTGTAAAGTACCAATTTCTACTAAATGCATAAAAATGCTGACAGTCTTAAAAATTCCACAGGGAATAGTAAGCATTAACTAGCAATATAAAAATAGAACTTTGTAGCCAGTAATAAAGGGGTGTTTATTTCCTACATTACTCCCAAATGTGTAATTTTAGTTGTTCCTTTTCAAATTACAACCGGATACAAAACCTCTTTTCACTCAGAAAGGTTGTTATTAAGTTTTCCTTAAAAAGACAGCTGTGTGCAGGCAGGTCTCAAAAATAGTCCCAAAGATGAATGCAATAGCTAATTAACAAGATGGTATTGTAATGATATGAAGTCACAGTGTTTAATACTTTATCTTTTGTGCCAACTTTATTACCATTCACTATTTGAGATCTTGTGCTGTGAGAAAGGCACTCAACTGAGGCAGCTGTGTGAAATCTCAGCTGTGGTGGATTCCTGAGCTTTTGAATCAAGCTTGGTTGTCCTTCTGTTCTGTTATCCCATCTGTGGTTTTAGTGTTCCTGTAGACCTTTAACTGGAGTTGGAGATAACATGCCAGTGAGAAGCTTCTTCCTTTGGTGCAGCCATCTCATATCCTCCACAGTCTGCCATGGTCTTGTTGAGTCTCACAACCTGACTGCTTTCTAAATCAGAGGTCAGCGAGGTGACTTCAGGGTGCTCTAACTTCTGTCCCCTGATTTATCACAATGCACAAGAAAATGCTGTGTTAAAATACATAGTATAATTTTTATCCTTTTAACCCTTTGTAAGTGTATACTTCAGTGGTATTAAACACCTTCACAATGTTGTGTAACTGTCACCTCCACTCATATCCCAAAGTTTTCCTAATCCCTAACAAAAACTCTGAGCCCTTTAAACAATAATTTCCCAGCCTCTGATAACGTCTGTTCTACTTCCTGACTGTGTTAATTTGCCTACTTTAGGTACCTCATATATGTGGAAACATGCAATGTTTGTCTTGGAGTCTGGATTATTTCACTGGCATATTTTCAAGGGCAGCATTGTTGTAAATATCAAAATTTTATTCCTTCCTATGTTTGAATGCTGTGCTATGATTAGACCAAATTTTGTTTATCCATTCATCTGTGGATGGATAATTGGTTGTTTCCACCTTTTGGGTATTGTGACTAGTGCTTCTATGAGCATTGGTGTTCAAATATAATTTGAATCCTTGTCTTCAATTATTTAGGCTATAAAGCTAGGAGTGAAATTGCTGGACAAGGCCTCATTTCACAGATTAAAAATTTGAAATCAGTTTTTCTTTTCAAAATCAAGAAAAGTTTTTACCACTTAAGTCAGTTTGTTGTATGCAAGTTGTCTGATCTGAATTTCCTGGGAGTCTCTGTGATTATCCTGTTTTCAGGTTCTTTTTTTTTTTTTTCTTTACAAAATACTTGGAGACAAAATTACAAAATACTTGGAGACAAAAATCTATCAAAGAACAAGATAACTCTTTATTATTAACCTTGAATATAGATCCTGTTCTTTTCTCTTTCACTATTCATGTGATATAAATAAATTTTTGCCGAATGAAAAATACATCCTGGACATATTCCCACACAATCTTCAGAATTTGTATTGCAAATTACTTGAAATGGCACTTGTCACCCATGAACAGGATGGAAAATAAGGGCATGTCATTCCCTTTGTGGAAATGATTATTCTGGACACGGTACTAATTTGCCAACCCTGAAAAAGTCAGTTTTATTTATAAAGACCTTGACATATCCACCAAATTGAGAATTTTAAGTAAATATCACAAGCTTGTGTTTGCTGATCCCTGGGGTAATTGCTTAATACAAGTTCCTCAGAGTTTTTTATCTTTGGAAATCATATTAAAACGATGACATTATCAAGGTGTTGGAGGATGGGAGGGAAAAAAAATTAAACACGGACTTCCGTGGAAGGGCAGACTGAGAATCCATTTCCATAGAAATATTCTGCCCTTTCTTCTAGATTCATTCTTCTGTCTGTCAGAGAGGTAAGACTGGAGGAAGGGGCATGGCATATTCCTTTGAGACTCCTAGTTAATTATTCTATATAATGTGGCAGAGGCTGAAAGTGAATGGGAATGGAAGACAGGTAATCTCAGGAACCCACAGTGCCATTTCACTTCTCTCCCTCCCTGCCGCTCGCTCTGGATTAACTCTGCCTGTAGGTTTGCCTCTATTCTGGAGAACACTGGGATCACAGAATTGAAGGTTATGATGGTGTTCATACCCACCCATTTGAATTTCACCTGTATCTCTGCCCAGTGGATTTCTAGATCCCAGAGAGTTGTTCAGAGGCAGCCATGTGGGGTGCCAATTCAGAGTGACCTAATGTGGGAGTCAGAGCAATTTGGATTTGTTTCTAGACTTTGCCACCACAACTGTGTGAGTCACTTAACTTCCTGAGCCTCAGTTTCCTCATCTGAAACAGGTTTAGCAACACTTGGCACAATTGTTATGAGAACTAAAGAGGATCCGGGTTGTACACTGATGTCATTCCTGGAGGGCTGCTTTGCTCTCATCACACCAGTGAGTGCTTTACATATCTATTATCTCCAGTTGCTTCAATGGAAACGTTAGGTGAGTATCACCTACGCCTTCAGTTATCTTAACAGTATCAGATATCACCTCACCTCTCCTTTCATTCATTCTCCAAAATATGATTTGGGCAATGACTCAAAACCAGGAAGACTGATCACGTTATTTCTCCACTTGAAATATGTCAATGTCTTTTCTTCACCGTCAGGGCTGTGTTTAGAGTTATCAGCATGGCATTCCAGTGAGCGTGGCTTCTGCTCTCAGCCTTTGCTCCTGCTCCTATTTGCCTTCAGATCGAGTTAGATATCCAAAGTTTCATAAAGTCCTCTACACTTTCATTACCTACACCACCGTTTTTCTAATTAATTAATTTTTTTAAAATGTATTTTTTAGTTGTAAATGGATACGACACCTTTATTTTATTTATTTATCTTTATGTGGTGCTGAGGAATGAACTCACACATACTAGGTAAGTGCTCTCCCACTGAGCTACAACCCCACCCCCCTATATTAGCTCTTCTTTTCCAGGGTAACAATAGTCTATTTTGCTGGTCACTCAAATGTCACTTTTTTCAGAAGACTTCCTTGATACCCTCACATGATATCACTGTAATATTTCTTGATTCCTACAGAGTAAGAACTGCCTTTCATTTCCTATACAAAAATACCAAACTTCTTTCCTATCCTTCAATAAGTCTCAACTAATATTAAATTGATAAATAAATAAATTTAAGTTATCTGTGCTCTGAATTTTTTCCCTCCATGCCAAACCAGAGAGACATATCTGGTTATGTTTATTATTATTCCTTAGTGATCTGAGTTACCCAACAGGATTAGTCTGAGGTTGGTTTATGGTCTGAGTAGAGATTAAACACATGAACTTACCTATCTTCCCTCTCAAAAATCTATTGAAATGATGGCATAAAAACACAAAGAGTAAGGTAATCTCATGAGTAAAGAGAAATGGATTAAGAATACAAGCACATCAAACATTTTAACCAATTTTAGGACACTAAAAGTGAATAAACTCACATACCTGGGTGAAATAGTGAGGAGGGATCCTGAGTATAGTATATATGAGACAAAACTGTAGTGGAAGCTGAACCCATTTTCAAATTTCTCAGTGAATCTCTGATTTAGGAGTGGGATGAGGGGCTAAAATCTGGCAATTGATCCTGGTCTCCAAGAAGGTCTGGACCAACAGCTCCATCGATCCTCCTCCTTACCCTCTTCCTCCATTGCTGCCTGTGCAGTAGTGACATTGGCCACACTGAAGCCAGAGAGGTACCTTCTACAGAAATAGAACAACCCTCCAGGGAAGAGCAAGGCCTCTCAGTGGGGATTAGGAGCAGTCACCTTCCTGCCCCAACCTGCCTCGTCCAGTTGAAGCCTGAAAGTCATTCTCACCACACGGAGTTTATATCTTCTTTTTCAGCCACAGGGCAGCCCTGTGATGCCATGCCCACGTATCAGCCAATTACCATTCACAACAAAGAATTCACCAGCCTGTTGAGGAAATCCAACACTATGAAGGTGAAGCACCAGTGGGAAAAGACAGAAAAATAGTTGATCTCTAAGGAAACAGGGATAAGTTATTGTAGGAGAGAAAAATTTTAAGATAATCTTGATTTTAAGTAATATCTTATCTATGAAACAATAATAGACTACTAAGACAAAGAAGGAGTGTGTGTGTGTGTGTGTGTATGGGGTGGGGAATTCAAAAAATACTTGAAAAATATGTCCAACATTTTTAGCAATCCAGAAAATGCAAATCAAAACTACACTGAGATTATATTTCATCCCAGGTACAATGACAGTAATTAAGAATTCAAATAATAATAAATGCTGGTGAGAATGTAGAGCAAAAGAAAAACTTACACACTGTTGGTGGGAATGTAAATTAGAACAGCCACTGTGGAAATCAATGTGGTAATTCCTACAAGGTGAGGAATGGAATCATCATATGACCCAGGTGTCCCACTCCTTGGTATTTACCCCAAAGAACTGAAATCAGCATACCATAATGATACATTCATGCCAATGTTTTTAGCAGGGTAATTCAAAATAGCCAAGTTATGGAACCATCCTTGTCAACAGATGAGTAGATAAAGAAAATGTGTCCTATATATACAATGGAGTTTTATTCAGCCATAAAGAATGAAATTATGCCATTTGCAAGAAAATGAATGAAAATGGAAAGTTTCACATTGAGCTAAAAAATCCAGAGAGAAAAATACTGATAAAAAAGGGATCTCAGGAAAATAAAAAGGCCAGTTGAATGGAGGAAAGGGGTGGGGGAGGGAATAGGAAGGAAGAGGGAAAGCAGTGGGGAATGAAATGAATCTAATTGTGTGTGTGAAGGAGCATGCTACAATGAATACCACTATTATGTATAATCATAATGCACCAATAAAATACCCATCATATGATATGCATCATATGTATATGTTAAATAGAGTAATAAAAAGATCACACTGTTAGAAATTAAAAGGAGTGAGGGACAAGTCCAAGATTCATAGAAATTTAAAAAAAAAAAAAAAGGTCTGATATTGTGATACTTCCTGCATTACTCTTCCTGCTCAGAATTGCTTTGGCTATTCTGGGTCTCTTATTCTTCCAGAAGAATTTCATGATTGCTTTCTCTATTTCTAAGAGGAGCATCATTGGGATTTTAATTGGAATTGCATTGAATCTGTATAGAACCTTTGGTAGTATGGTCATTTTGATAATGTTAATTCTGCCTATTCAAGAACGCGGGAGATCTTTCCATCTTCTGAGGTTTTCCTTAATTTCTTTCTTTAGTATTCTGTAGTCTTCAATGTAGAGTTCTTTCACCACTTTTGTTAGATTGATTCCCAAGTATTTTTTTTTTTTTGAGGCTATTGTGAATGGAGTAATTTTCCTAATTTCTCTTTCAGAGGATTTATCACTTATGAATAGAAATGCATTAGATTTATTCATGTTGATTTTATATCCTGCTACTTTGCTGAATTCATTTATTAATTCTAGAAGTTTTCTGGTGGAGTTTTTTGAATCCTCTAAATATAGAATCATGTCATCAGCAAATAGTGACAGCTTGAGTTCTCCTTTTCCTATTCATATACCTTTAATTCATTTGGTCTGTCTAATTGACCAATGGAACAGAATAGAAGACACAGAGACAAACCCACATAAATATAGATATCTCATACCAGACGAAGATGCCAAAAACATACAATGGAGAAAAGATAGCCTCTTCAACAAATGGTGCTGGGAAAAATGGAAATCCATGTGTAATAAAATGAAATTAAATCCCCCTCTCTCACCCTGCACAAAACTTAATTCAAAATGGATCAAGGACCTAGGAATTAGACCAGAGATCCTGCACCAAATAGAAGAAAAAGTAGGTCCCAATCTTCATCACGTTGGCTTAGGACTAGATTTCCTTAACAAGACTCCCAGAGCATAAGAAATAAAAACAAGAATCAATAAATGGAATAGATTCAAACTAAAAAGCTTTTTATCAGCAAATAAAATAATAATATGAGAAGAGAGCCTACAGAGTGGGAGAAAATCTTTTACACATACACTCCAGATAGAGCACTAATCTCCAAAATTTATAAAGAACTTAAAAAACATCAAAACAAAAATAGAAAGAACCCAATCAACAAATGGGCCAAGGAACTGGGCAGACACTTCCCAGAAGAAGATATATATGCAATCAACAAATATATAGAAAAGTATTCAACATCTCTAGTAATTAGAGAAATGCAAATTAAAACCACCCTAAGATTTCATCTCACCCCAATTAGAATGGCTATTATCAAGAACACAAGCAATAATAGGTGTTGGCGTGGAAGTGGGGAAAAAGGCACACTTATACATTACTAGTGGAGTTGCAAATTGGTGCAGTCACTCTGGAAAGCAGTATGGAGATTCATCAGAAAATTTGGAATGGACCCACCATTTGAACCAGTTATTCTACTTCTTGGTTTATACCCAAAGGGCTTAAAATCAGCATACTACAGTGATGCAGCCACATTAATGTTCATAGCAGCTCAATTCACAATAGCTAGATTGTGGAACAAACCTAGATGCCCCTCAATAGATGAATGGATAAAGAAAGTGTGGTATATATACACAATGGATTATTATTCAGTCATAAAGAAGAATAAAATTATGGCATTTGCAGATAAATGGATGGAGTTGGAGAATATCATGCTAAGTGAAGTAAGCCAATCCCAACAAACCAAAGGCCGAATGTTTTTTCTGATTAGTGGATTATGATACAGAATGGTGGGGGGATGCAAGGGGGTGGGATAAGAGAAGAATGGAGGAACTGTGGATTATGTAGAGGGAAGTGAGGGGGGAGGGGACAGGAGAAGGAGAGAGAGTGGAATGAAACAGACTTTATTAGCCTATGGACATGTATGGTTACATGAATGGTGTGAATCTATATCGTGTGCAACCATAGAAATGAAAAGTTTTACCCCATTTGTGTACAATGAATCAAAATGCAATCTGTAAAAATAAAATTAAAAAAAATTAAATAATTAGAAAAAAAGTCAAGGAAGTTCCAGAATATAGAACAAAAACACAAAGACACTAAAATATGAGGGAAAAGGCCCACAAAATACCAGTAAAGGAGAGACAGCATCTGAATAATAATTGTCAAAGAGGAACAATGAAAATTAAGAGAGAAATAATCCAAGGAATTTAGACAAATAAACAAGAAGTGTCAACCAAATGAAATATATAACAACAAAAAACAGCTTCCCAGAGCTAATAAAAGATAAAAATTAAAATATTCAGATTAAAAAAATAACTGAATGCTGAGCCAAATAAATCAAATACCATCATTTCAACACACACATCCTCATGACATTTAAAATACTAGAGAGAGATGGAAGGTCTTAAAACTCTTTTAAGAAAAATAGATCACCTACCCAGGGCAATATGAAAAAAATGGAATGAGAAACGGTTGGCAAGTGGAAGGTGGTAAGAGGTGGAGAAAAAGGTACAGGGAAATATAATTACATACCTCACCTACTTTTCCAAGCTAGGCACTGTGAAACATTTCTAACAAAAAGAGAAGACAGGTGATCACTGCTCTCATGGAGCTTAACCTATACAGGAGGAAGTACAGAGATACTGTCTAAAGCCGATGGATCAAGAAAGAGAGGCTTCAGCATATTATAAAAATAGACATAAGTAGTAATATAATAAAATAAATGTCATTTGAGGATATAAGGAAGAGTAGATGGAGCAAATATCAAAGTGCTAAATTCTACATCTGTTATAGGGACGCAGCACTAAATCATGTTTCACTTTGATTAAGTGAGACAAAGGCATAAATGCACACTATTTGGAATTGGTGGGTGTTAGAAGGATAAGATCAGAAGTGCTGAGCTGCAGGCTCTTAGGCCATTGTAGAGCAAGCAGCTGGGGTTGAGGCGGGTAATTTCCTTTTGATCATCCCGAATGGTTTATTTTACATATACTTGTACTACTCTCATAAGGAAAAGGAAAAAGTTAGAAAACTCAAGAAACAAATGCATTTGTAGGGCCTGAAAATCCCTTCCTGGTCTTATCCTTGACCACATCCCCCCTTTTTGTTTAAATCCAGATCCTCCTGCAGTGCCTTTCTCTCCCTCTCCCCTGCCCCTTGCATCACTCACAGTCATACAGAAATATTTGTGGTTTTGTTGTAGCTTGGTCTCAAGATCTTTGCTCAACTTACTTCCCCGGCCTTAATGTTCATTTCTGTGTTATCATTTTCAAACCATATATCTGATGAGAGGTCAATACCGAAAACATAAGGAACTTAATACCAAGAATACAAATGACCCAATTAAAAAATGACCAGAAGACCTGAATAGACAGATATATCTCAAAAGAAGTGATATAAGTGTTCTACAGGTATATGTAAAAATCCTCAACCACATTAAACATTCAGGGAAATGCAAACAAAAACCACGATGAAATACCATCTCATGTTTGTTAGAATCACTATAATAAAAAAGACAAAAGATATCAAGTGCTGGCGAGGATGGAGAGAAAAGGCAGCCTTTGCACTGCTGGTGGGGAGGTGCTTAGTATGGCCCTTATGGAAAACAGCATGGAGGTTCCTTAAAAAATTAGAACTAGAACTCTTATTAGTTCTGGAAGATGCCACTCCCACCTCTTCTTGGGAAGTCGTTTCTCACTCCGGGGAGAGTAAGCATGTCCATGGATCTGGAATGTGCCTCAAACACTCATGTGTTAAAGACAAGCTCCCTGAAAGGCATGAATCAGGAGTTTGTGAAACCCTCAAGAGGTGAGGCCTAGTGGGAATTTTGTGGTACACCCCCCACCCCAGCTACTTCTTCCCTTTCTATTTTGCATTTCAGTCCTCAGGTGAGCAGAATGGGCTCTGCTGCAGGCTCCTCCCATGAGGTGATGTCACATGCCCAAAACAATGGGGCCAATCAATCATGGATTGAATCCTCCAAATGTGTGAGTCAAAATAAACCCTTATTTTGTGAGTTGATTACTTCCAGGTATTGGTTGTAGAGGTGGAAAACTAGCACAATTGTCCCTTCGCAATTTCTCTGTCAGAGCACTGAAAACATGATAACATCACTGTTTTTGTGGCCACTGTCCTCATGGACTATGAGCTTCTTGGAGACAGGAGCTGTACCTTATGTGTATTTGAATCTCATTTCTGCTTCTCTACCTGCAATAGTGAAGGTCCTCAATAAATGTTAGTGGAAAGAATGAGAGACCATGACATTGTTTTATGCTTTCTTACAGTGTTGACTTCCTCTGTGAACCATGCTTTAATTGTTTTATAGTTCTCTAGATACAGTCTGATTATATTGAAGAAGGTTCTAAACTGGTGGAATATTTGCCAGAAATTCTGTTATAGGTTTAGGGACTAAAATGCATGGTATATGCAACACTGTACAATGATATTGCAAATAAGAAATTTCTTAAAATTCTAAATGCCTACAAAAAGTAGTATTTTCATTTTTATATACTTTTCTCTCATCCCACTGAATATGTAATTGTGATTTTTACATACCTTCAATCCAGAATATAAAGTTAATATTATATTTTTTACTTTTTTCTATAACTTATTATATTTAGATGATTTTTATCCAATCCTGTAGCTTGCTACAGGATCAATTTACTTATTTAATAAACCTTCATTGTTAAAATTTTATATAATTTCCACTTTAAAAAGATAATTCAGAAAGTGTTACAGGAACTGTAACACTTGTGAGTAACTTTTTCTTTAGGGTTTATACTATAAAAATTTCAATAAATTGAATACAAGTCAGTGTTATGAGCATCTTTATGATTCTTGCAAAAGAAACTATATTATTTTTGAGAAAATTTTTACTAATTTGTATTCCCATCTGTACCGCATCTGTTTATCCCTTTTAACACATTAAAAAAAAAAAAAAAAAAAAAAAAAAAAAAAAGGGCAGTGAAATCCAGAATTGAATCAACCCTGCCCTCTTGTGGTTCATATTAAAATCCCAGGGTCCTCTTGTTTTGGCAAAATTTTGAAATTTTATTTTATTGTAAAGTGACAAATTATAATTATATATATGATCTGAAGTACAATGAGATAGTCTGATGTATTTTTAGATTATTTATATGTAATAAGCCTGATATAAGGCTGTTCATATTAACTACTTACTTTTTCAAATAGAATATATGGACCTCAGTTTAGTTGAACAGAAGTTGTTTGGGCTTGCAGTCCACATCATTAACTAACCTTGAAAAAGATTTTTACAGGAGCGGGCAAATTGTTTTTCTAGTGGATTAAGGAATTGGTGTATTACCTGAGAAGTGACTTCTTTTTTGAAGAGGATGTCCTTAAGTGATGACTTATGGGAAGGGAAATATGTGGTTGAAGGCAAAGAGATTTTTTTTTTTTTTTGATCCAGAGGAAACAGCAAGGATTGTTTAGTTCATTTATGTTACAAGTGTGGAAACTCAGGATCAGAGCAATTGAGTGATTTTCCCAAATAAAAAAAAGCAAGTAAGCCTTATAGAGCCCGTAGGTGTCCAGTTTTCTCTGGCTACTCTATCCCAGAGCCTTTCCGTTAGGTTTCTTCTTAAGGGATTGTGAGTACCAAATGAGAAAATACACAGTACTATGAGAGAGAGAGAAAGAGAGAGAGAGAACAAACAATAGGAAGAAGCCTTATTAGGCAGCACAGTAGAGGGGCAATGTGATTTGAACCGACTGGTACACAGTCTCTAGGTTTGTGGGCTTGGTCCATTGTCTGGTCTTGGGACACATGACTTCACTCCCCAGAGTGTGAATTTTCTCACTTGCAAACTGGAGATGACAATAAAAATCACAAGAGCTATTTCAAGGTGTGGCATAAATTTATCAGCTTGAAATCATTTAAAATGATGGAACACAAAAGGATCTTTTAAAAAAATCCAATTTATCCCACTCTGCTTATTTAAGCATCTGAACCAATACACAAGTGGTGCTTATCCCAGTGCTGGTGCGTGACAGTCATCCGAAAACAATGTTACAAATGCTTACCTGTCCTTAGTCCCTGTGTAGATTTGCTCACTCGGGCCTGACGACAACTCTATAAAATAGTTCTGCTGTTAGTCCCATTTATAGATGAGGAAGTTGAGGTCTGGAGAGGTTTAGTCCCTGCTGTGATCACACAGAGGTAAGTGGGAGATCCAGAATTTGACCCCAGTATCCTGTTCTGTCTTTGAGGCCATGTTGCCTCACTAAACCAGCTGTGGTGTTCCATCTAGTGCTTAGGCTAGAAGCCCATTTCCTGTATCATCCCTGTTAAGCTCTTCTTGGTCATGTGCTGGGAAACCATAAGCCCTTTTAGACTTACCATATAAGTTTCTTATCAATCCATTTATTGTCAAAATGAAGTCATTTTTACAGCAGAGGAATATTTAATTTGTTTTCTATTAGCCATAGCAGTGGAAAAAGAGATAGGACAAGGCCAGTGTCCTCTCTTCTCAGTGTCAGAGAACGGCATCAAGAGACTCCTTTTTCTTTGACTGTCAATGTTACTGAGTTTCTTTTTAGTACAAAAGTGGAAGTTATTTTGATGGACAAGGCAGATGTGATCCCTGCTCTCCTAGTGCGTACGTTCTTAAAGAGGAAGTGAGTTTTAATAAATTGATCACAAAGGCAAATGTGATTATTGCCAAGAAGGAAGTATGGTGTGAGAGTCTACACTGGTGCGACTCATCCTCATATTGAAAGTTGGGTGAGGTTTTCTGAGGCTGTAACATGAGAAGTTGGTGAAGGGCAGATGGAGTGGGAGCAGGAGAACATTTTACAAGAAGGGATTAGCATGTGCCAAAGCGGACAGGAGGGGATATGGTCCTGTTAAGAAACTGGAAGCAGATGACTGTGGCCAGAGCACTGGAGAGTAGGAGGGTACAGGTGAGATGAAGTGTGGGTGATGGCCAGACCCACATAGCTCTTTTGGATTTGTAAATGGTGTCGAGCAGTGGGAAATGATTGAAAAGCTTCAAACTAGCATGTATATTGTGTGTGTGTGTTGTGTGTGCGTGCATGCACGTGTGCATATGTGAGCATGCATGTGGTTATTTCAATCTTGCTACAGTTTGAAGAATGATTGGGAAGAAGCATCAGTGAGATGGTGATTAGGAAGTGTTAGGGTCCGATATCGACTGGTCCCCAATATCGACTGATCCCCAGAGAGTCAAAGTGCACACACGGTAATGCAAGACACACAATGAGATTTTATTGCAAGCTCGAGCCTGGACCGCAACCAGCCTCTCAGACCATTGCAATGGCAGAGTGGGCAGTGGCCCTGAGGGGCGAGAAAGTCCTCTATTTAAGAGATTTCCAAGCATTCACACACAAAGACCTGTACATTATTGGTTAACATTTGAACAGCTAAACATTAGTCCTCCTCTGGTTGGGTCCCGCCAATCTATTTGATTCTCATTGGGTCCTGCTAGAACTGAACGGTCCTAGAGGAAGAAGGAAGGAGGGAAGGGGTGAACTATGCAGGAGATGAGTCGGGGCTAGGCCCCCCTGTCCTTGATAGATAAGGTTTCCAGGCAGCTGCACATTCCTCAGACAAATATCTCTTAACAACCTTGATAAGCACAGGGGCCCAGCAGTCCTGTTTGTCCTGTATTGGCTCTTGAGGGTGCAGTCGCAACTGCCTGCATCCTGGTGATTAAGACAGTTAGCTGCACAGATATCACCCTGTTCTCAACAGCAGTAAATTTCTCAGTATTGGATGGAGAGATATTTTGGATCGAAATAAAATGGATTTAATAAATATTAAGGAGATAAATGCAACAACACTTAGTAAGGGACCAGATATGAGAGAGGAAAGAAAGGGATTGCCCAGGAACACTTCATTGTTTCTTGGAATGCAACTTGGTGGATAGGGCTACCTTTCATTTAAATAAGGAATATTGCAAGGGTCTTAGAGAACAGGGTAGTAGGGAAATTTAAGTGGTGAAGTCAAGGAAGTTGCTGGGTTTATGAAACTAGAGCTTAAAAAGAGAGAGAGAGAGAGCAGAGATAAAATCTCCAGTCACCAAAATATAAATAGGCATGGATGAGATTGCTCAGGAGGAGTGAAGAAAAAGGTCTAGATGGAACTGGAAGAACTCTAACATTTAATGGCCATGTAAAGGAAGATGAACTTGTAAAAAAGACACATAGGAGTTGAAAGGGAGGGAAAAGTTAAGGAGTGGCATCACAGAGGTTGAAGAAAGAACATGTTTTTCAAAAAAGGGGTAGTAACCAACTGCTTCAAATGTGCAGAGTCAAACACTGGATTTAGCTCCACGGGTTTAGTGAGAAAGTTACAGTGGAGCAGGGGTGATGGAAGCCAGACTGCGTGTCTAAGGAAAGGAAGGAAGGAATGAAGAGGGCAGAGTAGAAAGGTTGCTGTTGAGAGATGGAATGCGAGGAGACTGGAAAATTATCTGTGAGAATAGCTGACATGATATAGAGAGGAAAACGGGAGCCAGAGGTGGCTGAAGAGAGAATGAGAGGTCATGACCTAGATGTCTCACGTGAGAGATTTTGCAATGAAGGAGAGAAAGACAATGTCAGATATAGAAGAAGGTGAATCTGAGGGACCTTTGTTCACCTTGCTCTCTCCGTTTCTCTGAGTAACAGGGAATTAAAAACATTTTAAACAGAAAATAGACCCAAAATCAAAGAAATGATCAAAGTTCTGAAATTCTTGAGAAGGTAGGAGAGGATGGGCTCTTTGATCTTCCTTTCCATCTTCTTATCAAAACTCAGTTTTATGAAAAATGGGAATCTCTAGGATCTTTATTCTACTAAACATTTTTTTTTTTTAGGATTTTCATCATCACCATCATTCACATCTTAAGGATTTATAAATTTTCATGTAGTATAAAGTACTCTTAAAAAAATGCACCACTTTGGTCCCTTTCTCTCTGTCTCAGTCACTGGCTGAATGGGGTGGTTCAGGAAGATCCCTGGTGTATGCACAGCTGAAAGAGATGCAGGTTTGGCTCATTCAGAAAATTTGTTTTCATTCTACTTACCAAGCTAGCACCATGCTCAGGAATGATAAAGATCATAAAAACCCCTTTTGAAGTTGCTACTATTTAAAATAGGAAGGAGTGAACTAGAGTTTCATGAGCAATATTCATGTTCAATATCAAACATATGTGTAAGTGATAGAATTTGTCTTCATTTTATTCTCGGTCTTTGTTTTCAATATTGACTGAAGAATCATTTATGGAGCATCTGCCAAGTTCAGCAGTGTGCCTAATACAAGAAATAGAACCGCGATTAAGAGATGCTTCCTACTTTCCAAGGATTTGCATTCTGGTGAAACCAAGGAAAATGCAGAGATCAAGACACTGCAAGTAAACAGACAGTATTTATGTTGAGTGCTTGGGGCTCCTAAGAACATAGAAGGAGCTCTGATCTTGGAGAGTCTGGAAACTTTCTTTGAAGACACAATTTGGAAGCAGAGAGCTGAGAATGACCAGCACCTAAGTGGAGGGAGTGGGAGAGCAACCTAGGCAGAAGATCAAGAGCAAGGCAAAACTTGTCTTTAGTGTCATTTCAAGTTGTTCTTCAGGGTTGTGGCTTAGTGAGAGGGAGAAGGGGCATGAGATGAGGCTGAAGAGATAACAGTGGGTAATTCAGGAAGGTCCAGGTACTAATAACGGCAAACACTTCTCTAGTGCTTGCCTGAGCTGGGCTTTATATATAAATATGCATTAAATCCTTATCAGAGCTTCTAAGGTGGGGCTATCATTGTTTCTACCAAAAGATGAGGAAGAATAGTGGGATTAAGTAACTTTCTCAAAGTCATGCTACTGACTAGACCAGGCTGGTGGAGGGGAACTCAGGCAGTCTGTCCAGAGTCTCTGGGCAGACGGCCACTGTACCACACAAGCCTCTCAAAGATAGTCTTGAGCACAGACAGTGGCCAGAATGTATTTTAACAGGCCACTGAGTGCATTCTGGGAGATGGAATGCATGTGGGCAGGTCTGGAGGTAAGGGGAGGGTGTAAAATCAAAGGAGGAGATGAAAGGAATCCTGCCTGGAAATGAAGCCTGGGGTAACTTAAGGAGAATCCTGAAATTTCAGATCTTCTGTTGCATATTTGAATAGTTTAAGGGTGTAAATCAACAGACAGTCTGTGTTTAGTAGGACCCACTGATAACTTTTGGGTTCCATGAAAACAGCTCTGGAGTTAAACTTAGGATAGGAAGAGGAGAGCTAAACTCCTAATATTCTGAATGAAAGATAGAAATTGATAGTTGTGCATAAAACATCAGGATAGTGGTGAAGGGTGAAATAAGCACCCTTAAATAAGATTGATGCTGGGAGAGGGCCTGCAGAGGAACAAGTCCAGTGGCAAACAGGTCACCCTGTATAGTGGGGTAATGACAGCAGAATTTTGGGCACTCTAATGTGGACTTTAAATTTGTAGTTGGTTTATCTTCTTTGGTAGCCTTTACTCTGAAACTTTCAGAGCTGGTCTCCCCACTCTACTACTTTTGATCAGTAATATTTAAGGTAAGAAATAAAGGGACAGAAGGAAGGAGGAAGGAATGAGGGAGGGCATGGGCCTGAGAATTCAGTTCCTAATGTGGCTGCATATGGCTCTGGTGGTAGGTAAAACAGACCTACCTGGAAGGTGCCATGGGAGTAGACTGAGGAGTGGGCACGGGTCACAGGTACCAGAGGAAGGGAACTGGGAGAGGTGAGAGGAAGACATTGGTAACCTAAGCCACAGTGATGAAATGTAATTATTCTAGTAGTAGGAGTGAGAATGTTTTTGGTAGAAGGAAAGTATGTCAATATTCCAGGTCATATATATATTTTTCTGGGTGAGGGATCCCGAAGTATGCACAGGGGTGAAAACCCCTCCACCTGACAGCAGCAGAAGGAAACAGATGTAAATGACAATTTGGGGAAAAGCAATGAGTGTACAGAGAAGAGGGAACCAAACAATCCAAGTGGGAGGATGGGGTTGTTTGCCATAGTCATGGAGAATCCATGCTGAGGAACAGTGAGCTTGGCAAATAGACTCAAGTGTCAAGTGTGCAGAGAGATATATGCAGATTACATGCCCTAAAGGCCTATTATGTGGCTCTGAATGTCACACATATTCTCTTTTTCTCTCCTCTCAGTCATCCAGTGAACTATGCACTGTTGTTATCCTCTTTATACACAGGAATAGAATTGAGGCCAGGGATGATTAGCAAGTAATTGTTCCAAATCACACTGCTGGTAAATGGTAGAGAAGATTTTTAATCCCAAATCCTGCTTGAATCCTAAACCCATTCCTATAGTCATCCTGCCAGATAGATAAGCCACCCAGGTCAGGGGAGCAACAATTTTTCTAATATCAGCACACAAAAGGCATGTGTCAGTCTACTTGGCTCACAGCTAATTCTGCCAAGTCCTGTTTGAGGTACAGAGCACTGTAGGCATTCTGTACTGCTTGGAAGGCTGAGGTGCAAAAGGTTCAGCCTGTGTAATTAGAATTCTGCACATTTGTGGGGTAGATTATTAAATTCCGTTGTAAACTTTGCAGGATTTTTTGTCCACTTAATTGTCTCTGGTCTCAGAAGAAAGTTATCTATGACTATCAACTCTGGAACACAGTTCTTGAAAAATAAAATGAGGAGGTGCACTTTCCAGTTGTTTTATTCCACTGCTATTCAGCTTACAGAGAGAGCAAGGGAGCATGGATTTCACACTAATTGCAGTGCAGCTCATTGAATAAAGCAGAGCAGTGGTTGCATTACCCATGGGGAAACATTTTTCCTGAATCTTTTCAAAAGTAGATTTACTCAGTGTCTTCCCCAAGTGTACAAAAAGTTCATTTTCATAATCCTATTTTGGGGTTATTTTTCATTACTCAGTATTAGTTACATAAATGGTTCTCATTGACAGTCCAGGATCGGAGTGTCTCACACGCCTGCATCTGGTGCGTTAGGATCTGAATCTAGCACTAGAAAGTGGGTACAGGAAGTGGGCCTGACTGAGGCTACTCTGAAGATCCTGTATCACTGGTGGCTGAGAACATGTCTCATTGCCATTATCTTGCAAATATTCAAGAATACCCAGCCTCTGATGTAGTTCCATCTCCTGTCTCACTGAGGTTTTCTAGTACTTACTGAATTTGGACTTCATTATATCTGCCAACAGGCAGGCAGGAGAGGTAAAACAAAGTCATATCCTACCTTCCTTCTACAAATACCATAGGGAAAATAACACTGTAATTTTAGGGTCAAATGATGAGGAAAGAGATTAAATCCATTGCCAAAGGTGCATGAATACAAACAAAATCTGTTAAAAATGAGTTTTCTGTTTCATAGCTTGGGCCTGCTGGGTCAGAATTCCACTATCTGGACAGATTTAATATTTGAGCAGTGAAACCCAGCTCTCTGAGTATTTCATGGGGATAGATGTTATTCAGAATTGACTTTTTTTCGATATCATATTTCTGATTCCTGGGTCAAGATTTAGGTTGAAGGAAGGATAGCAATAGTTTCAGATGCACTTTTATTATTTAGGTGCCTTCCCTAGGTTTCACATTATTCTGACAAATTATCCAGTTCTTGACGTCTTATCCTTTCTTGTTGTCTATGTTATTTTGCTTTTATTTTTTCTGCTATCCACTTGGTTCAGAGACTCTCTTGAAAGTAGGCAGCTGCTGCAATACAGTTAGGGTTTATCAACGCTCTTAAGCAGCTCAGCTTTCAGTGTTCCTGGCCTCGTCTGCCATATATTTTAAAGGAATTTTTTCTCTACAAGCTTCTTTTCTCTTTCTTTGTGTCTGGACATGTGTTCTGGCCCTGGTAGCTGTATGACCTTGGGAAAGACACCTAACTTTGCTAAGGCAAATTTCCCTTATCTATTCAATGAGATCATCATTTGCTATCTTCAGTGAGATTTTGAGACTTGAATGAGGTGGGGTATGTGGAGCTCTTGGGGTACAGTGAAGCCTTCTGTAGAGGCTTATGAAGTATTAATGAACAGC
The DNA here is from genome assembly GCF_902686445.1 of Sciurus carolinensis. NCBI lineage: Eukaryota > Metazoa > Chordata > Mammalia > Rodentia > Sciuridae > Sciurus > Sciurus carolinensis. The sequence continues at coordinate 30,166,641 of NC_062213.1, read as the reverse complement.
CCATACCACTCTCTAATGTATGTACTTTTACTTCTTCCAATATGAAGTTTCATAGTTCAATCTCTTTGAAAGGCTTCCATTATCTCCTTAATGCACTGTGCAATCAGACATATTGTCCCTGGTAGGCTAGTGAGTCTGGCTCCTCTGAGCCTTCCTGGGAAGTGGGTCTCTGAAGTCTGCTACTGGCTGAAGTCTCCCTTCAGGGAAGATTACATTGATTTTTCTAAAGCCAGAGGTCGTTCTGTTTTGAATTCCCAGATGTTACGCTATTCACTGATGACACCCATTTGCATCAGGCATCTGCTTGGGGCCAGTACTGAATTTTGACTGCCTGTTGAATGTTTCCTCCATGCTTCTACAGAGCCCACACTCCAGCCCCCTCTGTGACTCTGAGGCTGAACTGAAGAGACTGTTGGCTTGCTTTTGGGTTTAGTCTTAGGAAGCCTCAGCAGGCATGTGAGGGTGGTAGAGAGGGAAGGGGAGGTGTTAATTCTCCTGGCTTTCCTCAAGGCTGTCCTTAGGCTGGGGCATCTCTCCTCTGCAGGTTCCTGCTCTTGCCAGGTGGTCCCCTTCCCACAGTCCTTCTCTGGGTTCCAGTAATACATCCACATTTCTCTTCAAGCCTAAGAATGACAACAGCACTCCCCAGTTACCAGCCCGAAGTATGGCATGCCTCTGTGCAATAAAAGTCATGAGACAGTCACTTTCTAAACAACGTCTTCTTAAACTTCTCCAATTGCTCCTGTGTTTCCGGTTGGGACCTTGATTAATAGAGAATAAATAAGACATGAAATACCTTGCCCTCATTGAATTTATATTCTAGAAGGAAAAAAAACCAGATAATTAAAAATTAAATAAAATAAGCAAAAATGGCAAAATTACTTTTTTGAAAAACATTGTTTGACGGTGAGAAACCAGTGAGATATGGCATTAAATAAGGTATCAGTGAACTTTTTAGAGGCAGTGATCTTTAATAACTGAGGGAGTATAATGCACAGATAGAAAATCAATGGCACCAAAGGTCTGGAGTTAAAAATGAGAAAATACAAAGAATACAGAGAAGGCCATGGTGGCTGGACATATAGTTCAGAGCATAGGACCAGGAAGTCAGGAACGTAAGAGAGGGACCAGCTGTCATGACACCTTGTCTAGCACTGATAAACACAGACCTTGAAGAGACCTGCTAAGTGATGCACGTGTACCAAGATTGCTTTGTTGCCTATGTCAGACTTTTCTGCCTCACTATCTGAAGACTCCAGAAAGGCAATAGATCAATAACAATTTCCTCCCCACTGGAAAATACAAGTCTTATTTGTATCTCTGAGTTACATTTCTTAAAGTATTTTATTATGTTTTTTGAAGTTCTAGGCCAAACATTCTCCCCAACCTCCAATTCTCTTTTTAAAAACATGCCCTGGGCTTCTCTATTTCAGCTCTCCACATCCCATTTCTGTGCTCATCATCCCAATGTCTAAAGTGCGATTGTTTTATGCCATTGCAAAATTCTCTTCCAGAGAGCCAGTCATGCTTGAAGCTCATTACTTTTCAGATAGTGTCTCCCTTGTGGATTTTTCCCCTTCAAAAATGTAGAATCATTACCTTTGATATGATTGTAAAGATCAGAACCCTCACCGCAGGTGTCGAACTCTTGTAAAACTTTCTTCTCTCTCAGCTGGCTGTGTTCTGATCCCTTTAGCCCTGTCTGCAATGCACTACCATCTTTACAGCGCTGGTGGGAGCCTGCAGCACAGCATGTGAGTCTATGGCTGAGACCGCAAGGAAATCTCTCACCACTCAATGCTCACAGAAGAGGAAAAGAATTGTCTTTGGGGAAAATTTTTGAAAACTATTCTTTAAAATAACTTAGCAAAACTTAAAATGAGTGGTCACATAAAGTATGGTTTTCTCTTTACATAAAGCTTTTACAAAGGTAGGGATGTTTTTTGATGATTGAATCAATGTATACAGACTATGATTCTATTTTATCAATTTACTTAGCTCTTTGGATTAAGAGCATTTTGCAAGAAAGAGTTGTATTGCTTCATCTAATATTTAGGAAAGGAACTGTTGAAAAATTAGCTATTCAGAATAATATAGTCTTTTGGGGAGAGAACTTGCCCAATGAAGGACACCAAGTGAGGCAAAAATCATTGAAACTTTTCAGAATTCACTCCACATTTGGATCCTTGGCTTCCTATTGAAATATTGGGACAGTAACAGATACAGAACACTCACCTTCATTTTCATATCAGAGAGAAAGGCGTGGGACCGGTTGCAGGTGTAAACAAGTTACTGACAATACATCTTTATTTTAAAAGTTCAATGATTTCAGTTCTGACTTAGGCATTACCACACAGTAACCACTAGATGGCAGGAGTGAACAACATAAAAAATAAACTGCTTTCCAACATTTAAAACCAATTTTTGTGTCTCCTTTTCTCCCTTCTCCATTTCTTATAAACTCTTGTCTTTTCTCATTCTTCCAGTCTCTACATCCCTCATTGTATTTGAGTTTGCAGATATAATTGTAAATAACTGTTTCTTTAGAGTTGGATCTGAAAACAAGTCATATATACTTGTAATTTAGATACTAAAAATGCAAAAAATATTTTTTCTAATTCAAGAGGTCTTTCATAACAGCTTTGTACTTGAGCTGGGGATGAAGCTTCAGAGGATATCAAGACTTAGCAAGACTTCTGCTTTCAGTGCCACGATCTCACTCTCTGGCAGGTGGGGGTGTATAGGGGAATCTGCAGGACAGAAAATACGAGAGACCTCTGGGGCTCTGTCTAAACTGATAAGCCATATTTATCTCTGTAATATTTCAAAGAAGTAGTTTGATAATGATCAAGGTGCTGAGGTGAAATTATCTGAAAAAAAAAATATTGCTAATCCGTTCAACAGAGAAATCTTCTGTTTGAGTGACAGCCTTGTAATGGGGCCCCATGCACAAATGATTTAGGCTTCTTGTTCTCGTTCTCTCTTGGAGTCATCCTTGTTCTCTGCTCGGTAAATCTTCCTTTCCTTTATTTATTTACTCTTGTATTCTCAAGGGCTTCTCCTTTGGAAGACTTTTGAAGGGTTCTGGTTTCATAAGCAACAGAATTTGAATCTGTCCTCTAATCCTTCAATTACTCAAAGAGAGACCTTCTTCTGAGGTTAGTGCTACCACTTGGGGGGTGCTCCTTGACTGTTGCTAAGCCAGGGGTTTGGACAGGTTCATGGTCATATTTTTTTAACTGGGGGGATTATTGCATTGAGGAAGAATGGACTGTCCTCTCTTCTTTTGTCTGTGTCTGTTTTCTTTCTCTCTCTCACACACACAATGCACATACCCCACAAATACACAAATGAGAGGAGAAATCACACTTAAGCTAGTTTAAAATGAAACCTGCCCAAATCAGATGTGATTATTTTTGTTGTGATGGATGTACTGACTGTATTTTTTCCTGATGTAGATGCTAAACACTGGTCCTTGACAGGAGGTTAAGGGACAGGGAGACAGCAGTGAGGAAGTTGAAGTAGAATTTGGAGAGGTATCATTGTGGCTGATGGTTGTGGGGTGCAAATGGATCATGCAGGACCTTTTGTGCCATTTCAAAAATGGACTTAACTTTGAGTGACAAGGAAAAGCATTGAGGGATTTGAGCAGAGGAATGGCAAGACCTGACAAAGGATCATTCTGGCTGTTGTTTTGAGAAAGAGGTTAGAGAGAACCAGGGTGGAAGGAGGAAAATATTTAGGAGAAAGTTGCAATAATAGAAATGAGCGTTGAAAGCATCTTGAATTCTCTCTCTCTCTCTCTCTCTCTCACATACACACACACACACACGCACACTCATGCACAAACTCACACACACTTTATTTCCTTCAGGAAGTTTTTGGTCCAGTAGGAGGGTTAAGTAAACAGACTCCTGTGGAACAGGTAAGTGTCGCCTTACTGGCAGGCACGTGTTATTAACCAGGAAAGCATGTGGAGCTGTTGGGAGAATATTGGCGAGGCCCTTCATCTAGTCTGGGTGGAGGCTGAGAGAACCAGAGGTCCTACCAAATAGGGCAATAGTGGGCCCCTAGACATCTTCCCCTCTCATTTTGGGACTCAGATTAGAACTCAGAGAACTTTGAGATTAGCTTTTTATAGTTCTTCAGTGTCATGTTCAGCAGAGTTTGGCCAGTTTCAACTGGGACGCACCAATTTTGAGAATAGACAGAGCCACCTAATGTCTTTTGCATATCCCTTTTGATTCCTACATTTTCCAGAACATTGACATAGAGCTTTGTTTTGAAAATTAAATATATTTGAGCAATATGCCTTTTTGAGATGTTGTTAATTGTTCTAAAGAGTTCCATCAATCAAATGGAAATGATCTTTGCATTTTGGCCTCTTGTCAACAGTAATGAGACTTATAAAAAAAAAGAAACTGATAAGTCTAGATCAAATTTTAATTATTTCAAGAGGAAATAATTACTTTTAGTGGGAGTAGTCCTTTGTTTAGAGGTTCCTATTTGATATAGAGACTCTTCTCTCTTTGTGTGTGCTTGTGGCTCTATTAAAAGATATTTGAGATGCCAACTGTAGATGATCCATGCCTAGTGCAAAACTTTATAATGCCATTTTTTCCCTAATAAAGTCTTTGTGACTTTAAATCCAGTAAATTTTCTAGGCACCAGTGTCTTAATCTAATAACTAAAAATCCCAGTCTTTTGTGGATGGAGAAATAATATGACAATTTTAATTTGTATAACCTCACCTTAACTAATCTCTTAACTTTTATGTGGCCGCTGACCAAATTGGTACCCAGTGTGGGTATACAGAATGACCTTTCCTTTTCTGAATGAATACTTTCTCAATCTCTTTTACTACCAAGGGTTCTTTTACTTGACATACTCTTCCTTCTCTTCTTGATTAGGTAAAAATCCCACATGTTATTCTGAGTCCAGCATCACTTCTGCAATACTATGATCTACACTACTACCTACTACTACCACTATGAACAACAAAATAAGAACAACAATTATTTACAGGACAATGACTGTATGCCAAGAAACACCTTTATCATCAAAACAACCCTAAAAGGTAGGAGTTCCTATTTCTCTATTTTTCAGGTGAAGTAACTCAGTAGACCTGAGGGTCAAGTCTTGCCTAACTCACAGAGTAAAAATCAGTGTTCCAACCCTTTATAATAGAGTGCAAATTCCAATCCTTTTGATCATGATACTGTGATGCATAGATGTTCCTGTGAACCAAAAGCTCACTGTTCAAATGTTGTCACAGTTACTATCTCATCAGTTTATAATTACCACACTGGATAATAAACTTTTTGAAAATAGAAGCTGTATTTCATCCTTATAGCTGGACATCATAGATATTTGCTAAATGAATTGGAGAGATAAACATCCCTTAGAGCTCTTTGAAATGCACAAATAGTATTTTGAATCTCTAGTAGTGTTTTGGTCAGTAGTTTGAAAATAGATCTGTGTATCTAGAAATTCATTTTAAAAATCACCTATAAAGAGCCACAAAAGCCAGCTTTGAAAATAAAATTGTTTGGTAGCAAGATCATTTTATCATTAATACTTCTGAGCATTAACTACTGATATTACTACCAATGATTATAGCTGTAGGACATAGTTCTTTAATTATTCTTGAGACGTGCACTCACTTTTTTTCTCCTAGAAATAAGTCTGTAAATAGTAATTGTTATAAATAAAGGGAATATGTTAAATTTTCTTTTGTGTTTGATATATTGCCTACTCTTTGCTAATATTTATTTTAGTGTTCTGAATTATTCAATATTGAAAATTCTCTTACTTATCGGAGTGGATTATAAAGGTCTTCATTTCTGAAAACTGTAATTTTACATTTGATATAAAGAGTTCCAAAGTTTATAAATCATGAAACCTGATATAGCATATATCTTTTTTTAATACAATTTTTTATTTGTTCTCTTTAGATATACATGACTGTGAACATAGTAGTGGATACTAACATAGTAAACATGTTGATGTGAAATACTTGGAATGTTTCATCTCTAGTCCTGTCTTTGGGGTTCCACTTTTTCTATGTTTTGCAGAATTCCATTTTTTCATTGACTCACCATTGGTTTCTAGCATGGAAACCATTCCAATTTTCTAGCACTTCTGATCTGTAAAATCTACCTCACAATGATTTTTCTTTAGCAAATGTTAGGTGAAAAATTAAGCAGAGAAGGAGAGAGACATGTACAGAGACATAAGTGAACAAATATAAAAGAAACCTTTTTAGTTGTAAAGGAATTTGGAGTACATTCCCTTGAAATCAAATGACATGAGTAAATACAAGACATGATTTCATTAACAAAACTTAAAAGTATTTAGAAGTTTTGAGGAATACTAATATGTAGCGTAGTTCTTTGCTAATAATGGGTACGATTGTATAAACTTTTTTTTAAAAAAAATTGTTTTTAGTTGTTAATGGATCTTTATTTTATTTATTTACATGCAGTGCTGAGAATTGAACCCAGTGCCTCACACATGTTAGGCAAGTACTCTACAATTGAGCCGCAACCCCAGCCCTAAACTTTTGTTGTACAGATGAAGTAGGTACAGTCAGGTGCGTCTAAGAAGAATGCTGATCACACGTGGGTGGTATACTCTCTAGAGCAACTCTAAGCCAGGTGGAACAAAGTCCTGTCACTTTTGCAGGAGATCACATTTACTTTAATTTCCCTCTCGTATTCCTCAGCGGGGTCTCAAATATGAGTGCTTGGCATTACTTTTGCTTTTGCTGTTCAAAATGGTGGGATTAAGATTCGTCTCCTTTTCTTGTGTACCAATTTCTTCCTTTGACTTTTAATATCATGTTTAAAAACAAAATACATGCAATGCCTATTGGGAATGAATAAAAATTAGAAAATACAATATTGTGAATATTTATAAAATCCTTTTTATTCATTTCTTCACTCATCTGAAAACACTGGAGTAAGCTGTGTACAAGATGTCATGGCAGGTGCTTAAGGGTGCTATGGAGATGAACTCAACACAGCCTCTTCCCTTTATGGGTTAGCAGTTTAGACAGGGGCTTCCCAGTAATTGAGTTTAACAGTGTATGAAATAAGCACTGTGAGAAGGTTGCCAACAAAGTATGCTTTTTATGTAGAGAGAGATTATGTTTTGGCTGGTTCATGGGGAAATGGTGCCTGAGCCAGCATTTCAATGATGAAAAAGAGGAAAAGGAGTCCTTCTGAGAAAAGAAAATAATTGGGGAATGGACATCGCAGGGGCATGCTTGCAGACTGATGCAAAGGTGGTGTCTGTGCTGGAGAACATCGGTTAAATGGGGGATAGGAGGTGAAACAAGAAATTTGCCTGGATGGGTGAATTCATTCGTGGGTGAATTCATTTGCCAGAGAATGAAGATCTGTGAAGGGGCTTCTGTGTAGGGGATTAACAGATTAAAGCAGTATGTGGTAATACGAATTTGGTGCCAGCATTCATTGCTGAGAAGAGAAAAATTCTGGGCATTTAATTACAGGACCGTTGCAATGGGCTAATTGAGAGATACTAAGGAATAAACTTGGCTGAAAGTTGACATTTTTGGTTCTGAGGTCATAATCAAACAAAATAAAATTTAAGAGGGGGATAGTCTAAGGAAAATGTTTGCAGGCATGGATCCACTCTCACTTATTCTGTGAACAGTTGAACATCTACCAGGTACCAGACCTTGTGTCTATCCAGGTTCGAAAGATGGATGAAATGGTGTTTTCACCTCCAAGGAGCTCATGGTGCAAAAAGGGAGACACAACAGTCATACACATTGAGAGAATTTCTTTTCCTCCTAGTAATGCTGTAAGTTTTCTCTTATCATCCTTGTTTTCTCCCTTGGGGTTGTGCTAAATAGTGTTCAGTTATAAACAGGCCAGAACCAGTGTGAAGTGAGTGATGTGCCATCTTGGTAAAGAAGTTGGCTTTCATTGGATGTAAAGGGTATTTTTTTTTTCAGATCCTCTTTACTGCCTCAGGCTCATTGGCTGCTGTTTAGCTAAGGATAAAAGAACCCAGACAGTGGAAGATAAAAGGAAGCAGAGGAGGGGGAGGCTTGAAACCCTGCAGAGGCACTTAATTGGCTAACTTCCAAACCACCTCAGGCTTCTGCAAGCTTAGACAAAGCTTTAAGATCTTGTTTTCAGGGACTGAATGTCTTTCAAATGGGTGATAGATCCTCTTGCCAGGATAAAATAGAGTAGAATGAGCCCCCTTAGCCTACAACTGTCATCAATTCACTTTATTTGGACAGCAATCCACTGATGAAGAGGGCTTGAGCTTCTAAAAAAGAAGAGAAAAAATGCTTCTTTATTACTCACCAGTCTTTGGGCTCTGTCAGCAACACTGGGAGCACTTGCCAAATAAAATGATTTAGCGGGTGGAAAGTAGTTTATAAGTGCAATTTCCACCCCTTTCCTGTGGAACGTAAACGATGACTCAGGCACCAGCAGAATCTCGGGGTGTAAATGAGATTCTCTGGGTTGGTCTTCTGAATTGGCTTGTTGGCACAAGATGGAGCTCAGTTTTGCACTGACTGGATTAATAAGACACCCTGAAGTATAAAAAGGGACAGAGGAGGGCCAGACACATAGTAAGTGCTTAGCCCCTATGGAAGGTCCTTAATGTGCTCTTTATTCACATTCCTTGAAGTTCTCCCTTTAAGAGACACTGTGACAGATACAAAAGAAGGGGGGAGACATTTAAAAAGAAGACATTGTATTGAAAATGAAGCAAAATTAATTATAAGACCCCCACAGTTAAGACTGCAACTTTGTAAAGTCACGGGATACATAACTACTCTGTCTACATCACATGCGAGATGTATTTGTCATTTTAATCAAAACATTTTATACTAAAAAAGAACAGTAAACTACCTTTCCCCAAATTCAAGTGCATATGTGATAGTTATTAAACAAAATCAATTTTATGAATTCAACGAATTTATCTGTGTTTTCTTTCTTTTTTACTATTTGGTTAATTATTAAATGAAAGCAATGGATTAATTTAAAATTTTGTACATGTTAATTCAAATGATGTTTATCTTATACTTTTTTTCTTTTCAAAGCAACAACAGACTAGTGTTTTCAAATTTTGATGCCCTTTTAAATTGTTAATATTTTACTTTTTTACTTTTATTAATTTTTAATTTGTTTTAATTAGTTGTACATGACAGTAGAATGCACATATACATTTTGACAAACCATACCTAAGTGGAGTGTAATTTCTCATTTTTCTGATTGTACATATTATAGGATCACATGAGTCGTGCGGTCATATATGCATATGAAGTAATATTTTACTTCTACTTTCAATTCCTTAGACTTAGTTTTAGCCCAGGATTTTTTCAGACTGATTTTTTAAATAAAAAAAAATTGCAAGTTAATACAAGGGAGGAAAAAAAACATAAAACTTAAAAATGACCTTTAGAAGTTGTTTATCCTTGTTTGATTTCTCAGAAAGGATCACACCATTGGGTGTGCAGGTTGCTCTTTAGTTGTGTGTAGGATATTCTGATTTTCTAATTATATTTGAATCACTGCCAGTACTCCTGTTTTAAAACAATAAAACAGCAGCAAAAGGTCATTTAATGATATCTGCTTTAGAAAAGCAGTTCTTCCATGATTTGGTATGGAACGTCCATGGCCAGAACAAATAATAACTTCTACAGATTTCACACTGAACATTTGAGTTTTTTATTAGATTTTAAGCATGCACCTTCCATTTCAATTTTAGTGAGAAGAATTACCCAAGAAGAAGAATTACCAAACAGTTCATTAAAGATGGAGATTTCTGTATTCTATCCAGAGATTCTAATTTTGTAGGTTTTGGGGGGTTTCTTGAGTCCTCACTGTTAGAAAACCTCTTTGGTGTTCCTGAGGACACTCAAACTTTGGAAAACACTCTTCCTGGGTTCTTGAACCTGATCTTAAGGCAAATGCCACTCAAATGCTCACCTTTCCATTGCTCTCTTCTTTCTCTCATAGTATTCACTCACCTTTCTGCAAACACAGATCTCACCAAAGGACATTCTTGTTAAAAATAAAGTAATTCATTTTTGTAGTTTTCATATTATAATGTGGTTCTTTGTAAGTTTTGGAACAGTCTAAATTACTTATAATTACTTGGTTTAAAATTTGCATATGGATGGAGGGAATTCTCATGGGTGATTAAATATTTGGATGAAAGCGTAGATAATCACCTGCCATTCAGACTTGTCTACAGTGCTTTAGAAATAGAGGAAGAATCTGCAGAGTTTCTTCAGGAAAGGAGAGGGTTTGGAATAATTTAGAATTAATGCCAGGCCATTTATTTATTTATTTTTTACTTTAAAAAATCAAGCGTAGCCTCATTTGAATGGGAAGATGGAAGATAAGGAAAATTTCAAAATGGGCTTCTTTTTGGCCACAAATATATATATGTTGTCTTTAGGTTAAATGAGCCATCAGCTACTATTTGAGAGAATTATAAAACTGAACTACTTCAATTGATGGAAGAAATATCTACCTGATTTCTGGAATATGCTAGACTGGAGTGTCCGTTGGAACTTTGTGCTGTGATAAAAACATTCTGTATCTGTGCTGTCTAATATGGTGGCTGCTAGTTACAAATGGTCGTCTGGTACTTAAAATGCAGCTAGTACAACAGAAGCACTGAATTTTTATTTTTATTAAATTTTAATGGTTCAAATTTAAGTAGGTTCATGCAGTTCATGGTTAATGTATTGTATAGCACAGGTCTAGACCACACTTTCAGAGTTCATCTATAGCCATAGAACTTATCTATACCAAGCCCATAGAAAAAATCACAGTCCTTAAAGGAAGTCAAGTTTCTTTAAAACATAACTGAATGATGTTATTTAATTATTTCAGGCAATCCGTGTTGGTGAAAGAATAATGTAATGGCAATCAGTCGTTGCCACCATTTAGCAGTGTTGTCTTTGGGGGAGACACTTAAACTTTGGGTCTTTATTTTCCCTAATGGAGTAGTGAGGGTCTTCAAAGTTTCCCTTTACTCAAAGTCTCTATGATTTACATAAAGGTACTTAAAGAACACAAAGAAATCAAGCATATCCTTTCCTTGCCTGGCTGCTTTGTTCTCTATAGAATTTTTCCTTGTATGGATTTCTCCACTTTCATAGTTCCCATTATTATATCCTTGCAGATGCACCCAGTTCTAATCTCTGCATAGGACCTCTATATGTGCAGGGTCTTTAAAGAGTTCAAGTTAAGATGAGGTCATGAGGGTGGGTCCTAATCCAGTATGGCTGCTTGCCTTGTATATGAGGAAATTAGGACACAGACCCATGGAAAGAAGACCATGTGAAGATGCAGGAGACAATGGCCATGGGAAAGCCAAGAAGAGAGAAAAGAGGCCTCAAAAGAAATCAGTGTTGATGATCTCAGACTTCCAGTCTTCAGAATTGTGAGAAAATGAATTTCTGTTGCATAGGCCACTCAGGTTGTGATACTTTGTTATGGTAGCCCTAACAAACTAATATAATATCTAAAACACTGGACATTATAGTTTCATCAGATTTGCCCATTATTGATGTTTTTATTTTATTTTGTTTTTCTTTTTCTCTTCAAGGGTGCAGGCATTTTATCCATACCACATTAAAGGAAAATAAGTCCAAATATTTAAATAAAGTATTACACAATTTTTAGAACTTCGGACTTTGTTGCATCTATTATTTATTCCTTATATATTGTTCTTGATAAATCTTACCTTGCTACTAAGGTTCCATGTCTTGGACTTTTTTCACTTTTCTGCTTATTCTAATTCTAATTAATTTCTGAAAAGTGATTCAAGTGGTCTCTGAGTCCAAGATGAGATATTTCTGTTGTAAAACTCAAGACTTCTATTGCATTCCGAATAGGACAACATATAGTTTATTTTTTAGAATATAAGTTCCTTTCCTTACTGATATTCTTAAAAATTCCATGTTTCCTGATTACAAAGCTCCTGGTAATTCATAGGTGCTCTAGCAACATTTCTGTAAAGAACACAGGTAATAATCTCAACTCTTCAGATCTGAGATTCCTTGGTGACTGTTCTTTTTCATGTTTCTTTAGATATTCAGTGATCATTGACACTGTAATTATTGACCTTGCGGTTTGCTTGGGATGCACACAAAGCCCTAGTCAAATTGTGTTTTCTTTTTACTAGATTGCCTGGTTGGGTAACCATTCAAGCATAAGAAGCAGCTGCTTGATTGTACCATGTTATTTAATATTGACTCGAACAAAACACTTGTGTGAATGTGAGAAACTTTGAGAGTTTGATTTGTAATGAAATAATTTGGCCTATTAAATATAACTTTCTTTTGATTATTTGTTTTTGAAATAAGACATTTAATAGTTGACTAAATTCATAGAAGTCCTTAATTACTTTAGAAAAGCAGAAATTAATATCAGTTTCAGAAAGGCTGAGTTCTATTAATATTGAATTTTGATTTAGTTACAAATGATCATTTTGTGTTTATCATATATAAGGTACTAAAAACTTTAATAGAGGAAACATTAAGGGACACATATAATAAGTCTCCTTTTTATTTCATAATGCTATTTTTTTTTTTTTTTTTTGCGGTACTGGGGAACGAACTCAGGGCCTTGTGCTTACGAGGCAAGCACTCTACCAGCTGAGCTATCTCCCCAGCCCTATTTTTTTCTTTTTTGACTTCCTTACATTTCTGAAAAGAAGAATGTGAAGTGGGAATAAAGGCAGGCCTGAGTGGTAATGGTCCCTTTATCCACAACTTTTGTGAATTGAAAGGTATATGGAATTTCCCCAGGAAATAAGATGAAAGAGAAAATTGGAAATAATAAAAAAAGAAGAGCTAAATTTCATCTCCCTGTACTGTTCACATGTCAGATGTAAAACAAGAACAAAAAACACAGGACATAAGGGTATGAAAACCTCTGCTTGAAATTGTTGATTTGATATATAACTTCATAAAGTCATGAGGTGAATCAGTGCCTACCTGTACCTTCTACAGCTCAGAAGAGGCAGCCAACTATGCTCATGGGTATAGAGTGAGGGTGGGGAGGAGGCTGAGCTGAATTTATATCCTCTTCCGTCCCCAGCATCACATCACATCAACAAGACATGAGGGGCCTAGGAGGACTTCTGGTTCAATGCTCTTATTTAACAGATGACAGTAATGAGGCCCAGAGGAGTTAAGATCTGGGACAAAAGCAGATGTTTTTTAATTTACTTGAGGGTCATTTTTGCCATTTAGACAATGGTAATTATTAACACTCATTCAAAATAGAGCTACTCTTATGTACCAAGTGAGTAACTGTGGTTTTTAAATATCTAAGTACATTTCTGCTTAGTGGATGGGATTGGCTAATTAAAACAAAAAACAAAATTTAATAGGGGAAATGTTAAATTCTGCAACTACCAGTAAAAAGTTCAACTCTATAATTGCAACACATTGTGGACTTAGCAGGAGAGTGTGGCCATTAAGATCAAGGTAGAGTCTGGCAGAAAGGAGTTCAAATGCTTGCCAACTTTTACTAGTTATGTGCATTTGGTGAAGTTTGTCAACCTCAACGTCTCAGTATCCTTGTCTTAGACTTGGAAAAATAACTCACAGTATTATATTCGTAAAACATAAAACATGCTTAGGAGAGTGTGGCAGGCAACCTGAAAGACTAAATAAGTGAGATTCCTGGGTAAGTTCCTCTCTGGACTATGGGTGGGACCTGGTGACTTCCAACCAATAGAATATGGAAAAACTGATAGTGTGTCATTACTGTGATTAGGTTACTAATTATTGTGACTTTCATCTTGCTAGTGAGACCAGGGAAAAAGGACAGTCAGTGTAGTTAATGAATGATTGGGTTGGGAAGATGGGAGCTGGTTCAAAAGGAAATAAAATGCTAATACCTCCAGGGTACTTCCCTTCCTTGGCCAACTGTTGCCAAGGTCACCTGCATCCAGGGAATTTTTCCTCCCAATAAGGAGTTGTTAAAGTGTACCCCCTGGGTGGTTCCCTTTCTGCCTTTCTGGGCAAATATGGAAAACAAGGAGAGATACCCCTGGGCAGCTCTATCCTGGGCTTTTGGTCCTATAGACAAGATTAGAGGAGGAGAGGGCATGAGAAGAAAGGTAACCTAAAATCTATAAGAGGGGCAGGACACCCCACTCCCTCAGCACCAGCTCTGAATCCCTTCTCTCTGGAAGAGTCTCCCTGACTCTCTGTTCTAACCTTTAATAAAACTTTTTGTTCTTGCTCCGGAGTTTCTCAGGTGTTAAGTCTTCAACACCTGGAGAACAGGAGCCAATCTTGATTTTCAAGACTGGTTTTGTAGCAGACTGTCTTTTATTAGTTTTGATGAGACAAGCAACCATGTTGTACATGTCCATGTGGCAAGGAATTGTGACTCTTAGCCCAACAGTCCTGGAAGAAATGAATTCCATGAACAACCATTGAGTTTGGAAGTGAATTCTTTCCCAGTTGAACATTGATTGCAGTCTTGTGAGAGACCCTGAGGCAGTGGACCCATCTCCGCCAGCCTGAATATCTGACCCGCAGAAACTGTGAGGTAATAATTGTGTGTTATTTAAAGTCACACAATTGAGTTTTGAAATAAATTTTTGTGCAGCAATAGATAACTAATACAGACAGTACAAAATGCCAAGTGGTGAAGTGAATGGTAAGGTTAGGTAATAGTTTAGAAAGGGTTATGGGAGACAAAGTGTGAAGAGGAAGTTGTTGAGGGACCCCTGGCAGCCCTAAGAAGACAACAGAGAGAATACTATAAATACAGACTCTGAGGTGAAACTCTGAGTGTTTGAACAAAAAGCAAAGGTATTAAAATGGCTCAGAGAATGGTGGACATGGATTTTGGAAGCAAGATCATGTAGTATGTTATGGGACATGGAAATGCTTTGGATGTTTTTTTTTTTTTAACATGTGATGGAAAGTGGAAAATCTGGTTAATATTTTGACTGCTGGGTGGAGAATTGAACATATGTATATATGTGGGCGAGGCAGCAATATTAGGAAGATTCGTCTGGTATCATAATCAGGTAAAGGATGCTGGTGGCTTGGATTAGAGTGGTAGCAGTGATGACAAGCAATATTGAGGAAATCTTTTGAAGTAGCAGCAACAAATGTGTTCTGGATGTGAAATCATGAAAAGAGGAGTCAAGGATGACGACAGGTTTTTGGTCAGAGAAACCTGGTAAAGTTTACATTTTCTGAGATGGGAAAGTCAAGTTTATAGAGAAGAGTAAGAGTTCAGTAGAAACCTGTAGACATTCAAGCAGGAAAACCAAGAAGTCAGCTTAATAGGAGGCGAGTTCAGAGGGGTATTGGTTGGAGACATAAATTAGGTTGTCATCAGTCTCCTTAAGGTGTATATGGGGCTAACGTGAGTACAGAGAAGAGACTGAAGCTGGAGCCCAGGGATTCTCTAGCACTAGGGGTGGTTCAGCAGCAGATACTTGGAATGAGCAGCTTGAATCTCAGGAAAACCAGGAAATAAGGCTTTTGAGAGGCCAGTTAAGACAACCGTTCCATTGTTCTCAGTTTCAGATCAATTGTTCTCAAACTTGAGTGCATATCACAATCACCTCAAGGGCTTGATGAACAGATTCTGGGCCCCACTCAGAGGTTCTGATTTTGCACTATGAATAACTTCTCAGGTTCTTCATCTTGGTGCTCATGTGGCTTGTGCAGGGTCCACAATTTGAGAACCATTGTTATCAATCAAAATTTATCTAACTGTTGTCCACAGAATATTTGTGATCACTTTGTTCATTCTTTGTCCATTCTTTCAATACTGGTATTGAGAATCAGGATCCGGTTCTCTTCCCCTGGTGTTGAAGATTGAACACCTGAGAAATGCTCAGACAAGAGCAAAGCATTTTATTTAAAGGATGAGAGAGAGCGAGAGAGAGGGAGAGAGAGAGAGAGAGAGAGAGAGAGAGAGAGAGAGAGAGAGAGAGAGAGAGAGAGAGAGAGAGAAACTCCTCTGGAGAGGAGAGGGTCCTAAACTGGTGCCTAAGGGGTGTCTGTCCCTTTTACAAATTTCATATTTTCTTTCTTCTTTCCCCCCTCCTTCCATCCTGCCCAAATGGTCAAATGGTAGGAAGTGGACCAGGGATATTTCTCTCTATATTCCATTATCTGCCCCAAAAGCAGGAAGGGAGCAGCCCAGCTGGGTATTTATTAACAATTCCTTGCTGGGAGGAAAAATTCCCTGGAGGTAGGTGACCTTTGCAACTGGTGGCCAAGGAGGAGAAGCACTCTAGAGGTATTAGCATTTTATTTCCTTGGAATCAGCTCCCATCTTCTTGACCCAGTCATTCATTACCTACACTGACTATTCTTTTGCCCCATCTCACTTTCATTTTTATTCAACAATTTATTGATTTCTTAGTTTCATGTATTGTGCTAGACATTAGGAAGACAAAAGCATTTGATATCAAATAGAGTAGTTAACATACTATAATGCAATGGGTGAGTACCAATAGGGAGGCATGGACCAAGCACAGTGACAACATGGGGATGGAGGAGGGATTAAAGGAGGTTTTGGATGTGGGCTATTGAACAGCAGGATGATGTTTTAACTTAGGGAGGGTTCTTTAGGTGATCAAAATGGGGAAATGCATTCCAGAAATTACTATGTACAAGGACACAGAGGGATGAACAGGCATGATGTATTGACCAGATTCAGGGCATTGCAAGGCATCTGACTTGGTGAGTTATAAAGTTTGAAAAGAAGATGATAGGTTTAGCCAGATAGGTGCCATTTGTATTTGCCTCATTATTTAGTTTCTTTTCAACATCCCATTATTTTTGGCATTTACAGATGTGAACGCTGATATTTATTTGAAAACAAATTTGAAGTAAACCATTGGGACCATCCTAATTAGAGATTTTAACAACTTAAACAATTAAAATGGTTACCTATAAAAGGGATATAAAAAACAACACAAAATATATTGTATGATTCCATTTATATGAGATATCCAGAATAAGTGAACCCATCAGACAGAAAGCAGCCTCGTGACTGCCAAGAGCTTACTTGGTGGGGGACTAGAGTAACTGCTTGATGGGAAGGGAGGCTCTTTGCAGATGAATAGAAGTGATGTTTGCACACTTATGTAAGGGTACTAAATGCCACCCAACTGTACACTTTAATGTTATTAATTTTGCCTTATGTGAATTTCATCTCAATTACAATATATCAGCATGGCAATTCAGATTTTTAAATACAATATTTAAAAATTGTATGTGCTATTGAAAATGCAAATTAGGGTTATTCTAATTTTCATGTATGTCTAGAGAGAAATATCAGATGATCTGATCTTATGATATATAAGCTCTCTCTCTCTCTCTCTCTCTATATATATATATATATATATATAGATAGATAGATAGATAGATATAGATAGATATCTCATTAACCTGGTCAAACACTACAAATGGGAATCTTTGATGAATAAAACACAGCAATAAACACACTGAATTCTAGAAGCTTAGATAATTTTAATGAAGATAAGCTTTCTCTTTTTTCCTGATGACATTTACTGACTGGCAGGTCTGCAGTGTTATTCTGAGCATTGATGTCTTAAAATGGCATTGCATTGTTCCATGTACAGCTTCTCATGAGACTCATGACTGAAAAAAATCAGTCCAATATTGCAGACCTGTACATTTATTAAAGTCAGATTATCTCAACACATAAACTACTTCCAGGAGGAAAGCATCCATTTTTTAATATTATTATAAAACCAAGATTACAACAAGTTTTAAAATTATGGAAAACATATCCAAACTTAACCAATATTAATACAACTATTATTATTTTGTGTATTTACTTCCTTACTTTTTTTAAAATAGGAATTTAATAAAGAGTCTTATTTTTGATCCTCTGAGGCAGAGAATTGAGTTTATTATACTCATTGTCATAGCAGAGTACATCAGTGGTCTAAGCCTTGAGGCTGTGTTCACTGAGATGTATACATATATTCATTTTGGAAAGATACATAGTGTTGTTTCATTAATCCACACTTTTAATTTATATAAAGGGCATCATAAGATTTTACTCACCCCACTCTATATTTTTAAAGTACTTTCTTTTTAACATTCTCCTATCTACTCTTCAACCTTCCTTTTGAGTTTTTTCTTTCAACGTTTACATTTTTCCTGTCCAGTATCTCCAGATATTACTTCCTTATGACTCTGTTTTTCTTTTAAATTTCTAATACCCTCTTTCTTTGAGGACATTCATATATTATTTTAAGTTTTTACTTATTTAATCCAGTTTCCGTTCATTGGCTTCCTCTACTACAGGGTTTTAAGTTTGCCACTTTGCTTTCCTCAGCTTGTGCTCCTCCTGTTGATTTGGGGAGCAGGTTGGGAGGTACCTTAGGGTGGAGAGCTCTCTTCTACTACCTGGGCTGAACCACTGCCTCTTTGCATCCTTTCCTCCTCCAGTGCTTGATGCTATTGGTCCTACTTCTCAGTAACACACTACAGATCCTCCCTAGGGCCTGGCTCTTTTGGGAAAGCTGTGTTCCTCGAATTTTATCTCCTAGACTAGTGGGAATCACCAGGCCTGCCGTTCAAGCACTGAGGAGTGGGCCCTACCCAGAAGAGCTTTTGATGCAGTAAGTCTGTGGAGGAGGAGTTTTGTATTTCTAGCAATGCCAGCTGCTGCTGCTGCTGCTGATGATGATCAGGAGTCACTCTTGGAGAACTAATGACTTAGACAATGACATCAAAGAGGAGAAAGAAACAAATAATTAGGTGTTGGCCCACCTCCTGAACCTATTGGTTTTTGCTCCTCCATGCTGGTTCCAGGATCTATCCTTGTTTGGATGTTACTCTGACATCTCTGGCAAGCTCTGGATGGTCTAGGCTGGTTCTCCTGTTGTTATCATGCTGCTTATAATTGGAATTATATGGCTGGAATTATATGCCTGTGGGTGAATTATGATCTAGGACCAGGTGAGCTAAGACAGAAGGCACAGGAAGGACATTCTCTCCGCTCTAGTTCCACGATCATGGTTTTGAGTCCTCTCCTACTCTAAGCAAACCTCTTCCCCTTTCCCCATAATCTCCAGCTGACGTGGACCTAACCTATTTCTATTTTCTCAGAACTTTTTTACAGTTTCATTCTCTAAAATTGACCAGTCTCCCTCTCATTTGTGCAGATCATTTATTAAGCACAGGGGCAGAGTCAGCATCTCCTGGCACTTTGTCACTTTGTCAAGCACCCTAAATGTTTACAATTTTATTTTTAGACAGAGTACACATAGTTTTTCAATTTGTTTTATTGTCTACCTAGCACCTGTCATTATACCTTATGATTTCTAATTATGATGCATAATGAGCATAATGATTGCAGAATATGATAATATATCACTTGGATAAACTATAATTCATTTAATTATACCCTTCCATTGGACATTTCAGATTCTTTCCATTGTCTGAACAGTATTGATGGGATTAAGTGGATTAGTTTTTCATAGCTGTAAAAGTATTGATTCTTTTTCCATCGCCACTGCCCTTCCTCCCCCATGATTCTGAAAGAGTTAAGGCATCTTCCAGAAGTGCTTTAAGTTCTGGGAGAATCTGGTTCTTTGCATCTGATTCATTTTCTGTGTGGGTGGTGTACTGCTCTAACCTTGTCACTGACAGAAAAGTCAGATTTCATTCTCATACTGTAAAGAGAAAAGAAGTCTGTCCTTGCAGCTCTCTCTGACTGAAGCATTTGCCTTCAGACAATGATCTTATATACTTTTCCATCGACACACTGGTACTTGCTAGTGTCAGTTCTCCTTTGGATTGGAATTGCAATTTTCTTTGTTCGTCCAGGCTATTTTAAACGATGGCAGATTTTATTTAAAAGGCACAGGTTGTGCTACAGATCTATTCTGTCCAGATTTGGTCATGATTGTTATACCATCCAATGCAACTAAAGCAATCAAATGGAAGAAAAACATTACTTTTCTAACTTATTTCAGTCAAAACGAATGTTCAGATAATGTGATTTTAGTTTTTACATAAACCCACAGCAAATTTGGTAAGCAGTATCTGAAAATAGGTTAATGAATCATCATGGGAGGAAACTTGAGAATGTGTGATTTAGCTGATGGAGGGTTCCAGCTTCTGCAGGCCATTCACACCAGCAAGGTTGGAGGCAGGAGGAGATGTGCATTCCAGTTTGCCTTTCTGATTCCAGTTTGTCTTTGTGAATTTCGTGGTTTCAGCCTGCACCTGCTCTCCTCACTTTGTGTCCAGTCGTGCTTTCTAACTGCTTACCTGCTGAACCACAGAGAGACTCTGGGACCAACATTAGGTATTGAGACAAGTACCGTATGTCAGATCTAGTTCCCATAGTTATGTAAAAGCTCGCTCATATAATGAATCTCTATGCATTATAGAAAAATAAAAATTCAAAAACTTTAAAAAATTGAAATGGATGTTAGCAGTCATTAAAGTCAATTTTCAACCCACAAGTCAAACTCAACTGTCATATGCAACGGTCTATCAGTTTTGATTGAGCCCCTTTCATGGCTAGAAGATCCTCTCCTCATCAGAGAGCTCATTTGTTCTTAGAGAGTTGTAATGAAGAGTTCTCTTTTTATTTTTTCTTGAATTGATACCTTTCCTTACTAGATTCCTTTCGGAATCATGCAGAAAAAGATGTATTTCTCCTTTGCATAGTCTTAAATATTTGAAGACCTCTAGCTCATCTCCTATTAGTCTTTTCTCTCATCTTTAAGATAAATATCTTTAGGCCGCATAGGATTCTGTTTGGTTTTTCTTTTTTCTATTCCTCCCTACACCCATTTCTCTTTTTCTCTCTTTCTCTAGGATGATGAAGCTTATCCCTAATCATTTCAAACATGTTCCTGGATGTTTTCCACTTTGTTCATGTTCTTAAAGTAAGAATTCCGGAGAAGAACAGAGTGGTCCTTGAACACAGTGGAACCACTTTCTTTTCCTGTGATTCTGACTTGAGAAGTATGGCTTTATCAATATCTTAGAAATCTCTTTGAAACGCACTGTCTTCAAAATGTATATCTATGCAGGATTTCCCTGTGATATACCTGGTACATATTGTTTCCAACAGTGTTGTCCTAGAACACAGTGGTTGAAAGATGCCATCTTCATTATGAGAGTGATATTTAAATTGGTCATTTGATGAGATGTTTGTTCTAAAGCTCCATGCTTTCAATAGGAATATAGTTTATAATAGATAAAATGCTTATCATTTACAACTGAGATCTAATTTTTACTTGCAGCTTTAATTTCACTGCTGAAAATGAAACAAAAACAAAAAAAAAACCAGAAAGAGGAATTTTTCAATATTCTATAGCTAGAAAAATAGGAAATGTTGTATGTTTAGGAGATTTGTAAAGACTATCAGAATAAAAAGAATATTGTATACATATCCTTCTAACTCCACAAGTGACTAATCATGCCAAATTCATGCCAGCTATCGGGGGTAATTTGTGGTGTGAAAGATTGAGAGGTGATTCTATTTAAAATTTTTTTGTTTTATTTCTTTTCCTTTTCCAGTTCCTCCTCTATATAGATAAATGTTTTGATGATTTTGGACACTTTGATTGGATTCAATCAATTTGTCACTTTCAAAAAACAAAGTCAGTTAATATTTAGTGACATTTATGATTCTAGGTATCCACAAGAATCAATGTAGCAATCCCTTAAGAAAATAAAAATTTGTGGCACACTTAGCAGTTTTTCTTTTTATATGAATAATTACATATGAATTATATACGTATATGAATTATATATGAATAAATGGATTTTCAGGTTTTAAAATAATTAGATTTACATACAAGATGCATTTTATACATATACATATATAAGCATACATATTTATATAGTCATCTTACATATATTTTTTCCTTTTTTCTTTTTTCTTTTTCTCTCCACAGAGAAAATATCATCTTGGCTTTTGTGTTAATTACTCCCTTATTTTTTTCTGGTTTTGCTACCTATGTGTTTATAAACAATACATTGCTTAGTGTTTCCTAGTTTGAGCCTTAGTATAAGTACTATCATTTTCTTATGTTTTGCTAAGGCTTGCTGCTTTCATTCAACATTATGTTTATGTGATACATCCACATGGATATGTGCAGTGTGATTCATTTATTTTTAATGCTGTGTGGATATATTATAATTTATTCATTTAACTGTTGATATACAATTGAGTTATTTCCAGTTTTTGCTTTTTTAATTGTTTTGTTTTTATCTATTACAGACAATGTTGCTAGGAATATTTTTCTTATGTCAAATGGTACACAGGTGCAAGAGAGTTCTACTGCATAAATCTAAAACTGGAGGTACTACATTGTAAGGTATGTGAGTGTTCAATACTAGTATAGTAAGTTGGGCCAAAACATTTTTAAAGCAATCATATCAGCAGTATATTAAAGTTCTTCTTATTCCAAATCCTTGTAATTACCAAGTTTTGTCAGACTTTAAGCATTTTTGCCATGTGGAGGATATGCTCTGTATTTCATTGTGATTTTTTTTTTTTTTTTTTGCGGTGCTGGGGATCGAACCCAGGGACTCTACTGACTGAGCTATCTCCCCAGCCCTTCATTGTGATTTTAATTTGCAAATTTCTGATTAGTGAGATTGAACATTTTCAAATTTTTATAGCCATTTTGTTATCCCTTTTATTGAAAGTCTGACTAGCTTATCTTTTTCATTTATGATCTATAGACTTAAAATAATATTCTTGATAATAGTCATTTATTGTTAAGAATATTATAAAATATCCTTTGCTAATAGAATTTTTATACTACATTCATTTTTTAAATTGAAATTCTTGGCTTTAATGCAATGGACTCTATAAATCTTTTTTCCTTTCGGTTTGTGAATTTTGAATATTGAGTATTGTTTAAAATTTTCTTCTTTTCTCTGAAGGCATGAAAATATTCTTTTCTATACATGCTAAAATATTAATTGCTTTGCTTTCAATTGCTGTATTTTTAATGTCAGCAAAGATATCCATATGTTTTATATGGACAAATTAAAACAAAAATTCTTATTTCTTTTTCCTAAATATAGGACATTTGGTATTTATCAAAGAGACTCCTCTGTGTAGTGTTTGAAAACCAATTTTATAATTATAACCTATTTCTGTTTTTTTTTTGTAATCTTTTTCTCTGAGTTATTTTTTTTTTTAAATTCTATGTATTATTTATTTTAACTGCTTAGAAACAAATTAAAACAAATATTTTTGTTATATTTTGTTATATTTCACAGGATCAAATAATTTCTGGAGTGCTAGGAAATGGTATTTCAAAATTTTACAGAATACCTTCTTCCCTGAAGATCCCGGAACATTAAAACATCACTCTGTTAGGTATAAACAAATACTTTCTAGTTATATTGTCAGCCAGAACATCTGACAATGAAGTGTCATCATTGGAAGGGTACATATCATAATTTTAATATTTCTATTCAGATGATAATAAATAATCTTCCCTTAGAATAAAAGTGTAGGACTACCTTTTAAATTCATGAAATCATCCTCATTAGAGTTTAGTATGATCCCTTATATTTTGGTATCATGTCTAAGAGAACTTTGCCTAACCCACAGTCACAAATATTTTCTCTCAGGTTTTCTTCCTAGAATTTTATAATTTCAGCTCTTGAATTTGGTCTGTAATTCATTTTGAATTTATTTTTGTGAATGGCATTATTTTGTTCTTTTGAATGTGGCTATCTGGTTGTTTCAGCACCATTAAATAAAAACAGTTATTTCTCCACTCAATTACTTTGGTAAATCAAGTAACTATAGCTTTACTTATCTGTTATTTTTCTTAATTTCATTTCGGATTTTTTTCATTGTTGACGTATGGAATTACATTTGATTTTGTGTTCTGGATTGATTTTGTATTTTGATTGTTTGCCCAACTCCTTTTTTATTTTCTAATAATTTTCTTGGGGTTTAATATATAAGATCATGCCATTTGCAAGTAGTGACAGTTTTTCCATATAGATGCCTTTCATTTATTTATTTTTCTTGCCCTAATTTCCTGGCTAGAACTTCCAGAACAATTTTGAGAAGAAGTTGCAAAAGTAGACATTCTTGTCTTGTTCCTGCTCTTAGAGGGAAATCATTCAGTCCTTCACTATTTATTATGATATTCACCTAATTTTTTGAGATGTTCCTTATCAGATTGAGAAAATGTCCTTCTATTCTTGCTCTTCGGAGTGTTTTCATCATAAAAGTATGTTGAAAATTTCCAGTTCTCTCTTCTACACTATTGAGAAGAGAATACATTTTCCCCCTTTATTATATTGAAATGGTGTGTTATGTTTGCTGGTTTTCAGATGTTCAAGAAACTTTTCATGCGTAGAAAATTCTCTTTAGTTGTCACAAATAAGGTTTTAAAAAAACTTGCTAGATTCAGTTTGCTAGTATTTTGTTGAGTTTAGCATATAATATTAATCAGAGATATTGTCTATAGTTTTATGTGAAGCCTTCCTCTGGTCTTAGTATCAGGATGATGCCAACCTCATAGAATATATTGGAGAGTATTCTTACATTAATATTTTGAAAAAAATTGTGGAAGATTAGTATTGATTCTTCTTTAAATATTTAATAGAATTAATCAGTGAAGTATCTGGTACTGTACTATTCTTTGTGGGAAGTATTAAAATTATTAATTCACGATTTAGATTCATACCATTCATGTAATCATACATGGACATGGGGTAATGATGTCTGTCTCATTCCACCATTGAATCTACATCATGTACAAGCATAGAAATGAAATGATGTACCCCATATGTGTACAATGAATCAAAATGCAATCTGTAAAAAATTAAAAAATAAATAAATAATTAAAAAATATTAATTCACTATCTTTACCTATTATAGATCGAGTCAAACTTTTGATTGTTTATTGAGTCAATTTTACTAGTTTATGTCTTTCTAGGAAATTTCCATTTCATCTAAATCATTCTATTTGTCAGCAGAATAACTCTTATGTGATATATTCTTCATGATATTTTGAAGTTAAATGAGGGACAAAGTCTAGGTAAAAATACCATAATCCAGCCCAAAGGTTTAAATGAAAGGCTTAGAATTCTACCATGACTGAGGTGTGAGGGAGCTAGCTTTCTTCTTTAGGAAGCACAATTTCTATGCTGAGGATGACCAATGGGCAAGAAGAAATGCTTACCTTCAGTCTGTCTCTGCTCAGGAGTTTGTTGTTTTATTTTTGAGGCTTATGTTTTAGGATTTCCTGATTCCCACAATTGTGCAAGTCTCTAAAGAACCAGTTTTTATGAGTAGAGTTAGATGGGTAAAGACAGAAAACAGTTATGGTGTTGTCTTTATGCAGGAAGTCATCTTTTTTAGCTCATTTTAATTTATGTTATTTTTCTTTTCTTTTTGTTTTTCTTGATGATAGGAATTGAACACAGGGATGCTTAATCATTGAGTCACATCCTCAGTTCTCAATAAATTGCTTAGGGCCTCACTAAGTTGCTGAGGCTGGCTTTGAACTTGCAATCCTCCTGCTTAAGCCTTCTGAACCACTGGGACTACAGTCGTGCACCACCATGCTCAGCAATTTCTTACATTGTTAATTGACACATGAAGGGGAAGTCCATTGGCCTTCTTGTGCATAGTACATATAGCTCTTTTGAGTTGCAAATGTGGGTTTTACCCAGGATTGGCCTCCAGCATGGCTTGAGAATATGGAGTCTCTTCTTCATGATCAATTGCATTGCCATGGTGGTATGAGAACAGGTGACTTTTATTATGTATTTTAATTCCATCTTAGTTATTGAGTTCACTTGGGGGAGGGCTCTAATACCATGAAGGCTGGCCTTGGGAATTAAGAACCAGGTTTGACATAAAATTTACAGGAGGAGTTGTCATGGTTTTAGTTCATTCCTTATTGTCTACTGACTCTTAAGGCAAATATTGGTGTCCTGCAAACAGCTACTTTGGAATTAAAAATATCCATTTAGTGAGTGTTCAGCAGACCAGCAGCACTGGCATTCCATCGACACAGAACTAAAAACCTGGCCCCACCCCAAACTACCTTAATACAAATTTGCATTTTAAGATGTCCAGGTGATTTCTAAGCACAGACATCCAGTTCTTGGTATTATGGGATCTTTATATATACTCTTGCAATCTCTTCTCTGGACTTGAGTTACAAAGGGCTAACCTTGGGAGCATTGTTCTTCGCTACAGTTCAGAAATAGTAATCAATGCACTTGAGAAGCAGTTGCCAAATATATTTCAGACTGAAGGCATTGTAGTTACTGCAACTAGCTAATCCTTTCAAGGGTAAGAACCCTCAAGAAAGATCTAGCACTGGCAGAATGGAGGACCCATTTGAATTGATGGAAAATTCTCATCCTTTAGGGTTTCATCCTTAGTGACAGAATCCATTGTAGGGAATCCCTGTGTTCTCTCATCTAGGTCTCAAGGAAAGAGTTCTAATTCTCAAGGAAATGTAAAATATATATATTTCTTACACAGTAAGATGGTTTTAATTTTCTTGTTTCTGTAATTTACTTTTCGAACTCATCTCAGTTTTTGCTCTTTGTCTCTCTTCCTAATGTCTCTATTGTCTGAATCATATTCTGGTTCTGAATTACCAGACTTCCTTAGCAGCCTGAGTCAGCCTTCCAGGCACAGTGTACGCAGCTGATGCCAATTATGCAGAGTCAATCCAGGTGCCTAGATAAAGTAATAGAGGCTTTGAGGGTGGGAGTCAAAGCTGGGGAGCCAGAGGCTGAGCAGCAACGAACTCCAGGGACCACAGCTCATTGGTGAGTTTAAAAGTGGGGTATGAAGACCCTTCTTTGGATTCATCTCAACGAAGGAATTTAATTTAATTTAATTTTTTATAATCAATATTCTGGACTTTCAGAGGCTTTGTCAGGGAACATCAAGTTTCAAAGAGTTGTTTGTGATTTTTCTGTGGCTTCACCAGGGACAACTGTGCAGAACTACCTTGAGTCAGCAAGCCTGCTGGGAAATTTATCCTAATGCCTGCACAGGAGGAAAGAGGTCCTGGAAGTTAGGTCCACTAACCTAGATCCTGGAAGTTTAGTGGAACTAATCATTAGTAATAGAGTGAAATGGGGCAGTGTGCCAGGTCATATTTTTGTCTGTTCAGAGAGAATGAGCCATTCTTAGGAACTGCTCAGTTTGGAAATATTTGTGAAGAAATTGTATTTTAACTTAATAGATTTATATAGACCACTGAATGTTTTGTGTGCCATGTAAACTAGAAGATCATCGATCCCAGTGACCCAAATTCATGGCTTTTTGTTGTTGTTTACAGAAGTTAGTAGAGAAATAATAAATATTTATAAATATCTTTTAAGTTTTTTTTTTTTTTTTTAACTTAGCAATTATATTCA
The DNA here is from genome assembly GCF_902686445.1 of Sciurus carolinensis. Lineage (NCBI taxonomy): Eukaryota > Metazoa > Chordata > Mammalia > Rodentia > Sciuridae > Sciurus > Sciurus carolinensis. The sequence continues at coordinate 30,139,217 of NC_062213.1, read as the reverse complement.
AGCTGAGAAATTTTCTGCTTCCTTTGGACATGTTGAATGGAGAATAGTTTCCCAAATTAAATGAGGTAAGATTATATTTAGAAAGCTTTTCTTTATTTGTCATATTTCTGAGTGAATTATTTTATCTAAGGCTTCTTTACAGTTCTCACAGAGACTTAATATCTTGAAGACATCTTAGAACTGGTTTTCTTTCTAGTGTACCTTGTGTCCATACATTTGGTGTAACCTAAGTGTGTTTATATTCATGTTTCATCCCAGTTCAGGTTTGTGAGGATTACAAAGTTGTTGTGTATCAGAGCTGGCCAAGGGTAAAGGAGGAGGGCTCCAGGCCTCTCGCCAACCCAGTTTGAACCTGGGTGCGTCTAGGCCTACGATCTTGGCAAGCAGGTTTTGCACAACTGCCTAGGAAGGACTGCAGAAGAACATGGTCACCTGGAGTCAATAGGTGTTGTTAGAGGACCAGAGAACGGAGAAGTCTCATAAAAACGATTCAGTCACTTCCTCTCCCTCTCTGCCTTTAAAGTGGAATTCATCTCTCCTCAAATATTGTATAGATTTAGGAGTTTAAATATATTTTTTTTCTATATTGTAACTTCTAGCATCAGACTTTAGGCTTTATAGGAAACTAAATTTTCTTTTAGAAAGATTGTGTGCCTGTGATGTGTGGTTTTAATCCTAGGTCTGTCTTCTGCATGTGTCTGTGTAGAAGGTTTTACCTTTTCCTCAGTCAGCTTTTGCAGAATGGGACACCCCAGAATAATCATTTATTTACCCATTCAGGGAAGTCCTCTGTGTTTCTTTGGAGATTTAAAAGGCTCTGTCATTGTTGGTTCTGGTTGCTTTTCTTGCTCTCTGGCCCAAATCCTTTTCTCTTACTCTGCCGCATCTCAAGTTTGTATATCCTAGTCACAGCTCACAGGTGCTTCTATTTGCTGCTCTAGTTCTATTGATACTATATGGATCCTATGTGTATTCAGGAGTCTTGTAGGTATTCTAGTTTCTGAATCAAAACTTTATAATTTATGCCTAATTATAATTTTTCCTTTAATGTCAATGATATAGATTTATAAATTGTAATGGTCAAGAAGTTGCATTAGAAAGATGACACTATAAAAGATCTTTCAGAGAAAAAAAGCAACCTATCATAGCAATGTCTTAATATTTCCATGTTATATGATTTTTCAGTGAATATATTGTTTTCATTTCACTCTTTTCCAAGTAATTATTATTTCTATAAGTTTATGTAGTTATTATATTTGTGGATTTAATGATTTTCTACTATATATATAGGTATAAGATCATTTCATTCATCATAGGGTAGGTTAATTTTCCTTGCTTCTTTTGTTCTTTCCTTTTATTAGAAACACATTTGGAATGGACCTCTTATTCACGTAGGTTTGACTTCTAATAAGTGTATTTCCTTAGAAATCATTGGGTCAAAGAACATAAATGTCTTTCTAAATGAAAGAAAAAAATGTTAAACTTTTAATGCTGCCAACTGTGCAAGTTTATGAAAGTTTTATCAAGGCCTTGAACATTGGCTATTCTAATTTAAACATATCTTAACACTTTGATATGATTAAATTGTTACTTCAAGTTTGCTTTGATTTGCTTTCATGTCTATTTGTCTTTTGTGTGTGTGTGTGTGTGTGCTGGGTATAAACTTGGGGCCTATTGCTTGCTAAGTGTATATTCTACCACTGACTTACCCATAGCCCCACTAATTTGCATTTCTTTTAATATGTGCTTACTCTTTGTGTTTTCTTTTGTATGGATTATTCTTAAGTATGTTCTTCTCTTCTCCATCTATCCTGAAAGTTAAAAGCAAATTCCACTTAGCATGAAGGGATTTCATATATATACATAAATTACCCAGTACCAGGTATTGGACTCAGGGTGCTTAAGTACTTAGTCACATCCCCAGCCCCCCCCCCCCCTTTTTTTTTTTATATATTTTAGGGTCTTGCTAAATTGCTTAGGGCCTTGCTAAGTTGCTGAGGCTAGTCTTGAACTTGGGATACTCCTGCCCCGGGCTCCCACGCTGCTAGGATTACAGGTATGCAGCAGTATGCCCAGCTGGGATTTTATATATGTTTTGCATGAAAACATTATTTTGATATGTTAACTGTATTCTAGGTTGAATTTTCTAAGGAACCTAACCCTTGATTAAATTTAAATTTTGTTTTGAGGGTTTATTTTTCCTTTTTTATCAGTCAGTGGAAATAGCATAAAATTTTATTTCACTTTTAGATAAGTATCTTAAATAGCAAAATGGAGAATTTTTGGATCATGGAATTGAAAACTGTATCCAAGGAACTGACATTTGGAATATCTTTACCAATTTCCCATTATTTATTGGGCATCTTCTTGAACCATACATTGTTAGAAATTGGGACACAGTAGTGACCTGGCTCAGACCATGCCCTGAAGAAACTTTGTGGTCTGGTTTGGAAGAAAGGATAATGGGTAATTGTAATAGATGCACTATCATAGGAGAAACAAAACGAGGAGAAATTTCCAAGGTGTTGAGTCTCAGAATACCAAAGGAAGCCAATGAAGTGTGAAGGGAGGCATATTTTCTTACTTGGGGAGTTAAAATTGGCTTGCTAGAAGAAATTATGCTTAAGTAGAGATACAAAGGATGATCAAGGCTTTACTGCTATATCCAAGAGTTACTGTTGTCCTCTTTGTTTATTTTTGGTCTTTGTGGGTGAGCACTAATAGGGAGTTTTTATCTTTTCTCAGAAGGCACACATAAGCATCATTGGAAGAGTCCAGCCCTATGGAGAGAAGCCAGGCAGAAACCCCAAAGGCCAAACTCCTCTACCAGGAGGTGTGCTTGGCAGTTCAGCATCTTGACCTTTTCCTTCAAAAGGGAAATGCCCACAAAGAGGTGTTCAAGTCACACATCCTGGCCCTCAGAGATATAGTTCAGAAAGCTTGTATTAAACTCATGTTCTTGTACCCAGTGGCTTATGGGAGGAAGGCAGAAGAACTGTTATGGAGGAAAATGTACTCTGATGTTGTCATGCTGCTAATGAAGGACAATAGAAAATACATGGACACTTTTGAACACTGGGAAGGTTCCTTGCAAGCTCACCTGAAAGGTGGCCTCAAATTCTATGAGCATCTCTTCCTGTTCCTCCAGGGTCACTATGAACTGAGGTTACAGAGTTATATAGATTGGCCTCACAGTGTGATTCACTTGATTGGCTGTAAGAAAGTTGGGCCCACATCAGAGGAGGAGGTCACTTGGGCTCGAATGGCCTGCCATCGCTGCCTACTCTACCTGGGAGACTTGTTCCGATATCAGAATGAGTTCTTAGACCTGGCCACCAAGGACTTGGCAGAGAGATGCTATTACAGAGCCCTGTCAGTGGCCCCACACATGGGGATGCCCTTCAACCAGCTGGGAGCTCTCATGGGGAGCAAGTACTATGATGTTGAAGCCGCATACTTCTATCAGCGCTGTCTCCACTCAGAAGTACCTTTTAAAGGGGCAGCTTGGAACCTCAAACAGCTCTATGATCATGCAGGGAAGAGGTACAGCAGTCTGAAAAGGTATCAGGGAAAGAAACTATCTCGCAGCCAGAGGCAGTGTTGGGACAACAAGAGGCTGCTGGTTAGCTTCCTCTACCTTCAGAGCCTCCTGCAGCCTCAGAGAAAATTCAGAGTGATTAGGTTGATAGCCCTGTGCCAGTTGGTTCTGGAGGATTTTCGTCTCTGTCTTTCTTATCGGCTGTGTTCACCTAACCCATGCCAGGCTTCCATACAAGGAAAGGCCCCCAAAGGCTATCTGTTTCTACCAGACCTCCTCATCTTCCATATGGTGGTACTTTGCCTCATGAATGTGCATGGCCTGAGGAAAGCAGGCTCAAAGCAGCATAAGCCAGCTGTCATCTTCACCTTGACTCTCTTCTCTCATCTAATTCAACATGTGAATGCACGGATCCAGGCTGAACTCCAGAAAGGGAAGCTGACTTCAGAGCTGGCTGTCCCCAGTGATGGAGACCAGGAGAAAGAGACTGTGAAGGGTCAACAAGACTTTCCAACTCTGAGGCTCCACCACAGCAGATCCCAGCAAAGCCCCAGGTGGTCTTGTGTTTCTAGTGAGTGTTACAGCTCTGAGGCTAGTTTTCATTCCTGCTGTGACTCTGATGAGACAGAAGAAGAGGAAAACACATCCTTAAGCTCACAGGTCCACTCAGAAACAAATAGTGCAACTTCTCATTCAGATACAACTGATGAAGAAGGGAATGGATCTCTGAACTCAGAAGCAGTGTGGGGAAGTGGGACCACATCCAAACACAAGACTGCCAGTCCCAGGAATGAAACTAAGGCACACAAACCTAGTAGTCCTCTCAGTCTCTTGCAAACAACTATTTCTGCTAAGCTGCCAGCTCCAGTAAGTGGAAAGCTGCCAAGAGGACATGGCTTGCACATGGCTCCTGCCTTCAGTCACAGTGCCCTGAAGCAGTCTGAGCTGAGCCCTGCCTCTGACAGTAGCTCGGGCTCTGAGGAGGACATGAGCAGCTTTCCTGAAATAGAGTGGCACACTGGTTCCTATTTGGGGCAGAGTGCCTGCCTTGACCAGTCTTACACAAATCTCCAGACCATTCAAAAGAAATTTAAGGTCCTCTCTGCTGAGGGATTGCTGCCCACCATCAAGGTGATCCTGGGCTGGCTTCGCACTAACCATGGCCTCCTCACCTCACATTGGCAGAGTTCTCTTAGCCTGTGGGACCATCTGTGTGTGCTACTGAACCTGCTGCCCTCAGTGGGTGACCTTCAGCAACCAGGTCTGGGCCTGTCCCACCGTCTCCATGATTTGCTACGGAGCTGCACAGGCCCACACACTTCCAGATTCCTGCAACTCCCTGAGGACATTGCCCTGTTCCAGCTCTGTTCAATGCAGGCTTCTCAGGAGAATGTGGGATTAGAGCAGGACCCACCTCCACTCAGTACCCAGGATGAAGCTGCCCTGCGCATCTGTTTCCTTAGAAGTTTTGGCCACTTTGCAACCAGACTCCCAGGACAGTTCCTGAGGTTTGACTCTAGGTTGGGTTTGTTTGTGAGCAGTACACCTGGAGGACAAGAAAATCCATCTTGGCAGTTTCCTGAGAGAACTTTAAGGATCAGGTTTTCCAAAGACATAGTCCAGCTCTGGCTTCAACGGGAAGTGGTGCTGCTAGAGAAGACACTTAGGGGCCCCCAGACTCATTCAGCTTTGACCCCTTACCTATTCCCTGATCCCAGGGCCCTCTGTGAGCATCTTCCAGTTATCCAGCAACTTGCCATAAGTGGTAAGTTTTTCCTTATAATACCAAAAATTGTGGTTGACACACTGTACGTCCTGAGAAGGGAAGATCGAAAAGTCTTGGCAGCCATCGCCTTCCTAGAAGATGAATTGAAGAGAGGGAACCAGAACATTCTCTGCCAATTCTTTGTATCTAAGAGGTTGTTGAGGCCCAGGATGACCAGGTCAGATTCTGATGCCTGGGACCTCTTTAATATTCTTGACTTCTGCAAAGATCTGCTGGATTCATCCAGGCCAGGGACACCTGATCCCAGAGGCATGGTGACTATTGTCACTGGTATCTGTTTGGACAACCCTAGGAATTTCTCATACCCTCTGCAGTTGGTGCTGGGGGCAGCAACTGAAGCTGGTGTGGAAATCAAGAATATCCTGCATTTCTGCAGAGAGCAGAAGGCAAGCAGCTGACATGGCCACATCGCTCTCCTTCAGCATTTATGGGTCGCAATGCAATGTGTTTCTCTCTTGTAAACACCTAATGTTAAGGTAGCTATTGTGTGAGTGAATATCTGTGTCTACCCATAGGTTGAGGTTTAGTGTACCAGCTTCTAGAGGCCTGCTTAGTTCCTTCTTTGTCATCTTGACTTGATACCACATTCTCTTTTGGAAAATCTCAAGATTGTCTCAGCACTTAGTGTTCTTACGGTAAAGCAACAGCTTCAGCACTCACTCCCAGGAGCACACCCAGCTTTGTGGACATTTTGGAATTTTCTTAGCTTTGTTTTGTGACATGGAACTTTTAATGTTTTTATTATGATGGGACTGTGCCTTCTATTGAAGGTAGGCCTCTGACATCTCTGAAAACTCAATAAATACAAAACTAAAATTCATGATTTTGGTGAAGGATTTTATTGCAATTTTTGGTCATGGCTTCTTTATTCTATGCTCAGTTTAAGTTTCTGCTTTTGGGTAGAACTGGGTCAGTTGTTGATATTGCTATAGTAATGATTTTTGCTCTTATGTTCCTCTGAGCATAATAGGAAGACCTCCAAGGATCAGCAGATTCAGTTCTGCTTCTGTTAATCTTGGAAGAACTATTTCATGGCACTACATTGGCATTTATTCCTATATTGGCTCAAAATCTTCAACTTTGGTTACCCTGAAATTTGTCTCTTTTTTTCTTTTACTGGTACTCAGATACCTTTTGGGACGTATTTGGTACATATTACAGGGAATAACTTCCTACAATTAGCAAAATGTGAATGTATGTCCTGTCAAAACTGGATCAAAGTTAAAATTCACAACTTGATTCTTACTGAAATGTGTTGAAAGGATTAACATCAAGGTCTTCCCCTCTGACAGTCCCCAATATTCTTCCCTGATAACCATCACATTTTAGGGCCATACTTAATACTCTGTCAGGATTCCAGGTTGTTGAGGTGTTTGAGGTCTCCTCAGTCTTCCTGGCTTCTCACTTACAGCCTCAATCCAGCTGCTGCCCTCATGAGCAGAGAAAACCCATGCTTATCTCTTTCCACACTCCTGGGTTTTCATTGTTTTTCTAAACTGAGCCTCTGTGTTTCAGTTAAACTTCCTGTCACTTCCCTGTCTCCACCCCCCCATCCCCTGGCATTTTATCATATATTTTAGAAAAAAAAATCCGACAAACTAAAAATTTACCAACCCAAATGTGGTTTTCACCCCTGACATTGCAGTTTTTGTTGCTTTATTTATATTGTTTCTGCTGCATACATGTTTTTTGCTAGCTGTAATTATATTCAACAAAAATCTTTCAGCCTACTTTTATTTAAGCTACAAACATTTCTTATATTGCATGATCTTCATTGCCTTTCTTTAATTGTTGCTTCCTATCATTGTTTACTTAAGTATTCATCTTTCTTTTAAATATTTGTAATATCAAATTATTAATAATTATGTGATAAAAGTGTATCTGGATTCCTTGAAACAGATGATCAGAAATTGGTTTATTAGTTGAAAGATGTATATGTCTATCATGTTATTTTATATATGCATATATGTAGCAGGAAACAGTATCAAGAAAATAATTTTCTTTCTGAAAGGGGAACAAAAAGAAAAATTTTATAGGCTGCATTTTTGCCAAGTATATTATTATAATTTTCTTAATGACTTATTCTTCTTAAGATGATTTTTTAAACATGACCATTATATTGGTATGCCACAGTTTGCTTAATAATTCTTTTATTTTCAGACATTTATTTTTGCATTTTTCCTGTTACAAATGATGTCAATAAATTTTCACATTGTGTCTTGGATTATTAGAAAAAATTCCCAGAAGTGGAATTACTGAGGCAAAGGGTAAGGATATGTTAAACTCCTAAATGATACTAATTAACAATGATAATGATGCAAAATTTATATCCAAATAGGTTATATGAATTCTTACTCCCAAGACTGAATGTGCAGATTTCACTGCATTCAATTTTGAAAATTCTTTTCTTTCCTTGCCAATTTGATAAGTGAATTTACTGTTGCATTTTTGACTGAGAGATTGAACTACTAACATAGTGGACATTGTTTTAATTCTTTGCCCATGCCCCTTCTCATTTTAAAATTGTACTTTTATGTTTTTCTTATTGTCATGATCTGCAATCATATCAAAAGCATATGAGAGTGTGAATAGTTTAAGCATGCAGTGGCATGGAAGAGAATAAGTGAAAAATAATAAATTATTTTAAAAATTCAAGCCAAATGGTCTTTCTGGTGGGGAAAAATAATTCATCACTGGAAGAGTATCCTTTTAAAAAAAACTTGACAGGTTCCAGAAACTTCATCTAAATAATAACTGGGTGAAGCCAAGACAAGTTGGGACAGGGCTTTCTGTCAATATAGTAGGTATCATAGTTGTGTCTCATAGTGGGTTTTTGTTCCTTCAAGCATATTCTCTTCCTTGCTGCTAGAATTGGTCATTTAAAAATGCCGTGACAGCAGCAACATTGTTACAGAACATGTTCTCAGATCAGCAATGGTGGCAGCAACTAAACCATCCAGAATTCTGCTAATTAAAAAAAAAAAAATCATTATCTTTATATGCAAGAAACATGGCCCTTGTTGTGTCCTGTATATTCTTTGATTTCTCTCATAGCCTCAGCTGGCCATCAGCAGACACCCCTGAGTCTGAGTTCTGAAAAACAATGAGAAGCCCTAGGGGGTGCCTTGAAGATGTCCTTGCTGTGACTGTCACATGACCTGTGTGCCCGTTGTATGGCTTGCTCCTTACTGGTTGCCATAAAAAGAATCTGGCTAAATCAATGGAAAAGCCATGAGACAAAGAGAAAGTGAGTGTATTATTAAATGACTGGACCTCATTTTACTTCCTGAGAAGATGAACACATTGAAGTTAATCCCTGCCAGTGGAATGAGTCAGGCAAAGTCCTTTAATGAATATCTTAGATTACTTATTGTCTCAGCTCATTCTAAAAGTATTTGTCTTTTAATAATACTGCCTTTTGTCCTAGTCCTGTGGGATTGTGAACATGGTTATCTCAGACTATGTCTCTTAGCATTCTCTCCTCTTCATCATTGAGGAATGATATTCTTGACAGGCAGAATCTTTAAACAGTACAATGCCTACATTTTAGTATTGGTAGAGACTTGGATGAGGAAAGCTGAGAAACTTGTGCACTGTCATGGGACTTTCTGATAAGGCAGCACTGTATGTTCAATGCATGGGAGTTTGTCACTAGGTGAAGCTACTGCTTAGATGGTGATGGTGGAAAGGAAACCTATGAGCCAACTGGCTTCTAAATTTCTTTTCACCCTATAAACTATGAAAGAAGGTAAAATCAGAGCAAACCTGCAACTACTAAGTGACTTACCTGATACTTCATTACAGATATATCTGGTTTAAAATCTATCCCAAGTAGATCTGGCTTGATTATAAACACCCAGAAATGGAAGATATGCAGTAAGTAGGCAGGAAAAGGGAGTCTTGGTGAAGGTCAGCGAGAACCTAGAGGGCAGCTTGTAGGCCACCGAGTCACCTTTTACCCCATCATCGTGTCATGGCGATATGCAAACTTTCACTTCTATCCAGATGTGGCAGGGAAGGGAAAGTAGGGCAGGGGAGCAACAGCCTAAAACTGCAGGTTTCAACTTTGTATTGAGAGAATATTCAACTAAGAACTGCTTCCAATGGAAGACACTGAGTTATCTTTACTAAAATTGTCCACTTTGACTGAAATAGTTTGAAGGCAAGTTATGACCAGACAATAACTAGACTTGGATATTTCTTTTATATATATGAGGTACAGTGTGTAAAACTTAGTCTCACTATAAATGTGTGCTATATGTGCTTTTTAGGCAGTCACAAACTGTATTTATTGAGGTTGAATAATATAGTTTGTAATAATTTTCTTGTGAATTTAAGACTTGTATTTCCACCTGCATTTTTATATCTCTGCTGAATATTTCCATATATCTGAAATTCAACACATCTAGAAGTGAAGTCCTTATTCTGAACTAGACATTTTCCTTGTGGTCTTTAAGTTGAGAAGTGGCATTTAGCTAAGTTTAAAACACTGGTTCCATTTCTATCTACTAACTCTCCTTCAATGAAAGCAAATTATAAATAAACATATACAACAAAAGAAAAGAAATCACACACATGCATATATTCTTTTCAAGGAATGAGCTTATGGATGACAAATCTGAACTCTGTAGGCAGGGTCAGAATGGGAAGTCTTGGGTGGGAGCTGAAGCTGTGGACCAAGGCAGAATCTCTTTCCTCAGGGACACCAATTTTGCTCTTAAGGTCTTTATGGTCTTTCAACTGATTGAATGAGGTCTAGCCCATTACTGAGATAGTCTTTACTTAAGGTTGACTGACTGTAAATACTAGCTATATCTACAAAATACCTTCACAACAACACTAGATCAATGTTTAATTCAATAACTGGGCACTATAAGGTATCAAATTGATCCATAAAACTGAGCACTACACATCTATAATTTTGCAACAATTTTCTGAGTGATCAGTAAAGATTCATAACAACTTATGGAGATTATAATCAGTTCCAGATACTGTGTTTGCTGCTGTGAATCCATGAAAGCTAAGACATATTTCCTGTCCTCCAAGAGGTCAGAGTACCGAAATAGAAATTGATACACTATCGAATACTTCACAATCACTGAAGTATGAATAAGATGTCATGAGTTGGAGTGGTGATAGTGGCAATGCCATATAGGGCATTCAAAACATATTCTTATCCCAAGTGTTTCTGGGTCTAGTGTGTCAACCCATTGTCTCTATTGTAGTCCATGTCCTCATCAGCAGAAGTTGATAATTGCTGTCTTTTCCAAACTGATCTTGCCACCTGCAATCATAATTCTACATCACCTCCACCTTGCCACCTGCATTATTGTGCTCTTATATGCCTGATCATGTCTGTCTCTTCATTAAAATGTGCTCATTGCATGTAAAGTGCAAATTCCTTAGTATGATGTCATATATTCAGAACCGGATGTGTGCAATGTATTCCTTCTAACTTCACCCAGCAAGTCCTCTCCTTCCTATACTCCATGCTGCAGCCACAGCAAGCAACTTTTTCCTCTAGTTATATTTAGATATTTTGCACATTATTCCCTTCATCTGGAATGCCTCCTTTCCCATTTTATCTAGCGTGATTTTATTCTTCTAGACTCAATCTAAAGATCTCTTCTGAGGGTTTGTTCATTTCTGAGAGTGACTAGTTGTTCTCCCTTCTGTATGTTCCTTGTATGTATATTGTATTGAAATTATTTGTTTTTCTTACCAAGCTGTAGGCTCCATAAGTGGAAAGAACTCTATTCTCAAATTGGCTTCATTCTCTCTCTTATGCCTACATCCAAACTTAGCACAAGTGTCATATTTATACATGTCAACCAAAAATGCACTTTTTTCTTAATTGGGGTCTCAATGTTACTCCAAATTCATTTAAAGGACACTGAAAATAAAGTCTAATAATGTTTAGAAGCATTCCTGACAATTACATATTTTTTCTTACTTTTGAGGTCAAGGCTGCACTTCAATTTGGAAGGTCTAAATTTGAGTCATTTACCATTTTTTCTATAATCTTTTTTTGGTAGGGAGGTACCAGGGATTCAACCCAGTATTGCTTTACCACTGAGCCACATCCCCAGCCCCTTATATTTTGAGACAGGGCCTTGATACGTTGCTGAGACTGGTCTCAAACTTGCAATCCTTCTCTTTTAGTATCCTGAGTCACTGGGATTACCGGCATGCGCCAACATGACTGGCATTTTCTCTATAATATTTTAAAAATATGGGCTCATTTTATTTAAAAATAACTGACTTTATTAAGTTATTATTGACAAAAGCTATATTAACTATGTAAATGTGATTTGATATGTGGATATGTGTATACATTGTGAAATGGTTAAATCAAGATAATTACTATACAATCTTGATGAAGCTAGTTCATTTCTCTGAATTTGTTATCCTCAAATGTCAACTATTCCATAATATTAAGGGAGTAAAATTGAATAATGTGAAAATTTTGTAAGAGAACTCCCTATGCAAAGCTACAGTGGCCCTGTAGACCCTGAATTCGTGGAAGATGACTCATTCCTTTATCAGATCACTTTTATTATATTTTGCTGATTTTTTTCCCTCTTCTTTACTTTGGCCTATGAAAAAAATAAAGTACACTTTTTCTTTGCTAAGAGACTTAGGGAAACTGGTATATTCCTTTCTCATTTGTGTTTGTTGAATCAAGAGAAAAGGATATAATATCTGATGATTTCCTGTTGGGTATCTTACTACATGGCCATGTATCATCCTTTCTCCTTATCACTGTGTATCTGAGAGTGAAGGTTCAAGTAACAGTAGGAATTACTTTGCACATTAGAGACAAATGCTGAGTTTCATTTCTTAAGTGCACATTAAATGTTTCTTAAACCACTTAATAAGCTTTTATCTAATATATGGTGCAAAAGACATAAAAATATGATACTTAATCATAAAAACCTTAAAGAACTGATGTATTAAAACATTCCAATGTGAGAACAACATTGCACCTTATAAAGAAATGCCAAAGGACATATTGACTTTACTTTATGGATTAGATATATTAAATAGAAAAATTCATAAAAATGGACATTTGTGACTTTTAAAGTTTCTTCACATAGGAAAAAGCAATAATGCTAACCTATTATAATTTAAAGTTATTGTAACTAATTCTCAAAATAAATCATAGCTGTAGAAATCAATCAGAACACTCACAATCTGGTCCTTTGCTATAAGCTCTATAGGAAATATTTTGTTGTTGATCTACTAAACTCACCTTATACTTTTATCATTCTCAAAGGAAATCTGAGATCATTAAATACAGATGTGTAATCCTGAAGTTGTTATGAAATCAAAATGAATATGTGGTGGGTAGACTTCCTTATCCTTTTCAATTAGAAAGAATTAGTTCTAATGTTCTATAGCATGATAAGCTAACCATATTGATAATAATTTGTTATTAGTTATGAGTTTTGAAATAACCAGAAGTGTTTGATGGCTCCCAACACATGCTCGAGGAGATGAAAAAGCTAATGGTAATGACTTGATCATTACATGCTTGAACATGTGTCAAATTATCATACTATACTCCATAAATATGTACAGATATTATGCCAATTAGAAATTAAAATTAAAAAATGACTATTTCAAATGTAATTGTTTACAATCTGCCACTGGATCTTAACTCTTCGTAAATCAGGAGAACACGAAATAGGTTATTTTGAGGATGTTTACCTTGATTTTCTGCACACTTGTTAGTACTTCTTAGCTCCCCAACCAATGCCAACACACTTCTAAACTTCAAGATTTTCTTACAGAAGGGCTTGTGTCCAATGCAAGTGCTTTCTTTTCCTCCCTAATGAAATCACTATCACACAGTACAGAGAAGTATGGGCTTTGGAGCTGCCCATTCCTGCTTTTGTCATTTCTAAAGCCAAAATAATGGGTGAGTCTCTTGTTCTTCTAGGTTGATATTTCTTACAGAGCTGTCATGCAGAGTAAATAAGCCTATAAGTATAAAGTACTTCCCAGAGTACCAGGCACATAATGACAAAAATATAGCTGTGAGTTACGGCTCTTGAGTTATTATAACTAGAAGATCTGATTTGTTTTGTGTCAAAACCAAATGGAAGCCAGGTGCAGATGTGTACACTGTAATCCCAGTGACTTGCGAGGCTGAAGCTGGAGGATCCTGAGTTCAAGGCTTGGCCTCAGTAATTTAGTGAGACCCAGTCTAAATAAAAAGGACCGGGCTATGCTTAGTGGCATGGAAACCTCAGGATTCTATCCTTGGCACCATAAGAAAAAAAAAAAAAAAAAAAAAAAAAAGAAAAGAAAATGGATGTGATTTTGAGCACAGTATTTCTGGGTGAACACTTAATTTTATGTTCTCATTTTTATGAAGAAACTGCTGCCTCTGACTTGGAATAAAATGAAAAAACCTGAAATCTAATGTCAATATAAAAAATTATAGAAAGAACATGGATGCTTAGGACAATCTCCTTTCTTTGAAAATAAGGCATCTGAGACCTGTAGATATTAAGAGACTTGTCAATGGTCACAATGAGGGGTGAGCAAAGTAAAGGATTCCACTGGCTCATTCTTGTATAGAAGCAAGACTCACAACTTATATTTCCTTTAGCGATAATCATACACATTTATTCAGCACAGGAAATGAGCTTGAAGATTCGAATTGTTTCTGATATCACATTAAAAATATTAAGAACTCATCGGGGTGAATACAGTATTTTTACAGAATAGAATATTACTGCTAATTTGTTGTCATTTTAAAATATTCTAATGAAAGGGAGGTATACCAGACTGGAGGCATTTATTTGTAACTAGCTGACTTCAATTCATTTTCATGGTATCCATTTTAAGCACTCCCCTTCTGCTCTCTGAGAACTCAGTGTCAGGAACGAAAACTGGCACTGATGTCGGAGCAGATGTACAACCACTTCCTTCTCTTTAGCTCGGCTCAAACAATGGTAGAATCAATAGCCTACACTAACACAGTTTTTGGATCACCACCTTTAAAAATAATACCATTCAGAATGAGGCTGTGGCTCAGGAATACTGCTCCACATGGATTGGTCTTTCCTGTGTTTGGTTGACTGGAAATATTGGAAGGAGCAGAAAGACTGAGTAGGCATGTGGTGAATAGAATTTGTGTTCTTGGTGTGGGACTCTTCGTGCTAACTCTTTCAGGAACTCTCACCAGTGGTATGAACCTTGCATATATTTGTTTATTCTATGGATCTAATCCTGTTTTCATTTTCTTCTGTGGAGGTAGAAAACCTTTCCAACTGAAGTAGTTATTCAGTGTGTGTGTACACTTCAATTCTGAGTCTCCTAAACAAAATGAAGCAAGCATCAGATATTTAAATGGGTTTCCCCAAGTTTTAACATGCTGATGGTTCAGAGCATCTCTCCAACTTTATGGAACAATGTTTTTGTTCTACCTGAGCAGATTCTGAGGAGTCTTCATTACAGTTTTCGGTTTGATTTCTCTGCTGTCATTTGGTTTAGCTATTTCTATTTATTATGTTTAAGGAGGAAGAATATCAGTTTGGGCATAGAATTCAATAATAAAAACTAGATGCAGTCTTCTGGAGTAGTCCTCTAAAAGTAAAAATGATGAGTTTCAACCAGTATACCAACTCAAGAAAGTCTATTTGAAGTAGGGATAGAATAAAGATATGTTTTAACCAAAGTAAAATCTTGTCACTTTAACAGTAGAAGGTAGTTCAAAATATCTAGAAATCAATAAAAGAATTACTCACTTGGAATAGCAAATGTCAGACATTTAGAGAGAAAGATGCCATTTAGGAATTTTTATAGTTTTTGTATCTTTCAGTAGGAACTAGCTTCTTTCCTTTTAGATAAAATAGCTCCGATCTTTCCCTGGGTTTTTCCTGCTGTAGAAACCCTGGGTCTGAAATGAGATCTTAGTTTTAAGCTGTCATAAGTGCACATCATTTAACATTTTCCTTCCTCTGTAAGAGCTCTCAAGTAATTGCTTTCTAATAGGCATGCAGGATAACACGCAGAATGAGACATGATGGAGCTAATGAAAATTTAAATTATTCTCCCTTTTCTGTTGGCTTGGAAAAGGCCCATCAGAGCAGTGACACTTTCCATGGATAATGATATGCCCCCTAAAATGATTGGAACAAAGATGTGAAGAAAGTAAGTTAAGTATTTTGGTTCCTCAAAACAGCCTTCTCAAATGCATGAGAATAATTCCTGGAACACTTTTTGGTATTCTTCTGTTAAATGGTAGCTTACACTTGACAATTTCAATGGTGAAAAGTCAAGAGACTGAAATCCCCTGTATTTCAATAGAACTGATTTTGTGATATAATGCCCACATATCTTATGAAACTTTCACTAAAGGTCTCTGCTTTTAGGTCTAGATCTTGACCTATGAATTTCTGAAATTGGCCCAATAAATTTTTCTTAAAATTAGGGAAGTCTCCCTATGTACAGAATACTTGGGTTGTGTTTCAGAAGCAAGGACACTTTCTTAGTTTGGTTTTATCCAAGACAGTGACATAACTACACGTATTTAATTTAGGAGGTGATCCCAGGACACAGAAGAGAAGATATAGGGAAGTTGAGAGAGAGGAAGCAGAAAAGTCAAAAGAAAGCATGACTGAATGGGTTAGAGTATAGATGATTGGGGCTCAATTCCTTTGGGATCTGTTGAGAAACTGTGTGGAATCTAGTTCAGTATTGTCTCACCTCTAGAAGAGTAAACTAGATTACTTATCCATTGTCATCCTTCATTGATTTATTGTTATCTGGCACTTTGGGAACCTTACAGGTAAAGAAAACTCTTGTGAAATTGGAGAAAGCCCTCAGGCAGATAAAAAGGAAGAATCAGCACTTGAGATGAAAAGTTACCCTATTTCAGTAACCATCTCCATTGTAGTTGTAGGTAATCTCAGAGTGAACTGGGAGGTTATGTGACACAACCTCAATGTCTCTATAGGCTATCTTTTGCACTATTCAGATTCACTTCAAGTTCACTCTCTTAGTGACTCTTCAAGATATTAGTCACCATCTCTAAGAAAGGTATAACGGGAAGCTTTATGTCAGAAGACATAGTCTGGGCTGCTGCAGCTGGACCTGAGGCATAGCAGACATCAATTGTCTTCCCCTCCTACTGGTTCTAGACTCCCTTCACTCTTGGCCAGTACTTTGGCAAATCTAATGCAACACAAGTAGGTGGTATGAAGGTCTGCACTGTCTCTCACTCAGGCCAAATCTGGATAATCTAATTTTTATTGTACAATGGATTGCTGCTCTTCTTGCCTGATCTCATGGTGGTTTTGTCAAGGTCCACTTCCTTACGGGCAGTCCCATTTGCATGTTCACTTACTGCACTATGGTTAGACGGTCTCTACTAGAGCTCAGTAGCAAATCAGGCAGTCCCTTTCAAATGGCAAGTAGTTAGTGCTATAGAATACATGATGTTTGCTCTGTAGTCATAGGGAGACTATGCGACTGAGACTCTCCTCAAAGGTTCTACAGAAACTCCTTACAATGTCCATAGCTACTTCAGATATCTCTTGCACCACTGGATTTGCTGGGTCAAATGACCTGGAAGAATGTGAAGCTTTCACTTGGAAGTTGTCTCTTCTTGTAGGATACATTCAAAACTGGTAGTCTTCTAAATCATCCAGTAAGTGGTTTGAGATAGTATTCCTAGTATAAGTTGCTTCCCAAATCCAAAGTTATGCCTAACTGTAAGAGGTACTAAGTTGGCCTTTAATTGAGGAAGTATATCTAGGCATGCCTAAGACCTTTCATCCTCTGACAACTTCACTAAAGCAGTAGGCTTCTGAATTTTACAGAGTTTAACTCTTCACCATGCATGTGTTTTATAATGATGAACAGAGTACTCACTACTTCCTACTTACCAAGTCCAATTAGTATGACATCAATATGTGGAAAAACATGATTCTCTGGAATGTTAAAATAATCCAGGTTCTTTTGGATGATGTGATGCACAAGGGGAAGGAAGAGAGCTAACTCAGCTCTTGTGTAAGACAGTAGATATCTGTCCTACATGAATATGAACAGTTCTAAATTCTCCTTTCTGACGGGGATTAAAAAGAATGAATTCTTCAGATCAATAATGTGTACCAAAGTCAGAGTTTTGTAGATATTCTCTACACAGCTCAGAATATCAAATTTGGTCTAAGCGCCAAGATTGGGGCCATGGCTAATTAAGTTTTTAATGGTCTACCATCATCTGCCAGGATGTACTGAATTTTTCTGTGACCACATCAGTGAAATAAACTTTAAGTCATTGAGAATGACACTAATTTCTGTAATTATACCCCAGAAAATTAGATTTTTAAAATTAACTATATTAGGGAACAGTTTCAGGGCTTCCATTTGGCTTTTCTTATCATAATGGCTCCTTAATCTAAAGATTATGAATGTTCTGCCAGCTTCAAAACACTCCTAGGTAATGACTATAAGAAGCTTATGGACATTGAAACCACTGTGGGGTAGACTTCTCCATGGGTCCCTACTCTGACAGGAGTTTATCATGGCCCTTGTGTCTCCTGGTAGCAGGATCAGCTCAGATACTATATCAAAGAACTCTCAAAATATGTAGATATTCCCATTTTCAAGTACATAGTTATTGTATCATGATAATTCTCTTTGGGGGAAGATTTAGAGACTATTTTGGCATACACTTGCTGTGGCATTCCAAGGTTCTTCTTGAGATGAACCTCATCTTCAAATGATGGACTCGAGAAGTAGCTCAGATTTGGATACTGGCAAGGGATAATGACTTAGCATTGCAACACCCTTTACTCAAGAATCTTTGATCTTTGTTTCTGTATAAATCAAGAAGTGCCCCTAGTGACTGCCTACCCATCTTCTCCCAAGGAACACCATGGTACTATAGCAATTGCCACAAATCCCTGTCATCAAGACCACAGTTGCCATTCCAGACTTGCTACTTTTCATTTATTTCCAATGGTTAAATACTGCCACGTGAATCCTGCTATCCCCATTGACACTAGGGAGCCTGCTCCTGTGACATATCTCTTACCATTATGCTGACCTACAGAAGACCATGGAGCTTCTTAGTGATGTTGGAATCTCCTTCACTAGCATATTTCTTATTGTGTTAGTGAAAGAGTCTCATTTCTGCCCTTCCCTAGAAACTGGTGGATTTCTGATTTCATTCTGACATGCTTACTTTTTGAATCCCTGATCTTTTGCTCATTATTCTATTAAGGCAGTTCTGTGTCTTAACCTTGTTTACTGAAGACCAACATCATGTCAAATCTCTAAAGATACCATAATATCCAGGGAGAGTACCACTGTATTAATAAACTCTGACCCTCTACCTCATTCAACATCCTAACAATTCAAACCCATTTACTAATTTCCTGCTATTAAATATTCGTCAGATGCTATTGCTCTTTTGGAGAAGAAGCTATTTCTTCTTTCCTGCTCAGGCAATGTTAAAACTTGACCCTTGTTATTAGTCTAGATGATGCATTCTAACCTGAAATGAAAATTGGTTTTAGAAGCAGAAACAATTCTTAGTTGCGATGGTTTGTGACCCTACAAAGGACTACAAAACATAAACATATACACATTATATCTGTACTGTTAAGGTTTTGTGGGAAAGGAGATTGATTAGGGGAAACTGTCTAAGAAAATTTCTAAGGTAAACTGTCAGGGGTGGGCTCTGAGGGCCTCAGAGCCGCACCGTGGCCTGATCTCTAAGATGGCGCCTGGCAGCTTGCCAGACATAGCTGCACACATAAACAAGTTTTAGGAAGTAACTCTGGTTGGCTGTTGTACATGAGGCGATCCTGGTATCTGCCTGGAGACTGTTCCTTGATAGGCTGACTTTCCTGGTAGTCTACTCTCTGATAGGCTGATGTTCTCAATATAAGTCTGAGACTTGTGGAATAAAGCTTTTTTGGTTCCTGTGATGAAGAAGAGCGTACACGTTGTGATTGTTCCTGTGGGCGGTGGGCGATCATAAGTGGTGCCGAAACCCGGGACCTCGAATTATAAAGAAGAAACTGATCAGGTAAATACAGGGAAAGTAAAGTACAGTCTGGCCAGGTTAAAGTTCGAGGGAAAAGCGACAAGTTAAAGTTCGTGGGAAAAGCGACGAGTTAAAGTTCGTGGGATAAGCGACGGAGATTGAGTGTTTGTAAGTGCTTTCGCTTTTGTTTTGCTAGTTAAAGTGCTTTGCTTTCTGTTAGTTTAATAGAGAAATATGGGCACCGAAATGTCACGAATGCGCATGGAAGGTCCCTTAAAGGATTTGCTCCGGGCCAATGGAATTCCTCTTGAAACTAAAACAGCCCGAACCAAATGCAGAGAGGTCATAAAACAAGGGGAAGAGGTTTTGGAGGAAATAAAAGAGGAAAGGTCTAAAGCATCAGAAAGGGCATCAATAAGATCAGAGACAGACAAGGAAAATGAAACTGGGTGTGAGGATAGTTCAGATGAAGAGGAGGATTTACTATGTAGAACAAAAAGTCTTGCTATTACAGGATCTACTAAAGAAAAGATGGGGCAAACACACACCACACATGGTGACCCTGCGCTCTCAGCTCTTAGAACCAGCCCAACCATCAGTGGCATGTCCTAGTAAGGAGTATGATATAGTAGCCCCAGTTCCCACAAATATTGGGAGATAATTGTTTCACAATTTTCTGCTTCCAAACCCGAATTGATTACTAACCAAGATTAAGGGTTAAAATGCCCTAGGCATCAAGTTTCTGCTGGAACATTTTAGCTCCTTTCAGATCCAAATCTCAGTCAAGGCTTACATTGAAATGTAAATAGAGAAAGCCTGAAGGCTCAGTAGGAGACCTGTCTCAAACCCAAAAAAGAAAAACAAAAAAGAGCAAAAAGTCTTACCTGAACTCCAGCAAAAGTAAATTTTATGGTGCTTTACTAAAGTACTTAACAGCCGCTTCATTTTTCCAGGACTCTTGTTTTTTTTTTTTGAATTCCACATTTTTTTTTGAGCTCATGACTTCTTTGATCAGTTCTATTTTTTTTTACTCAACTAGAGTTTTTGAACATCTCTTACTTTGCAATAGAGATTCACCTATAAAGTTTCAAGGCCTTTGATTTTGTGTTATTTGTATGTCGTGCTGTCTGATGTCATGTTTTGTCTGTATCAAAACTGAGTGCTCCTAAAATTAAAATTTAAAAATGGATCCAAATATTTTTAATTCACGTGATTTAAAAAGGTTCGATTTAAATTGGGTAAACTAATAGAAGTAAAATGTCTTGAAAATAACTTGCAAGTCTCTAGGTGGTCAAACTAATAAAATGTTGATGTTTATAAAATGTCTAGCATCAATTTTTCTGGGACTTTCCTCCAACAAGAAAAAGCTGGCAAATACTGTTCAGGACACTTGTCTAATATCTTGGTTTTTTTTTTAAGAAAATAAGTGAATTAGAGTTGACATGCATGGGATTACTCAGATGTGTTTGTAGAAAAAATTGTTTTGTGTCATCACTAAACTATAAACAAGGTTACTAAGAGTTATGTCCTAATAGGTATAATTCTATATACAAAGGGTTCTAAAAGTTTCAACTGTGTTTCAATTAGAGTACTATAAATAACAAAATATTTAATCTTGTTAAAATAGAGTAATTTATATAAATTCAGAAATTTCATAAGAGTTGTTTCAGAATGTGAACAAAGAGGTCAACAATTAGGAAAGAAAAAAAATAAATAAAAGGTTCTAGATATGGAAATATATCTAGTGAAAAACAAAATGTTTCTGGGTAAGAAAGTGCTTATGTGATAAAATACATGAGGGTCTAAATAAGTGCTAAGAAAGTCTGTAAATAAACAAAAAGGGGGAATAGGGAAGACCTTCAGGTCCCCTAAAGATAAACTTTCTCTTTGCCTCTTTATTTTAAAAAATTTTAACTCTGGCTAATGAGGGTCACTGTGCCGCTGAGAGACATGGCAATCATAAACAACATGATAGAGTGACGGTAAAATGGAAGGATGTTCTTACAGGACAATGGAACGGCCCGGACCCGGTGCTTTACTGGAGCTGCGGCTCGGTTTGTGTGTTTCCACAGGATAAAACATCGCCTATCTGGGTTCCTGAGCGACTAACTCGACCAGTGCCAACGCTACCAACAAGTAACTCAGACCAACATACTCCTGATGACCGTGATGCTCATAGCCCCCCTTGAACTAACTTACAACCTCTTTTTAGTCTCTTAGGATGCTATCTCTTTCAATGTTGGAATGCTTCTAGGTTCCTGCTGGCAGTCTTAATGTGTGTTCCTACCTTCCTACCAGTCCCAGTCTCTGTTACAGATGTGGAATTGCCAGTGTTACTATCAAGAAACAGGAGAGATTTTGGCATCACAGCAGCCGTGGTCACCACAGTAGCAGTCTCTGCAGGGGCAGCCGCAACCGCAGCAGCAGCATTGACACAACCATACAGACAGCAACAACAATCACTTGGCTGAAAATACAGCTGCAGCCTTACAGACTAAAGAGACCCTAAACCAACATCTAACAGCAGGCATACTCCTTGTAAATCAAAGAGTGGACTTACTACAAGAACAAGTGGATATCTTGCAAGAACTTTTGGGACTGGGATGTGTTTATCCTTTAAGAGCAGTGTGTGTCACCCCTATTGCTTATAATAACCTTAGCTCTGTGGTTATGTTATCTAAAAATCTCTGTCTACCTTACTGGTAATTGGTCATCTATGTTTGATAATTTAACCAGTCAGCCATGAGCTGAAATACTCAGAGTCAATGCCACCAGGGTTCAAGTTGCATCGGTATCCGAGATGTTCTCTTTGTTATCTAAAGCCCTGGGATTGACAAAACAGTGGACTGGAACAGTAGCTGTTCTGATTATTATCTGCTTAGGGATAGCCTATGTTATACTCAGCCAAATCAGAGCTCGCCAAGATGCCCGATGTCCTCAACGGGCTATAGTACAGACTTTGACAGCCATTTAGACAGGCACATCCCCCCAAGTATGGCTAAGCATGCTGGACCAGTAGTCAAAGACGGGTAAGATCCGTGGAAATGCATACCAACCTAAGACAGGGTTCTGACGCCTGGAGGTCAGAATTCCAATGATGGGTAAGGATGTAATTTGCCATGGACAACCTAAGATAGGCATGGTCCCAAGTCATCTTTTCTTTATTTAAAGAATAAGGGGGAGATGTCAGGGGCGGGCTCTGAGGGCCCCAGAGCCGCACCATGGCCTGATCTCTAAGATGGTGCCTGGCAGCTTGCCAGACATAGCTGCACTCATAAACAAGTTTTAGGAAGTAACTCTGGTTGGCTGTTGTACATGAGGCGATCCTGGTATCTGCCTGGAGACTGTTCCTTGATAGGCTGACTTTCCTGGTAGTCTACTCTCTGATAGGCTGATGTTCTCAATATAAGTCTGAGACTTGTGGAATAAAGCCCTTTTGGTTCCTGTGATCAAGAAGAGCGTATGCGTTGTGATTGTCCCTGCGGGCGGTGGGCGATCATAGTAAACAATAACAAGAACAAGAAGATGGGAAAACACTGCTCTAGATACTAGAGCAGGGTTTCTTAACCTCATCACTATTGACATGTTGGACCAGAAAACCTGTGTTGTGAAGGATGTTCTGTACACTATGCTTTTTAGCAGCATCCCTGGCCTCTACTTATTTGATGTTAGTAGTTTTCTGTTCCTTGCTCTTCTGGAACAACCAAAAATGTCTCCAGACACTTCAGTGGTCATCAAACTCTAGAATGCATTAGAATGTACTGAAAGCCTTGTTTTGAAGCAGAGTTTCGGTTCTATCTCCAAGTGGGACTTGAACATTAACTTTTCCAAACCATGTATATAAAGGGTGATTGTATTATCAATCCCTTAGGAGTACTTTGCAGGTTAAGTGAAATAAGGATGAGAAAAGCAAGTAGAAAAGCTGTGAATTTGAAGAATGATAGGTTTGGTCAGGGATCCACTGCAGAGGAGTCCAGAGGCAGGTTAAAGGAATATATTTAAATAAGAGGTAGTTATGGTGATGAATTGGATGAAAAAGATATTCCCAAGGATTTTAATCTGAACTAGAATATGGAGTTACCATTCATTAAATCAGAAAATAACGAGGAAGGGAAGAGATTTGGGGGAAAATATCAGTTTAGTTTTTGATATAATAATTTTATAGTATCTCAGAGTTGATTTGGTGATTGTATACATGAATCTGGAATTCAGGAGAGGATCTGGGCTGGAAATAAATATACATAGTTATATTCTCCAGAGATGTTTACAGTTCTGACCCTGGAACAAATTGCCTAAGAATGAGTGCAGATGAAATGTGAGCTCTGAACCCTGTTGTACCACAACTTTTAGTGTAATTGAGAACTGAAATTGTTCTTAATAAAATTGATTATCAAGAATTGTTTAGCTAAATTTTACAAGTAAGATGTTTAAAAAATAGCGCAGATAAATGTCCCTTACTAGGATAATGTAGGAAAAATTCTCAAAAGTTATTATTCTCTGTCTTTATAATTGACAGGACTGCAGGATAGGTTTATTGGAAAATCATATTGCATATAACCATGGGCTCCTCCTGAATTACCTCCTGAAGCCAATTACAGAAATTAGAAATAGTCTAAAACTGTTATTATATTTGAAGAGGAGTATTGAAATTTGTTTTATGCTGCACAAAGAACTTGTCTGATGTATATTTCATGAGCCATAGTTGAGAGGGAACATTTCATATTGGAATATATGAAAGCTTCTAATCAAACATTTATGTCAGCAAGAGTTTTCTTTTGTGGAAGAAAGTTAGTGTGATAAAAAAGTAAAAAGGTATAATAATGCCCTGAAGACATTAATCCATCTGGGGCAAGATAGAGGGTAGGGAACTGTCCCAGAAATAAACATATTTGACAACTGCATTGAAGTCATAAGCTTGAGTCAAAGGTTTGCTTGTGACCTTGACTTTCTCAAGAAGGCTTTTAACCTTCTATTCTCTTAGCTGACTGAGTCCATTCTGTTATACCTGCTTAGTCACACAGCAGTTGCAAGTGGATGCCTTTCAGTTTCCTTAGTCACTTTTATGTTTGAATGAAAGCAAACAATGACGTTTCATTGAGATGAATATATATATAGCATCTAGTGTGAATAATTTCTGAAGGAGAGATAAATGCTTTAAAATATGTTCATTTCAATAGGTATTAATATACTTGTTGTCAGCCGGTCTGTCTTTTCTAGCTATTCCATGCTGAGACCTCTGGCAACTTTTATCTGTGGATGAATTTCTCCATGGAATCTGAATTAATCTTCACAGGGCCTGTGCATACCTGTGTAGCCTTCACCATAGCTTTGTTTTCTCTGCCCACCTCCATCTTCTACATGACTTGTTGGAGATGGGTATAAATCTGGCATTCTGGTAATGATGACTGAATTACTGCACTGTTGATTTCAACTCCTGTACCTGTGTGCCATGCTCCTGCCTCTGTCTCTCCATGCTGTTCTCCCCACCTCTCTATGTTCTCTTCTGCCCAAAGACTTGGGATTTAGTGCACATATGAACTCTGGATATTTGAGCAGCTCAGAAGCCCACACATTCTCATACCTCTATTATCCTTTTCCCTTTTTTTTTCCCCTTCATTTTGGCTCCAGGTCTGAGTACTGACCCAGTTCTGTATTCATTCAAGAACTATACCTGTATGGTATCTCTTTCTTGCCAGAACTGGAATCCTGACTTTAGTGATATATCATTCAATTAGCCAAATCAGTTTCCTTCTTGGGGTCCTTAGCTTTTATCTATAGATTTCATGTAAAGAAGCTATTTTTTCCTGACAACTAAGTGTACAGAAATCTTCTAGTTTCACCTTCCTGATTGGATACCATGGTGCGAACTAATATCATATGTGAGCTAGTAACCACTGTTTTGAAAGTTGAGTCTAAACCACTATGTATGGACCACATGGTCATCATCTCTGTGACAATTTTAATGGGAATATATCCTCAGGACTTCTTCCTTGACTTTTGTGCTCATTCTGCTCTCTCCCTTCTCTCTCTATCCTCCTTTAGGCTCTATGTTTCTGGGGGTCTCTTATGTCTGAGATCATCCAGGCAAAGGTTGTTGTTGGATATCTTACATCAAATTTATAATTTAGCAGCATCTTAAACACATCAAAATTCAATAATGCTTACTGTGAATGAGCCATGTTTGAAAATTTCTTTGAAAATTTAATATATCTATTCTTTGAGACACTGGGAATCTCATTGTTCTAAGATAGGCATTGAGTTCAGTTGAAGATTTCTTGTCCAATAACACAGAATGGATTTGGGGAAATGTGAAAGATTTCCTTCAGTCTTTCAATACATACATGTTTCTAAAGCACTTACCATATTCCAGGCAATGTCCTATGTGCGGAAGATTCATTAACTAAAGATAACTTAATTTTCATGGGGTTAATGCCAGCAGAATTGATATTAGCACAGTACTTGACAGGTTGTGGTATTTCAATAATCTGTTGAATAAGTGAATAATAAGTTAAATAATGAAGTATAAAACACTAACATTTATTTATTCCTAAATCTTTTTAAATTAACACCAAATTTTTACTTCTGCACTTGAATGGAACACAATTTTGAATCCCTTTGAAAGACATAAGTTTACTTTCACTGAAGTTCTGTCAATTTCATGAGCCTTTCTGAAGTAAAAAAAATTCTTTTAGGATTGAACTGATAAGAACAATGACAAATCTTACATGTATCCCCACATTGATCAACATACATTCTTCTATACATTCTTCCAATGAAAAGGAAGCAGTTTTGTCTAATTTTTTTCTTTATCTTAGTTAAAAAAACTAACTTCTACTGACAAGTTAAATTTTACATTATCTCCATGCTATTACTGGTTTTGATATGGTCATTTTAAAAGAGAATTGAAGCTTCTCTAATAACAGCCTATCCAAATAATCAAATTGATAAGGCCCCACTTGACCATTAAATTATTATATCTTAAGACTGAAATATGATTTCTTTACACCCTACTCCCAAAATTATGTACTTCAAAATTCAGGAACACTTATTATTTCTAGAACAAGAAAAGTTCTGATAAAATTATGCCTACGTTCTCTGATCCTTAGAGTCTTTAACATAGTGATACTTTCATTTGTGTGTTATTTAATGTAATAAAGACATTCCACGTTTTTTTTTTTTTGTAGCAGACTGGTAAAATAAAATAGCATTAATTTTAAAGTTAGACAAACTTAGACTTGAGTCCTATTTGGCATCCTATCATCCATGTAGCCTTGGTCAAATTTCTTAACCTGTTTGAATCCATTTCCTCAATTCAGATATGGACCTGCTACTACTTATTTAGGAAAGTTGGAAGATTATATTATATAATGCATTTACTGCTAGAACATCACAAGGCTTTTGACATGCTCTGGTTTTATAGCAACCTTGGAAGATATAGAAAGAATTGACGAAATAACCAACATAAATAATTTATAGAGACTTTCAAAATTTACTTAACCATTAAGTATTTCCTCTTTATACATTAGTACATGAAATGTTATTTTGGTTTAATTTTCTAAGTCAGATGAAATCTATGTGCCTCAATTCTCTAAGGAGATGGAAAATTTAGTCTCAGTTAAGGATTTTAGTGTCTTTTCACTCCTTAAATTCCAAATTTCGAGCATGAAAGATGGGTATTTATGTGGATCCAGAAAGATGGGGGAGGTAGAGGCCCTCCCTGTTCTTATAGTTCCTTTTCCTGGAAAATCTACTTTCCATTTCCCCTCACAGTCTAACAAACACTAATGTTTTCTATAAGCTCAAAAGTGCATTCCCCAGAGATCCTTTTCCAGGAACCACAGGCTTCATCACTGAGACATTTGCTGATCAGTTCATGGTCTCCATAGATATCCCACAGGCATTCCCCATCAGGGAAACTGCATTCATGGACTCTCCTCATGATCTCTGGACCCTTGCCCTGTCTGGGGTAAATTCTGTTTTACTTTTCTCTCCCTATTCTAGCCCTCATCTCTTTCTTCCAAGGTTTGTCACCTCAAATTAAACCTGTGGGTAAATTACTGCTTGTGCATAGCAGATTTGACTTTCAAATACTGAACTCTAATCCCAGAAACAGTGTACTAGGTCTTGGTTACTTTTGGAAGGAAGGAAGGATGATCTTTAGAACATCATACACAGGTGAAGCTATGTATTAAAACAATAAATCATATTGCAATGGATTTTATTTAGTTCTCTCATGATTTCTATAAGTTCTTCAGGTACTGTACTACCCTCACTTAGGAAAGAGATAGGTCCTGCTATCCTGTTTCATGAGGAACTGCCCCTTCCCAGAATATGACACCCCTTAGCTGTTAGCCAGGAGGCCCTTTAGCAACTGATGGTTCTGGCTAAAATTCTTTAAGAAGATCTTCATTTGTCCCTTAGTCTTGAAATATATAATGTGAACCATTGCCGGTGTTCTACCCAGATGTCGGGGTCTTAAGCACCCTTCCTCTTCTCGACCAGCGGCAAGGGAAGGGGACACTCCCCAACAAGGTCATACCGGGATAGGTAGGACTGACTGACTGCCCACACCCAGCCCTCCGGACAGAGGACAATCAGATGCATCAAGGAGACCAGTCACAGCAGGAACTCATTTATTAAGGAAGTCACACAGCTTTTATGTAGGGTGGAGACTAGGCAGGAACCAATCAGCTTAAAGGTCAGCAAGGCACGGGGTTCACGCAGGAGAGAGTCCCATAGGACTCTATGGCAAGCACGAGCTGATCACGTTCATGGAATTGTTGTTAACCAATCCTTAACGGTGGTCCATCCATTGTCATCGACCCTTGAAACCACTTTTGGGGCCTTGATCTTGCTCCCTTGCCAGGGAGTATGGAGTCAGCCTGAGTTAGTTAACGTGTCAGTAGTCCCAACACCCAGACTCTCTTAAGACTGATCCCATCATGATTACATCTCTTGTCTATCACTACCAGAAACTCAACTGATCCTTTCATATACCACCAAGACACTTTTGAATGCCTATGTCCTTGGAAGTCATCAGGCTCTGACCTCTTTCACCTTTATTTATTGTTATCAGTTACTCAATTCTATATCTTACCCCTTTATTTATTAATGTCTTTACTTTGTGGATAATGCTTTACCCTTCCATCCTTTCAACTATTTAACATTCTTTATTATTTTAAAATACAAGCAGAATTCTGAAGCTAATGCCTTGATGAGTAATCTGTGAATTCCCAGAAGCAGCAAAGACAGGAATAAATATGTATGAAAGCCTATGTGAGAAAAATATAGAGGGAGAGAGTGAGAGAGGGAGGGAGAGAGAGAGAGAGAGAGAGAGAGAGAGAGAGGGAGAGAGAAAGAAAGAGAGAGAGCGCTATGAGATTATGATGTGCGCTTGATCCCAAGGAAAGAGAGAGGGAAGGAAGAGAAATTAGGGGGAAGCAACTTACATTCTTGTCCAGTTCTGAGGAGTTCCTCTTGGCCATTGGAGTAGGCTTGAGGCAACATCCCACACCAGAGGGGTCTTTCCTTTCCCAAGGAATGGGCCTGCCTTACTGTGCCTGCAACACTCAGTCATTGACTAGGAAAAGCTCGTGGGAAGTGTAGTGTGATATAGTGATGGATTTTGGTAAATAACAGCTGGCCCAAACAATTAATTCTGATCACTGCAGTTGTAGATTTGAGGATTTAAGGAACACATTTTTTTATAGCTATTACATTTGCCTCTCACTTCCTTTACCTTCTCATCTCCAATAGTCTTTCCCCCTAATTTTCCTTAGTTGCCAAGTCCCATGTTCATTTTTGTCATTTGATCTTGTTATCACTGAGAATTAGCACCACTAATAAAAATGAATTGTTCAATTCTTCAACCTCTAGAAACAACTTATTCACTGTTCTGACACTCTTTCAGTCTCAACTCTCTTGTCCACATTTCCTTTTTTATTCAGTTCCCGAGTCCACAGCTTGTCCACTATTATCAATATCATACAAACTCCAGCTCTCTTGTCCTCTCTCCTCTATTTTATGCATCGCTCATATTTCAAACTATACTTACATCCAGTTATCCTGTTACTATCTAACAAAATTTGAGTAGTTGCATATTGCTAAAGACTCTCTCTGTCTCTTAGTGTCAATCCAAACAGACTGGTATCAGTTTAACTACAAAACTGAAACTATTCATCAGTATTGCTTGATCATCATACCACACTTTACTTTTATATGCCCCAACAAGAATAAAGTACATTTTTAGTTTTATTCTGCTATTTCCCCTACAATTTTATTCTCAACTAAAAATGGAAGAAAGTAGGTACAAATATCATAAGTTTATTATTTATAAATATCATAAGTTTATGTTACTATGATAAAATATCTGAGATAATTAACTTATGCAAAGAAAAGTTTTATTTTGTCTCATGGTTTTGGAGATCCTGGTTCAAGATTTGGGAGACTTTTGCTTTGGTCATTTGGTAGGATTGCCAAATGTTAATGGTGGAACATGGTGGAACAAATGTTTACCTCATGAGCCATGAAAAGAAAAAAAAGGAAGAAGAAAAGACAGGGATCAGAGTGTCTCATAATCTCCTTTGAGGATATATCCCCAATAACCTAAGAATCTTCCACTGGAACCCACCTTCTAAAGGTTTACCAACTCCCAATGACTCCACCCTGGAGACAAAAACCATAACACAGACCTTTAGGGCTACTTATCCAAATGATAGCCCTTCCTAAAGTCCAATTTCCCAGTCTATTTACATCTCTTAACCATTCTACTTTCATCCCTATTTGTTTATGATCTATTACATAAGATCCATGAGAAAAACAATCTTGTTTGTTGTTTACTAACATATCTGCAAAACTGATCCATAATAGTTACTCAAGAAATATTATTACAGCATTCATTCATGTCCAAAACACTAGAGAAACTAGGAATTAGTAGGAACATACCTCAACACTGTAAAAGCTATATACGCTAACCCCAAGGTCAATATCATTCTAAATGGACAAAAATTTAAAGCATTCTCTCTAAAAACTGGAAGAAGGCAGGGATACTCTTTTTTTACCACTTCAATTCAACATATTCCTGGAAACTGTAGCCAAAGCAATTAGACAGAAGAAATAAATTAAAGGGATATGAATAAAAAAAGAAGAACTCAAATTAACACTATTTGCCAATGACATGATTCTATGTTTAGAAGATCCAAAAACTCCACCAGAGAACTTCTAGAATTCATAATTGAATTCGGCAAAGTAGGATATAAAATTAACACCTCATAAATCAATTGCATTCCTATACATGAGGGATGAATCAGCTGAAAAAGAAATTAGGAAAACTATCCCATTCACAATAGCCTCAAAAAAATGTAGGAATCAATCAAACAAAAGAGGCAAAAGACCTCTACAAGGAAAACTACAGAATATTAAAGAAAGAAATTGAATGAGATCTTAGAAGAAGATGTTCTTGGATAGGCAGAATTAATATTGTCAAAATGACCATACTACCAAAAGCACTATACAGATTTAATGTAATTCCTATTAAGGTTCTCATGACATTCTTGATAGAAATGGAAAAAGCAGTCATGAAATTCATGAAGCACAAGAAATAAAATCAAGAATCAATAAATGGGATGCTGTCAAAACTTCTTCACAGCAAAGAAACAATTAAGAACGAGAAGAGAGAGTCTGAAGAATGGGAGAAAATTTACCACCTGCACCTCAGACAGAGCATTAATCTCTAGGATATATAAAGAACTCAAAAAAGTTAACACCAAAAGAAAAATAACCCAATCAAAAAATGGGCAAAGGAACTGAACACACACTTCACAGAAGAAGAAATGCAAATGGTCAACAAATATATGAAAAAATATCCAACATCTCTAGCAATTAGAGAAATGCAAATTAAAACTACACTTAAATTTCATCTCACTCCAGTCAGAATGGTAATTATTAAGAGTACAAGTAACTATAAATGTTGGCAAGGATGTGGGGGAAAAGGCACACTCATACATTACTGGTGGGACTGTAAATCGGTGCAACTACTCTGGAAAGCAGTATGGAGATTCCTCAGAAAACTTGGAATGGAACCACCATTTGACCCAGTTATCCCACTCCTTGGTTTACACCCAAAGGACTTAAAATCAGCATACTTATTGATGCAGCCACATCAATGTTTATAGCAGCTCAATTCACAATAGCTAAGCTATGGAACCAACCTAGATGTTCTTCAACAGATGAATGGATAAAGAAAATGTGGTAAAATCACAGTGGAATATTACTCAGCCATAAAGACAAATAATATTATGGCATTTGCCAGAAAAAGGATGGAACTGGAGACTATCATGCTAAGTGAAATAGGCCAATCCCAAAAAAACCAAAGTCCGGATGTTCTCTCTGATATGCAGATGCTAAAACACAATAAGCTGTGTGGGGAGAATAGCATTAATTTGGATGAGATAAAGAGGAATGAAGGGAAAGGAGGAGGGATAGGAATAGGAAAGACAGTAGAGTGAATTGGATATATTCCCATGTTCACATATGAATACACGACTTATTAAGGGTTACAAGATTTTACTTAAAATTTTCACATGTGAATTCTCAGCATTAAAAAAATCGAGAGAGAGAGAGAGAGAGAGAGAGAGAGAGAGAGAGAGAAATGAATGAATGAATGAATCTAGGATAGTAAAATACCTTTCCACTATCAAACAGATTTTTGTTATAAAAATTCATTTTGTCCTTTAGGCCAGTTTGAAAATATTATAAAAAATATTCTAAATTAGTTTATTCTTAATATTTAGAGTTAATGAAATCTATGGAAATTGGAATAAACCTATGGCCTCTTTATTCAGAAAAATACATATTCACATACTCAAATATTTTCATGAAAGTCAAATGATTTGTGAATCTAATCAGGCCAATGGTTATCATGAATATTCAATGAGATGATGCAAATGGATGGCTCAGGCGTTAATTCAGTTTGAGCGTGAGGATGGGCTTTGTCAAAGCAGGTGTGAAGACAAGAACATGTTTAAGGAAGAGACTGAAAACTGGGGAGCAGGCACAGGGAAGGCAGGCTGCAGTTAACATGGATCAAAGTGGGGTTTAATTTGGTTGGACTGGAATTTGGATAGGCCTGCTCTAGCTTTCAGTGACCTCGTTCTAAAATTAAGGAGATGGATTTTATGAGACCTTCAGGTTCCTTCATGCCTTTAACATTGTGCTCAGCCTGAGGGTAGTTTCATAGGTTTGACCTGAAAATATTGCTGGTCATAGGAAAATATTTCAAGATACAATCAGGAAGAAAATGTAGATTAAGATTCAGGCTTACGTTACATGGAAGACTGTAGGGAATTCTCATAATTTTATGTTGCCTTGGCTTAAGCCAGTGACCACAGACAAGAACGTAGAGCCATCTCATCCACCCTACACACTTACTCCCTACTTTCTTGCCCTTTGCTTCCTTTAAATGGACCATTCAGGCATGGTCCTTTAACTTGCTGGTGCAGTTAAAGGGACCCACACTCTATTTTGTGACCCAGGGTTGGAGGACTGCCTTTCTAATGTGTTATACTCTCCTTGCCCAGGATCTGTAAGTAAACTCTCTTAACTTTCCCCCTACTATGGCAGTATATTGAATGTGCACTCTTACTTGAAGAATCAGGGGCTCACTAAGCCAGATATTTCCCAAGATGCTGGAGAAAACATAGGGTCGGTTTCCCTGTGCTAAAGTGAAGATCAGGCAGATATAAATTGGACATGAGTCAGATAGTAGCCACATAGGCATCTGCCAGCATGAACAAGTGTCCTGTGTGAGCAACCTTTGGTCACTGGATGGGCAATTAGGTATTAGACTGACACCAGCTAAAAGACGTATCCCATGAAAAGCTTGCCATAAACACCTGCATCTAGCTCTCCTTTATTTTCCATTAGGGCAGAGTTGTTAGTTTTCTGGAACTGGGAATCCAATTCAGCTGGAGGCTCCCAAAACAAAGGCCCAGTGTGCAGTGCAGATAAAAGTCTGAATTAAATTCTTATCTGCTCTCTTTAGCTGCTTCTGTCCTCACCTAAGGGGACAGGGTGGTTCTCAAAGACGCCTGTGCCTTTGTCCATCTTAGCACTCCCCACGTTGTGCTGAAGCTTTCCGTTTATGTCAGTCTCCTTCCTAGAACATTAACACTTCAAGGACAAAGTCTGTTTTTCTCAGGGTCTAGTTCAACTTGTTTTCCCAGGATCTATCTCCTATCTATGTCCTTGGGGCATGGCAAACTGTCTATATGTATTTGTTGAACCAAAGAAAAATCCCCCCTCTGACTCCCCTCAACACAGAACATAAAACAATGACTCTAAAAGCCATACTTGTCAAATTTGAGAAGGAATAAAGTATAGAAAGTGTTATGCTGCTTTAATATGTCATCCGCACATCAGTATTTCAGTCCAAGGCCACGCTCCGAGTCCAAGGCATGTATTCCAATGGCAGAAGGAAAAGCATTTGTTCTTAGGTTGTCATAGGAGCATAGTCTGCATTTAGACTGAGAAGTGGTACCATATGTCAAAACAATATCTGGCAACCAAAATGATGTGAGATTCAACCAAACTGAACAGAATATGTTTCTATAAGCTTTTCTGTCACCATTGGAATCAAGTCTTTGAACATCTAGATTAAAAATATTAAATTTCCCATAAATTTATTCTTTGTTAATTGCATAATTGTGCTCATAGACAAATAAGAAACAAAGCAGGAGAAGATAACAAGCCAAGGATCAAAGGATGTTCCCATATGTCTCATATTAAAAGCTGGGCCAAGGGGAGGTCAGTTACTGAAGGGAATATTATCATGAATAATTGCTATATGCTGAACATATACTTTGCTTAAATGTATTAGCTCAATAGATTCTTTTTTAAAATTGAACTTATTGCCTGAATAGCAAATGCAATCTTAGTAACAGTTTTGTTTTCACAGTAGACAATTAAAAATGCCTTTAAAATGTAGTTATCATTTGGTGTTTCGATTTACCATGAGCAAATTATTTACCTTGTCTTGTCTGAGGAGTCACAGTTATGGCAGATTTCTTTCA
Organism: Sciurus carolinensis; assembly: GCF_902686445.1. NCBI lineage: Eukaryota > Metazoa > Chordata > Mammalia > Rodentia > Sciuridae > Sciurus > Sciurus carolinensis. The sequence goes on along the minus strand of NC_062213.1, from coordinate 30,104,817 downwards.
AGATAGTTTTTGATAGGCACTAGTATAGAGTTCAGCCTGGAGAAGATGAACAAGGCACGTACTTTGTCACCAGATGGAAGCCTGTGGTAATCAGTGAAGTCAAGGTCTTGTCATTAGGTGCACATCATACAGATAATGAAACCCCTTTTGTATACTCTGCACCATTTCCAGAAAACATTAGTTAAAATTGACCAATTTTTGCTCTGTCTGTATTTTCTGAAACTGATTATATTATTTTCTTGATAGAAGATGAGGTGCTAGGATCAAAATGTTAGACTTAAATGAGATGTTTTCCATATAAATAATCCTTAGGTTATTACTATATTCAGAACTATATTAGATAATACAATTTAAAAAGCTTATTTTCATGCTGATCTGCAGTTTTAGTAACTGTTGAATTTCACACCACCACCTCTTATTCCTATACCAACTGCCTACAGGAAACACAGAAACTTAATTATTGACAGACTAAATATTTGTATCTTGTGGAAACCAGAATATTCCATAATTTAAAATGTAGCAAATATTTTCCCTAAAACCAGATTTTGCACTTAGTTGTGGGTTGCATTTAAAAATAGCAGTATAGAATTTTCAAATTGCAAACGGGATCCTTATTCTTTCTGAGGTCTGAACATAGGTTATCTGTGTTTTTCAGTTCTTTTTAAAATGTCTAATATTTGCCCAATTTTACCAAATCTCTTTTCATGTGTATGAAATACCAGCTTGCAAATTGGTGAGCTGGTAGCTACTATAGTCTTTCAATGTATCACAAATTTCCATGCCCTGTGAATATATTTGTTAAAGGCCACTAATTAAAGCTATTCTGTGCAAGAGGATCTTGTTTAAGAGTGTTCATGATAAAATTTTAGTTTCTCTTGATTATCTGTAGTTCTCTGCAAAGGGTATACTTGATTAGCATCTTATTTGGTGTAAAAATTGCTTGTTGTTGCAGGTGCAGACTTCTTGGGAACTACAAGCCATCATACAAAAATCCTTTGAGAAATATTAGGTATTATGTAAATAGAAAACATTAATGCTAATTTTATACCTTATTGGTGTCCTGACTTTTGGGAATTACCTTTGGGAAGTCTTCCACATTATTAAGTATCAGGGAAGCAACCCTGCTGGGTTGGGACTTTCAAATCTATTTTTTTGAACATCAAAATAAGGCTTTTGGAAATGGTTTCTATCACCAAAAGTAGAAGGGGCTGGAATTCCTTTTCTATGCTTTTCCAGTGGTCAGCCCACTCAACAGCATTCCTGTGAAAAGCGAGTGGAATTAAGAAACAAACAAGATGGAGCCCAAGTCTGCGTTTGGCTACTTTTCTCCAATAGAACTTTGGCAAGCCATTGAGCCCATGTAAGACTTTCCACATCTATAAAATGAGGATGAAGATGGTTGTCTGACCTAGCTCTTGGGATTTAAAATAATCATGGATTTTAAAGCATTACACAAAGTTGATTATTACAAAGATTTGTTTATTGGTGTATTGTTTCTCATCTGAGAGCCACTATTTTAAAATGACTTTTACTGAACTGTCTTTTGGCATTTTTCTATTAGTCAAGTTTGAGGAATATTATAAGAAAATGAAAACTGTTTTCTATACGTTGTTTTTACTGTAGAAAAGTAATTGAGGAAACTGTTTATATCTTATGTAGTATCCTTATCCTGAGTACATAGAGACAGGACCCTTTTTTCTCTCTCAGAATATTTGAATTTCTTTGAAATAAATTAGAGCTTTCTATATTTACTTTTAAAGTCCTATATAACTGTTTGTGTTCTCACAGTGGCTTTTGGCAGATCTGAGTTAAATCCATGGTTTATATTTAGCAAAATAGATGTGACTTGATAGTGTATATTTATACCATGGTCTTTATGATATGTACAAGCATACCACTGCCTTTTTTTTTTTTTTTTGGTCACATTTCCTTTTCTTCAAAATCTCTTTACTTTTTCCTTCTCAAATGCTATATGCATTTGAGAACTGTGTGGTTTTTGGAATGAGGTGATATCTAATATAAAAAATAATTTCTTCCATATGACATGTCATGTAGATAAGAGTAATTGCTAGTATATGTTGAACACTTATTATATGGTAGACTCTATGATAAAAGTATAAATATTATCTAATTTATTTTCAACCAAAAGGTGTTGTTTCCTATTTTTTCAAATGTAGAAATTGAGACTTAGAAAGATTAATAGACTCATCTAATGGCTTTTCACTAATAAATGGAGAAGACTGAATTTCATGAAGATTTGTTGGAATCCAGAATTCATGTTGATTAATCATTTTATTTTCCTGCTTTCCAATGCTAGTAAAAATAATATAATAATGACTATTGTTATTGTCATTATAAAATTGTCAAAGATTTTAGAAGTAGCAACTTATTTAATCTCTACCAAGAATATATACAATTAAAAAGTGCAATGTTTTAAAACTTTATTATTCATGTTTGCTTGGCAATTTGATAGAGTGACTCTTTTTCCACATCTTGGCTTCACTGCCAAGAATTTTTTCAGGATCTGTCTCCTTATGTGATTTGGTGTAATACCCAGAGGAAGTATGTACCTCTTACTGACATGGGGAAACACTCCCAACTGTCCTCTTTTAAAATGTAGCAAATACTTTCCAATGCTTTCTGGCAATCTTTTGCTGTGCTTTGTTCCTCCAGTTGTACTTCAAATGCCTTTGTTTCTCTGTTTCTCCTTGTGATCTTCAAATGTTAGTATCCATTGCCATATCTTCCTGTTTTGATTTGTTTACATGGAAAGGTTCTGTTTAGTCCCTATTCCTTTTGGTAATTGATAACTGGCCTTAAAGAGCCTCTTTGTTTCCAATTTCATAGATACAGTTTTAAATCACACAGAATTGAAAAAAAAAAATCAAGAGTAGGATCCTGGTTGGGCTGGAGGGAGGGTGATGTTTGACATTACAACAAGGAAACACTGTGGAGTTGACTTCTGAATTGGTTCATACGAGGGGAGCAGGTGTCTTGTGCCAGCTGTTCATGACCACAGGAGGACTTTTCTTCCCTAGAAAAGTCACGTACAAACCCTCCTACTGCCATAGAGCAAGTTCTTCTCAGAAGAGAGAGGCAGTGTTCTGAAAGTCTAAAAGAGGGAAACCAGTTAGAGAAGTCATTTCCAGGAAAATTGGTCAATGAGACAGTCATTTTTCAGAGAATCGAAGGACACAAGATTTGTGTCATTCCAGCTTTGGAACAAATTTATAAAATAACTAATAGGAATGAGAATTCTCTCATTCAATAATAATTCTCTCTAACAAGAGAAAGTAATTCATCAAAATTCTACTTAGAGTGATCAATTTGAGCCTTATATTCAGAAACAATGTAATGCCTTTGCAACTGTGCTACGTTCCTGTGCAGACCCTCGGGGGACGAAGATCAGGAACACATAAGAGGATCTGCTAAGAGTGCCAATCAGACCATGAAAGAAAACGAGGATAAGAGGAGGAGAACCAGTAGGGAAACTTTTCTCTCAGTCAAACCTTGCCAAAAGTTTTACCAAACACTGAAGCAGAATTGGAAATGGATTGCTCAACTTTGTCTTTCATGTTTTATAATTTTTTTGTTGTTGTTGTTCAGGTCCATTTTAACCATGACATGATTTAGGCCCAATTCCCAAGACTGCTTATTTTTAGAAGATCTACAGATATATGTGCAAGTTGGAAAATAAGTATTGGTTCTAGATTAGGAAAAGAAAACTGAAAAATTAGCAGGAGGTAATACTTAATGAATTACCCATATAGATTAACATTATATTACTTGTTTAACTGCAACTTAACTGTTATATTTAGGATAGAAGATAAATGGCAAAAAAAAGCTGAAATATTTGTTCTCAAATAAGTCAGTTTGTGATAAACTTCTCTAAAACTTTTACAACAAAGATATGCTTAATCTATTATGTGTATATTTAAAAACATGTTTGATATGATATGCAGTGAAACCTTTAAAAGAGAGCCTATTGTCTTAGGTCACCAAAAATAACAGGATGTGTTGTGTACATAACTGTTTGTTTTTGTGTTCTATTCCTATAAAATTTACTGCAATTTCAGCAGATTAAAACAATACACATTATTATCTCACAGTTTCCTTGTGCTAGAAATCAGGGCCTGGGTTGTCTGGGTTCCTTGTTCAGAGTCCACCTGGAGGTGTGACTCAGTTGGCTAAGATGGAGTCATATGAGAGTGACAGCCTGTCATCTGTGTCACATATAACCTAGTCAAGGGAATGACATTCTGTCACCTTTACTATATTCTCTCGGTAAGAAGCAGGTCATAAGAGCAGTCTACACTCGAGAGGGATTACATAAATGGAGAGAACCACTCCTCCTACAATGATTTGTTTGGAGTTACCTTAGGATGCATCTGCCATAATGTTTAAAGCTACTTTTTTTTTTAAGCTAAAGTTTTGTTCTTATGTATATACTCAGTTATTGTTAGTGACTTCTTTGGTCATCTTTATAAAGTTCTAAGCTAAAGAACGCTTTTGCTTATGTTTAAGTCGAATATTGGAACCAGTTCAGCACATAGTAGACAAAGAATTAATGAATTGCGGAGACAATTCTTTTGACTAGAAAAGACCAAAAGAGGTAGAAAAGAAAGAGGTCAGAGAAAGGCATGTTACTATTTGGGTTGTCATGTTCCTTGAGCATTTGTGCTCTAAGTGTTCCAAGAAATTTTGTGGTCAACTTGAGTTGGAAGCTTTGCCTGAGGTCTTAGAGCAGGTTCAAGGCATTGGGATAGCAGAGCATAGGATAAGTAAAAGCACCCAATTAGGAGTGAAAGTAGCATTACTTACTGGATATAGTATAGTCTGATAACCTATATACAGGACCATCAGCACCTGTCTTCCTCCTGCTCATAATCTTCTCTTTTCTGTTTCCCTTATTTCCTCAACTCTTTATTTCTTCTATTTTTGTCTTGCTGACATAACTCTCCAGAGTTTGGCTCATCTTTCATTTTGTCATTTTAACTCTTCTAATATTTGTTTCTTGCATATTATTCCATCTGCTCAGTATTATTACTTTTACTCATCATCATGGAGAGAGAGAGAGAGAGAGAGAGAGAGAGAGAGAGAGAGAGAGAGAGAGAGAGAGAGAGAGAGAGAGAGACACTATGTGTTAGCATGTAGCACTGCAATATGATGGCTTTGTATTTGTGTGGTTGGGTGTATATGTTTTCTTTCTCTTTGAGATGCATGAGTCAGGGTCACCTGGGTCAAAGGATCACCTGGTAGAAGTAAGAAATTTCTGGGACTTACATGACCTTGGAAAGTTTTCAAGAACTGGATGCAGCAAGGGGCTTTACTGGAGAAGTTTTGCTTATAATGAGAACAAGACTCTGAGGATTAAGTGAAACTTGGTCTCATGAACAGTGGACGATTGGTTTTCTTACGGAGGATTCCACAACTCTCAAAAGTCACAAGGATTTGAGGAGTAAAAATACATTTCTTACAGGTATAGTATCTCACTAAGTAAAATGGAGGAAGGACAAACAGAAGAGAGATTTGGTGGGTAGTATTTCTTAGTGTTGAACTTGGTAGGTTGGAAGTCAAGCTCTGAAGTAATCCTAACTTTGTTGAATGACATTATAAAATATGAGTTCAGCTGTATAAGTTCATGACTCTCAGTTTAAATTCCTACTGCAAAGAAGTAAGCTATGTTTATTCAGAATAAAGTCACTTCTCTGTGGGAGTGCTTTATACCACCACCATCTGAAAACTTTCAAATTCACTATTTTTGATGTCAGAGCAAATAAAACCACATCTTCAAAGTTTCACAGCTTGAAGATTTTCTCCATTTTAACTTTCATATCTACCACTAGTGATTGCAGTGCTTGAGCTAGCCTCCTCAGCGGAAAGTTGACGGAGGTGGAGCAAACCACACGTGTGCCCATGTGATTTCAGCCATCTGTCTTTAAAGATAGTACCCCATAATGTGTCTATAGCATAGCAAAACACTTCCCACCTGGAACCCTAGGCTTGAAGTCCAGATGTTACAGGAAGCAGAGATTATGGGAAGATAAAGAATTAAAGAGGGAAGGAGATAATTTATATGAGGAAAAGTTATAAATAGTCTGCAATAAGGAAAGAAAAGTGAAAGTAGGTAGGGAGTTAATTAACAGGAGGAAGGAGGTGGACAGTTTCCAGGGACAATATTTTCCTCCCACTTTACAGCTGGGGAGCTTAATTTCCTCACTTTCTCACTGGGAGAGCCTCTTTAGAGCTAATAAATTTTATTGTTTCACTCAGGAAACTTTCATTATTTTGAAAGGATATAAGTCTTAAAAGAGTTGTTGTAACACTTTAATTAAAATTTCATTGTTCTTAGATACTGTATGAATTAAATGATATTATATTTTAGATAAATTTTAACAAATAGGTTAAAATGCCTTTACTTTTGTTGACAAATTGAGAGCAAATAAGAAGAACTTTAGAATGCATTATCATTAATTTTATGCAAGTAGAATCACCTTTAAGATATATTTAAAAATAAACTGACATAATCATTGCCATAGTTTGGGTAAATGTTCCTCAAAGGCCCACGTGTGAAAGACTTGGTTCCCGGCTTGGCGCAATTGGGAGGTGTGGAAATTTTAAGAGGTTGGCCTAGTCGGAGGTCTGTAGCTGTTTGGGGGCTGTGTTCTTGAATAATATTATGGAACCCTGGCATCTTCCTCTTCCTGTCTTTCACTTCCCAGCCAGGAGATGAGTAGTTTTCTCCACCATGTATTTCTGGTATGATGTGCTACCTTGCCATAGGCCTAAAGCAATGGGGCCAATCAGTTCAGGATTGAAAGCTTCAAAACTATGAGCCAAAAATTAAACTTTTCTCTTTATAAATTGATTTATCTTAGATATTTATTATAGTAATAGAAAGCTGACTACATGATCATAGTGAAACTAAAGGAAACTCTAGGAACTGACTAAAGAAAACAAATTGCATCCTTAAATATCATATAAAACATGATTATTAAACTTGACTTACTTGTAAGATTTCTAATCAGAAGTTTCTTCTTGGTGAGTATAATATTAGGTCATAAAACTTTAGTTCCTTTTTAATATGTCCTGGATGTAGAACTCAATTACAGTAGCCTGTATCCAAACTTTCCATTTAAGAGAATAGATTTGTACTGACTAATTCTCAAACTAAGTGGGATTTTGGAAACTCCCCAATGCTGTTTCAGTCCCTAAGGGAACATTAAAATTAAGAAGTATGCAGACAAGATAATTCTTTTTAAAGGCAGAAAGTGCTTCCTCTATCCTTATACTCTGTTTTTTCCAAGAAGCATTAGAAGCCATGAAGGTGATTCCATATACTACCCAGCAGAAGTTGGTAATTATGTAGGGGACAAAAAAGTTTTCTTGTGTGAATTGTGTTCATATTTTGAAACATTTTATCTATGATTAGAGAATAAATGCAGATGTTCAGCTTGACTCAGAAGTTGTAGATGGAACGAGGGGATGTGTAAAACTAACTTGAATTGCAACGATTTCCTTGATGTTGAAAGAAGAGACAATAGTGCATAATATTTTGAAAAGAGGAAGGAACCACTGATTGTGTTGAGTTTTCAAATTATAAGAAAGTAGTTTTCATAGCTCTATGCTTAATGCTTATTAATTTGAGTAAATGGGTGATTTTTTAGGGACGATTAGTTACCTAGAACAAACAAAATGCAGTATTGAAAATACGATGGAATAGAAACTATAGGTGAACTTGAAGAAAATGACAAATGCCCTCTCCTCCACAGTATGCAGACAAAAAATTACCAGGCTTTGGTTGTGAAGTGTGAAGGAACTATTTCTATGCTATTTAAATTGTTCTGAGGTATAGAGAAAGTAGAACACATTCACAATTTTTTTAGGAATTTTCATAACTTCAATAGTAAAAACTGAAAACTTGCCCAAAAAGGAAAAACAAAATCTCATCAAATGAAAGGAATTTATTGGCAAAAATCCCATTAAAACACCAACAATTTTATTATAAAATGTTGCATACCCAAAGAATAACACATAATAGATGAGAAGGAATGATTTCAAGAGGGCAAGGATGAACTGATGTTGGAAAAAATTTTCCATATAGTTCATCTCACAGGTTGAGAGATTCTTTTAGCTTTTATTTCTCATCTTTCTTTTTATCTAATTCAGTTGTCTTTTCATCTCAGCCTGATCCTTCTTATGAGTTATCTTTTCTTTCAAACATCATGACTCCCTATGCTCTACCAAGAATACAAAATATGTTCCTGAAAGGTCGTTCTTAATCTTGAAATGGTTTTTAGAGGCATTCTTTCCCTCTGAATCTCCTTTCACAGGAGAGCAGAGTATTATTGAGAGATTAATGAGTGCTTTTTTTTTTTTTTTTCATCCTCTTACAAAAGTGATATTGCTCAGACTCGGTATTTGTCAACAGTCAGGGCAAGTGGTTACCAGCTGCATACAGAGGCATGATGACCTGGCCCATGCACACTCTTCCTGACATTTCTTTTCACTGTTCTTGAGACCATTCTCTGATAGCATATATAAAATATTATGGTGAGCAAGAGTTCACTAGTGTATGCTGTCCTCTAGGGGATACACCTCCCCAGATACATTGTACCACTTCTGGTCTCTCTCACTCCTATATTTCATATTTCCCCTGGGGAATATATCAGGCTTTTCTGGAAGATAACAATGGAAATAGAAAGAGGATGAACAGTGAGGACCTGTGGAAGGAAACTGGGGAAACTGTACTCTGCCTATTGCCCTACCCAGAGGAGTCTAGGTAGGGCAGTCTAGGTCTAGGACTCTTTTACTGATACTGCTTTGGGACATTGAGTCAGGTAATAAACAACAAAGAAGATAGGATGGTATTGCACTGTTTTTAAAGTTGTCATCATTTTATTAAACACAGAGGTCTAGGTGTGTTTACATCAGTTGTTCTACATATTATCATTTGGTGTAGATTTCATCTGGCATAATTTTTGTTGGGATGTTTTACTTCTACCGTCTTCATAAAGAGTTCAGCATAGTGTCCTTACACTATACAGATGCCACTTAGAACCTGATATCTTCTTTTAAAGATTTCTTTTTGATGTAATACAATTTTATGATTTAGAGAGTCTTAAAATGAGGGGTATGTGTCTATATCACCTGAAGTTGCTTTTCACATGATCTCCTCATTCTGATACACACCTCCCCTGACTACTTCTTGCCTCTTTGACTTTATCCCACAAGCAAAAGAACTTGAGGATAACCTTCATAAGAAACCAAAGTGATGGTAATCACAGAATTTGGAAACTTTGTTTCCAAAGTAGAACAAAATGAAAAACCAGAACTCTTGAAAGATGGAAGCTTCAGGTTTGGGAATATTTGGTATATCTGCTGGTCAGAGTGGAACATATCATTGGTGGAACAGAGAGTACTCAGAAGGGCATTTCCTCAAAAATGGGCCAAAATTAGCCCTGGATTATAGGGTGCTGTGGTCTTGGTTAAAGAAGCTAAAATGGAAGCCTCATAATAATCAAATTCTTTCCAAGCAACTTACACCTCAACAAAATTCAATAGCCCTTGTAGGAATACCGAATTACACAAATTTTCAATACCCAGCAAGTAAAACCATACCTAGCATAATTAGAAATTACCTACTATGTGAACAAACTTGAAAATATAACCTATAATGAGCAGAAGAAAACAATCAGTAAAAGAGGAACAAATAAGACACAGATATTAGAAATAGTGAAAAAAGATAGCAAATCAGTTATATTAACAACACTTGACAAGTGAAGATACAGAAAATTACAAGTACCCAGATAGACCCTCTAGAAGTAAAAAAATCTAATGTGTAATATGAGAAATGCATTGAATGGGATAAAAAGCAGATTAGATATTGGTCAAGAAAAGATCAGTAAATTTGAAGATATAGTGATAAAAATGAAACCGAGAGATTTTTGTCAAAAATGCCAAGGTAGAGGCTGGGGATGTAGCTCAGTGGCAGTAGTGAAATCAGAGTTTGAGATGAAACTTGATTCCCTGCTTCTGCTGGCAAGTAGGGTCTGTGCAATCTGCAGGCCTCTGCAGCTGAGAAAGCCCTTTTAATGTTAGCAGCTAATTATAGCAGCTCCGAGGGTCGCAGCTGAAGAAACCAGATCTGTTTCCACTACTGAGTGGTGTGTTGCAGCTCTTAATGGGGGACCATGCACTCCAATGTTGCAACAGACCTCAACAGCTCATTGCCAACTCCTTTCTGGGTTCTTGTCTCACAAATACAAAGAATGAAATTAATGAAACAAGAGATGGCAAGAATAAAAGGAGTAGGATTTCTATTCTTCAAACATAACTGTTACAGGGGCAACAGGGAACCTATAAAGGGTTGCCACTTGAGTGTGCTTGGTTAGGGTTTTCTATAGCCTTTGCGTCAATGCTATTGGTCTGCATTTATTCTAACCAGTTTTAGAAAAGTACCTATGCTCTTGGTTAACCCTTGAGTCTAAACTTGCATTCAGGTCTGCCACACTTGTTTTCTTGCTGCTCCTGGAGAACCAGAAGATTGAAGTTTTAGGGTTGTTGGTGCTCGGGGCTGTGGGGCTTGGTACTGTGGGGATCAGGTGTCTGCATCAGGCTAGAGCTGGGCTGCCCTGACAAGATGGGTCATCTTGCCCTGGTTTTCCTGGGTCCTGGCTTGGTGTGCCTCGGGCCCATGCTTGCATGCAGGGGCTCTGCTCATCATCTGCACTCCAAGCAGCACAGGCTTCTGCTCTGCCACTGCATCACAGCTTCTCTGTGGGGATTAGTGAGCTGGCTGTGTAGTTCAGCAGCTGGGAAGTCATGTTGTAGGACACTTGTCGAGCATGCCCAAGTCTCTGGGTTCAATGGTTCAATCCTCAGAAACACACACACACACACACACACACACACAAACACACGTAACTAAATGGGAGAAAGGGTATTTTTTTTCAACAAAAGACATTTGAAAAATCAGATATCCATATACAAAATAATTCATATTTTTATTATTAAAAATAACAAAATTAATCATACACCCAAATGTAAAACGAAAACCACACAACTTCTGAAACAATAAGATATTTTCAGACATATGCATATATCAATTAAAACTTATTAAGTTTATAAATTAAATCTGTATAATTTACTATTTGTCAATTATATCTCAATAAAGTCTTAAAAAGTCACTTTGCAGTAGACAAAATGAAAGTAAAAATACCATGCAAAAATATACTAAAATGTTTTGTGTAAATATTTATTATATTTTATATAGTTAGTAAAGTAGAAAATTCATGCCCAGGTGAAAAAAGGCATTTTCTGAAATAGTAAAAAATTCTGCAATATTTTTGAAATAGTCAAAATTAGAAAAATAGAAAAGTACTCCTAAACTACAATTAAAAAAAAAAACCCACAAAAGCTCACAGAGAGCTGAATTGCCTAAATCTATGTGAAAACTGTTAAGTTTACTAAATCAGATTTTAATCTAGAGTATCATTACTTGCATGTATAAATTTGTATTGAACATTTAGGAAAGTTAACTTTTATACAAGTTGGCTTTTCATAAAAAATGAGCTGCATCCAGCTATGATTCTTTAAATTTATTTTTAATTAAAATATTTCTTTTTAAAAGAGCAGTTTCAGCTTCACAGCAAAATTGAGAAGGACTGATCCACTCTTCACCCCACACATGCATGATCTCCCACAGTATCAACACCCGCCACCAGAACCTACTTGCTTTTAGATGAGAGGCTGACTGGTCATTGCTTGTCTTGTCTAGACAGAGTCTTCTGGCAAATACTCTCTGTCAACCAACTGATAACTTTGCTTTTTTCCTCCTTTTCAGTTTGCAACACTTAGGTTTCTTGGAGGTACTTTGGTACTTGGAGACAATATACTTTGGTGTAAACTGAATCTTGATTACTTCATGCTAATCATGCTAATTCCATTCTTCATGTCTATTAACTGGTTTAGGAATAATAATATCACACAATTCTAGGTCATGAGGTATGGAGGAATATTTGTTGAGTTTGAAAAAATTTTCTTGCTCTCTACAAAGAGATGAAAGGAAGAGACATTCTTCTCTGGTCATTGGGCTTTGCTGTGTGAAGATGTTATATTTGGAGCTACTGCAGCCCACCTGCAACTAGAGGAGGCTAGTTTCGAGGTCAAAGCTAATATGTTAAGAGTGGCCAAATGGAAAGAAGGAAAGAATCTGTGTCTTTGGTGGCATTGATGAGCCCTGAAAAAAAGACAATCTTGAAAGGGGCCTCTATTAATTAAGTTCCTTTCAATAATTTCTTTTCCAGCTGAATGCAACCTAGCGGGTTTAATGCTAAAATTCTGCCCCTAAATTGAATAGAATATGTAAACTTGTTCCCAGTGTTGCTTTAACCTTTATTTCGTCTAATTTTCCTCTCCATCCTAGTATTCATCCTCTTTCTACATCATCCAACCTATTTTTTTATTTTACCATCTATTAAATAGTTACTCTATGCTATCTTTCTCCCCCTGACAAACTCCTTAATGTTTTTCTCAAAACTCAGGTATCATTTTCTCTGTGCAACCTTCCCCAACTCCCTTAGGAAAAATTGTTTTCCCCTTCTCATCTTGCTACTACAGGCATTTCGGTATTTGCATTTCTATCTATCTGGTGGCTTGAGCTTCTTAAGTGCAGAGAAGTTATTCTATATAGGATTATATTTTTCCCCACTGTATTGGTATAATATAAATGCTGACCATATATGGTACAGATATGAAAAAAAGGTGCTGGATGGAGAGCTGATTGCTCTTCAGGGTCATTGATTCCTGTACAATAAACTCTTTGGCCAGAGTATGTATTAATGACAGTATCTTAAGGCTGTGTGGGTTCCAGTTTTCTTGGGCTCCAAAAAGAAGGAATCATTAGTGACACTCAGGCTGAATGAAGAGTGACTAAAACTACCTGTTTTATTTATTTATTTTTAAAATTTTGATTCATTGCACACAAATGGGGTACAACTTTTGTTTCTCTGGTTGTACATGAAGTAGAGTCACACCATTTGCGTAATCATACATGTACATAGGGTAATGATGTTTGTCTCATCCTATTATTTTCCTTCCCCCCACCCCCTTCCCACCCCTCATTTTCCTCTATACAATCCATCCTTCCTCCATTCTTGCCTCCTCCCCACCCCCATTATCTATCATTGTTATGTATCATCATCCACTTATTGGAGAAATATTCTGCCTTTGGTTTTTTGGGATTGGCTTGTTTAACTTAGCATGATATTTTCCAACTCCATCCATGTGCTTGCAAATGCCATAATTTTATTCTTCTTTATGACTTCATAATATTCCATTGTGTATATATACCACAGTTTCTTTATCCATTCATCTACTGAAGGGCATCTAGGTTGGATCCAAAATCTAGCTATTGTGAATTGAGCTGCTATGAAAGTAGATGTAACTGTGTCAATGTAGTATACTCATTTTAAGTCCTTTGGGTATAGGGCCAAGGAATGGGATAGCTGGGTCAAATGGTGGTTCCATTCCAAGTTTTCTAAGGAATCTCCACACTGCTTTCCAGAGTGACTGCACCAATTTGCAACCCCAGCAGCAAAGTATGAGTGTACCTTTTTCCCTACATCCTTGCCAACACCTATTGTTTCTTGTATTCTTGATAATAGACATTCTAATTAAGAAAAAGTACGCCCAAATCTTCATCATGTCAGTTTAGGACCAGAATTCCTTAACATGACTCCCAAAGCACAAGAAATAAAAGCAGGAATCAATAACTGGGCTGGATTCAAACTGAAAAGCTTTTTCTCAACAAAGGAAGCAATCAACAATGTGAAGAGAGAGCCTAGGGAGTAGAAGAAAATCTTTGCCACACACACTTCAGATTGAGCACAAATCTCCAGAATCTATAAAGAACTCAAAAAACTTTACACCAAGAATACAAACAACCCAATCAATAAATGGGCTAAGGGACTGAGCTGACACTTCACAGAAGAAGATCTACAAGCAATCAACAGATACCTGAGAAAATGCTCAACATCTCTAGTAATAAGAGAAATGCAAATCAAAAATACCCTGTTTATTTTTAATCATCATTTTTTCGTACATTTTACAAAAGAACTATTACCATGACTTTACTAGTTTATCAACTTTTTACTGTCACTTTCACAGCATTTTCATAGATTATTAGGAAAAATTCAAAACATCTAAGGCTGTGAGTCAGTGTTTTTTCCTCCCAAACCATGGTGAATGTTGCCTCTCCATGTGTAGTGTAGTTTATTAGGAAGGGTGTCTGTCATGATTGGATGAAACAAAACTAAGCATTTCCTGTCATTTTTTGACATTTTTTTTTTAAGTGAAGAGAGGTCAATTTGTTAAAGATGAGGTGAGGAAATAAACAAGTTTAAAAACTACCTAGGCTAGAGAAAGCAGGAGGGGAATGGTTGGCTGCTGTTTTGATCATTAAATGTTCCTTTAAAGACTTATCCTCTACCGGGGGGAGGGGGGGAATTAATTCAAATATCTGAACATCAGGTTCAGTTTCCATATATCTAAAATGAGAATTGTACAGCTAACTTCCGAGACCCTTCAGGATCTGACCTCCTAAGCAGAGATGGACAATTTTCTTTTACTGGAGAGACATTTTGCATTTGATCCTCTTTGTCTTGAATGCCGTTCTTTAGCAATAGTCAAAATAGCAAGTGAGAAATTATCTATTTCTTCATTATTACAGTTAATTTCAGTGAGGGGCATTGAGATTGTGTTGAGATAGAATAGAGATTGCAGAGAGCAAAATGGAAAAGACTGACATTCACTCAATATTTTATGGTTCTAAGAAATTTCAGAATTGTACATAAAGTGTCAAAAGTTATGAATGGTACGGTGGCTCTGGGAATTCTAAATGACCATCATACTACTAAGAAACAGTTCTTCTCTTAGGGTATTTTCTCATTGAAACAAATGCTTTTCCACAATGACATATTTTACATTTGGAATAAAGTGCACATTCAGAAGTTAGAGAATTACTAATGGAATTCTGATGTCTTTTCTTACTGCAAGCGAAATGCTGTATTCAAGAACAAATCTTTTAAGAGAGTAATAGAGTGATGTTTGTACTTGGAAGACTAATTATCTTGGTATGAGTTTCTCTTTTACAAGTTCCTCCAGAATTTAATAATTTCTCACTTTTCTCTGTCAACTCAGAAAATTGAACACATGGAAAGTAGAATTGAGTTGTATTTTTCATCTTTAACATTAATAACCTGGAATGAAATTTGCATTTTGGGGGAAAAATCAGAGCTATCTTAACCATAAAATTGCTCTGTTTGCAGCAAGTAAAAATTTACATAAGATTTCAACTGCAAGTTAGAAAAGGTCAAAGTGATTGAAGTATTATTAAAGTTCAGAAATGATTAGAAACAATGAAAGGTATTGCTTATTCTGTAGGTCAGGTAGCTTAGAGAAAAGTCCAATGGGACAACAGAAAAAGCATTTGTCTGGGCTAGGCAGGCTGGGCCCTTACCTTAATAACTGAGGGAATTTGTACAATCTTCAAGCTGTCCTTTGTCACTGTCACCTTGTTTGTGAAATGAACTCAAGGAATGAAAACATAATTCAAGTCTCTTCCAGTACCTAATTTATTATTTCCTTTTGGGGAGTCATTCTGCATTTGACTTGGAAGTGATGGAGATCAATGGAAGGTTCTTATTTAAAACTCATTTTAAAATCAGGGAATCAAAGTAGTTTCAAATATTCCATACTACTCTGTCCCAGCTACTGTGCTAGGTGATGGAGATGGAGAAGACAGCATTTTTGTCTCTATGCTCTCTCAGTTCTAGATGTTCTTCATTTCTTCAGTGGTACTTGGAAAAGAAGAAAGAAGGATTATTGCATGGAAAGTTTGCTTCGAGTTAACACTTTTTTTTTTTTTTTGATGTGAAAGAAATGCAAAATCAGTAACATTCTTTCAGGCTTACCGATGTAGTGAATGAAGCTAAATTCTACCTGCTCCAGGACTTTCTTTGGCAGTCAGAACCATATCCCTTGCACCTGAAAGCCAGAAAAGTAGAAAGATAAATGGTTCTCCACCAGATTCCAATGGCTGACAAGAGTTTGCATGTAGATACTCCAGCTCCCTTCTTCCCTGGGTTGGATAACTCTGAGGTGTATATTTTATACTGATTCTTAGAGTTTCCAGGGAGATTGAGCTCCACTTACAATGACAACTGCACTCTGCATTGACTGCATTTCTTCCACATCTCCTTTTCCTCATACTAACATATGTTTTGGAACCGTCTTCCATATAAATCAGTTGGACCTGAATTCTCATTTCTGGATCTGTTTCCTGAAACTTGACTGGTAATATATAGTTTGATCAGATTCATTGCCCTATGGTATATTACTGTTACACGAATATACCTTAAATTATTTATATATTATTATGTCAATGAACATTTGAGTTCTTTCCAAATATGGCTATTGTTAATAATACTGTTAAAAACTTTTAAGCTAATTCTTTGGTAAACATACCATTGTGGAATTTCTGGGTCAGAATATTGTATATGTTCAACTTTAGTAGATGACAATCTATTTTTCAAGGTGGTTTAACAATTTATACTGCCATGAGGAATGCATAAGAATCTAGTTGCTACATAGCTTTGTCAATATTTGTTATGATCTATCCTTTTAATTTTTTAAAATTTATCTTTTAAGTTTTTACAGACTGCATTTTGATTCATTGTACACAAATGGGGTGCATCATTTTGTTTCTATGGTTGTACATGATGTAGATTCATACCCTTCATGTAATCATACATGTACATAGGGTAATGATGTCTGTCTCATTCACCATTTTTTATACCCCCCTCATTTCATTTTAGTTGTTCATCTAAATATATAGTCACATTTATAGTGTTTTAATTTACATCACTCTGAAGAGAAGTGATCTTGATCATACTTTCACATCTCACATGCATAATTGTCATTTGAATATTCTCATTTTTGAAATGTTGATCATATCAATTGAATGTGTCACCCCAAAATTCATGTATTGAAGCCCCAACTCCCAATGTGACTGACTTTGGAGACAGGGTGATTTTACAGTTGATTAAGGCCAAATGAGGTAATAAATATGACATGCTGATTTGCTAGGATTAGTGCCCTTGTAAGAAAAGACAAGATCTTTCTCCCATGTTTCCCTCTTTTTCTCTTATTCCTTTTCTGTCTTTCTTTCTCTCTATGTACATATACTGAGGAAAAACCATGTGAAGTTACTCCAAGAAGATGGCCATCTGCAAGCCAGGAAGAGAGGTCTTATCAGAAACCTAATCTGCTGGCCCCTTGATCATGGACTTCTAGCCTCCAGAACTTTAAGAAAATATATTTGTTATTTAAATCACATAGTCTATATCACTTTTTTCCCCCAGATTTTCTTACTTTCTAATTTTTAATTTTTTAATTTTTACAGACTGCATTTTGATTTGCTGTACACAAATGGGATACAATTTTTGTTTCTATGGTTGTACATGATGTAGATTCACACCATTCATGTAATCATAAATGTACATAAGGTAATGATGTCTGTCTCATTCCACATCTTTCATACCTCCACCCCTCCCCCTCTCATTTCCCTTTATGTAATCTAAAGTTCCTCCATTCTTCTCTTACCTCCCACCCCCACTCCCATTATGTATCATCATCCACTTATCAGGGAGAACATTTGGCCTTTGGTTTTTTTGGGTTGACTTATTTCACTTAGCATGATATTCTCCAATTCCATCTATTTACCTACAAATGCCATAATTTTATTCTTCTTTATGACTACATCACATTTTAAAGGAAGATTTCTGACTGATAAAGATTTGGTACTAAGAAGTGGCATCACACTGCAAAATATACCTAAAAATATATTTGGGACTGGATGATGGGTAGAGACCAGGAAAGTTTTGAGATGCATGGTAGGTAAAACTAATATTGTCATGAAAGGATTGTTGGAAGAAATATAAAAGTAATTCTGGTGAGGACTCAGAAATATGGATATTAAAGGTAATTCTGGTGAGGACTCAGAAAGAAAAATGGTCTGGAATATCTCCATCTTCTTAGAGAAAATGTATATATAATTACATACAGAATGTTGGAATACATGTGGACATTAAATATCATTCTGGTAAGGTCTCAAATGGAAATAAGGAAGTTAACCACTGTCTCTAGTTGTCTGGAACCTGGACCTAGTGATACCGCTGTTTAATGGTTACGAGTTCTGCTCCTTCTAATGTTGAAGTTTGAACACTAGAGAAGCACACCAAGGCATGCATATTAAGCAGGTTTTATTTAAAAGTAGTAATAATACAGACTTCTCCCAGGAGGGAGAAGGGGGCCATGGCTGATGTTCTAAAGTCCCCAGAAGTGAGCGCACCCTACATCTTTTATAGGTTAAGGTCTCTTTTGTTCTCCAGTTCTCTCCCCCTTATCTCTCCTTCCTGCCTACCTGACTAGGCCTGGTTTTGCAATAAGTGAAAAGCCATGGGCAGGGGGAGGGCCAAGGTGATTCAGGCAGGTAAGGGCCCAGGGGGCATTAATTAGCAGCTCCATGCTTGCAGTCCTTGGCAAGGGCAGGTAAATTTGGCAATCAATGAGCTCTGGAGATCCTTGACATTCCATTCTTCCAGGGGCAGTCTCCAACTTCCAGAGGCAGATGGCTTCATGGCTTCATTTCCTCGATTTGACCTGATCCCCTATTACTACACTAACTACCTGTCCTTAATTCTGGCTTCACTAGGGTGATTTGGTTAGGTGGACTGTGGTCTGATGAAAGAGGTGACTGAGACTATGAGCTCTGGACTGTTTAGGTGGTAAAAGAAAGACATGCTAGCAAGGGAGTCCTTTATTTCTCTCTAGGGATTGGCCAGCCCTGAGAGGGGCCATCTCTCCATGGACTACAAGACCCCAAGATGTCAAAGCATAAAATAAATGGAAGATTTGATCAATACACTTCTCATGATTGGACTGAAGAGGCTTCAATTTAGTTCTGGAGTTACCAATCAAGTTTTTCATTTTGAAAAAAATCTTTCCTGTATTCAGAATACTATCCTCATGCTTCACTCATTTCTGTGCCCTTTGAAATTTTTGATAAGTCGTAGGTTTTAAAAGTTGTCTCTTATTCTTGCTGCAAATTTATCTAGTGAGGAAACATTTTTTTTCCCCTTTCAGTGTTGTCTTCACTTAATTGAGTCTGTCTACATGGCTGGGATCTTCTTTTCACCCTCACTTGTTCATTCACAGGGAAGGTTGGTTGTTTGTACCAGCAATGAGAGGATTTTTATCTCAAGTATTGTGGGTCCTTATTCAAATCTTTCCTTTACAGTTAGAGGGGAAATAAAACTGTTAATATTGAATTAACCCCTTCCCCACTTCCTTTTGGGATCTGTAGCCCATAAGCTATAGCATGCAGGTGAATTTCCCTGAGGCAGTTTGCATCTTTCCACTAAATTTTCTACAATCTCATTTTTTTTCCCTCTAGTACTTCATTGCTGATAATTTTTCCATGTTGTTTAAAAACTAAGTGTGGCCCATTTGTAGTTCTCATGGAATTGTTAACATTGTATTATTATATGCTGTGTTAGGTTAGGTTCCCCACACACAGAGTCTTGAGATGGGCAAGTGATTTATGGATGGAGTTGCCAGAGCATGATTTGCCTCAGAGATTTTTTTTTTGTATAGTCTTGGGGGACAGGGGACTGAAGTTTTGTACTTAG
This sequence comes from Sciurus carolinensis, assembly GCF_902686445.1. NCBI lineage: Eukaryota > Metazoa > Chordata > Mammalia > Rodentia > Sciuridae > Sciurus > Sciurus carolinensis. The sequence goes on along the minus strand of NC_062213.1, from coordinate 30,085,066 downwards.
CTTATCAGGTAACCATTGTCTGTAGGTTTTCATGGGGGCAGGTGGGGAGAAGGCAGTGTGCATGGGTGACCTGGTCCCATTAGTTGAGGAGAAGCCTCCAGAGAAGGGAAGAGTGTGAACCATAAACAGATAAGACATCTGCTGCAGGATGGACATAGGGGACCTGTCTGTGTGGGCACCACCAGTGGTTTCTGCACGTGCTGCAAGGGTCAACAGTAAAGGAGATATAGTTTCTCCTTATATTTCTGGTCACTGGATCTTATGTAAAGTAGCCTCTTCAATTCTGAGTAAGTGAACATCTAAGGTCACGAAGGACAGTTTATGATTGCAAGAAGTCATCTGACAAAATGAAAATTCTTAAGCTGTGCTTCCCATGACATGAGTTAATTTTAAATTTAGCAGAAAATAAGTACTAAGCATATACTATCTGTACTTACAAGTGTTTATCAAAAATATAACTTCTTCCCAGAGGTAGTAGAGTAGGCTAATTATCCACCAGAGTTCCTTTTATATTCAAATCCCCAACAAACTGAGGTATAATGGAAGTTGTCAATCTAGAAAAAGAAGCCAATTTAAAATGCATTAATAGGAAAAACAACAGCTGTTATAAATAGTGCTTCATATGCCTTTTAAGTATGGTAACCTGCTCCTGAGACTGAAAGGAATTAGGGCTAGAGCAAAGTTTCACGTCTAGTGATAATTAAAATCTAAATTTCTGTTCAATTCGGTTTAATAGCAATACACTGGTGCTCAGCGACCAACACTTCTAAGTTTGATGGATGGCCAACAAAGAATGCCCACAGTGGATCTTGTAGGCTTCTACTATTATTAGAAAATCAATAAGACAAATTAAATTATTCTACAGTTTTGGTTTTATAATATCCTGAGTCCTAACATATAAAATAAATACCCACAGTTAAGTTGTGGTTAACTTCCACAATTCAAAGCATAATCATGATAAAATGTGTTGAGAGAAGAGAGAAAATACAGCCACAAGTCATAGAAATGTTATTTTTAAGGAGAGATGTGGGTTGTGTTTTAAGAATTGAATGACCTAGAGTCCTTCTTAAAATAAGGGTTGATTATAAACAAACTTGGCTATCTATTTTATAGCAGGAGTCTTAATTTTTGTATACTGTAGAAGATTGGAATTTCAAATGTGACAGTCAGAAAAACTCACTGCTCAGCTTCTCAGTTAGAGAGAAACTTGTTGAATGATGGCTTCATCTCCTGGCCCCGTAGATCTGACACTGCCTGGGTATTAGGGCCTCACTTCTTGTAAGCTGCTCTCAGGCAATGATTTAGCATGGAAAATGTATGAAAGACAGCCTATAATTGCTGAATGGTGGGCCCCTTTGTGTGCCTCTGGATCAAAGATACCCCATTGGCTTGGCTCAATCTTTTTTAGAACTGCTCTGCTGTCTGATTCTTCCTACCTTGTCCTTACTTCCTTACCTCCTTCCATGGGAGTCATGATCTAAAGGCATTCTCTCCCTTCTGCTCTCTTCCCAAATAAATCTCTTGCAGGCATAATATCAAATTGCTCTGTGCTTTGCAGTGGACCTAAATGAACACAAGTGGTAATGAGAGTATTCCAATAAAACAGGTGGTAGGATGAGGATATGAACTATCTCACTAAACACCTAGTTGGCGAAGAAGATGCATCCTGAGCAGATCATCCCTGGCACAAGTTGATGGTCCAATCGCTAAAAATTTCATCAGTGGTAACTTGGGAAACATTCTGGTGAAGGGAAAACCCTTGCAGGTGTGATGTCTCAGACATTTGAGTGATATGGAGTTGGGGTAACAATGATTATGCAAATAGCAGCATTGACTTGCTAGTAGTAAGTTGTTTGCCATCCTGCAGAGGGAGAATGAGGAACTGAGAGCAGATAAAAGCCAAGTGTGGAAACCAGGAGGCTCTTTTGGTAGCTGACTGAGTCCCTTAGAAGAGCAGCCACAGCTGCAGAGCACAATAAAGATCTGATAGAGTGAGAGTCCTCCAGAGACATCCGAGTGCTCATTATCTAAGAATGACTGTTTTGCTAAATTCAGCATTCTGCATTGGAGACCAGGAATGCTGAAATTTAGGATGGGATTTTGGGTTGATAATATGAAGGAGGTTGACTCCGCAGATCTAGAATCCTTGAAAAAGTAGTTCACTTTTTCTTTTCCTAGAGGACTCTACAGAGGCCTTATCTACAGAGGATACCAGGTGTATCCCTTAGGAACTCTTCCCAGTTCCTTTCCTGGATAATTAAAGTTAAATTCCAGCATATCTTAGTTGCTAGGTCTGAGATATAGGATATATGTCTGATACATCCTATAGATAAAATCAGGGAGAAACTACAGACTGAAGGCATTGCAAGATTTAGTTACAATGTACTACTGACAGGAGCCAGGGGATGTGCCAGATACCAAGTGGAAGATACCGTCTTCACAGAATGCTGAAATACCCTTCTGAAGGCACAGAATTTTAGAGGTAACACTCTGAGAAAATGGTATATTAACATTCATGATATAATAGATGACTTACCAGAAACTTCCTTACAGTCTTTTGTTCCCAATAAATGAAATGTATACATCAAGGAACAAAGGAATTCCACCAGGAATGGACGTACATGTCACCATACCCAACAACCTACTGGGAGATTTTGTGCTTTCTGTCTCCACAGTTCTATAATTGCAGGGTTGGAGGTCTTGGTCTCCATAGGAAGCTTGCTATTGACAAGGGACACAGCAAGGTTTCCATTAAACTATGGGAGTCTTTTGCTGTCATGCACTTTGGACTTTTTGTATCTAGGAACTTCCAAGGAAGAGTCATCATCATGACAGAGGTTAGCAACTCTAACCAGAAGGGAGATGTAAAGCACTTTTATGCATGGAAGCAGGAAGAAATATGCATGATGCATATGTAGGTGGTCCAAAGGTGCCTCCTGGTACTCTCTTGTCCCACTGAAACTATGAATGATTAAGTACAGCAAGTAGCCAGAGAAAAGTATGACTGCTGAGCTCTCACACCCATAAAAAGGAAGCTTTGGATCACATTAGAAGTCAACCATCCAAAGCTGTTGATAAAAGAGAAAGCATGGGAAATTTAGAATAGCCAGTGGAGAAGGGTGAGGAAATACCTGGTGTGGCCCTGTGATCAAACACTATGCTGAATCTCTAGCTCATCCCACTAACCTTCCTCTTACATGTTTCTCCTCAGAGAGAGTCCTACAGGAACCATGGAGAAGCTATTCTTGAGATTTTTATGGAAAAATATTTCTGTACTACATGAGAGGTAGATTGTGGTCACTATGGAAATTCACTGCTAGATCTTCTGTTGCAGGGGGCCTACCTGTGGCTGTTCCCTGAATTATCTATCCCTGCACTTGCAACATGACCTCGTTTTCTACTGGCTGCTGAGTGACTGAGCATGGCAGGGTTCTAAGGATAACCCGCTCTAGTCAGAGGTGGAACAACTCATATGGATGGCATACAACCTTCCAAGAATATTTACATATGAACACATATGGATATGAAAGAAAAACTTAGTTTATACTTTTTATTAAGAGCTTTTAAATATAAAGGATAGCTATATCACAATTAAAAGTGAAAATATAGAGATAAAGATAACCAGTGAATATATGAAATATTCTCTTCTTTTATAATTAAAGGAAGTTTAATGGAATCTCTCATAATGATAAGACTAAAAAACAAGATATCATATCCTTACCTTTTAGATTTGCAAAAATTGTTTTGAGTTAACATAGTAGTGGAGAGGATGTTGGGATGTGGGGAAGCTTATATAATATTTTTGGGAAACATTTATTGTTGCAAAGTTTGGGAATGATAAGTTTTATATTTATCCAAATTTTAAGTGTCATTTCCTTTGGCCCAACAATCCTATGAAGTTTTCATGGTTGCCAAAGTACAAGGATGTTGAAACACACCATTGTTTGTAATAACAGAAACTTTGTGATGACTAATACTGATTGATGCTTGCTGTGTGTCAATGTTCTAAGTATTTTATATGCATTAGCTTATTTAATTCCCACATCCTCTTATAAAAGTAATTATCTATTCGGTTTTACAGATGAAGAAACTAAGGCATAGAGAGATTAAGTCACTTGTCCAAGATCTGGTTGGCATTGGAGATGGAATTGAACCAAATTGACTGCAGTGTCCACTCTCTTAACCACTACCTATATAGCTTCTTGATAAACTGAGACACGGATTTACAGTTTTTTAGTTCCAATTCTGAATGTTAGTTCTGATAACCAAAAACTCTTCTTATACTATATTTGGTAAAATTCTGAGCTAACTGAACTCATAAAGCAGTAAAACAGTAAGTGAATTGATATGAAGTTATTTGTAGTCATTATAATTTAATTTCACTTAGGGATATATCAATTAATGTTTCAGTTTAGAGATATCAATGTATTTGATTATGTCACAAGGTTGTTGGGGATATTTCATAATATATGGTACATATAATATATATGGATAACTAAATAGATACTTAAGACATAAAATCAAGAGTAAGGGAAAATTGGGTAAGAAGTGAGGGAAAGACTTAAAGAGGGACTTATGGATTAATTATTTGCAAATGTATATGAATTACTGAGCCAATGCTGAAATAGGGAACAATTCAGTGGGATGGATTTGGAAAAAGCTTGAGTCCAGTTTGATGTGCCTTTGAGATATCATCCTGGGTGTCAAGTGGGCAGTTGGATATATTGATACAGAAGTCAAGGAAAACTCTCTGAGGAAGAGTGAAATTTGTGTTTCAGAAGTAGGATGTGGGAAATTCTGCATAGAGATCAGCAGGACAGGACTTTATTTAATCATTTGCAGATTATAGATAACTTCAGTAAAACCTCTTTCCTTGGAATGTTAGTGGTGGAATCTGGACTGAAGAGTGTTAGTTGAAAAGGGAGATTAAAAAATACAGGGGTTGTTTTCAAGAAGTTTGGTGTTTAAGGGTGGTAAGAGAGGTGGAGTTGGAGGAAGGGGCTCTAAGGAAGCTTATTGAGACTTGGGTATGTTAGGAATAAGCTGGACAAGGCATAATCAGTATGCAGGTTTCCTGAGTAAATGGGGGTGGGAAAGGAATCAGAATGCAAATGGAGGGAGAGGTTTTAGAGGAAGAGGAACACTCGCTTACTTGTTTCAGGAGGGGGGATTCTGTGTGCAGATTCAGTGTATGCAGGCCTCAGTGTTTTGAATCAAGAATATGGAGAGGTCCCATCAGATAGCTTCATGTTAGCGCCTCATCTTCTGTGCCATGGTGTGGAGTGTACTTGAAGGTTTCACAAGACAAGAGGTTTTAAATAACTTGTCAATTGTGGCAGATCATCAAAGAGATCGCAGGACATTGCCATGCAGTTTTGAGAATCTGTTGAGATGAGAATTAAGGGCTTTTCTTTTGGTACCAAATTGCAACTCCTTCTCCAGTAAAGCAAGGCTATTAGGGTACAGCTAGAAAGATTCCCAACAGAGATTACTGTGTTCCTTAAGCAGACTCATCCCTGTTTAATTAAGGAAACTTGCACATTTCTAAACAATGATTACAGCTGAATCACTAAAATAAAAAGTATGGAGTAGCATTTAAACAAACCTTGTGTTCAGACGGCCTTGGTTGGACTCCCAGCTCTGTATTTATTTAGTTTGTTATCTTTGGGAAAATTAGTTCATCTCCCGATGCCTCAATGATCTCATTTCTAACATGGATTAATGAATGGAAAACACTTGCACATAGCAAGTAGTGCTTGCATATAATAAGTGCTCAATTAGGACTCTGCCCAGGGCCACAAAGAAAGTGAGGGAATGAATAAACCAAGCAGTCCAGCTTCAGAGTCTGGGGCATTTAAAAAAAAATATTGTGCAGTACTGCTCAGAGAGCCCAAATGTTAGCTACAATTTTAAAAATTTATGACTATTATCTAAAGAAGTATGACTTTTAAAAGTATGCTCTCATTTTCTGTTTGTTCACTAAAAGTCAATAAAGAATAAGTACTTCATAAAACATGTTCTTGCAAGACTGTCCTTGGGTGATATAGTGGATTGACATTTTTACAATATGCTGCATCTAGATCCCACTCAATGTGGTGGCATTTAGAGTCCAGTACATGAGAGTGTGTAAAATACTATCTTTGTTAGCATGAAAAAAAATCTTTTAGGAAAATAAAATGGACATTTAAATGGAGAGAAATTGGTACACACTAGATTTATGAATGTTTTCTATCTTTCAAGATAAAGTGGCTGCAAAATCAAAGTTTATAGGTTTTGAACCCAAATTCATAAAATAATGACATTTTAATAATAATTTTATATATTTTTCTTGTTAGAGAAAAGCATAGGCTAAAACATTTATCTCTGTGGAGTTACTGCTAACTTCCTGTGGTGTGTCTTAAAAGTAAGAAAGATAAAGAATTAATGAACAAGAAACATTGATTTTTCTTTTGCTCCAATTAGGAAGGTCAACTCAAAAGTGAAAAAAAAAAAAAAAAAAAAGAAGAAGAAGAAAAAGTGAGTACCAGACTAAACAGGAAGTACCACACCAAAAATTCCTTCTGGAATACACCAAAAGTATCAAATGAGATAAATAGTCTCTAATTTTTATTTTTTAATAGTTATACCTCTGGGAAAGTTTGGATTGGGTTCCATTTAGAAAGAAATAATTAAATTCAGGAAAGTTTGCTTATCAACACAAAAATAATAATATGGTTTATAATGAAATATTATCTTATATTGTCAAAATTCAGTTGAATATCTCCAACATGATGTCATACAGATGATATTAATTTATGTCAAAAAATAAAATTCCACATTTTCCTTACACCCAACCTACTCTCCTATATAGTAACTGGCACTGATTTAGTTATTCACTCAAACCCAAACCTAAGCTTTAATTCATTCTTTCTTCTGCTTCCTTTGATACATTACTTGGTTGGGAGGTCTTTATTTTCTGTCACCCTTCTCTATTCCCACTGGCACTGCCTTATCTTTACTTCTCATGGTTTCTGGCCTCAACTATTTCCATAGCTGTGAGTGGACTCCCTGCCCACCCTTGACTACAACTCTGATTACATAGAACCACTTTAGCAGTTCTCCCTTCACCTATAGAAGTACCTGGTTCGCAGGGTATATCTGCCCTTACTGACAGGCCCCTGCCCAGGACTCTACCATCTCGGCTTGTTATTTTTTGTACCCTAAGGTCTAGTCATGATCAACCTTGCAACTACCTGAAGGCAGCACTTTCACAGTGGCAAGTTGTCAATGAGCCAAAGTTTGCCCTTCTGTCCAGAGCATTTCCTGGTGTATTTCTAGTCATCGTACACAAACAATCCTTCTCAGGTGTAATGTCATCCATGAAGGCTTTGTCAGAATGCCCACAATCCCTTCACTCCTTACCCACCTCAGCCCCTATAGACCTAAACACTTCTTAATTTAAACTTAATTTATATTTTGTGCTCATTTTTAGAAATATGCATCAAATAGTAAGAGTATTATTAGATTGGATTTCCTGTCCACCAAATATTGAATTTGCATTGTGTGATTTCATTTTATTGCCTAATATATTCTACATTGCATTTTATGTAGTATATTCTTCATACATACTTGTTAATCTAAACATCAGATTAGGTGAATTTGGGGTTTTGGAAAAGACCTTCATAAATTGAGAATTTAATTTTTATGTAGTCAGAGATTTCTGATACTATTTGCGAATTTAAAGCATTTGTTAATTGAATGGCTCATTTAATGGGAAATGGAAATTATCAAGGCAAGCCACATATCAGGATTAACTGCATTCTTTATTACACATGGAATTTAGCATCAGTGCTGACTGACTTCTTAGCTTCTCACAGTTTTTTTCTATATTGATTTTACTTTAGTTCTTTTTGTGCCTTCATATCACTATTTTCTCTAAAGAGTATTCCCTGCTATTTCTCTGCTCCACAGCTCTCAGTATTTCTGCATGTTGCTAGATAATCCCTGGACCTTTCAAAACTGATTTATGAATTTCTATGATTTTTTGTAAGATAATTGCCTATTTTTCAAATGATAAAACCTCAGGTTCCTGGAATACCCAGAGGATAAGTCACTCTCTTCTCCTCCAAGTTTAATGTTTTAATCATTTTTGAACAAACTATAAAATTGATTTTATTTGTAAAAGTGTACCATCAATTTGCCAGATAGACAATATGATCTCTATAAGTACATAAACATTCTCATATTTTCTTGATATTTTGTTATATTAATATAATTTTTGAATTGAAGAATAATTTTTTTTTTGAAAAATTGTGACATTCAGTTTTTGAATGGAAGTCATTATTTGACTGTGGATAAGTTGTCAGTTACTTTTCCTTCATCCTTATCTGTATTTCATAAGTCATGTTTGCATATCTAGCAACATGTTTTTTAGGATGTGATGCTGCATTTTGTTGTGCATTAGAAACAATAATTTAAAATGTACCTTTTGTGTCATTGGGGTAGTAGTATTCATTTCATATCAGTAATGTAAAATTAATGCAAACATATCCAATTTAAAATAATTTGGTCTTTAGACTTTTCTTACCTTGCACTTAATTTCCACCATGGGTCCTACAAACACTCCTCCCCCCATAAAAAAGACAGGACTAGAATCACAGTTTGCACTAAAAGCCGTGGAGGAGCGGGGTTTCATCTCACATTTGGTGCTAGGCCCAGTATGTGGCAAGACTCTGCAGTTCATGAAAATCAACATTATTATTACTGTCACAACACCAATAATTTCAAGGAAGAACAACCTCTAATTTAAAAATAAAAGTGATTCAGCCCTAAATATGTCAGTTTCACCAGGAATTGTGTACATCGGAATACTTTTAAAATAACACTTCAAAACTGTAAGTTATAGAATGTTGTCTTCTGAAGAAAAAAAGAAAAGATCATTTTTGAAATTATTTTAAGTATGGATAAAGTTTGAGTATTTTACTGTTTAAAAATTTGCTGTAGCCATAATAAAAAGGAAATTATTCCATTACCTATACTTATTATTATGAACAGAGTGGAGATTGTTTTCTGGTGACTTCTTAATCACTATAAAAGCAATTTATTGACTTACTTAGTGCATGTAATGCTCTCTTAAGTCTTACATGAACAGAAGCATATGGTTTTGACTATTTATGGGGAAATATTTATATATTCATGCCATCTGGGGAGTTTATACCTTTTCTCATACAATGATATAAGCTTTCATTGTCCAGAACAGTGTAAAATACAACAATAAACACATAGGTTCCTACTGACTTTAGAAAACTTTATCTCAAAAATGAAGAATGACTCTAAGTAGGGGAATCACACAGTCTTCTGATTTCACTAAATCCTCTTCCGATTCCCACAGCTTTGACTGACACCATTAATCACTTTCTCATTCTGGAAGCCTGATGGGCTCATGATATTTATTACAATAGCTTTCATCTTTCTCTTTTTAGAACTCTTAGGATGGTGCCTCTTTCTTTTGTTCCTTGAATGTGGCTCCTCCTAGGGATACTCTGGTCTTCTTTTATTTTTTTTCTGCACATTTCTTCTTACTGATTGTTATAGCTTGAATTCCATAGATTTCAGTTCTACTAAGCTATATAAAGAACATTTTATAGATTTCTGAATTCATTCTTTTATCAAAAATTATGAAGAATTTCTATATGCCTGTGCTAGGAGATAACGGGAAATAAAGACAAGAAAGATATCATTCCCACTCATTATTATTTCAGAACCTAGATAGAAAGACATGGAAACAAACATTTCCCAATGAAGTTTTATAAAGATAGGTTAGGAATGCACAAACATACCACAATGGAACAAAGGAATGAGTCATCAACTTCATTGTTTCAGAAAAGATATTTTGAATCTGGAATGAACCAACAGCCAGCTTCCTATCCAGTCAAGCATTTTCAACCACCTGCTGACTGCTTGTACCTGGAAGTTTCAAACGAATGCATCCTTCACTTCATACCTACTTTTAGCAAAATTTTTCTGAGGCTGCAACTTGAAGCAAGAACCATGAAGACACCATGTTTGAAAAGTACAGTGATTTCGAGAAGATCCTAGAATCTTAATATTTTTCTAACTCAGTTGCTGCTCTTGTTATAATTAGGAGAACCTTAGAGGACTCAGAAAACAGATGAAAAAGAAAACTCACACTGTGAAGATGTCTGTTACTGTATGTGTGTATGCAGCCATATATAGTAGGTGGGGAGGACTGGTGCTTCAACTACAAGTGTGGACAGATGGTGTGTTAGTCAGCTTTTCATTGCTGTGACCAAAATACCTGACAAGAACAACATAGAGGAGGAAAAGCTTATTTTGGGCTCATGGTTTCAGAGGTCTCAGTCCATAGTTGACCAACTCTATTGCTCTGGACCTGAAGCAAGGTAGAACATCATGGTGAAAGGTTCTCCCAGTTGGAGAACTGCTCATCTAATGACATACAGAGAGGTGAGAGATAAAGAGAAGGAGAGAGAGGTGGGAAGAAGAAGGAGGAGGAGGAGGAGGAAGAGGAGGAGGAGGAGGAGAGAGGAGGAGAACCTCAGACAAAATATATCATCCACAAGGGCTTGTTCTCAGTTGAACTACACTTCCTCCATCCACATCCTACCTGCCTATAGTTACCACCTGGTTAGACCATTAAAACCATTAATCCATCATCCACTGATAGGTCACAGCTCTCATAATCTAATCATGTTAGCTCTCAATATCCATGCTTTAATGCAAGAATGTTTGGGAGACACCTCATATTCAAACCATAATATGTGGTAAACTTGTCTGGAACTTAGATAGGAAAGTATGATATTGGGATGGGTTGGAAGTGCCCAAGTGAGAAAGAAAATTGAAGCAACAGAGCCAGGTTGCTAAATACCCTAAGAGTTTAGGAATTTAAGGGCAATTTAAAAACTTTCCCCATATTATTTTCTCCTTTCCTATTTTTTTATTGTTAACTAACCTCTTTTCCCTTTAATTTTTTTGTGGCTTTAATTGTGCCAAATTTTGGTTTCCTTCATTTAAAAATATGATTTTATTTTTAACTCTACTAGTAATTAATTTTTTCTTTAAAAATTATGCTTTCTGATCATCTTAATCTAGTTCTTTCCATATCCATTTCTTAGTTCATTTCTGAATATATGTTTCAAAAATTCTTGCTCTATTTTTTCTTTTTGCTGCCTAGAAAATTACCATGAACACAGCAGTTTGAAATAATATTAATTATTTTCTCCCATCCTCATGGATCATAGGTCTGGGTTAGGGTTAGAGTGATCTGGGGTAGGGTTTCATTCTGAAATCAAGGTAATAGTAAGGCTGTGATCTCAGTTGAGGTTGAGTCCTCTTCAGAGGTCACTGGCTGTTGGTAAAATTCATTCCTTGTGGTTCTATGACTGATGTTCACCTTTTCTTGCTAGTTGTTGAAGGGCATGCTGTCAGTTCCTAGGAGCCACCCACAGATTCTTATCTTGGGGCCCCATCTTCTTACAGCGTGGAATTTGCTTCATGTTCAAAAGATAGCACAAGGGTGTCTTTCTGATGTTTTACCTTGTTTTATAAACCTGGTTAAGTCAGGCTGACTTCATTAACTCAAATCAACAATTTGTTTTTAAGATGGGGGAAGGAGATGTATTTTTCAGATATATTTTCTGAGTCTTCACACTTTCCTTTAAATATTTGATAGTTTATCTGAATATAATGTTGCAAGAATAAATGAGATTTTATACATGTGCATCTATAAATGGTTATTTTGTTAATCATCCTGTTTGTTATCATTGTATCCTTTTCAATTAGAGGAGTCACGATTTTGGTTACACATTGAAGTCGATTGTGGCTTAATACTGTTTGCTGTTCCTGGATCTAGCAAAACTTGCAAAACTCTCTTAACAATTCTAATTGTTCATAGGAGTGACATTTTATCACACTGATATTACATCACCTACCAAGGGAGTTACATTCTATCACCTTTATCATATTTCCTTGGTGTGCTAAATTTTAGCATGCACCTAGGTTTTTAAGTGAATTCATTCTTTTCTTTTTGCATTTTTTATATTTGAAAACTATAACATCAATAAAAATTTTAATATATGGTGGTTTTAACGGGGCATTTAGGATCTATATGATAAAAATGAATATATGGAAAAATATTCTATGATTGTGGGTAGGATTACTTAATTTTACATAAATGTCACTTTTCCACAAATTGTGCACTATTTTTGAAGACATATTAATAAAAACATGCACAATTAAATATTATAAAGATAGTAATTAAAGCAGTGTAAATTAGCGCAAGCACAGAAGACATGTAAAAAATTAGAGAACTACTGAGACATGCCTCTGGGTATAGGTAATTTGTGAAAACACACATGAAGGACAGGACCACAAATCAATGGGATGTATTGTTAAAAAAAGAAACCTCAAACCAAAAGCCCAATACTGTCTAAGCCTATGGAAGAAAACAAAAACAAAAACAAAAAAAACCAAAAAAACTAAAAAACACTCAATTGCCACCACTGTAATGGTGATCTCAGTTTGGATTAATCCTAATTGTCAAAGGTAAAGCAATAATGGTTAGCAGAAAAATAGTCTCCTTCCCAAGAAGAAAAATGTCTTAAATTTTTGGAGCATAGAAATTTATGAATTTAGTTACACCTTAATGTAGTGTTTCTGTTCAAAAAGGGATACTACAGACCAAGTTAATAGATGATACCTTGACAGAAGAGATTTGCAATGTCTAAATCTACCAAGGTTTAAAGATTCTACATACTTTGCCAAATCTTTTAAAGTTTAACTTTCTTTTCTTACTGTCTGTATTATTTTACCAGTCTTAAAGTGATTATTGGCAGGTAGATTGTGCGACTGTATTCTACCAGTGAAGAAGATGATGTTTCCAGGACTATCCCCATGAGAAACTGGTGAATTGCTTAAAAATGTAGATTCCTATTACCTATGAGGCCCAGTCCACTTGAAATCACTCTGGAATTGCTCAATCCTTTTCCATACTATAAGAACTTAGATTAGCTTTTTCTTTTAATTATCTGTGGTAGAAAAGTAGGATTAATTTCTTCCCAGGATTCTCCACATTGATCCACAACTCTTTCCATAGATTGATTTGAAAATTTGCTCTCTAGGAATCCTTACTTCCCTTTAAGCTACTGCTAGAAATCATTTCCGAAGTAACTTAGTTGCAATTTTCTCTGTATTGGAGATACAGTTTACTTAATGCAACTGTTTTCATTGGCTAGGTCGAACTTTAATTTTTATGTTTTAAATTGCATAGTTTAAATAAATTGCTTTTTTCCTTACACTATGCCCTTCCATAAATGATATAGCTAGTGGAATGATGAATATAAAAGTGAGTGAAGTAAGAAGTCAAAAATAGGAAATTTTGAGGAAAAAAAGATGAACAATTTCCCACAAAGATGCTTTAAACCTTGGAGGTTCTGAGTGTACCCTTTTTAAATACAAATACCTCTTGCCTGTGTAAAACTTTAAGAATTTATAAAGAGCCTCAGGATCCATGAAAAAAAGTATTATGTATGTTGTCAAAATCTTGATACCATCTTTATGACTATACTGATAATCACAAGTGAGGGTGATCAAAGTTGATTTTAAGTGATTTGTGAAGAGTAGGGCCTTTTGTGTAAACAGCGACATGATAAACGTCGTGGATTTGGAGGGCCATGTACTCTATCACAACTGATCAACTCTCTGCATTTTAGTGTGAAAGCAAACCATAGAAAATACACAGACATGGGCGCGTGGTATTCCAATGGATCTTCATATATAAGACCAGATTGTAGATTTGGCCTACAGGTGGTTGTTTTCAGACTCTGGCTTAGTTAAAAAACATACTGGTTTGTATTTGGTTGTGGTGTACAGGTCAGGATTAGTTATTATTATTGTTATTTCTTTTCATAAAGTCATAAAGATAAAGCAGAGAGACTTCTGTTAGTAAAAGAAAAATAAATATCAGGGATAGAAACTTATCCACATAAATAAGTCAGGATTTATCAAATGGGAATGTGTTTACAGTGATAAATTAATGCCCTCACAGCATTAAAAAAAGATAAACTAGTGGGTTTCCATTTCCGTGGAGATTTTATGTAATACAATGGCCTTTTCACTATGCCATTGTAAGTAATTACCATTAGCACCAAGGCCATTAATTCAGTATAATCAAGGAATGTAAAGGTCAGCTAGCATTGCACTGTATCCATCACTAAAATTTCTTCATATTTTTCCACATTTTATAATTGGGTTTTTTGTCAGACTTTTCAATATATTAAGATTTGGCTATTCCTACTAAAATGAAATATAATTATTAACAAGAAATAGTATTTATTGACATTAAAAATTCCATTTAAAATATATGCTTTTTCTGTAAGCCTTTCATTTATTTCAAATGCACCCTTCTTTGGTGTGGGTGAATGGAAGGGCCACCACTTATTAATCTCAGTCAGATTTAACAAGCAGCCTTTACTTACGGGGTTGTATTCACATGTTACCTTTCATCTTCTCTTGCCCAGTGACCCAAACAAGCATTACAATGGATGTGATTGGTACACTTGTCCTGTCCTTACTGACTGGGTTGTGTTTTAAAGTCAGTGACTTTAAGCTTGTGCTGCCGACCAGCGGGACACAAGGTGAAACACGCACCACACTCTACTTGCTTGGACGGAAAGGACCTTTATTATAGGAAGAACACTCACTTATATACAGTTAACAAACCAATCAGAAACTTGTTGCCAAGGGGAAGTAGGTCTTGGAATATTACTATTGGTAGCTTAGGCATGGTCTGACAGGGATAGCCAGTGTGCTCATCTTCCTGTTTACAGTGAGAGACAAACTACATGCCCACTGGCGCTGTGCCAGCCACCATCTTAGCTTGGTCTTAGCTTGGTCTTTGTGGCGCGACCCGGGTGTTGCCCGCCACAGCTTGCAACCTACCTTTCACATGTCACCCTGCACATAGAGCATTATGTTTAAAACATGATCTCTCTACCACTCTTCAGCTTCTCCATAAGTGAAATAAAGTTTAAATTTACATTCTTTATAAGATATATGAAATTAAAAGTAAACAAACTAAAAATTACTTTAGAGGAAAAATAACTTAAAAATTTCTATGAGCATAATCTTATTATGGAATCTCCAATTTGAAAAGGTTTTGAGAGGGCTTAGTTCTCCACAAAGTTCTGCTTTAAAGCATACCCAGAAAAATGTGCAATAATTTCATGGAATTTCTTGGGAAGAAGGTGTGACAACCTTTCTGAATTCTGTCACATCACTTCTCTTTGAGGGGTTATACATTCAGTGTGACATAATACACAAGCAAATAAACAACAAAAATTAGGTAGTATTTTTCTCAAGGTAATTCTGTACCTACAGGTCATGTGTTAACTAAAACTTACCTCTCCTACTCCACAGTCCTTCATAAAACCATTTATTTTACACACCGTATCCTCTTTCCATTTTCTCTTCCCATTTTCATTTTCATTGTTGGAGTTTAGCTGAATCATTCATTGTTACTTATCTTCCTTGGTCTTATCTCCCAATTGATTTTTATAACATCTGTCCTGACTTCTGTAATTCATCCTTCAAATAACATAAAAATGACTTTTTTGCAAAAATGATCCTCACTTTCCTGATGAAAATTCTTCAAAGACTCCAAATCATTCACAGTAAGAATATTTGGAATCCTAATTATGGTATCTTTTAAAAATTATAATTATTAATGTATGTTAATTGTACAAAATCAATGTATTGTGACAATTTCAAACAACACATAATATACTTCCATTATATCCACCCTCCCTATTACCCTTACTTAACCCACACGCCCAGGTCCCTTCCCCTTTCCAAATAGTCTCCTTTCTACTTTCACTAAGCATATTATTTTAAAGGAAGTACACTGGAAAAAGTGCCTAAGACAAGGAACTTTATGCATGTGATTTATGTAGGAAGTGATCCAAGGTGCATTAACTTTTTGAGGAATCTTAGCAAATGTATTGAAGAACTCTGCTGGAGATTAAAGAGGGAATTATCCTTTAGTTCCTCTTTTCTGGCCCCATGTGTTTCAACTCCCTTACCTTTCTAGGTTTGTATGCATAATTGACAGCTGGGGTCTATACATGTCTCCAATGCAGTGTCAGAGAAGGTCCTGAACAGGAAGTAAGAATTATATGTCATGGGACAAGGCAAAATACCTTAAGAGTTCTTCTGTCTGAAGTATGGGAATGATTTCCAAAGTGGTGACTGGATTTAGAAGTGGGAGCATTAGGACTTGAAGTAGTGCAAAAGAACTGTCAAAATCACATGGCATAAAAAGGCTTTTCCATTATGTGACTTGAATTTCAACCTCATATTTCACCATTCTCTTTCTATGCCCAGATAAAATTTATAGAGGATTCTTGCTCACTTATTCATAAATATACTTAATAAATATTGAGTAAATTTATGTATTGGGTACCATTTTAGATATTGAGGATACAGCAAGGATTCAGAATTGGATCTGAGTTGGGAGATGATGAATATGTAAAGAAGAGAATGTGATGGTTTCAGTTAGTGGTGTGACGAAGATACTAAAACAAAGCAGTGAGATAGGACAGTAGCAGGCAGACTGAGTGAAGGCCTCTTCTTGGAAATGATCTTTGGTACACAGTCCACAAGATGAAAGAGAAAAGGCCATGCAAGAATCTGGGAAAGTGTGTTGTAGGTGAAGAAAATGCAAGTGCAAAGTTCAGAGCCACAGGTAAGTTTTGCCTGCTCTAGAGGCAGTGTTATGAAAAGGTTTGAGTGCAAATCATCCCAACAAAATTCCTGTGTTAATGCTAGGTCCCAGGGAAATCCATACGGCATGTGGGTTAGAGAGGGTGGCATAACTAGAGAAGGTGGGTCACTGGGGGCATGCTCTCGAAGAGTTCATCTTCTCTGTGGCTCCTTCCTCTCTCTTTCTCTGATTCCTGGAAGGTAGGAATGGAGTCTCACTCCTCCACCACATCCTTCCTCCATAATGGTCTGCTCACCTTGGGCTCAGAGAAATGCAGGTGGGTCCACTCTGAAACTGTGAGCCAAAACAAACATTTCCTCCTCTTGTTGTTCTGCTTGGTTATTTTGCTCCCAGGAATGAAAAGCTGACTAACACAGGGAAAAAGCTATAGGACTAACATACAGTGAATGGAAGAGAGAGCAGGAAATAAAGGAAAATAGGTAGATCCTTTTAGGCCAAGGTAAAGGTTTAGATTTTAGTAAAATTTCATTGGTACATCATTGAGGAGATTTACGAAGGGAAGAAATATGATCTGATTTGAGTTTCATAAAACTCTCTCTGGCTGCTGTATGGATTTCCCTGGGAACTGAACCCTTTGCACCCCCCACCAAACATCACTGTAGAGGCTGCTTTCGTAACACATGTCACCATTGGAGCATGTTTGCCTGAGAGGATTACAAAGCAGAGTGGTATTTTTTTTCATATTTGTTATTATTCTTTGCCTAAATATTTTGCAATGCTCTATATCTGAGTCTTAAATGACTCTCCTAGTGTTGGTAGCCTACCTTTATCTTATGATTTATTCTACCTTTCAGATCCTTCTCTCTTCTTCCAGAGACTAGTTTAGATGTTCTTCACTGTGAAGTCGGTTTTGTTTCAGTAAGTATGAGAGAGGCAGCAGAGTGGAGGTTTAAGAGTACAGACACTGGAGTCAGATGAGGATTTAAAAGCTAAATTAAAACATGAGTTTAAGATAGTGTAAAGAAGATTTAGGACTTAAGACATGTCACCAGTGACTTAGAGATTCTTTCAGAATGTAGAGGAACAGGTCAGTCCAGCAAGTGGGAGCTACAACTCTGTAGTTAGTTTTGAGACTAGTTATGAATGTACTATTCATTTGCTTAGTGACCTTGAGTAAATCCACTTAAGAAGCCTTAATTTCTTCACGTATTTAATGCAAATAATAGTGTCTACTCCATAGGATCATAATGAGGTTTAAACAGCATAATTGGACTTATTACACTTACTATAATTTTAGGCACATTTTTGCTCTCAAAACTAGTTAGTATTTTTCTCAGCAGTGAAAATATGTCTTGAGAGAAAATGACACAATAGAAGCCTTTTCTAACTGTCATGGATAAGTGAATTATTTGTTGATCTTCCTGGGATGGTTGATTTGGAAGGGATTTTGTTGTTGCTGAATTCCAACTAAGGGTCAAAGACAATCATTGATTTGGAAAATTTTCACTGAATCTATTATTCTCAGCAAATACCATTATAAATTTCAAAAAATTCAGAATAATCTTATTTTTCTATATAACTTTACATAATTGATTTTATTAACTTGGAGCAATTCTAGTACTTTACTGGCTAAGAATAATTTTGGTTATAGAAAATTCAACTTGAATAGCTTAAAAAAATAGGGATTTAATTTTCTTCACATAAGAGAAAGTTTAAGTGTTTATCAAAGCTGTTCATCAATTTTTTTCTTCCTTTTTGGCACATAGTAGAATTCTGCTTCTTCCCTCCTTGTTGTTAGGTGTAGTTATGTAACTTGCTTTGGCCGAAGGAATGTGAGCAGATGTAGTTTGTGTTATTTCTGGGCAGAGACCTTTAAGAACACGTGTTTCTGCCAAGTTCCCTTCTGTGTGTCATGGCGACTGGTGACATATCTCATGACAGCCTGATGGACACAGCCTTCACGGACCACTGGGCTTTTGAGGTTGGTTGTTGCGGTAGCATTTCTAGCTGATAAAATGCCCTTCTTCTTCAGATGCTATAAACAACACAAGCTTTATCTTCATCTCTTTTGCTATCTTCTGTTTTCACCTTTGGTTTGTTGCACTGTGTTTTCAAGATGGCTGCTGCAACTTCAGGGATCATGTTAATTTTGGAAGACTTGGGAAAGAAAGGTGGTGTCATGTGCATGATTCTTTCATACCAAGAATGCAAGAAAGAAAAAAAAAAGTCTGGTAAACTTTTCAGAATTCCCCTTTGTTCTCTTTTGATGAGGAGAATTGGGTTACGTGGCCTCCACGAGGTATGGAGAGGTTGTGAATGTGGGCACAGGACCATCCCAAACGAATTTAGAAGATGGGAGTGGGAGATGGTGTCAAGGAGGCAACAGATGGTGTATGCCACAGGGTTTGATTACCATGGCAAATGTTTGTTTTTCCAAATTAAGATGAAAACACTTGAGAAGGCGGACTTTAGCAGAGCCCTCTCAAAATCCCCATTTCAAGTCAATATGGAACTACAGAAAACTACCTTTAGAATAATTCTCCTCATCACTCTATCCCAGCCCATCAGTTTTATGAGCTAAACCCTGTTTCCCATATTGTTATAAGACAGTTATATGGGCAGTAATAAAAAAACTTAAATCTGACTGAGGCAAGATAATATCAATTGTATCACTTCTTCCCATCTATAAGGCATCTTATTTTGGTAAGAAGAATTAAATTAATTTTCCACAAGAGAAATAGTAAAGGGACGTAATTTTTTTTTTAACTTAAGCAATTTTGACTTCAGTTATTATCCAAATCATAATGAACTTTTGGAGACTTAAAACTGTCCCAGTACCTTAGTAGATTATTAAAGTTGCTAAGTTTTAATATCCACGTTATAATACATTTGCTTTTTCTTATTTTCCATTTTTAGGAAATTATATGTACCACACTTGTCCTTTTTTATAAAAAATTAAATGTCTTTAAAATGACATGCACTTTTATAGAAGAGTTCCATTTTTAATTTGGACATCTTGATGTACATGATACAAAATCAGTATTGCTTTTTATATTTAAAAATCCTCTGATGATGGTATAATGTGTTCAACATATGTATGGGGGTGGTGGCTGAGAAGACAGGCATTTAAATAACAGTTTCTCCTAAACTTGAGGGCTCTCTTTTGATTTGGTTTAAAAATATAATCACTAGTCATTTTTTCACTTCCTTGGAGAGCTTGATAATGTGGATAAGTGCTGAGCCTGCTGTTGTTCCTCATCGGAAGCTTTCTTCAGGGCTAACTGATGGTGCAGGTAGTCTCCTCTGACTTTGATGTACATGAGGATGGGCTGAGGCTGCTGTCTTTGTGCTTTGCTTGGTTTTCAAGGTGCTGATTTGGAAAACGTGCTTTGGTTCACTTTGTAGTAGCCTCATTTCAGCAGGGCATCCAACAGAGGTGTTAGTATCCCAAATATCACACATTTTTACCCAGCTTCTCCTTTGGTATAGTGACTTATCACTAAGGATTGGAAAGCATTGATCACTCAGAAAATGTAACCAAAGAATGGACCTATCAGAATCTGCTCTAAAGCACATGAGGTTTGTGACCAGATCTCAGTCCTATGAATATATGACAATATTTGAAGAGCCATATGATACTATGAAAACAGATTTGGTGTCAAATATTTTTGTATTAATTACATTGTACTTAAAATTAAAAATGACAGAATGTTCTTAAAACTGACATGCTGAAAACTTACCAAATTTTTTAATTCTCTGAGCAAGATTAAATTTAACTATTAAAATAACAATGACAAAAGGGATTATAGCTTTTGTGATTCTAGTAAATTCACTTGCTCAATCCATAGTAAAATATTAATTTTCCCCAAAGAATGGTTTAATCTTTGATGGGCTTCTAGGGGTAACATCTAAGTCCTGAGAATGTTCTGCCTGATAAAAGAGTCTACTTACCAGGGAGCCTTGGGACACACTGAATATCATCCTCTGTGCCAGCAATGTGATTTATGGTGACCAGATTTGGGCTAAGAAGTACCTCAGCTTAGTACCTAAGGTGTTGAAAATAGGTCAGCTAGGCAGGAGGTTAGCCATGTCTATGTCAGCAAGCCTCAATAAAACCCTGGACACTGATGCTTGGGTGAGTTTCTTTGTTTTGGCAATATTCTATGTACATGTGCTTCACATCACTGCTGAGAAAAGTACAGACCGTCCGTATGACTTCTTGGTAGACGACAAATGAAGCTCCACACTTGGTCTCTCCTGGACCCTTCTTGATGTATCTCTTCTCTTTGATAATTTTAGTCTGTATCCTTTCACTGGAATAAACTGTGACTTTGAGAATAATGGCTCTCTGAGTTCTTCTAGTCCTAGGAAGTCATTGAACTGGGAATGATCTTAGGGATCTCTCAAATTACAATCAGTTGACCTCCTTTAAAAGGAAATTTGTTCCAGGTCTGAATATAGTTGCAAACGAGCCCCAACCCCGCTTCCCCACCGCCTCAACCCACAATGAATGTTCCTTCTAGGCTGGATCCAGAAATGCTACTGCTACTACTCTGTGATGCCTTAGATGGTGGCTACAATGCTCCAGCACCTCATGGGAGGAGGTGGTACCTTCTTTCTTCCCAGTTCTAGGGAATGTGACCTTCACACTTTCTCTCCTTTACTGCTTCTTCTATGGCTAACCCTAGGCTGAATTAGGAAGGAGATTAAGAATGTTTCCAGGGGGAGTTGGGGGCAGGGAGAAGGGATGGGAATGGAAAAGACAGTAGAATGAATCAGATATAACTTTCCTATGTTCACATATGCATACCTGACCAGTGTAACTCCACATAATGTACAACCACAAGAATGGGAAGTTTTACTCCAGGTATGTATGATACGTCAAAATACATTCTACTATCATGTATGATTAAAAAGGACAAATAAAAATTTTTTAACTGAATGTTTCTGTCCAACTCCTTTCCTCCTTCCACCCTAACATCTTATTTTTCCATCTTTTGTTATCCTAAACTAATGAGCTATGTTTTCAGTTTACTATCAACCAAACTTGGCTGATACTAGCCAAATATGGCTTAGGATACTCCTTTTTGAAGCCTTTTCTTTATGACGAGGGAAACAGAAAGCGAGTGCTTTCTGGAGAGGCAGGAGAGGAAGCATTTTGGTCAAAAACTTTTTTAGTGCCTGCGTATAGTGGCCCCATTGAATATTGAGAGGCAAGGAAGATGTCCCTTTGAATGTCACCTGATGTTTCTCCTGAAAAGAGAGGAGAGTGGAATTGGGAATAGCTTCTCTTCACTTGTACATTTTTAATGGTTCCTTTTCAGGATTAATTGGTATGTATACATATATTTTTTAAGCCAATAATAGCCCCCTCTTCATTTTTGAGGAAAGTCAGAGGTATTTTATAACATATCCTTGGGCAGAAATTCTGGGACCTCTGGGGATTTCACTAGGCAAACCCTCCCTAAGCTTCTTGAATTATGTATTAGAGTCTTTCATTTCCTCCAGTTTTTTTTGTCTCTTCATCCAGCTCTTTGGAATTAATCTCTGCTTTGATTGTCTCTTAGAGTCAACCTTTTCTCCCCATGATTTCTGTCATTTCTGTCTTGACTTCTCATAACTCTTGGTAGATTTCATTACATTTGTGAATGGACTGTATGTGTTGTATTCATTCTTGTGGTCCTGGTACCTAATATAGTTCCTAAACTACAGTAGTTGTTCAATAATCAGTTATCAAGCTGATGAAAGGGCTACACCCACTCCAGTTCTTTTATTTATTTATTTATTTATTTATTTTGGTACTGGGGATTGAACCTAGGAGCACTTAACCAGTGAGTCACATCCTTTTTTGTATTTTATTTAGAGACAGGGTGTCACCGAGTTGCTTAGTGTCTGGCCAAGTTGCTGAGGCTGACTTTGAACTTGCAATCCTCCAGTTTCAGCTTCCCAAGGGGCTGGGATTACAGGTGTACATCAGCAAGTCCTGCCCTGCTCCAGGTCCGTATCAGAACTGCTTCTGGGATTGTCAGTTTAGGTCAGACATGGGGCATCTCCAGTATCTTGACCTGAGCATTTTGAGAATTTAGGGGAAATAGTGAAAAAGCATTATTAAAAGTTGGCAAACAAGAACATCAATGAAAGCTTTTTCTCCAAGTAAACTGTCAACAAATCCTGCAGAATATTTATTTAAAATCAATATTGAACAGGAAGATGAGAGGTAGAAAAACTGCTACATTAAATATAAAATAAAAATTGGGCCACTGGAAGGGGGTGGGTG
The DNA here is from genome assembly GCF_902686445.1 of Sciurus carolinensis. Classification (NCBI taxonomy): domain Eukaryota; kingdom Metazoa; phylum Chordata; class Mammalia; order Rodentia; family Sciuridae; genus Sciurus; species Sciurus carolinensis. Next base: position 30,062,054 of record NC_062213.1, on the reverse strand, counting down.
GGAAACAAAGAGTCTTCTTACAAGTTGTCATTCTTCAATTAAAGATTGCATTCTATTTTGGTAGTGTCTCCGCTGAGAGTGTTCCCACAGTTTTTAATAGCTTGGTCTCAGCTGTCAGGAACATTTGTGTTAATTTTTCCTATTCAGCACACATAGGAATGGCTGTGGCTGTTGTTTGCAGATACCAAAGTATGCTTCCTAATAATGTGACTGAAAATGTTCTTCAACTATAGCTGTAAAAATTCCTTTCTGTTTCTTGAAAACCTGGGATGTTAAAAGATTCATATCCTGAAATAATAAATCAAACTGAAAATTAAATGTAGCATTAAATGTATTTAGCAATTATATTTCTTTTGTTTTATCAGTAGACTCTGGTGATCATGAAAGAAATATACCATGGGATTATCTTATGAGACTTCATTGTTATTAGTTTTACAGAATGGAGAATTGGTACATCATTCTTAAAACAAAACTACATGTGGATGGCAGGAACAATGAGAATTAAAGATTCCTCCTGCATCCTTCAGAGAATTCAGATGCATCCTGTTTTCAATAATCTTTTGAATCTTCTCCAGAGTGGGTATATTCATTTGCTATTGCTGCCTCGACAAGTTACTATAAATTTAGCAGCTTTGAACAACACCTATTCATTATCTCACAGTTCTGTAGGTCAGAAGTCCAGGTGCAGAGTGGCTCAGCTGGTTCTCTGCTCTGAATTTCACAAGGCCAAATTCAAGGTGTTGGCAAAGTGCATTATTTTCTAGGAATGAATATGCTGCCAAGCACTTGGATTGTTGGAAGCACTTAGCTTCATTGGGTCATACAACTGAGTTTCCTTTTTCCTGATTGTGAGCTCAAGTGATAATTTTTGATCTATGATAAAGTTCTTATTTGAAGATGCTTAATCTCAATTACATCTGAAAAATATGCAGCAGTAACCAGGTTAATTTGATTGATTAACCAGGTATTGAGAATCCTGGAAGGATGCCTTTAGAAATTTGCCTAACACAAGGGTAGCAAGTAGAAGTATTGCTCATGGTCAGGAGATGCTAGCTTCACTGCTGACCATGTGTTTGATCACATGAGATTTTAATAACTGCAACAGCCACTGTGCACTGAGGTCATGCTCTGCAGTAGAAACTGTCTACATGTGAGAACTTAATCCTCAAAACAGTCCAAAAACTGGTGGGAAACCCAGATCTAAAGACAAAGTCGCTAAGTAACTTTCCCACTATTACAGAATGTTCAAGTTGCTGAGCAAAAAATTGAATCCAGATCTGGTTGACTTGGTCTGACTGTCCTGTGGATTAAAAGAGACAATGTATATAGAGCACCTTGCAGAGGGCATGACATTTATTTTATAAGAATTGAATGGCAATTTATGGCTTTACCCCCAATTTTCTCTTCATCTGTTCCCCAGCTCTCTCTACACCTAATTTTCTTACTATTGGTTGTTACTTTAAAGCTAAAGGAAGTGCTGAAGTAAACTGCAAGAAGAAAAAGAGGGTTCTAGGGAATTTCAAGTACTAAGAGCCTACTGTACTCCGTGTATAACACTAGACATTTTTAAATATGTGTCATTTATGTGCATCACATTTTTTTTTTTTTTTTTTTAGGTGCTGGGGATTGAACCCAGGGCCTTGTGCTTACAAGGCAAGCACTCTACCGACTGAGCTATCTCCCCAGCCCCTATGTGCCTCACATTTAAGAATAACTATAAGATAATGAAGGTGGTATTTTAAGAAGACAGTGGTGTGTGGAGAAAGTAATATTTATTCAGTGTCCTCTAGATACAGTGCAAGTGCCATTTAATCTTCCTAATAATCATGAAAATTAATTTTTACTACTTCCATTTTAGAAACAAGAAACTAGATACTAGAAGGGGAAGTTGCTTGGGGAAGAACAAAAATTAGGTAAGAGAACTGACCTAATATGCCAAATTCCAACTCCATTCCAGAACCTAAATAGATAGTTTCCTTCAAAATAGGTGTTTTGGATACTATGTACTCAAGCAATCAATCGTGCCATTGTTAAATACTTTAAAGTTTTATTGAAAATAGCATCATAAACTACATTAAATTAACTAATTATTTAAATGACTACTATGACCAGGTCTTCCACTATGAGTACATAATGAACAATGAATCTTCTGTACAGAGATTAACTATTTAGAGAGATAAATGTAAACAAGCAATCAATAACAGATGCCTACAAAATTCTATCCAAGAAAAAGAAGAGAATTTGCTTAAATTGGAAAAGATTTCACAGAATAAGATGGAATCTGTATTGGGTTTTAAGGGTAATTAGGAATTAGGAATTTTAAGTAGAGTAGATAAGAGTAGGCTTCCAGGCAATGGGAACAGTAGAGACAAAGACATAAAGACAAGGAGATATACATTTTTAAACATAATTTTTTTGTGTGTATGTGAACTCAATGATGTATAAACATGGAAGAATTTTATGTTTTCCAATAAAGTTTCCCATTCTGTCATATCAAATATATTTCCTGCTGAATAGTTGGTTTTATTATCTCTGGTCTGATTCCTTAACACTTTAATCACTTTTAGTTATTAACATTTCAACTCATAATTAATTTCAAGTTTCTTCTAACTGCCCTTCCAGAATAGTAAGGATTAGCAGCAGATGTGCTTTCTTCCATCCTTTCTTTCAATTTATCTCTATAGTTCACGTCACCCTACTCCCACACCTTTGGGTTATAGAGAACTTCATTTTTATCTTCTTTTTTGGTTATTATCATTTGTTTGAAGATAAGAACAATCTCAATCTAATTCTGTAAATAATTGATTCATTGAACCATTATTACTTAAAAGTAAAAAGATAACACATTACCTTGCAAAGAATAGACTATGTCCTGTTGGACTTTTCAGGAAATGGCACTCTTCCTTATTACACAGGAAGAGGACTATTGAGACAACACTTCTAACCCTAAATAAGTGCAGAGTGTCTTGGTAAAGTCAACATAATGGAGATCTTAGGTAATATGCAATAATTTTGCTTATCTAAAACTCTTAGCTGTAAGGTGAGTTTGCATTTCTTGAGAGTTTGTTTGGAGACTCTAGTAGGGAAGTACAGTTACTCATCTATCCTTGACCCAAGAACAGTCTTTCTCTGTTAGAGCAAGTCTTCCTCTTCTGCTGAGGGTGTGGCTTCTGGAAGGATGCCCATGGAGTTTTGAGGGAGGAAGAGGACACCTGCCTGGCTGAATCAAACCTGGCTATCAATCGGGTGACAGGTGTTGCAGCCAGATGGCTCTGACATTTGTGATTTTATATTTATTAACATTTCTCCAAAGCATCTGAGTAGGGAAATTAAGATAAATGTAAATCTGTAACGGTTTGGAAATGGTGTGAGCTTCGTTATTCATGATAAAGCCACATAGCAGTAGTTAAAAATCCCTGTAAAAGCCAGTGGTAGAACAGTAAGCACTCAGGGATACAGACTCTGGTAATTATTGTATCTCCATGTAGTTAATAGTATCTCCATGTAGTTAATAGTAACAATGTTTTGTACTTGTATTTCATCATATTAAAATAATGAAGTTAAGGAAAAGAATAATTTCATATATCTCAAAGTGACTGAAGAAAAACTCCAAAGACTATTTTGAACAAGGGTAGCATCATTAGTAAAAATCTGTTAACTTATACTGTGTATACTTTGAATATAAACACTAATTTGAATATTTGTTAAAAATGCAGTTACATTAATATATTATCGCAGACTCCTCTTCCAGGATCTGCTTCCTGGATGTGTGACACACTCAGTAGTAGAAAGATCTACTTTCTGAAGAGCCACTCTTTCTTCTTGCTTCCCCTCCCATTCAAAGGTTTAATGTTCAAAGTTTTGAAATTCCATTTTGTCTTTGAACTTGTGTTTTCTAAGGGAAGTCTGATGCAAAAATGGAGCATGTGAAGGGGCAGAAGCAGCAGCACAGATGCACTGGTTCTGACCAGCAAGCAACTTGGCCTGGTCCTTTGGGTGCATGGGCATTTCTAGAAAGTTGGGAGTGGAAGGGTGGGAAACCATATAGGGCACTAATTGGGGTGGCTGGTCAGTGCAGGGAGCCAGGATGGCAGCAGCAATAATACAGCACCAGTAGGAGCATCAGCAGACAGTTGAGGGGTTGATGGCAGCTGTGGCAATGGTAGTAGCCAGCCTGGGGGGAGTGTGGGGCTGCACACTGAGCACTGTGGGTTTTCCATCAGCCGGGATCCCAGGCCTTATTTCTGTGGCAGCCACAAATGTCAAGTATGGCTTCCAGGATGGTAAGTAATTGCCAGCGATTCAGCAATAAAGTTATCAGTAAAATTTTGCAAAATACAAACACATGGTACCCTGCAAAAAAAAAAAAAAAAAAATTCAGAGCATTAGCTTTCTTCAGAGTTCAGAATCTGTTCTGTCAAAAAAAAAAAAAAAAAAAAAAAAAAAAGATGCTGCCACATTGTAAGGCAATTATCCACAAGCTTACACTAAAAATTCAACATACAGATCATCACATTTCAGATCATTACAGATCATTACAAAAAGAACATTATGTTTAGGAGATGCTTCAACCAAGCCAACTTTACAGTAGGATGACTTTGATAATTTTCACTTTTTCCTGAAAACATACTGATAGAATGCATAAAGTGTTTTGAATTCTATACAAATTCAAAAAAAGTGATTGTGAAATCGCTTTTGTTTTCCTATACACCCTCCATGAGTCACAGAAAATGTCAGAGAAGATACAAAAATGGGTATACACATATTTAAAATTCATATTAAGAATCAAATATTTTTATAAAAATATGCCTGAGGGATATCATTTTCAAACATATCAACATTTATATTTTATATAATTTAGAAGAAAGTTAACATAGATTTTTCACATCCTATGAAATATTCTGAACAGTTCCAATAACAGTTGTATCTGCAGAATCTTTTTGAAAGCAAAATTATAAAACAATTACTTGCAATCTTGCATTTGCCAAGAGCAACTGATGTCACTTGTAATTTTGTTGATCAAAAATAAAGTTGCTGAAAGTATTCTGATTGTTTAATAAAATGAATTTATAGAAAAATAAAAGGTATAGAACTCTTCTGTACTATCAAGATACCATATTGGTAAAATATTGTTATTTGTTACATTGCATACATTTGTGAGACCAAAAGAAATATATATTTATGATTTCTTCTTATATGGATATCACCATCACTCTTAGTACATTTTTAAAGAAAGATGACTCATGTTTTCATACCTTTAATAGAATTTTCCCCTTGGTTTTTGGACAAGGGACCTCACATTTCATTTTGCACTGGATTCGGCAAATTATATAGCTCTTCCTGCTTTTCCTTTATCTAATGGTTGAGTCTTCACCCCCTGTTATTCTTGATGCTTTTCCTGTCTGTGACATTTATTCTCCCTGTATAGATTTGAATTTTAAGCCAGTTAATAGGTCTTTCTTTATTGTATATAATTTTCCTGTAACTATAGATAATGATGGTGCCTTCAAGATCTGAACAACTGGTTTGAAGTGATCAGAACTTTTTTCCCTAACTCAAATATACTTTTAGAGATACATATTATAGCCCCAAAATCAGAAAGAATAAACACAATCACTAAACATAATCACTAATGTAAAATAAAAAAGAGATATACAAATGTTTAAAGAAAATAATTTGAATATAATCTCAGCTCTGGAAAAGTATTTAGGGGTCATCAGTCTAATCAACTAATTTTACAGCAGAATAAATTACAGCCTATGCAATTTGAACAATGTCTTTAAACCAACTTGCTAGTTTTCTTAACAAAGTCCAGACTCTTATCAGTTAGTAGTTAATGTGATTCTAATTTATGTGATTTTATTAAATTAACACATATGCTTCCTCTAAACTGAGTCCCTTTCTTAGAATTAAGGTCTTCCTTACAGCCATGTTCATATAACTGGTGGGGCTTTTCCTTGTGATTCTTTTCTTGTCTCTCAACTTACCTCTGACTCAAGGATCAAGATTCAGATCTGTAAGCTCTACTGTAAGCATCATGCCTGTGACTGCCTTCTGCTCAGCCCAGGAAAATTCTTTCAGTAATCACTGTATACCTTTGTTCTGTAAGTTTTTGGATTTTTTTCCCCATTAGAAAAATTAAGCTTGTTGACGTGTTATTCTACATCAGGAGTATAACTCCTTTTTAGAATACAAATTCTAAAAAATTTAAAACTAAAAATAGAACTACCATATAATTTGGATATATCTCCTTCTAGGTATATATCCAAATGAAATTAAATATGCATACTAAAGGGATGCCTGTATGCTTGTGTTTATCACTGCACAGGACACAATAGTTAAGGTAAGGAATCAGCTGAGGTGTTCACCAGTGGATGGACAGATAAAGAAAATGTGGTACTTACACACAGTGGAATATTATACATTCATAAAAAATGAAATCTTGTCATTTGTAGCAAAATGGATGGAACTGGGGGGCATTGTTAAGAAACCAGATTGTATATAGATGCTAAAATAGTTGATCTCATAGAAAAAGAAAACAGTGATTACTACAGGAAGGTTAGATAATGAACATGGAAATAGGAGGAATAAGTTCCAGGGTTCTAAAGCACAGTAGGGTAATTATAGCTTATGACTTATTATATATTTTATAAAACACTAGAAGAGAGAAGTTCATGGGCTCCAATCCTCTACTATTGCACATCCAAAATTGTCATTTTTAAAAATAAGACTAGAATGAATTCCCCAAAGAAACTTGCAGCACACTCTCTTGTTCTGAACACTTTTACTCTGAAGGATATTCCTTAGCTGACCCCATTGATGGGTTTCTGACATGCTTCAGCCCTTACTATCAAACTAACATGAACACATATTTTTGGTCTCATTTTTCTATCATGCTGGAGTCAGAAGAAAAAAATCACTGCATAATGAATTCACATTTAGGATAGATTGTTGTTTCATGATACTCAACTAAATTTACTTCTTTTTTTTGTTATTGGGGTTTGCACACAGGAGTTTTTTATGAATGAGCTAAATTCCAAGTCCTCTATTTTTCATTTTGATTTAGGGTCTCATTAGATTGCTGAGGCTGGCCTCAAACATACTATCCTCCTGTCTTAGTCTCCAGAATCACTGGGATTACAGGCTTGCACCATCATGACCCTTAGCTTTACCTCCTAACTCTCATTTTGTTTGCATCCCTGGGATTATTTGACATGAAAAGTAGGTGTTAAAGGAACACAAAGGATAACGTAACTCAGTTTGGACTTCTTTTATTTTTAAATTTCTTTATTTTTTTTTTTATTTTTACAGACAGCATTTTGATTCATTGTACACAAATGGGGTACACCTTTTTGTTTCTTGTGTTCATATACAACGTAGATTCACACCATTCGTGTAATCATACATGTACATAGGGTAATGATGTCTGTCTCATTCCACCATCTTTCCTACCCCTGACCCCTCCTCCCTCTCATTTCCCTCTACACAATCCAAAGTTGGATTTCAATCGTTCCACTTTATCATTTTTTTGTGAACTAATTTTATAAAAACCATAGCTCTATGTGGTTGCAAACTGCTGAAGAGGTATAGTTGAAGCCTTTGAGAGGCTTTATCTAGTCAAAACAAGAGGCACAGTGAGTAAAATATGGGGCACTTACGCTCATTTCTTACTTTCATCTGAGTGTGTATGGAAAGCAATTAGTTCTCTCACAATAAACACGTGAAGCCCATGGTCTAAACAGATATAGATATGAGCAAATAGAGAACAAACAGTCACAAAGACCTGGGTCACAAAGTAAACATGTTTTGGTCAAATATATATGCCTCTGACTCACAAACCTATAAAACAAAGTTTTTTTTTTTTTTTTTTAAATGTGTTTTTCTTCTTTTTCATTTTCCCCACAGTAGTTTATGGAGTACATTGGGTGAAAAAAGGAAGATATTTACAAAGAATGTAAATATCACTTACTGAGAATTTGCTTTTTTGGTGAAATTTTATTCTGTCATTTTTTCAAATCTTTGTTAATGAGACTAAAATTAGAGGCTATAGAAAAATTACTACATAGCAAATTATATCAGGAAAATGACTATCAAAGTTTGTGCAAAAATTCAGATCACCAAACATAGTTACTACTACCTAGATACTGTTATGGATGAGTTAAAGCATTTCATACAATAGCTTAGATGATTGAGAGAATCAGAATAATTAGTCTAATTGAGGCAAATGAAGGCACAGAAGCAAGACAAATGTCCAAAATTAGAACTTCCTTACTCTTATTTTAAGAAAGAAATGTTTCCCCAATTCTTTTATTGTATTGCACAATTTGATTCTTTTGCCAAATTCATTCCCCAGAAATGTTAATATAACTGTTAGCAATTAAAATAAGTTCCTGGTTCTTATTTGACTGACATATAATATCAGTTTCATTATCTTAAGGGGGAATTGCATTTGGATCTTTTAATTGAAATATAAAATGACTTTATAGTAGTTTGCTTTCCACAATATAGAGAAACTGCCTTTGTAGCTAAAGAAATTATAAATGAGATTTCATCTCTTTGTGCCTCTCAAAATACATGAAAGTCCTTATTACTTCCAGATGCAAGTGTTACTAGATAAGAAGTTTGGGGATAAAAATACTAGCAGTATTCTGACTTCAAATATGAAAATTTAAAATCAACTTGGCATCTGTATATTGCCTATAATATTATCTATGAAGACTTTATTGTTACGGATTTGTAGAAAGATACTAACCATGTGTCTTCCAAAAATTGGACAATGATTGACAGGTGAATAATAATGGAACTAAAACTTTTGAGTTGGTTTGCAGTATATTATTTTGTGCAAAAACAAAACTAGGTTTCTTACTTAAAATTTTCTGTAGCTATGAAACCAGCATTTGTCAATTTGGTGGAGATACCTTTCTTTTCTGAGATGCTGCCCCAGAGTATGTTGACTAGATAGATTATTCAATAATATTCGCTTAGGTCCATTTGCGTTGCTGATGCCTAAAGTAAAATTTCAAATTAATTAAATGACAATAAACTTATTGACATAAGTCAATTTATGAGTGTAAAGCAAAAATTAAGGTTAAGCAAAAGTCTGAATTGAAATAATGTCACATTACTAGTCTATGCAAGGAATGGATATAACTGTAGGGCAAGTAGTAGTTTTTCCTCCCCTTAATGTGGATATGCCTTGGGAACTTAATGATATATACATAAAATAGGAGCAGTTAGTTAAGCTGTAAAAAAAGAAAATCAAATTACTGAATTTTACTTTACAGTGTCAATGACCAAGATACATATTTTCTTTCACTGAATTAAAATGAAAACAAAATCTTTCCAATAGAGCAAATAGGCTCAATTTTGGAAATACAACTCCTCTATGCCCATTAACTCTTATAGAATTTACTTTGATTTTGCATGTCTGAGATAGGCTATAACTAAAAATGAAAAGACAATCGGCCTCAAAATATGCTTTTACTCCTACACTTCCTCAACATAGCTGTAGTGCATGTATGTATGGTAATGAGAGGGAGAAATAAAGGAGAATGAGGACATTAAGAGTGAATTAAGGGCTAAAGACATGTAAGGACTGCTCAGGATCTCCATATGCTTTTGAAAGTGTACCACTGTAATCCCAGTGAGTCAGGAGGCTGAGTCTGGAAGATTGCAAATTGCTGGTTAGCCTGGGCAATTTAGTGAGACCTTGTCTCAAAACAAAAAATAAAATGGGCTGGGGATGTAACTCAGAGGTAGAGTGTCCCTGGATTCAATCTTCAGTATCACCAAACATAAAAAGAAAAAAGAAAAAAAAAATGGTTAAGTGGAAGGGTGAAATATAAAAAGGTGATGCAATTAAGAACACAGTGAATTCTTTAAATATTATTTAAATAGGCTCTTGGGAAATATCTCCAGTCTATAGCAAACCACAATTGTGGTAAATAATCACATCGACATTAACAATTACACAACCATGTTGATTTGATCAGAATTTTGTAGATCTGACCTCTTGATTATTTCTAAAACCTTGGCCCTCTTCTGTGTTGTTGTTGCCATTGACCTGGCATTTTATAAACTTTCCATTTCTCTTGTTGCAGCCAGCATCTTTCCTTGCTGATTCAAATTCCACAGAGTTGGTAGATTAAAACACAAACCTGATTCATTTCATCTATTGTTTTAAAGCCTTCCATGGCTTCCTGTAGTCCTATCACTGAAAGTGAGCCCTTTGCAACTTGTTAGGATTTGAAATTGTAATATTTCCAAGAGGCACATGTGTGAAGGATTAATCCCCAGCTGGTGGGGCTGTTGGGATGTGGTGGAAACTTTAGGAGGTGAGGCCTAGTTGGGGAAGCATGTCACTGGGGCATGTCCCTGAAGGGAGTATCTTGTTCTGGTTTCTCTTTCTCTGCTTCCTGGCTACCATGAGATAAACAGCTTTTGCTTTGCTACATGTTCCCTGCCATGATGTTCTGCCTCACCTCTGGCCAACAGCAATGCAGTCAACTGGCCAGGGACTGAGTCATCTAAAATTGTGATCCAAAACAAATCTTTCCTCCATTAAGTTGATTTTCTCAGTTGTTTTGACACAGCTACAAAAAGCTGACTAATGCACAGTTGACCCCTGAATTCTTCCCTATGTAATATGTCATTAAACTTCCTGATGTGTCTCCTTTGTTGCAAGCATACTACATAACATAACCTTTTAACTTACTGGTACCTTAACTTAAAATATTCTCCTTTCACTTTGCCATCTTTGGGAATTTTACCAATCCTTTGAATCTGGTTCATGATTCCCTGGACTCTCTAGGCAGAACCACTTATTCCTCCAAAAATTTTTATAGCAGTTTGATAATACCTCTGCTGTTTTCTAATGTTGTACTACAATTATTCGTCCAGGAGTCTTTTTGACCTAAAAGATGATGATGTAAGTGCTAAGAAATATCTTAGCCCCTCCCCTACTGTGCAAGGTCTACACTTGGTCTGTTAAGATCCAACAGTTCTGAATTTACAACAGAGATTTAAATATATGCAAATTTTTAGTAGGTGTCTCAGATATTATGTTCAGGTGATTAAGGCAAGACTTAAAGGAACAGAAAATATAGAAAGTTGAATGTTGGTAATTATAACTAGAGACATATGAGTTAGGTGAAATCAAACAAATTGATTTATGATACATTTTTGGTGTTTCTTGAAAATTACTTACATTGCCAACTTCTTTCTTCACTTTTTTTTTTCTGGGAATATTCTGAGTGCTCAAAAAATGACTGCATTCAAAATGAATAAAATAGCAGTTTTTTTACATTCATATCCCAGAATAACTCTACAGATGGTCTTCAAACTTTCCAAGAAAATAAACTTTGGAAAGAAATCAAAGATAAGACTTTTTCACCAGAAAAATGCACCCCTCAACCCCAACAAAATTGTGGATAGGAAGTAGCTAGAGATAATTTAACTTTGACTAGTTAGTACTTTTTTTGCTACCAAAATTGTCATTTATGGAAGAAAGATATAGAATTGCTGGTTTTTAAAAATATACACTTGAACAAATAAAATTGCTTATACCATATGTTCAAGATTTAAATTTTCGCCTTATCATCATTAGGACAGCATCATGATGAGCATTCTTAGTAATACCAAAATTTTATGCATTACTTTTCAGTGACTTTATTTGGTATTCTATATATTTTTCTTCAGTTAATCTTTAGACATCTTTGAAGGCAGTGTGAAAGATGCCAAATGAGTCTCATTTAGTATCTATTTCAGTTTCCTTCTCCCTTATCTTTATAAATCATGATAGTTAAAAGTGAAATACTAGTATTCACAATTTCTCTTGTAGGCAGGTATGGAATGACACAATTCTGACCAATGAGATTTTTGCTGTTTGCCTGGCTAAAACTTGAGTTGATGCATGTCAGAGTAGCAGATGCTCTTATAACATGAGGGGGATCCAGGATGCTATGAAGGGAGGCTTAAGAGAAATATCTGGGACATTCAATAGACCAAGAGGAAGTAGATTCATCTGAAATCAAATCACTTCCATGTCAAACAACTAGAAATTGTTAAACAATCCTGTTATTTTGACCAGAATTCTACAGATTCAGTCTCTTCACTGTTTTTCAAATATTTGTCTTTCTCTCCATCCCTGTCAACATGGCCTGGTCTTTTAAAAGTCTTTCAATTTCTCTACTTAAAGCTAGTTTCTTTCCTTTTTTGATGACTTCATGAAGCTATAGATTCATTCTTGGTTTTTCAAGCAGTGTATTTTTAGTTATGTGAGAAAAAGAAAGTCCGTATTTAGTTAAATTGCTGTGATTGGGATTTTCTTAAACCACCAAAGACAATGATAACTAATTCAGATTCAGTGAAAACTAATTAAGTATGTTTCTTGGTCAGTTCATAAAATTCAGATTTACATAATTCGGTTGGTGATTAGGAAATGCTATAATAACTAAATTAATTAGATTATGAATTCCAAAGCCAGTAGTTGTTACTCTATAAACATAGCTTTAGTGTAGTCTACCTGGTACTCTACCTAACATTCAGTAGGTTGCCCAGAAATATTTGATGGACAAAGAATTTCTTGAATTTAGTTGCCTTCTTTGCAAGATACATTTTTTCAAAAAACATACATTTTGAAGGAGGAAAGTCATTAGCTATGATGTAGTTGTGGTTCTGATATTCAGTTATGTTATCTTTGCTTTTTCCAACTTGTCCTGACACATTTGTATTCTTATTTTGAAGCATGGTTCAGGTCAACCACATTGTGAAGATTTCATAACATTTACCTTAGTATTAACTCTATACCTTTACAGAAACCTATTATTGTATTACTAGTCCTCTGTTATGTTTGTGCTCCTTATTCCTTTCCAAACTTCTTCAAGGAAAGAAACCTTGTTGCTGGGTGTGGTGGTGCATGCCTATAATCCCAGCAGTTTACGAGGCTGAGGCATGAGGATTTCGAGTTCAAAGTCAACCTCAGCAGCTTAGGGAGGCCCCTAAGCAACTCAGTGAGAACTTGTTTCTAAATTATATATATAAAATTATATATATATATTATTATATATACTATATATATATAAAGGGCTGGGGATTTAGCTCAGTGGTTAAGCAACCCTGGATGCAATCCCCAGTACCAAAAAAAAGAAAAAGAAAAAAAAAAAGAAACCTTGTTTTCATCTTTATATTTCAAGGACTTGAGTGGCAAATTAATAAATGTGTGATGAATAAAATTTGTTACTCTGATTCAAAATTGTTTAATGTGCACCGTATGTTCTATAAAGACAAGATTAATCTGAAAATATATCCTTTAAACTTTTCAAATGAGGATTAATGACTTAATTTTTGGAGAGTGTGGGTTAGGTACTTATGGAAAGAAAAAGTGAGTTAAAGTCGAGTTTCAGAGAAATATAATAAGTGATGATACATAAAATAATTAAGAAAGAAATGGAAAAGTAGTTGGTAGTAGATGGTTTTGGCTATAAAAAACATAAAGGCAAAGCACCTTGTGATTTCAATGACATTTCATCACTTTCTGGGTGAATGCAATGAGATTTGTATAAAAGGCACTGAAGACTGGCTCATAAGAATGACAGCTATGGCTGTGGTCACGTTTTGATCTGCGTTAGGAAGTTCTGTGTCGTTGCAACATCGTGGATGGAATTAGGGGACAAGGCTAAGATTATGTAATGCTTAATGTGATGGAAATATGAGATTCGTAGTGTCGGCAAGATAGCCACGGACCTTGATCATTTCTAAAATCCTGCTGAGGGTGATAAAGCTCAGGGCTTCAGTCTCCTGATACTGAGCCATCTTTGCAGCTAGTCACATAGACAATGAAGTAGTTTAAGGTAGCCACAGCATGGTTTCTGTGTAACTGGTTACTCCTTGGGGGAGGTGTGACCTGTGTGATGATGGCTGCAATGTTTGTTGCTCATTTAAAACATGCTGAGGTTCTTGGCTTCTCTCTTGTGATACGACCCACTGTGTTTACAGATGTCATCTAGCCCTTTGCTGGAGGGAACTGGGGCAAACATGTTGATGTGCCTGCTTCTTGCTGGGCTGTGACCCTTTGTCTTTGACCCAGAATCTCATGTCTTTTCTCAACATTCACAACACGGTAGCAAGTTAATTTGTGAAATTACAAGTAGGGAAAAAAACCTCAAAATCTTCCCAGTTTTTAAAAATTGGTGTTTTCCACATCAAATTCATGCTTAGTGGACAAATAAGACTTAATATTAAGACTGAGTGCTATCCAAGGGCATTTATATCTGAGGATATAAATAGTGGCCTAGAAAAGTACAAGTTAACATGGAAAATATTGTGATATTGAGGCACAATGATTCTCATATTCTGATCAACCTAAGTTTGCTTTTTTCCCACACTGAATGAACATGTTCTCACAGTTATTCTAAATAGAACCTTGAGCTAATTAGGTCAGATGAAGCACCAAATTTCAGAGCATTTCTTGCTGGATGTGATGGGTAAAAAGCATTACTGACACTAGAGAAATGTTTTATGCTTATGTGAGCTTTCAGGAAATTTTACTGATATGAAAGTTGGTAACTAGTTCTATTGAAAAAGTTATGATATTCTGAAATGATGACCAAATAGAAAAGCTATAAAAGTAAAATGCTTATATAGATACTGGAAAACATGGCTGTACATAAAAAAAAAAAAAAAACAGTAAATGGTTCTGTTCAAGCAAAGATGCTGTATTTAAGGGCAGTCAAGCGAATGATGAAATAACAGTAAGACACTTTTATAAACGCTGGAAGATCTGTTTGTTGCAATGGTGTTGCATTGTAATTATTTCTGACTTTTGAGTTTCATGCTTTAAAATATTGCATTGAAAATTCTAATGTAGACAAAACATACATGAACAAAATATTGGGCCCACTGAACAAAAAACCAACCTTGAGAAGCAGGGAGCAAGAAAAACCCAAAACATGTTAATAACTTAAGCTTGATATGTGTATGAATGATCCATCAAGAAGCATATATTAATTCAGAAACTTTCATATTTGTGAGAAATGAGATTTCAAAGTGGGCAGATCTATTTATAAACATTTAACAATCTAGAAGCAGTAACTATCTAGGGAGGTAGAATTTTAATTAAATACCTAAAGGCAATCTGAAATAATGTAGGGAAATCTAAATTTAAAAAGGAAGTAATCAGTTATAATTACAAATATAGTAATAGATAATTAGACTGAATTTCTAAGGAGATATAATTAAATTAATACTTGTCCTTTGGTCTCTGGTTCATTTGTTCAGTAATTGACCTCCTCCAATATACCTCCCACTGTTCCTGTTCTTAAGGAGTTCATTTTCCAGTGGGGAAGAAAGCATGAAAACAATAGCCTACTATATGTCTGACTTAATTAACTTCTTTAATAAAGGAGCAAGGTTGTTTATAGACTAATTTCTGACAAAAGCAATCACAAAGGGCTTCTTGGAAGAAGTAGTATTAGTGCTAGAACTTGAATGCTTAGTAGAGACTTTATAGGCCAAGGAAGGGAAAAGGTTCTAAACTATGGCATGAGGATGTGACTATGCTGTGCATGTTCAAAGAGTCTGTGTAGTTGGAAAGTCAGTGAACTTTTCGGTTTTGTTTTGTTGGTCAATTTTACAATCTTTTTCTTTTTTTTCTTAAGATGTTGGTGTAAAGTTTTAGTTATGCAAGATGAATAATTTTAAAGGTCTGCTGTAAAACATAGTGCCTGTAACGAACATGACTGTATATATGCATTTAAAATTTCATTGAGAGGATAGATCTCACACTAAGTGTTCTTAACACATGGACACACACACGCGCGCACACACACACACACACACACAAATTTTGGAGGTGATGGATGTATTTCTATTACCTTGAATGTGGTAATGTTTCACAGTTGTATATCAATATTTAAACTCATCAAACTGTATACTTTAAATATGTGTATTTTTTAAAATATCAAATACACCTCAATAAAGCTGTTTTTAAAACATTGAGTTAGACCCACTTATATTTCCACTTACGCTTACTGGTATGGTTAATATGTTTGACCTTTGTTCTGCTGTGAAGTTTTATATTATTAGATTCTAATTTTTCATTAAGCACATTTTAAAAAAAATTTACTTAGTCTTTCTTTTGGGGTTTATCCTTTTATTTTGGGGGAGAGTTTACATTTTTGTCCTAGCCAATACTTTTCATTAATACCATTATGTAATATCCTTACTCTATCACGCATCCCATCTCTCTACCCCTTCCCTGCATTGCTGTTGTCTAATAACTACTTAACATCGGCAATAAAGAAAGCATCTAGTTTCTCCTTCTTTCCTCCGTTGCCCCATCCTTCATATCTTATTGAGGTAATATCCTTTTTTTTCCCAATTTAATACGGATGTTAGCATCTAACTGCAAATTAATACCTAAGCAATCAGTGAGTTTATTTTGATTTTTAATATTCCTTCTATATACTGCTTTTTCCCCATTTTCAGAGTTGCAACCCTATCTATATTTTCAGAGCACATAGCCATTCACTATTTTAATTGCCCCCTTTATAATCATGATTTATTCCTAATTCTAAAGGAGTTTTTAATGCTCTTCTTCAGTATTTTGATTATCTGAAGTTTCTCTTATGGATTCCTCAGAAATAGTTCACAGCAACGTATTTTACATTCCTAACATTTTATCCTCAGTCTTTACTCTTGGGGGACAGTTTGTCTCCATTTCACTTTTGTGAGCATATTAAATATCTTTTTTCTCTTCCAGCTTAAAGAATTAGCGTCAAATTTAACAATAAACATTTTTCTTTTCTCCATATTCCAACACTTTTCCTAGAATAGACATTAAGTGTTTTGAACTCTGGAAATCCTTATAGTTTTAAACCTTATTGAGAATCTCAAAGACCTTTTATTTATATGGCTTACATCTAATAATATATTTATACCATATTAAAAAATTTAAACTGAACAATTTTTAAAAATAGTTATTCATTCAAGATAATGACAATATACTTACTATATGAACTCCAGTAGTGTATATTAAATACATAACTTTTTTGAAAAAATAGGAAGAATAATTACTTTACATTTTATGCATCTCTTTAGTTTTTGGTTGGATATTCATACCTGATATGTTCAGTCTTTGAGATATGTTGATTGGGTTGACATATTTGAAGAAAATATGGCTTCCTACAGTACATAGATGGAAGAGAACTCTTTCTTCTTTGATACTATACCAAAATTTGACAGTTTTGTAAAAGTTAGTTGCAGTGTGGAACTTGGAGCATTAGCAATAAATTTTTGGACTTAGTCATGTTAAAATGCATCTGCTCTTTTGTACTTTAAATAGAACTTTTCTGTAGCAAAAAGTATTGCTCATTTGGAAACTATGTGTTCACTGAGTTAATCAGCTCTTCCACATGTTAATGGATTTCACTATACAACATCAAATATGCATTTATTAATATCTATTGATATGGAAAGTAATTGGGTATTTGGAAGTTGTAACCCACAATAGAAGATCCAAGTTTTAACTAAAATTCAAATTTTATCTTTGGTAAACAAAGTCAGTCATTTTTCTTACTTCATATATATTTTTTTAATAATCCTTCTAATTACCCCAGTTTAATAACAATAATTCATCTTATAAAAATTCTTGGAAATAAGATTCATGTTCTGTGTCAGAAATTGTGATGATATAGTACTACGTACACTTCCATGTGTTTATCTTTAACACAAGCTTCTTATTTTGGTCCTTGTATGTAATTGGGATTTTGTGTCCAAGAATTTGTCCCCTAGATATTTGTCTGGTAGAATGTTTTGATTTGCTACTTTAGTGTCAGTTTGTTCTGACACTATGGAATAGCAGAGCAATTTTTTTGTGTTCATGTTTGTCTTGGATCTTGTAAAATCTTCTCTCAGGTTGCCATTCCAGTGTGGCTGAGGATGCTCTCATTATAGCACCATTAAAAATTATTCCTTCCCTCTGCTTTCCTCCCTCTCCCCTACAATAATTGCTGATATTCCATATCGCCAGCTGGTGGAAACTGGAAAGTCCTTGCCAGCTAGTTATGTTGCAGATGTTTATCCTATTCTTTCATTTTGCTATCCTAGTTGCTCTGTCTGGGGCATGCTCTTTTCTTATATCCGAAGTCAGGAATAAGAGATACCAATCCAAACTATGTAATTATATTTAACCTATACTTGCTTCCACTCCATTGGATAATATGTCATATGGTCAAAAGTGTAATTTCAAGTAAAATATCAGATTTGGAGAAATAGTTATTAATTCTCCAAAATGTTATGGTAGTACATATATTAGTCATCTAGATTTAACCATTTCACAATGTGTATATATTTCAGGATATCATACCATTGCATATGATAAATATACACAATTTTTGTCAATGAAATGTTTAAAAAGGTCTGGGAGTGGTGGCACACACCTGTAATCCTAGCAGCTTAGGAGGCTGAGGCAGGAGGATTGCAAGTTGAAAGCCAGCCTCAGCAAAAGTGAGGTGCTAAGCAACTCAGTGAGACCCTGTCTTTAAATAAAATACAAAACAGAAATATGGTCGAGTGCCCCTGAGTTCAAACCCCAGTACCCCACCCTCCTCGATGTTTAAAAAGGAATAGAATTAGGTTCAAGATCAGAATTCTAGAAGGGGAAAATTGAGATAATTAATAATATGATACACAAAGATGTATTGACTGACAACTTCTCAGAATTGATAAATGATGCGAGTTACCAGTTTGAAAATGCCCAATAAGCCCCAAATCGAACTAACATCAAATTTGCACCAAGACATATCACCGGATCCATTTTAAAACTTGATGGGAAATTGAAAAAAACCTTAAAAGCCTTCAGAGATTAAAAAATGTTAACCTCAAAAGGAACAGACATTACACTAATAGCAAACATTGAATAATAATTAGATAATCATACAATAATGCCTTCAAAGACTTGAGAGAAAATAATTATAAAATCAGATTGTGTAACCAGTTAAGCAAAATTTCAAAAGTGATGGCAAAATAGTTTATCCAAGACTAAAGAAATACTTCCTTAATGAATCAAAAAACTGAACCCAGAAAAATGTGATAAGAAAGGGTTTTGCTAAACATTCAGGTAATTTTAAATAATAATTATTTTTAAAAAACCTAATGGTTGATTTGAACTTTTTAAAACAAAAGAACTAAACCATACGGCTAAATGATGGGAATTTAGTCAATTGAGCTAAGGGACTATTTCTAAAATCCTTGTTTTACTTTGAATGAAGAAATATCTATTGATTAATTTTAGACTTTAAGTATGCATTTTAGAATGTAAAATCATCTATCAGAAAATACCAGTAACAACATAACCTTCACAGAAGCAGAAGAAGAGGTGAAAAGGGGGAGAAAAAGCAAAGAAAAAGGGAAGTAAGTAGAAGGTAATACATAAAAATATATTAGTAATTAGAATAAATATTAATTTATCAGTTAATATGGAAATACTTTCAGATTGGATTTAAGAAACAAATAAAATCAAACTGTATGCTACCTTCAAGAAATATGCCTAAAATATAAAAACAACATTTTAAGATAATGAAAAACAAATATCAGGGAAATACTACATTGAATAAAGCTGATGTAATTACAAGATAAAATATACTTTAAAAAATAAAAATTATTTGAGGTAAATAGTCACAATTAAAAGAGGAACAATTTACCATGAAGATAGAGTAATTCTGATTTGTATGACCTTAAATCATAATACAATAATAATAAAAACCTAATACAGAAATAAGGCAAAAGAAAGTGCATTTTCTTTATCCATTCATCTGTTGATGGACATCTGGTCTAGTTCCATAATTTGCCTATTGTGAATGACACGGTTATAAACATTGATGTGGCTGTATCACTATGTTATGCTAATTTTAGTCCTTTTAGATAAATAATGAGAAATTGGATAGCTGGGTCATATGATGGTTCTTTTTGACAATTGCCATTCTAATGGGAGTGAGATGAAATCTCAATTACTTTTGATTTGCATTTCCCTGATGGTAGGAATATTGGACATTCTCTCTTTCATTTATTTATTGGTCATTTGTATTTCTTCTTGTGAGAAATATCTGTTTAGCTTTTTTGTCCATTAATTTATTGGATATTATTATTATTATCATTATTATGTATGTGTTGTTTTTTAAGTTCTTTATATATTCTGAATATTCATCCCTTTAAAAGGAATAGCTGGCAAAGATTTTTTTTTCCTATTCTGTAGTCTCTCTCTTTATGCTCTTGTTTCCTTTGCTTTGCAGAAGGTTTTATTTAATACTTATCGATTCCTGTGTTTATATCTTGAACTTTACAGCTCTTGTTAAGAAATTCAGTACCTGTACCAACACATTGGAGTGTTGACCCTGTGGCTTCTTTTAGCAGTTGCAAAGTTTCTGGTCTAATTCCTAGGTCTTTGACTCATTTTGATTAGACTTGGGTGAGAGATAGTTTCATTCTACAAATGAATTTCCAGTTTTCCCAGCACCATTTGTTGCAAACATTATCTTTTTCCAACATATACTTTTGGCACCTTCGTTCAGTATCAGATGCTTATATCTATGTGAATTTATTTCTGTGTCTTCTATTCTATTCCATTGGTATTCTTGTCTGTTTTTATTCCAATACCATGGTATTTTGTTACTACAGCTCTGAAGCATAATTTGAGATCTGGTATTGTGATACTTCCAGCATCACTGTTCTTGCTCTGTACTGCTTTGGCTATTCTGCATTTTTTTATTCTTCCAAAAGGATTTTAGGATCATTTTTTCTAGTTCTGGGAAAAATGCCATGGATATTTTGATGGGGATTGCACTGAATCAGTATAACACTTTTGGTATTATGGCCATTTTGACAATATTAATTCTGTCTGTCCAAGAACATGGGAGATCTTTCCATCTTCTAAGGTCTTTTTCAATTTCTTTCTTCAGTTTCCTATAGTTTTCATTGTAAAGTTCTTTCAGATTGGCTAGAATTATTCCCAAGTGTTTTTTTTTTTTAGAACATTTTGAATAGAATAGTTTTCCTGATTTTCTTATCAGCAGATTCATTAATGGAGCATAGGAAAGCTATTGATTTTTGAATGTTGGTCTTATATTCTGGTACTTTGCTGAATTTATTTTCTCTAGTATTATTCTGTGGAGTTTTTGGGTTTTATAGATACTGACCATGTCATCTGCAAACAGATAATTTCACTTCTTTATTCTACATATCCATTTAATTTTCTTCTCTTGCTTGATTACTTTGGCTGGAGTTTCAAGAACTATACTGAACAGAAGTGGTGAGAGTAAACACCCTTGTCTTATTTCTGATTTTAAAGGAACTTCTTTCACTTTTTCTCCATTCAGCATGATGTTGACTTTGGATTTGTTGTTTATGACCTTTATAATGTTGAATTATGTCCCTTCTATTACTGGAGTCACTGGTATTTTTTTTACACGAATGGGTGATTGATTTTGTCAAAACCTTTTTCTGCATCTGTTGAGATGATCACGTGATTTTTATTCTGGATCATAAATATATGGCAAATTAAATTTTTTGATTTACCTATGTTGAACCAACATTGTATCCCAGGGTGATAACAACTTGATTATGGTGTACATTCTTCTAAATGTGTTTTTTGAAGCACTTCACTAATATTTTATTAAGGACTTTTGCAGCTATGTTCACCAGGGGTACTGGTCTGTAGTTTTATTTCCTTTATGTGCTTTTTTCTGGTTTTGGTATTATGGTGATACTGTCTTCTTAGAATAAATTTGGGAGAGTTCCTACCCTTTTTATTACTTGGAATAATTTGAGGAAGATCAACATTAGGACTTTAAAGTTCATTGAATCTTCATTAAAGTTCTGGTAGAATTCCACTGAGAATTTATATAGTCTTGGGCTATTTATTTTTTTTTTTTAATTTTTGGAAAGCTTTTAATTGGTGTTTCAATGTTATTGCTTAATATTGGTCTACTTAGGTTTCTATATCCTCGATAGTTCAATTTGGGTAGGACATATATGTCTGGAAAGTTGTCAGTGGAGTTTTATTCATCCATAAAGAATAAAATCATGACATTTGTTGGTAAATGGATGAAACTGGTGAAAATCTTGCTAAGTTAAATAAGCCAGACTCAGAAAATCAAGGGTTGAATGTTCTCTCTTATGTGAAAGCTAGAACAAAGTAAGGACAGAAAAGGCAGAAGAGCAGATCACATGAAAATTGAAGTGAGATCTGTAGAGTGGAGGGAGAGGAAGGAGGAGAAAGGAAAAGAGAGGAACAGCAGAATGAAATTGACAAAATAAGGGGAGCAGGGGAGGGAATTGAAATGTAGCAAATTATATTCCATGCTTATATGATTGTGTCAAAATGAACCCACTATTATGTATAACTATAATGCATATAATAAAAATGCTAAAAATAACCAGACAACTCTTAAAATTAAAAGACAAACTAGGAAAAAATATAGTAAAATTGAGTCAAATGATGCAATATATTTAATGGATATATTTAAAACTTTATGTTCCATAATTAGAGACCACATAATGATAACAAAGTAAATCTCAACAAATATTGAAAACCTTATATTAAACAGATCATAGTATATGATCATAATGAAAAAATATTTGAAATCCATATAAAAATAATTAGGTAATTTTCTGTAATTCTTTGGAAAATTTGGAAAATTAGAAAAAAAACACCTTTTGAATCAAAGAGAGAAATTAACCAATTTACATCACATTTAGACCTAGTAATGGAGGAAATGCATCAAAATGAATGGAATAAAAAAGTGATAAGTAAAATTTCATAAATGCAAAGATTAGAATGTCTGAGAAATTAGCGATTCATTTACTCAGTATGTTAGAAAGAGAACAATAGAGCAAACACAAACTAATTACAAGAAGTTAATCAAAGAATGAATGAATTATAGAAATATCAGAGCATAAGCAAAATGAACTGGTCTTCATCATTACATTCATTTAGGTCCCCAAATAGTTAACACCTATTTACAATTTAACAAGTATTCAACTATTTTTTTTTTATACTTAGATCTCTCCGAAGAACTAGAGTGTTTTTAGTCTCCTGACTTGTACTACACATCTAGTGAAAACAGCTAAATGTGAAACTTACATGTATTGAATTATTAGTTTTTACTAGCACACAGTAGTAGACAATGTAGCAAAACTCAATGACCAGGCAACTGGAGTGCAATTATGAACTGTTAATAGTTAAGAAAAGTAGCAGGTGATATATCAAGTTGCTAATAATGAGAAAGTTATTTTTCTACTAAAAATTCTCTGAACAAAATGATCTGATTCATCCAAAGATGATAATTTTATATGTCTTGTATGAGGGTCAATAATCAGAAGACTCTTGTGATATTCAAATAATTTAGTTGATGGATGTGGCTGTGTGACTATGAGCATCACTCAATGCACTCATAAATTGTATAAATCTATTAGATTGAAGAAGGAGGCAAAAATGGAAAGGGAACAGGATAAAACTATCGCCAATACAGAGTGTTAAGGTGAAATGAGAATCGTTATTTCAGGGAGGCTATTTGAATACAAGAACTATTGTGAGAATAAATATTCAATTTTTACTGCAGTTAAGATCGTGAGGCAGAAGTGGAGGAAGAACATATAAGGGTCTAGAATTGGACAGGTCCTACCATGTACAAAAAGTATGACGTTGGAAAGGAGTTACTTAACTTCATAAGCCTCACTTATTTTTTAACCTTTAAAATGGATCTTTTAATAAGAATAGAAAATAATTATGCAAATTAAATATGACTATGTTGAGCAACAAACTCAACAGTGGGTGCTAAATGGAAACTCAGTGACCATTAGAGTTCCTGTAATAATTTCTATATATTATTCAGTAACAAACTGACATTTCCTATATTAAACTGTACTAGTCATGGATGCTGATGAGTGACAAGTTATTAGTAGTATTTATGTTTATATAACTATATGAAATAAATGGTAGACTTGCTTTACTTTTAATTAATTGATTTTTATGATCATATGAATGCAACATTCATACTCCAGTAGAAATTTGTTTCATTTTAATATATAATTTAAGGTTTTAAGAACTCAGATGATCAGTAACACTTTGATCAGTAAGATTTTCATGAGACCCACTAACGGATGTAGGAGATGTTCGTCTAATGAGAAACCCTGAACCCCTAAGATAAACTTTGCTTCATGATGGGCCTATTACCCATATGATGTAGTCAACTTGTTAATTATGCATCATTATCAGTCTCAAGCTTATATTTCTGGATTTTTTTTTCATGGTGCCAAAGTTCTTCATTACTTTGCTTAACCATCAGTTTTAAGAATATTATTTCATTTACCTAGCCTCTAAAGGCAGTATTGAATTTTGAATTCACTTAACTAAATTGCACATTAAGACTCAGAAATATTTCTGACTATCAAAAAATTTCTACTATGAAGAAAAGGAATTATACCCAGCTCAAAAGGAACCAATATTTACTAACTAGCTTATATAGGCCATGAAATTCTGCATATGAAAATGAAAGTAACTAAGAACCACAAAGGGCTAAGATCCAACTGGAAAGAAAAGTTATTTGAGTGACACCTGATGACTCTACAAAGGACATGCTTCACTTTGACAGTGAGCTCTCTGCTAAGCATGTCCCACAGGCTGCCTGAGGGTTACTAGGGGGCTTGGTGAAGAAGAAAGGGGAGATGTATGATAATGTGGAGATGTAGGGCAGATTGGCTAGGTGAACACAAGCCTAACTCCTCAAATCTGGGAACCCTGTTAAAGAACAGAACTGTGTTAGGAGAGGTCCTAAAGTTCTGGAAGACCTCTGTAAAAGAGCTGGCAAAGAGAAGGGGAAAGAACCTCCTTATTGGTCAGAAAAGGAGAGGAATACCACAGGTCAGCTGTCCAGAGAACATAAGTAGCAGTGAGGGCTGCACTTCAACTAGGTCAACAGAGCAGAAGGCAGGCAAAACCACTGGCGCCAACAGCTACGGGAACCCCTCCCTTGGCTCTGATCATGTGTAAGAATCTTCTCCCTCCATCTCCTTTGGAACCTGTGGATAATGGGAAGATGTTAGACTTCCTTCTCATCTAGCAGAAAGGTGCTCAGAGCATTAGGAATCCAGACACTGTAAATATGACCAAGGTGAACTCATCACTGGGTGAGGCTCCATTATTTGTAAGAGATTTTTGTTTAAAATAAAATGAATTCCCTGATATTAATAAATTAATGTATTTTACTAAAGCTTTCACAATTTATTATTGGGCTAGTTGCTCTACTGAAAATGAAAAAAAAAAAAAAAAACCTAAGAAAATTTTGTGGTGTGAACGACAAAAAGGGCATGTGTACATAAATAATTTTGGCATATGAGTTTATTGTGAATTCCACTGAAAATTATATTGCGAGTACCAGTAGGAATAGTTTATGACATATGGTTGATAAAAAAGAGAAAGTAGTTAAAATCAACAATCAACAGACTAAATATACATTTGGAGACAATATGCCAAGATCAGTGGGAAATATTCATTGAGATTTTTAAATATTCATTGAAATATTCAATGAATCTGTTTTATGGATGTATGTCTGGTGATAACACGCATACTAATTTTATGTAAAAGGACCCCGTGTGATTTTTTAAAGTAAAGATTCCAAGAATAAATTTTACATTTATAATTTTAATTATCATTTTATTAACTTGTATTATGCGACGACAAGTTGTCAAAGGTATTATAAGTCATTTAAATTCAGTTGAGTAAGGTAGATCTTTGAGGCTCTCTATTCAATTATTTTAATGTTTAATGCAAAGGGAGTTGGATTTGTCTAAGGAGGAATCTATTAACCTATTGAACTTTTTAAACTTGTGAAGAATTGTTGGAAATCTGAGAGGGTAGAGAACTAGGTAGAGCATTTAAAAATGAAAGAAGCTAAGAGAACAAAATAAAAGAAGGGCACATCAGAAAGCAAATGCAATGAAACATGTGGTGATAAAAAACTGGCAAATCGAGATTTAAACATGTTATTTTTATGGAGAATAAGAATGAAAGAAGAAAATAGTGGCTGGCATTTTTCTTAAAAAGGCATTTCAATTTTAGTATTATTGTAAGATTTTTAGTAAATTCCACTTTAATCTTAACCTTTTGAGATACATGTAAATGATTATCATTTTATGAAATACTTCTATGGTACATTTCAGCTTTAATATACAGATTGGATTTGATTTTTGTCCTCTTAGCAAAACAATTATTTCAGCATATCAACCATTGGGAATATTATTCCCCTCTCCAGTTTTCATTTGCAAATTTCATTATAGTATGATATGGTTACCATCTGGTGTTTCTTATATAACATTATACTCAGCTTTTCAGCTTTGAAATAATAATATTTCAAAGCCAAATGGAAATCCTTTCTGAGAATATTATTTCATGTGAGCAACACATTTATAAAACATACAATGTAATGTGGTTTGAATTTATGCTTATTATACATACTGGAAATATGCAGATGACATAGTCATATGAATTTAAAATTCTCTTGGTGTTTAATAGTTTATTATGCAACTTACAAAGTTCTTCAATTAGGTTTTTGCTTAATATTGTTATGATTTCAGTTGTCTTAAAAACTTGAAAGTGCTATAAATTTTTAGATAAATGGGCTAAAAAAATTGTTAGATTCTTGTAAGAATTTCTGCTAAGTAATTATTTTGTAAATATACACAATTGGTTTTCTGAAGGAATAAGCATGTATTTTCCTTTCCTTCCTTCCTTCTTATATATTTATCAGTTTATCTGTACAGATTTGCTTTTGGGTCCTACTATAATCTTGGCAACAAATTTTCACTTGTAAAATTAAAGTTCTGGGTGTATTTCAATTATAAATATCATTTTATTGATCAACACGAAAGCATAAACATACTAGGGGAATTATTTGTATTTTAATTCATTCTTTTTAAAATTGTATTTGTTTTAATTTGTTGTACATGACTCTAGAATGCATTTATGCATTTTGGTAGATCACACATAAATGGAGTATAATCCCTCATTTTTCTGATTATACATATTGCAGGATCACATCAGTCATGCAGTCATACATGTACATGAGGTAATAATGTCTGTTTCTCTCTACTATCTTTCCTTCCCCCATACCCCTTTCCCTCCCTTCACTGCCCTCTACCTAATATAAAGTAACTCAGTTCTTCCCTTTAAACCAACCCAGTTGAGGGCAGGCACAATGCTGGGCAGCAGGATGGTGACAATAAATGTTGAAGTGTACTCCATCTACAACATCTGTTTTATTGACTCTCTTTACACTGGTGTTCTATATATGTAATACATTTTTATCTTTGATTAAAATGGTTTGAATTTCTTGAAAAGGTTTTATGTAAGTTCATTCAGTCGTATTTTTGCTTTTTGACTTACCCTGACTTTGTCAATAAACATCTTACTATTTATTAGGCACTGAATTTCTATCCTTTGAAAGTGAAGCTTAGCATATACTATATCTATATGTTTATATACACATATATATACACTCAATTATATGTATCCTCATATATATACTCAATTATATATATATATATTCAATTATATACTGATTATTATATATATCTCAATTAAGTATAGGTGGTAAGTTGCCTTCAAAGATATTTC
Source organism: Sciurus carolinensis (assembly GCF_902686445.1). Taxonomy (NCBI): domain Eukaryota; kingdom Metazoa; phylum Chordata; class Mammalia; order Rodentia; family Sciuridae; genus Sciurus; species Sciurus carolinensis. Next base: position 30,034,387 of record NC_062213.1, on the reverse strand, counting down.
TTGAATGGCATGGTCTCTCAATAAGCTCTGCCTCCCAATATTTGTGCTCTTGCATGACTTTCCTTCCTTCAAATTACTCACTTGTAACCAATAGAAGAGGACAGAACCCATGCTGTAGAATGTGCAAGGATAGGTCAAGAGAAACCTTGCGGCTCTGCTTTAGTCTCTTGGAACCCTCACTCACTTGGAAGGAAACAACTATCAAGTAGACAGTCCAGCCAACCTGAAGCTGCCATTTTATGAGGAAGCCTGGATTAGCTACCTAGTAAGGATGTGTGAAGAAAGGCTCCACCAGACACCATCTATTCCAACCAACCTGACCAGATACGTGTTGGAGATGACAGGAGACGTTTCCAGCTTAAATTACCATCTGACTCAACCACTTCAGGGAGAACGTGGAAGGATCTACAGCTGAGTCATGCAGCCTTGTGGGGGATTTTTATGCAGCAATGCACCATGCCACAGTAAAGCACAGTGTGATCAACATGTAAGAGAGGTTCCCATCTGAGCTGGAGAAGGTGGTGGAGGTGGAGAGGGACTTGAAGGAAGAAAGACATGTAGAATGTGGAACGTTTGAAAAACCAAGTTAGTAAAGCAATTAATGATACTTACTCCGTGTAAGAAATTCTTCGGAACTACCAAGTAGTGTTATAATCATTTCTCTCAAATGATTATTAAAGTCAGAAGCATGTTCATGAATATTTGTAGGGAGTGTGTAAAAGTAGAAGCTCACTCATTTGTTCATTTATTGATTTCAGAAATTTTTTCTGAAGTGCCACTAGGTCCAATGTGACCCCTAGGTGAGGAAAGTGGGCTAGTTGAGGAAAATTATCCTTGTCAACAAGAATGGTGGTTCAAGGAAGGAGAGAAATGAGATGGTGGCTGAATTGCCATTCTTCAAAACAGAGGAGAGATGCTTCCAAAGTGGAGCAAAATGAAACAGCTTTGTAAAAAAAAGGTAACTCTATGAAGGGAGTTGCTTAAAGAAATAAATTTGGAAAATAAAGATCAGAGGCCTAGACAGAAAGAGCAGCAGGGTTTCTTCCTCTTAGGTTGACAGAAAACAGCATGCAAGGATGGGGGAAGATGACTAAATTTTTATTGGAGTGGAAATTTATATCAAATGGCATCCATTGTCCCAGCTGAACAGAGGGTGGTTGGTTGAAAGTGGGACAGGGAGAGGTGGGGGGGCTGGAGTGGAAGGAAGGTGGTAGCTGTCGTGGTCTGTGTGCTGAGGAGTGGGATAAGGAGCCAACCTGTGATGAATGATTGTGGAGCTGAAGGCCCAGCTGAGGTTAGAAATCATTTTGTACTGCCGCCAATCACCATGGTAATGTAGGTTTCTCACACAATGTCATTCCCAGAAGCAGAAGGGAAGGAAATGGATGGCTGCATTTGGGTTAGAAGGAGAAATCTGGGATACATTTTCAATGCTTACCTTAGCAAATAAAATCAAGTCTGAAAAATCAGTGACCTCTGACCCCTTAAATTCCTGAGTGATCTTGGAAAAATCATCTAGCCACTTAGCATTTTTCTCAGGCATAAATGGGGATATTTACCTACCAGATTTCTTATGAGGATAAAATGAGAAAATTAATTAAGTAAAGTGGCTTGTAATCTTTAAGGTACGGTTTTACTGCAAAGTATCATTTTTCCTCTTTGACAGCAGGTAAAGATTAATTTCATGGCTGACTTCAGATACATCTTGTCTGTTGCTGTTTGTCAGTCTGTATTTCTATCTGAATCTGTAGAAAAATTTTTTTTCCTTGGGAATTTTATTCATTGTATCTGAACTTCTCCTCCCTCGGCTTTCCTCTCTCTTTCCAGGCCTTTTTTTTTTATTAAGCTGTCTTGTATCTTTGTTTTAGCAGATTACCAAGAATATTTATGCTTTATTGTTTTTTGCTTTTTAAAAATTTGTTCTAATTAGTTATACATGACGGTAGAATGCATTTATGCATTTTGTTAGATCATACATTAATGGAGTGTAATTTCTCATTTTTCTGATTGTACATACTGCAGGATCACATTGGTCATGCAGTCATATATGCACAAGAGATAATAATGTCTGTTTCACTCTACTGTCCTTCCTATTTCCATACCCCTTCCACTCCCTTCACTCCCTTTTACCTAATATAAAGTAGCTGTATTCTTCCTTGGTGCCCTCTCCCCCGCTTATTTTGAATTAGCATCCCCATATCAGAGAAAACATTTGGACTTTGTTTTATTGGGTTTGGCTTATTTCACTTAGCATGATATTCTCCAACTCCATCCATTTACCTGCAAATGCCATAATTTCATTCTTCTTTAAAGCTGAATAATATTCCATTGTATATACATACCACATTTTCTTTATCCATTCATCTGTTGAAGGGCACCTAGGTTGGTTCTGTAGTTCAGCTATTGTGGGTTGAACTGCTGTAAACATTGTTGTGGCCATGTCACTGTTTTTGCAGCTTGATCTTTAGTTTGCTATGATTTCTTTTTGTTTTCTTCTCTATGGAAGCCCTAATTCTATTCTATTGATATTCTTTCTTTTAACTGCCTATTTGAATTAGCATTATATACATACTTTTATTTTTTAAGGTGGTTGATCCAACAATAAGAGATACCTGGCAGTTCTACTCTAGTGTCTTATTTCTTTATCTCTTAAAATATGATCTGAGAGCCAGGAAGAAGGGTAATGAATGCCCTTGAATCAGCATTCTTTTAAAAAATCCAGTCTGACAATCTTTGATTTTAATTGGAACTTTTGGCCCATTTACATTTAATAAAATTACTAACATATTTGGGGTTAAAAAAAGAGAATGAGTTAGCATTCAAAGTCCTTCTTTTCCTTGAATTTTTGTTTGTTTTGCTTTTAGTAATTATATCAATAAGATATTTTCTTATTTCCCATTATAACTTTCAGATACATAAAATATTATTCCAAATAATTATAACTTGGTTTTGTTATTGTAACAGGTTTCTTTTAGAAGACATTTATGGTATATGCTATTGTCTGTGTGGTTTAACCATTATTTTGAATTTAATCTTGCTTATCCTTTATTATAACAAATGAAAATCAAGTCAATTAAACTAATTAGCAAATTGCAATGATATGGGATACATATGTTAAGAACAAATTCTCATAGGTTAAGTGTACAAAATAAAAATCAGGAAGTAATAATTTCTTTACACTGCAAAAAATATGATCTCTTAGATCATAAACTGTGATTGCTTAGATTATATTTACTTATAGTAAACATTTTGCCAACATCATTTTATTCATGGAATTGCTCATTACTTGAACAATTTTCTTAACTCTTACTTATTTACAGGTGACATCTGTTAGTGCCATTAGGTTTAAGGCACAGTCTTAGCCAGAGGTTACTGTATTTGTTCAAATTCATTTTGCTGATTCCCAAGATGGATACTGAATTTTAAAGTTATTTTTCTATTTCAATATCCCTTCAACATTGACTATTTTGTGTTTTCCATTTTCATTTTCTAAATTATTTTTTATTTTCTTTTTTACAGATTGTATTTTGATTCACTGTACACAAATACGGTACAACTTTTCATTTCCATGGTTGTACAGGATGTAGATACATACCATTCATGTAATCATACATGTACATAGAGTAATGATGTCTGTCTCATTGCACCATCTTTCATTTCCCCACCTTCTCTCCCTCTTTTCCCTCTAAAGTTCCTCCATTCTTCTCTAACTCCCCACCTTCCACCCCCATTATGTATCATTATCCACTTATCAGAAAAGTGAAATGGACCACCTTTTGATCTGGTTATCCCACTCCTTGGTTTATACCCAATGGACTTAAAATCAGCAAACTACAGTAACACAGCCACAACAATGTTTATAGCAGCTCAATTCACAAAAGTTAGATTGCAGAACCAACCTAGATGCTCTTCAACAAATGAATGGATAAAGAAAATGTGGTTATATACACAATGGAATATTTTCAGTCATAAAGAAGAATAATATTATGGTATTTGCTGGTAAATGAATGGAATTGGAGAATATCATGCTAGTTGAAATAAGTCAATCCCCAAAAACCAAAGGTCAAATGTTTTCCCTGATAAGTGGATGATGTTCTCCATTTTCTTAAGCAAATAGTTATTTTAATTTTCATGTGAAAATAGCAGAGACACTGTGTAGATGAACTGCAAATTAAAAGAGGGTGGCAGTGACAATTTTCAGTTTATTCAGATGGGCAATGATGCATAGGAAAAGAACTTGAAGATAGTTTCTTACTATAAATAGCTAGCAAAGTTCTTATGATTGGAACAAAAACATTTTAAGGAATGTGATGTATCTGGTATGGTGGTTGAGATGCACAATGAACAGTGAAATGGACCTGCAATAATTAAAAAAGAAAAAATAATAATTGTTCAAGTTTTGTTTCAATTCATAGAGATGCATTTATTGATAGATAACTTGAATTGTATTGACATTTTGAATTACAAATTATTTTAAAAATATGGGAAAAAATGTAATGAATATCCTTTTTATTATTTTTTATTTAGCTTTTAATTTTTTACAGACTGCATTTTGATTCATTGTACACAAATGGGGTACATCATTTCATTTCTGAGAAGATGTTAAGAAGTCATGAATGAAACCGCCAAGAATTATGGGATATCATGAAAAGACTGAATTTAAGAATTATTGGGATTGAGGAAGGCACAGAAATACAAACCAAAGTCATGAACAACCTGTTCAAAGAAATAATATCAGAAAATTTCCCAAACCTGAAAAATGAAATGGAAAATCAAATACAAGAGGCCTACAGAACACCCGGTGCACCAAACTACAACAGATCCACACCAAGACACATTATAATGAAAATACCTCGCATACAAAATGAAGTTAGGATTTTAAAGGCTGCAAGAGAAAAGCATCAGATTACATATAAGGGGAAACCAATATGGATATCAGTAGATTTCTCAGCCCAGACTCTAAAAGAAAGAAGGCCCTGGAACAATATATTTCAAGTTTTAATCTAACCAAATGCACATATGAAATATGATTGGCTATTTGTGGGAATCAATAAGAAGACTAAAAAATTTAACTAAAAAGTCCACTAACACTGAAAATCCAAATACCAAAGATCTAAGTTTATTCTCATAGAAGCAGACTTAAAGAGTGATCAAGGCAAAGTTAGCAGTAACAAGCATTTGGTTTTTCCTTGTGGATGACTGTCAAAATTGTCAGATAAGTTCAGAACAAAGGAAGTTTTAGTCCAACAGTTGCTCTGTTCATCTAGCATTGATTTTTGCAGACAAAAATGTGTTGCTGAACAAGTATACTCCATTTTATGTAGAAGAGGTTAGTTAAGCTCTGCTCTGACTTAAAAATGACAATTTTCATTATTCTTCAAGGCTGAGTAATATTCCGAGAGATATATATAGATATATACATGTATCTATATATACATCTCACATCATTTTTATCCATTCATCTGTTGAAGGGCTTCTAGGTTGGTTCCATAGTTTAGCTATTGTGAATTGAGCTGCTATAAACATTGATATGACTGCATCACTATAACGTGCTAATTTTAAGTCCTTTGGGTATAAACCAAGAAGTGGGATAGCTCAAATGGTGGTTCCATTCAAGTTTTCTGAGGAATCTCAATACCACTTTCCTTAATTGTTGCACCAATTTGCATTCCCACCAGCAATATATGAGTATACTTTTCCCCCATATCCTTGCCAGCATTTATTGTTGTTTGTATTCTTGGTAATTGCCATTCTGACTGGGATGAGATGAAATCTTAGATTAGTTTTAATTTGCATTTCTCTAATTGCTAAAGATTTTAACCATTTTTTCCTGTATTTGTTGATTGTATTTCTTCTTCTGTGACCTGTCTCTTCAGTTCTTTAGCCCATTTATCGATTGAGTTACTTGTTTTTGTGTGTGTGTGTTTGGTTTTTTTTAGTTCTTTATATATCCTGGAGATTAATGCTCTATCTGAGGTGCTGGTGGCAAAGATTTTCTCCCACTCTGTAGGCTCTCTTTTCATATTATTGATTATTTCCTTTGCTGAGAAGAAGCTTTTTAGTTTGAATCCATCCCATTATTGATTCTTCATTTTACTTCTTGTGCTTTAGGAGTCTTATTAAGGATATTACTCAGCCTTGAAGAAGTATGAAATAATGGCATTTGCTGGTAAGTGGATAAAGCTGGAGAATATCATGCTAAGTAAATCCCCAAAGACCAAATGCCGAATTTTTGCTTTGATATGGGGATGCTAATTCACAATTCGAGGGTGGGGTGTGCTAGGGAAGAATAGAGTTACTTTAGATTATGTAGAGGTGAGTGAAGGGAGAGGAGGGAGTATGGGAATAGGAAGGAGACTAGAATGAATTAGACATTATCGCCCTATGAACATATATAACTGTATGACCAGTGGAATTTTACATCATGTATAGCCAGAAAAATGAGAAATTATACTCCATTATAAATAGTGCATCAAAGTGCATTCCACTGCTATGTATAACTAGTGAAAACAAAAAAATTAAGAAAATGATAATTTTTGAGTTTGCTTATCAATCTTTGCTCTAATTCCAGGACCACCAAGACGCATTGTTGTGAAAAAACTTATTTTTACAGATAATAAAAACTGTCCTAAATATGATAATTGAGCAAACCATTAACCCCAAAACAAAATCTTCCTTTAAAATTAATCAACTGACACTCTGACTTACAATAGAGTTGGGTGTTATTTGCCAATTGCCTTTAGTCACTATTTTCCTGTCTAATATCTGGTTTTCTGGGAGTGATAACCAAGAATCTAAGCCTGCAGTTCTCAGAGCATAGTCATTCAACCACTAGGTCTCAGTTCTTTCAAGTGGATCCATGAATTTAAATCTGCTTGCATAATAACATTGAGATGTTATTTTCTCTTTTTACTGATTTGCACTAAAATACAAATAAAAAATGGCTAAAACCATAGGTACATTACTAAGCATCAAGATTGTAATCTGAAATAGTGCTCTATTTGTCTTCTGCACTTTATACATTTGTAAAAATAGTTTTTCTTAAGAATATTCTTGATGAAGTAGTAAAGTTCGTTAACTTTATGAAATCTGTGTGTGACAGAATGGAAATACATATAGAGAAACTCTGCAGCATATAGAAGTTCAGTGATCACCTGAGATAAAACAGTTGTGCACTGGTTTGAGTTGTGAGCTGAACTAGCTACTTTTCTCATGAAACATCTCCCCCAGCTCCCAAAGAAAGAAATAGTGATAAGTGAAATGTGGCTAATCATACTTGGGGTATTTTGCAGACGAATTTTGGAAAGTGAATGAAGTAAATCTATTATTGCCAGAAAAATAGTTGACAGTGTTTGATTAATACCAATGGTAAAATGTGTGAGCTTTGGAATGAAATTTTTAATTTTTGGATAACTTTTACCAGCCAGACTTTCCTAAAGAGATTAGTAATTACATTAACACACATTATCTAATATGTTACATTAAAACTTTTTATATAAGTCGTGTCACTTTTGAAAGATCTGTAAGCTCAATGAAACAATATTTTCCAAATAACCAATACACGATGTTACAAATCATTAATGAAAAATTAAGTATTCTCTTAAGTCAGACTTTAAAGATATTTGCTAAAGAATAAAATAATGCCACTCACTATTTTTAATACTGATTATGGAAAATAGTCAATTTTCCTAAAAATGTGTTACTTATGTTAAAAGGTAATGGGAATAATGAAATATTTTTCCATTTTAATTTTTAATATCACAAATTGCCAGTAGGTATAACTTACAGAAATAAAACCTCTTTGGAACCTCAATACTTTTTTAAGATTGTAAAGAGGTCTGGAGACTAAAACGTTTGTTTCTTCTCTAGCACATTTTCTTAAATACCCGTTCTTAGGCCAAGCAGAGTATAAAGAGTAAGCCAGCAGTGGGTAGGCCACAAGAAGAGCAGACCCTGAGACAAATAAGGAGCACAGTTTTAGTACAGGGTGAGCACCAACACGTAGCTCCTGGTGAGCTAAGCTAAGCTATGGGCATGCAGCATTGTTATCAGAGCTCTCGCTTTGTCTGAAGAAGTAGAAAACCTTGGATCTTAGGTGATATGGCCCATGCTTTCAATGTTGGTGATTAATTTGATTAAAAACATGAGAAATCAAAACGTTTTGCAGGTCAAATAAAATACCCCTGGAGGCAATTTTTGATTATAAGCTATTCATTTGTGGACACCTCAACAGGATCGACATGGGTAGTGGTGAATTCACCAAGGAAGCTCTGCTTATGCAACTGTTGGCAGCAACCCTTACTTGATATCTACATTCTCTACCTCAAACTAACAGATTGCTCTAGAAATGCATTATCTAAGGGACCTGATATTTGTGTGTTAAGACAAAAGTAAAGCTATCATTTGTATAAGAAAGGTCTGAATCCAGCTGGGCCCTAAAAATTGCTCACATGGGCTGGTATACAGGAGATCTTCGATGGTCTCTTGTCAATTGGTGCAATCTCACACCTTAGTCCTTACCTTGCTTCCTTTGTTGTATCTGACACAATTCATATTTGGAGTAACACGTTTTTTTCTATAGAGAACGACATAGTGTGCTGCAGGTTATGACCTAGTAGCTGTTTTATTTATAAAGAGCTATTTCAGATTTTAAAAAATTAGAAAAAGAAATCAGCTATTTCAGATTTTAAAAAAATCATTGAAATTTACTTTTACAGTAAAATCAGTGGTTTAGTAATGATTTCATATATTAATCTTTGAGGACTAAAACCTAAATTTTTGATACGAAACATCAGGTTTTTATCTTCTACTTCTCAATTGAATCGTTGTTTCTGTAAAACTACCATTCAAGAGAAGGCCATCAATTCTTATATAAATTTTAATAACTTATTTTAGTACAGGACAACATTAGATCAAGACAAGGGAAGTTAGGAGGCATGGAATGACAATTTAGGGTTGGTTTTGCTCTATATTTTAGTGGAGAATGTTAAAGACCATCAGCTGAGTCCTCTAGTTTTCATATCATTTGATTTAATTTACACCGTGCTGGTGTGAATGGGATATTAGGCAGTGCAGTGTAGGCCTCCGTGCATATCCCATAGTTGAATTTGTTACTTTCAACCATCAGGCAATTTCAAGTCTAAATTCACCTTTCCACCTCCCTGGAAGGAAATGAACAATCTAGCCACTTTTGATAATAATCCACTTGTGAGAAGTAAATGATAGTTCTGGTTGGCTCTACTGCCTCATTTCTTTCAGACATGCTTTCTTCAGGTTACCCACTGCATTAGTCAGCTCTTCATTGCTGTGACAAATACCTGAGAAAAACAGTGCTAAGGAGAAAATATTTGTTTTGTCTCACAGTTTCAGACATTTTAGTCCATGGTCAACTGGCTACTTTGCCTTGGACGGAAGTGAGGCTGAACATTATGGTGGAATGGTTTGGTGGAGGAAGCTGTTCAACTCATGGCAGCCAGGAAATAGAGAAAGGATGGGAGGGGCAAGGGAGGGCCAGGGATAAGATATAGTTCCCCAAGGGTGTGGCTCCTATGACCTGCTTCCTCCATCCATACCTAACCTGCCTAATTTTCACTTCATCCCCATAGTCCATTTAAATTATTAATACACTAAATGGATTAATCCACTGATGAAATTAGAGGCCCCTTAATCCAATCACTTTCCAAAAACCCCATCTCTGGGCATTATTGCATTAAGGAACAAGTATCATTGTTTGGGGTACATTCCAGAACCAACAATAACACTCACTGTCTGCACTAGGCTCACGTTGCTCAATTCCTTTATATGCATAATTATTGTGAACAATTAAGTATGTATTTGCTACCCTAGAATTTTACAGTCCAAACTTTTATCATGAGAAGTTTTAAATATTAAATCATTTCATAGGCACCCATGAGAGAAGAGTTGTACTTTTAGTTATTCAGGTCACAGAAAATTTCAGGTGGACACCTGGATTCCAGAATTATTTGCAATACCATTTTGATGCTCAGTGGTCCTCATTCATAAAATAGACATTTACTGGGCATCTATTATTAAAATCTGTTTCAAACACTCAGACTATGTATGTGATAAGAAATGACAAAAATGCCTGCTGTCTTAGAGCTAACATTTTAGTGATGGAAGACAGATATTTAGTTTTGGGGAGCCATCCATGTCAGCAGAATCGGGCTGAGCCATGAGATGCAGAGGTTTAACCCCCAGGAACTGACAGTCATGGGAGACTGTTTCAGATAGCAGAGGAGTAAGTGGCCCTGTACAGAGTGGCTCATCCCTGAGGAAATGTTATTTCTGTAAGAAACTGGCTTCCCTAACTCCACCCCATCCTGTTCCTCACAGAAGCAGCCCCTCCGGGTGGGGCCCCTTTACCTGTGTGACTCTAAATAAGGGTGAAGGTGGGCTCCTCTATCCTGTTGGAGGTCAGATCAGGTATGGCCGGATCCATCAAGCCCCCTTCCTTGAAAAGAGTATTGGCTCTTGTGTTTATTGAATAGATAAGTTTATTAGTAATTAATTGATCGCCAGCACCATCATCCTCGGACAGAAACTCTTTCTCTCATCTACTTGGGATGTGGAAACTCCCCACAATTAGTAAGATAAATTAATAGAATCTGACAAATTAGTGCCAAAAAGAATAATAAAGTCAGGGATAGGGATAATGAGTGCTGGAAGTGTGTTGTGGGGATAAATGCTGAGTTTAGGAGGCATTAAGGATTCTATAGATGATAAAAGATGGAGAAGTAACTTCTTCAATTTCCAGGAAAAAATAGGGAAAAAAAATTGATATTTTGAAACTATTATGTAATTTAATTACTTTTCTTCCTCAAAACATGAGTCTTAATTTGTTGTGATATAGAGAGGAAAGGTTACAACTTTCCCCAAAGCAAGTAGAGCAAAGTGAGCAACTTAATTATAATATTAATTTTCAGACAGTCAGAGAATAAAGAAATCTTTCAGTTATTTTCCCACCTTTATTTCTGTTTTCCAATAGAGAGCTTCATTTCCCTCTCCATTTTTTCCCATGAATCTCTCACATATAAAGAGAAATAATAAGAGAGCACTTTGTTAGAAAGCAAAACTCAAAGCAGACATTATGAAAGTGTATTAATGAAGGCCACATCCAGTTTAAAACAGAAGAATTATTTTAACTTTCTTTTTCATCAGAACAAAGCATCTTAAAAGAAATGTTCAGATACCATCAGGTCATATCTATTTACAATTGAACTACAGCAAGGATCCTAGTCACCCAAAACAAGTAGATAATAATAGGAATCTGTCAAAATCAGAGAATAATATGACCATTCCTATAAGAAAGAGTACTCAGCTGTTACGCCCTGAATATAGTGATCACATTTTCACTAGTACTTTCTGTACACCATTGCCCAATGTGATGCTAGCCATTGGATCAAAATATTAAAATATTTTTTGTCTTTTGTCTCTACAGAAAGTATTTTTAGATTATCAAAAGAATCGGGTAATGGCATAAAATTAAAAAATTAAGGTTAAAAAAGCAAATGTGAAAAAAAAATTGGAATTTAACATACATTGCAGGGAAAGGTATATTTTTTAAAAGTATTTAATTTAATCAGAGTGAGTACTAAAACAATCAAATTTCTTGGTTCTTAAATTCTTTATACTCAAGGACTGTTCTGAATTTCATAGGTGTACTAGCTGGAACTTGGTATTTGTACTGCACTCCTTTCAAGATCTAACAGGTAGACTGTGGCTTACAATGAATGAAGAACATAAAGGAATCTGACCCTAAATGCATTCCTGATTAGTCAGCTTTAGTCTTTTTGATAGTTTTAAACTTGGCTGATTTTTGTCTAGAAAGAAAGTAAATTTTTAAAAAAAATTTGGATATTTAGTTAGGGAAGTAGAATTTAACTAAAAACAATAAGCACCATATATACTAACTGCTCAAAGTAAAATTTTGCAATATTAATTTTTTAAAAAGCTGATGAATGTCACTAGATGATAAAAGTTATTTTGTTTTAAAATGGTAAACATCTCATCTATTATTGATTAGCATTTAGATCATTTATTTTAATAGTTATGTGGACAGCATTTGTTTTCCTTTCAAAGAGAATTTTTTCACTGCACATTTTGTTCAAGTTAAACATGTTAAAAATACAGAAACATGTGAAGACAAGGTTCTTAGTTACCACTATAATAAAATATACTTTTGACAGGATCTAAATATGTTGCTAACATACAGTTTTCAACTGTACGTATATTCTTTGGGGAGACTAAATCTATCATGTATATGATATATATGAGATATAGATATGATGATCCCCTCACTCTGTCTATAAATATATATATACACAATAATAATATATATTAATACATATATATGTGTGTATAAATATATGTTTATCTCACAGTTTTGTTAGGTTTGCTTTAAGAAGGAGTTCATACATTTTGGGGGAATAATAGGATGGCTGACCTTGTTTTATTGGAGTAAAAAGATATAAGGGTTAACCATGTTTGTTGATATAAACATTGAGGAATTTTGGTCAAACAGAAATGTCTCTCTTTCCTACCCTCCCACTTTCCAATCTCCCTTCTCTTCCTTTACACCACATATATGTATTCAGCATTGGCAACCATAGTACTAAGCCTGAGGTCATAATTATAAACAAGGGAGACACTTTGTGGGTTTTCCTCGAGAACTGCACACCATCAACTGAACCAAGTATCCTATTAGTTCTATAGTTCAACTTATTTATTATGAGTAGGTAGAGTGGAGTACCCAGAGATATGAATAAGTAAGAGGTCAGTATCATTGGTGATCCAGAAGCTGGCTACTACAGAGAGCCAGCCTAACCTCGGTGTTGGGGCTGGGGGAGTGGAGAAGGTTTAAGAAGTCACAGAAATGAGATTCAGGTCACAAAAGGTGAAAAATATTAGGAAAACTTTTGTGGTTTTATTATATTTGGATTGGTTTTATGGTTAAGAGAGGTAAATAAAATGACCAAAAAATATCTTTGCTTAGAAACAGTTGACTGAAACTATATAGAGTAACAGTAAATTTTTTAAAAATCTCAGCATCTGGCAATTATAAAGTTATTGGTACCAAACTGGTTAAGAGAACTGACGATGATCTTTTTACTTGTTGATTTCCAACTCTTTGAAATCTGAGCCTATGTTCTTTCTTCCCTCTTGGTTTTAAAGAAAATCTGTTCTACCCTTTACTGGTCATACTCTCTCTACCATATTATGCCTTTCCATCCTTAAGTTATTTTTCTTTTATTTTGAATGTAACAGGTACATTCATCCTAGAGCCAACATTTGAAAAAAATTACACTCTCATTTTGAGAAGAAAAATGACATGAATCAATCATTCTCACCAATGACATTTAATATTGAATAAGAATTTCTAATTCAGTGAAGTAAAAAATAGAGATAAATAATATAAGGATTGAAAGGAATAAATGAAAATTCATTATTTTCAGCTAATATGATTAGTATTTAAAAATAAAATGTATAATTTACTGAGTTTAGGAAGTTTTTTTGACAAGAGATAAATACACCAAAATCAACTGCATTAATAAAATGCATCAGGAGCATAAAATACTTGAGCATGTATCTAATAGAAGGAGTCTCCATAGAAAACAATAAAACAAAGTTGAGAGAAATAAAACAAGATACAAATCATTGGAGAGTGAGTTAGTGCAAGGGTTGGAAAACTCAATACTTTTGATATATCTCCCCCAATTGATAAATTAATTTAATGTAATATCAAATTAAATCCCTGAAGGCTTTTTTGAAAACTGGAATTGACAAGCCAATTCCAATGTATATATGGATATACAAAGTGCCAAAAATGTCCTAGATAAATTTGAGGAAGAACAAGATGGAAGGACTTTGTGCAGATTATGTCAAGAATTATTATAAGGGTATAATTAAGAAATGTATTAATAATATGAGATGAACAAATTAGACCTCCATATTGGATAAGGAAGCTGAAAAGTGGATGCATCCATTGGAACATGAGATGTTTAACAAATGTAGCACTTACAGAACTTTGGAATCTTGGTGATAATTGTTTTGAACCACTGCATATTTAAAAAAAATAAAAATTAAAGAAACCACCCACACAAATCCTACTTTGTGTAATATAACAAATAATCCAGATAGATTATAAATCTACTTTAAAATAAAAGTAATACAACTTTTAGAAAAAAATCATGTTCTTTCGTGTGTGACAGTAATGAAACTCAGATACTCATCAGCAAGAAGTCCTTTACCTATTGCTATGGTTTGAATGGGTCAACCAAATTTCATGTGTTGGAGACCTAATCCCCCCAAATGTTTTAAGTGTATTTATAGGTAATTGATGGGTTATGGGTGCCTTGACCTCATCAATGGAGTAGTCTATTCATGAATTAATAGTGTAAAGACTCTATCAGTCAACTTTCTATCACTATAATGAAATAACTGGGGTGATTAACTTATAAAGACAAAAGTTTTATTTTGGTTCATGGTTTTGAAATTTTTGATTCAAGATCAAGTAGCCCCTTTACTTTAGGCCTCTGAAGAGTGCAACATATTACAGTAAGAGTATGTCATAGAGCAAACTGCTCACCTCATGAGACAGGCAGCAAAAAAGAGGAAGAGACTGGGGCCCACAGTTGCCTTCAAGGGCACACATTGAATGACCTAAGGATCTCCCACAAGTCCCCATTTCCTCAAAGTCTCCAGTGCCTCCCAAAAGCATCACCCTGGGGACCAAATCACTAACAGAATGAACTGTGGGCAACACTACCAATATTCATACCATAGCAATGGATTTATGAGTTTTTGAGGGAGCAGCTGCTTTGTTTTAAAAGCAAGCTTTATCTGGCACATTTCCTCTTTCTTGCTATGTGAGGCCTTACACCCTGTTATGCAGCAAGAAGGCCCTTACCAAATGCTGAGAAGATGACATTGCCATAAGCATGGACTTCCCGGTCATCAGAGCCTCTGTTCTTTATAAATTATCCAGTTTTTAGTATTTCGTTATAGCAACAGAAAATGGACTAAGACATTTACTAATGCAATGGGAAAATGGAGTTGTGGAGCTAAAATATCTTAAATACCATATTGGTCTCCATCCTTCTGCTCTGATAACTTTTTCTTTGTTTTATTTTATGCATAGCACCTTTCTTCCAGGTGGACATTAGAGCTGCCGGCAGTGTCAGACTCATATCCTCTGACTTTGGCAATTCCATTGAGGAGAGGTGATTTTCTTTCCTCCTGACTGCAGGGCTTTTTTTTTTTTTTTTTTTTTTTTTTTGCCTATTCATAGTGAATACAGTAAAGTGTCCCCTGTGGGGAGACCTTGATTGGCTCGGCATAGGCTGTGTTCCAGTAGTGGGACAGGACTCTATTGTTCCACAAGGATGACATAGAGTGGGAGAGTGGTTTAGTTTTCCTTTTTTGTTTATAGGAAGTAATGTTGACAACTTAGGTTTAAAATAAAAATTGCAAAAATGAATTTTTGATCCCAAATTTATCAATTACCTGTGAGAAAAATGTAAGAGTCAAAATGGTCCATGGAATGTCTCATGTAATTTTAAATACTGCATACCAATTTTTCATGAATATTTCCATATTTTCCATGAGTATCATGAAATATATAGTGAGCATCTAATATGTGCACTCATTATATACTTTATAACTGCTCTTTACAGCAAATCTGAGTGATTTTCTATTATTTGAAGAAGGGGAAAAATGTCAATGTAATTAAATTGTAAGAATAATCCAGATTTGTCTTGATCCCCCCTCAACTATTGTTTTTTCAGTATAACCAGTTGCATCTCACTGGAAGATTTGTTATCTCAAATAATAGCTAATAACTATAAGAATCAGCAAAGGTCACCAGGTAGTTTCATGTGCAATAAAATTGATCAGAAATTTGGAAAATAATTAATTTGGAAAATAATTATATTCAAATTTTATTCAAACGAGTGCATTTTTCACATATTAGAGTTAGACTGCACATAAATTAGCAGTGACAAAGGGTAAATACAAAAATATTAAAAACAGCATACATTGTGTTCCCTGTGACTAACACAATATTATTTACAGATTGGTTGCTGTGGTGATGGTCTCATATGTTCATCTTCATCCAGAAACCAAGCAGAGATTTTTCTTAGCAGTATAAATTACAAATTAAAAAATCTTATTTTAAGAAATTAATTTTCATGAATATGGAGAGCATTCGATTATACATAATTCTTTTACATCATGGTATTGGAGTAATAAATTAAAATGTATTAAAGTCTGTAGTTTTCAGAGATTGGATTTGGAAGAGAGGATTATTTTTCTTCTTGATACACACTGGAATTTGTATATTCCTGAAATGATGTAACTCTATTCTGTTAAGGCTGGGAGACTTGTAAACTTTCATAGAGCTGAGGGCACAGTTATAACCAGCCACTTTTTATTAAATTTTTTAGTACAAAGTCCAAATATAAAGAATTTCACTGAGAAGATAAGAACTCAGAATGGCAGTTCAATAGAGAGAATAAAGTGAGCAAACAGTTATTAAATGAGTGATAGCTAAACTATGGGTCTCTTGCTGTCTGAAATAGCCATTTGGAGGAAAAGAGTTTTCCTTTGTGATGTTAGGCTTTCTTCCTTATGGTGTCTTGGTTCCTCTTTACATCCCATTTAGGTATTTGATTTGGAACTTTCTGTTGAGATTTGAACCATTTATAATCCATGACTGTTTTTAGTTAGATAACTATTTTTTTCTTTGCCACTGTCTTACAATTTCCTTGTATTAGTTTTAGCCAAGATCATTTAATTGTGCAATCCATATCTAATTGAAAGATGGAATCACTTTCTTTTGCTTTTTATATTTTTGGTTATTTGGAGAAATCCACATTTATTTGTTTATTAACAGCAGTAAACAATTTTCTCTTTATTTTCATTTGTCATCCAGATAATTGCTTTTATCCTGTCAGCTTGGTTCAAATTGTTGTCAGTATCTTGCAATTTCTAGTTGATCAGTTTATGAGATTAACACTCCCAATCTAGTAATTGATTATTTAGTAATGGTTTCCAAATACTTATGATGGAGGGTTTAGTTCCTGAGATTTTGAACATTTCTAATTGTGTGCGGATGCGGATGCTATTTCTGTCATTATTTGAAGAAGTAACTACAGTCAAGGATCTTACCTGGTTATAGTTAGTAAGCTGGGAGAATCTTTCCTTTGCTTCCTAACCCTTACACCTGACCCATCACTTCTTCAAATGCTGAAATATTTGACATTATTTAGAGCCTAGTTTTCACTGTCTGACAGAGAAGACTCAATGTAAGTTTCTTCAGAAAAGTTGCCTTGAAGAATTAACTTCTTCTGTTTAATCTATAGATATAGTTGACTTTTCCAAACTGTCAAAGCCCCAAGTTACTGGATTGTCTGTCAATATCTTTAACAGTTAGCTGGCAGAAAGCACTCTTAGCAGAGCTTTATACATTCTGTATCTCTGCAAACTGACTAATTCTTGCCTGATTTCCTTCAGTGTCATTCTAAAAGCAATGATAAGTAGGCAACACAAAAAAGTGCTCTTGACATTTTCTAAGTTTCTTCTAGATCTTGAGGTATGGGAAGGACATTGCCAATTTTCCAAATTTTGGTGGATGACCAAGTGGTTTGCCATGGAGTGATAAGTTCCCCAGCTGCAGTAGCTGTTTCCTCATTGCAAGTTGTTCAAATCTCACATGAGTGCTGTATATTCCAAATTGTTGTTTCTGTATTTCTACTTCTAGATACCAAGTTTTTCATTCACAAGAATACGACTAATGGGTACAGAGACTCCAATGACAGGAAAGTTTATTTTTCTCTCTTGTAACAATATGGAGGTGGGCCCAACAGGATGGACAGATTGACCCCTATCACAAGGTGAGCAGAGGACCAGGCTCTTTCTGTACCATTCTGCTGTCATCCTTCCTCATAGTCAAAGTGTTTATGGAATCCACAGAAAATAACAAGTGCAAAATTGTAAAAGTGCAAAGTTCCCATTCCAGATAATGCTAGAAATGAATACTAACTATACCCACATGTTTTTGATTTTTATTTGTGAGTTTGAATTTGTTACTTAGCAAATATCGTATTGGTCATTCCATTGGGTAAAGATCTTCTCGCATCCAGTCCTTCCTTTCTTTAGAAAGTATTAACTGCAGACTAAATGGGATAAATAGGAATACTCTGCATGGTTGCTGGCTAGGTAGTAGTATCAGTTCTGATTTTGCCACTACTTATGACATGTAGGACTCTAGGAATGGTGGCATTCGTAAGGAGAGAAGCTAAAACCAGGAGAAAAACAGTGGAAGAGGAAAAAATGATGAAAAAGAAGAGAGCACTGAGGAGGAAATGAGCAAAAGTCTAATCCAACTGTTTGTGTGCTTCTTTTCTTCCAAATAACCCTTTGCTATTTCCATTCCCATAGATTGTTGACCATTAGTATAAATGTCTATAAAATACTTATAAAATAAAAAGTGGAAAAAAATAATGATGTAGTATTTGTGTGGTATTTCTGGGGTGCCATTTTGCCTTAGAAATGAAACCTACCTTTTGTCAGAACAGAACAGAAAGAAGCAACTTAAAAAGTGATAGATTCTGAATGAAAATTCTCTTTCAGTAAGCAAGTGCTTCCTAAAGGGATGGTATAGAAGTCTAGCCATTATGTACAACCAAGGAGGATTATTGCAACACCCCAAGATTCTTCTAAAGAAAGAGAGATGAGGAGCTTTATTGGTCTTGACTGGAGATTGCAGTGGTGTTGAACAAGCAGCATAATAAGAGTCTCCTTTTAAAATGTAACGGTCAAATGAAACTGACATGTTTATACGTGAAACTGTTCTGTGAATATCTTTGTAAGAGGTAAATCCTTCTTAATTTAAGCAAATAAATAGCTAGTGCTCTTTATAGTTATGCTAAAATAAAGACACAAATAAAATAAGTCTGAGAGAAAATAATGAATCTGGAATCAAATAATTACATCGATTGTGGATATAGAATTTGATTAAAATTTAAATCAGAATTTTATTTTTAATATCTAAAATGTAATCTTAGAGGAAATTTTAGACCACCCCCATATTTCATTGAAATTATAACTCTTTCATCTCCATACTTTAAAAGTCCACATTACTAAATGTTATAGTCACATCGTGATCACCTTAAGTGTCAAGTGAATTATTTAGCGATGTGATCTGTGACTTGGTGAATCATTAAAGTCTCCTTTTTTGTGACTTAATTTTTCTCTCTTTGGAACAGAAATAACACATGCTATATTTTGATATAACACTTATTGTTAAAGACAGAAAGAAACTAGCATGTGTTTCAAATCACTTCAATTTTTAAATAGATTTCACTTTTTTAGAGAAATTTTTGATTTAGAGGAAACTTGAGAAGATGGTACAGAGGACTTCTATATAGCGTTCCACATTTTTTCCCTATTATTAGTACCTTGCCTTAGTGTGGTACATTGTTACATTAATATAAAATTAGTTTTATAATAATAATCAAAGTTCATAGTTTACTCAGAATTTTTGAGTCTTTACCTAATGTTCTTTTTTTATCCTAGATCCTATCTAGGATATCACACTACAGGTAGTCTCTTTAGTCTTTGCTTGGATGTATGTTTCTGATACTTTCTTGTTTTTGCTGTCCTTGAAAATTGTGAGGGGTACTAGTCAGGTCACTATAGAATTTCCCTGTCCTGGAATTTGCCTGATTATTTTCTCATGATTAGACTGGGATTGTGGATTTAGGAGAGGAAGATCATAGAGGTAAATTTTCATTTTCAAAAAATTATATGATTTTTTTCAAAAAATCATATAAGCAATCAGTGTGTTTTAGGGTGATTAATGTTGACCTTGACCACATGTTTTGATCAGTGTCAGCATTTGTCACCTTTTGAACCTTTTGTTTTTCAATGTCTACTACAGTCATACTGGAAAAGTCTGTATGTAAAGGCAACACTTAAGGAGTGGGAAGCTATGCTTCCTATTCTCCAGGACTCAGTAACTAAATATGTCATTTGGTTTATGTGTTTTTCTGAATGGGAGAATTGTCTGTTCTACTTCACTTATTAATTTATTCAGTAATTTATGTATATCAGTATGAACCTATGAATATTAATTTTATACTCTGGGTGAAAATACAATCGCCTTTGATTTATTCAGTTGCTCAGATTGTTCCAGTCCTAAAATTAGTCATTTCTCCAAGGAACCCTGATTTTTTTGGAGAATAGCATTAGATCTGGATACTAGGTATTATTTGGGTATTATTAAATTTGGGTATTATTTCTTTTAGGTCTTCTCAGCTAAAAGAGCAATGAAATAAATACGAATATGTTAACTCATTTACTTATCTATAAATATTACCAAATAGAACCATCTTTCACCGTATTCTAATATAGTACAATTCTAATCAATTCCAGTTTCAGCATGGATCATTCTAGACACCTTGTCTTGCCTTACTCACCAGTGAGGAACCTGGTTCCAACCAACCACCACACTTTTACTTAGTTGTTCAATTACAGTGTAGATGGAGAACAGTATTAAAATTGCAAACCCCTCTGTGTTAACAGCTTTATCTACTAGGATACAGTCCTTACATCCTTATGTCCTTTTGCCTTTAATCCATTACAGATCCACTCATTTCTAAAGTGCCTTAAAGTTACTTTCCTCCCATCTTCTTCAGTGAGTTGTCTTAAATATTTGTAACAAGTTAGAATCTCTTGTTACAGTCTGTATTCCTTCCTGGTATCCTCTGATTTCCTAAATTATTATCTTTTACAATTTGCATATATTATAGTTTATTTATTTAATGCTATAAAGCTTTATGAATATTAATAAATGTATAATTTCATGTATTCACCATTACAATATGATATAGAACGATTTCACTGTCCTAAAAAATCTCCATGCTCCACCTGTTCATCTCTCCACTGCCACAAAGTCCTAGGTATCCGATGATCTTTTTATTTACTTCATAGTTTTGCATTTTCTAGGATATCATATAATTAGAATCATACCATTGACACGTAGACTTGATTCTCTTACTTAAAGCAATATACATTTCAACTTCTTTCATATCTTCTTATGACGTGATGGCACACTTCTCTTTATGACCAAGTAATACTCCACTTATGAGCATACCAGTTTGCTTCCAAATTCACCTATTGAAGGACATCTTGGTGTTTCTGCTTTTCAGTGATTATCAATAAAGCTGCTAGAAATATTTACATGTAGGTTTTGATGTGAAATAAGTTTTTAAATCATTTGGGTAAATATGTAAAAACGTGATTATGGAACCATATGATAAATTGCTTTTTAGTTAAGAAGTTCCCAAATTGTCTTCTCAAGTAATATTTTCATTTTGATTTCCCACCAGCAAGAATGAGAGATCCGTATTACTCTGTATCCTTACCAGTATTTTAAATATGTGGTGATATTTCATTATTATTTTAATTTGAAATTCCCTAATTACAAATGATATTGAGTATTTTCTCATGGTTAAGTGTGGTGATTAATTTTATATATCAATTTGGCTAGGTTATAGTACCTACATATTAGTCAAACAATATTTTAGAAGTTTTTGGGAAGGTATTTTTTGATGTGATTAACATTTAAATCAGCAAACTTCTAGGAAAGCAGATTTATCCTCCATAATGTGGATGTCCTCATCCATTCAGCTGAAGACCTTAAGAAAAAGACTGATGTCCCCAAGGAAGAGGAAAGGACTTGAACTGCAACTCTTGTCTGAGTTTCCAGCTTGCTGGCCTATCCTGTTGATTTTGGACTAACCCAGTCCCCAACAGTATGAACCAATTACACACACACACACACAAACACACACACACACACAGAGTATTGGTTCTGTTTCTCTGGAGAAGAATGAAGACAATAATTAATTTGTCCTAACACTGAATGTAAAAAATATTTTATTGGTAAATTCACACAAATCTGACTGACACAGACACTTAGACACTTGCTATAGCACAATTTTCCTTATCAATTCTAATAGCTCCTGTGTTTTCTTTTTTTCTCAGTCCTGAGTACCTCTCATTCATATTCAGCTTAGCATAGACTCAGATATTCCCTGACTTCTGTCATAGCTCTAGAGAAAGAACATCCTCGGTGGTTTTTAATTTATGTGTCTTCTAATTTTCTTTAGCAGCCTCAGAAGTAATTACTATGGGAGGCAGACCTGATGTGCTTTGTAAAAGGAACTGGTGATGTAAATAGGCCTTTGGTAATTTGGCATCGTGATGTGCAGGAAGGGACGCCTTCCCAGTGCTATGATTAGGTCTCAGTCTTTTAGCCCGTCTGTGCTTTGGAACTGTGAAATTCTCAAGCATTTTTCAGTTCACCCTATCCCTCTGAGGTGGGACAAATTTGCTAGAGTGGGTTAGAATGGAATATTTTCTTTCTCTCCCACATGAAAGGTTAGAGCTGACTAGACTTGGATAGTTCCCTTTTCCATGTCAGTTAAGCTCCCAGAGTACCCCAGAAGTTTAGGCTATAGAAAACTTGTTTCTTCTATAGCTGGTGTATTTTAAAGTCCTCTGATATATTTTAAACTAATTTCTTTTCCCTCCCCCTTGCTGGAAGCATGAGGGAATTTTTCTAAAATTTACTATGGGAACTTGGTTGAACTTCTGAAGATAAATCTGGAAATATTGTAGGGATCCCTCTGAAACTTTGAACTCTTGGACTTGTCTCCAAAAATTCATCACTGACAGTTCAGGCTTCCCTACCCTGGCACTGGTTGATGTAGTGGTCCTCACTCACAGTCTGCGCCTGTGATCAGTGACTCCGTGTTCCCTTCTCCGTCTTTACAGTTTTGGGAACTGCAGCTTGCCTTGTGTCCTCCTCTCTCTCACAAATCCAAGAAGACTTGCTGATTTTTTAGTCTGTTTGGCTTTTTAATTCTTCTTAGGATGAAGTGATGACTTTTATTTTTTTTAAGTAGCTTTTTTTTTTGTTTTTTAATTTTTGTTTTAGTTGTAGATGGTCACAATACCCTTATTCTATTTATTTATTTTTATATGGTGCCGAGGATCGAACCCAGTGCCTCACACGTGCCAGGCAAGCACTCTGCAACTGAGCCACAAACCCATCTCTGAAGTGGTTACTTTCAAACTCCTTACATGCAGAAATGGATACTGGAAGTCCCACATTTCATATTTAAAAATAATAATAATGAAGCAAACCCTTCTATGGGCAAATTGCTACATTTTAATTAAAGTCCTATTATTATTATGAATGCCTCTCCTCCCCTCCTCTCCTCTTCCTTTCCCTTCTCTTTCTTTTCTACCCAGTTCATTTTATTCCATCAACTCCAAATTTTAAAAAGGTAGTAGTCATAACTCAATACATTTATTTCATGAATTGATAGTCATTATGGATCAGCAGTTTGAAAAAATAATGCCTTCTATAGGCTAATTCATATTATTTCTGAATCTTGGAGTATTAGTTGTGTAATTATCTCTAATAGAGACCTTTTTTGATATTAAAATGGTAACATTGAAAATACTTTTGTTGTATAGGTATCAAAAATAGCTCCAGTATTTGTTTTATAAAATTAACTTTTATGTAACTGTAATATATGTGATTGTTTTGTTTTATAACACTTGCTTTGATCCACAAAATTTTCTTCAACATTTAAAAGAAGGGCAAGGTGTTGTGGTGTATGCCTGTAATCCCAGAGGTTGGGGAGGCTATGGCAGGAGGATCACAAGTTAAAGCCAGTCTCAGTAACTTAGCAAGGCTCTGAAAAACTTAGTGAGATCCTGTCTGAAGATAAAAATTTAAAAAGGGCTCAAGATGTGGTTCAGTGGTTAAGTGCCCCTGGGTTCAATCCCTGGTACCATAACAAACAAACAAACATTTAAAGAAGGTCTAAAAATGTTACTATAGTCCTTTCCAATTCTGATATGGATTAGATGAATTATATCACAGCACTTTTCTATATCATATTTTCCTGTTCCTGTAAGTAACAGTTAATTAGTCCCTCTCTCTCTGCATATATGCAGTGTCATATGAAATTAAACAAAAAAGTGTTACTCTGAAAAAACAGTTCAAGAAAATAGGTGTCAGCAATATATGAAAAGGTGATTTTGCTAATTGGATTACTAGGTATGTGCTGTAAGTTCACTGAAGATTTATTTACATTTAACAGGATGTATGCCAAAAGAGAGGAAGAACCTCTTTGTTCATGCATTAAGAATTTTGGAATGACTTTTATTTCTGTGAGTTATTTCTTTGCTTTATGTATTTCATTTTTTATTAATGATCATTTTACATGTACAGAGTTTTGGGGTAAAAGGTGATAATTCAGTACATGTATGCAGTGTGTAATGATCAAATCATGGAATTTAAAATTACAACTCCTTAAATATTTTAAAATATTTAAGCACAATATTATACATGTTTATGGGTTTCAATATGATATTTCAAAATGTATGTATAATGTGTACTGATCAAATTAGGTTAATGAACATTTCCATCTCCTTACTATTAC
Organism: Sciurus carolinensis; assembly: GCF_902686445.1. NCBI lineage: Eukaryota > Metazoa > Chordata > Mammalia > Rodentia > Sciuridae > Sciurus > Sciurus carolinensis. Next base: position 30,009,848 of record NC_062213.1, on the reverse strand, counting down.
TTTCTGTTATGAACCTTTGAGTTCCTCTCTTCTAGGTACTCATAAAATGTACAATAGTTTATCCTGAACTGTGGTCACCCTGTTGTGCTGTAGAATCCTAGAACTTATTCCTTTTATCTAACTGAGCTCTGATACCTGTTATCCAACCTCCCTATAACTCCTCCTGCTCTTCACGGTGCTGGTAATCACTATCATACATTCTAGTCAACTTTTTAGCAACATGCTCATATAAGAGAGAGTATGGGTATTGTCTTAATGTGTCTGACTTATTTCATTTTCTTTGAGATATTTCTTTAGCATATCGTATTAATGTATGTGAAAAATGATATAGAATACCTCATTAAGAAGGGAGAGTAGAAGAATAGTAAAAGTTTGTCAAATATCCTTTAATAGTACATTGCTTAAAATTGTTACTACAAAGTGAGATGTTGTAGATATTGTATCTTTAAGTTTAAAAAAGAATCATCAGCCTAATTGGTTCATTATATATGGTATACTTGTATTGAAATGTCACACTGTACCCCCAAAATATGTACAATTGCTTTGTGTCTATTAAAAAAATTAAAAACAATTTTAAAAAGAAATTGCACTTGTACATAGAATTTTTTCTGGGAGATTTTTTTCTTGATTGAAGTCTAAAGAAAAAAAAGCAAAAATAACAACTTAATTACCAACTTAAAAAAAAAATCTCATTGTGAAGAAAGAAGCTATGAGTTCAGCTAAGGGTAGAAAAGTTTTTATTTTTATATTTTCATTCTTTCCTTTCCTGATGGCTGGTGGTCAAGGTGGTACTACTGTCTGTGAAGGTCTTTTTTTTTAATTTTATTTTTTTCCTTTTGAACTTGAGAAGCAAGGTCTGTTGAAATAAATTTCCTACAAAGTATAGTTTCCATAGCAACAGTGAATGTCTTTTATTTTCACATGTACCATTTAGAATTAGTTGGCAATAATAATTATAGACCACTTAAGATAAAACATTTGCTGTACAGCAAAGACATGTATAAAGACAGGGTTTTGGAAATATTGCCCTACGTTAGAGAAACTCGTTACTTTTTAAGGAAGAGTTGATTTTCTTAGGTAGATTTCTGAAATTCTATCTACTTATCCAATGTCAAGTATTGAGATGATTACTAATATATATCAAGGAATATGTTTTTTCCCATAATTTCAAAATCATACTTGTTACCATACTTTTTTTCTCTTTTCTGTTTTTGTGTATATGCCTTTGACTAACTTGTCAGATCTTCTTTGATTCAATTATTCTTTCTTTGCATATAATTTGGGTATTGAGCAACAGAATAATGTAGAGAATACATATTATCATTATTTTTTTTATTTATCAAAATCTCTTAGACTATAGATCCTTTAAAGAACATGAAATAAGGTTTCATGCAATTTAGGTGATACTGCAAGTTTTTAAAATCCTTGGACTCTGCTATCTGCTCCTAATTTTTATAGTAAATCTAGCTAAAAGCTGCCAGCAAAATCTGTACTATTACCTGAATGCTGTGCTTGAACTTTCCTCCTTAAAATTTCCTCCACCAGAGCAATTAATCCATAACCTGTAAATTCAACTTCACACAGAGTCTCAAATTATGGGCAAAATGTAGACAGACACATTCTTTGCTAGAAATTATCATGAATGGCCTATAGTCCAATTTCAGACGAGAACAGGTATGTTCAGGGTAGTGTGGCCTTAGACCTATAGTCCAATTTCAAAGAGTCCCCATTCCCCTCTTAATACTTCTAAGCACTGTTTTTACCATCTCCATTCCTCTTGGCATTCTGGTCTTATGAACTCACACCAGAAACACCTATTAAGCTCTGCTGGCAACATTCTAAGGATTCTCCATCCTGTATCTCCAATGCTTCCAATCTCTTTCGCAAGTCAGACCCAAAGACTTCTGAACTGGATGATCAGGTTAGTCACAGAAGTGACCCCACTTCTTGGTATCAATTTCTGTGTTAGTGGTGGAAGGGTGTGGTGGAGGAACACTGCTCTGTTCATAGTAGCCAGGGAGCAGGTTATGCCACCAGTAAACCACACCCTCTAGCCATACCCTACTGGCCTACAGTTACTGTCCAGTTAACCCATTTAAACTAGGATGGACTGGTTAGATTACTGCTCTCCTAATCTAATCATTTTACCTCTGGCATTAGCATGGGATCTTTGGGAAGACAACTCATATCTAAATCATTTCAGGAAGTGTAGATAATTTGACATTGACTGTGATAATTTTAAGATGTTTATTGAAAATCTGTTGAATAAATACAGGAAAGTGAGAGGAAAGGTCTAGACTGGACATGGAAATGTGGGAGTTGACCTGGTGTTGGTTATATTTAACCCATGAAATCAGTCTTTTTTTATCAAGGGAACAGTATTAATAGAAAGCAGAACAGGATGAGGATTAGGCCCCAACTGACCGTCTCAACCACAAAAGATGACTGAACAGTGAATTAGCAGTGAAATTAGGAGGGTGTGAAGGGCTCCAAGTAAAGGAAGTGTTTCAGAGAAGGGTCTGTAATTAACCTTGTCAAATGCTACTGACGGATGGTACTGGGGCCACATGCCTATAAATCACAGCAACTAAGTATGCTGAGATAGGAGAGGGCAAATTCAAGGCCAGCCTCAGCAAGTCAGCTAGACCCTGTCTCAAAATAAAATGAAATAAAATAAAATAAAGTAAAATAAAGAAATGGAGATGTAGCTCAGTAGTGAAGCACCCTTATATTCAATTCAGTACTGGAAAAAGAAAACAAAAATGCTGTTGCTGCAACAGGCAATATGATTTCTCAGCCTTGATGGGGTCATTACTGAGCACAGGAACAACAGTTTTTTTAGGAGACGTAGGGGTAGGAGACTGATGGGTAAATTTTCAGGAAAAACTGGAAAAAGAAAGAATAAACATAAAAATTGAAAGACTGAGTGTAGAAAACAGTGTCAAGACATTTTGCCATGAACGAGAGTAGAGAATTGGGTGTTTTCTAAAGAATGAAGTAGACTCAAGGAGTTTATTTACCTGGCTTTTATTCATTCTTTATAAGATGGAAAAAATCAAATAATGTTTCTATGCTGATAGGAATGTCCACTAGGGAAGGCAAAAATTAATGGTATGGTAGGGAGAGGGGGACTTTTTGAAACCATGTCTTAGAGTGGGAGAAAAAAGTGGATGGATAGTTCAGCCCTTGTAACAAGAGGAAAGGCTGTGTGCAGACAGATGGAGGTGGGTGGATAAATGTGGGTGCAGGTTCTTGTAGAAAATCTCTTCTATGACTCAGTTTTTTTTGAGTGAAAAAGGAATCAAAGGAAACTGTTAGATGTTTCCATGTTTCCATTTATTTTAAGAGTGAATGGACTCAGGGATTGCAGTATGATTGCCTACCAGCTTCAAGAACCAAAAATGGGTTGTAGTCATAAATGCAAAGTGAGATCAATCAGCATGAATTTTTTTTTAACAGACGCAGGCACAAATAGGCCTGACTTTAATTAGGGTGGGGGTATTGCCAGTTGGATTCTAGAAAGAAGCGAAGGTCAGTGGAGGTGAGGGGTTGAGTAGGAGAGTGATCATAAGGCAAGTGAGGACATGAGAATAGTGAACACCCAGATTATCCCATTATTTCTCAAGATATACCATGTAAGCAGTGGCCTAAATAGCTTATAAGTAAAGTTCTCCTTATATGACATTTTTCTTCCATTTATCAGCATGGCTTGGAGAGAGGTTTGGGGGAGGGTGGTGCTTTGTGGGGAAAATCACCAAGGAAAACACTGGAACACATTTGTCAACCAACTGAATTTGATTCTTGGGTCTGAATTAAAGGATGTATAAGAAAGAGATATTAGTGGCTACTTTAAAAAAAAACAAACAAAAAACCAAGCTCTTCATGTTAAAATATATCAGTGGAGATATTTGTTAAAAGTTACCCAATGGTAACCTTTTACTTAGATTATGTGGGTTGGCATAGATATTTTTTGCAAGAGGTGGTCAAAAAAGTTTACTGAGAGTAAGAATTCCACACTGAAACACAGAACTGAGATTTCTACTTTAGTGAACTTTGTGCATTATCCATTATACTTAATACTGCTTTTCATTAAAATTATAAGTGTTAACAATCCTTAAATACGTGTGTATATATATATATATATATATATATATATACAGAAAATAAATAAAAAATGTGTGTATGTGTGTATATATATATATATATATATATACAGAAAATAAACCACCATAAAACATGAATATGCTTTCACTTCTGCTAGAGATTCCTCAGTAAAATGAATCTTTTAGGTACTCAAGTATTGGCTTTGTATATTCAAATGTTTTTTAATTAGTCTTTTCTGAAGAGTTTAGAGAAAGACAATATTTCCTTGTTTTATATTCCTAAACAAATTAGATAATATTTCATAGGAATAATTCCTAGATTTTTGAAGAATCCCCAGTATTTTAAAAATAATGAGAAGGCAAGGGATGTAGCTCAGTGGGAGAGTGCTTGCTTAGCATATGCAAAGCCCGGGGTTCAATCCCTAGCACAAATAAATAAGTAAACAAATAAATAAACAAACAAATAAATAGAATTAACACAGTTTCTGCCTTGATTTGTTACTTCAATTAAATTTGGTTTGCTTATATGTACATTTGTTGAATAAGTACACCAATATTTTGTATAACAAAAATGTTGACTAAACAATGATATTTTAAAACTGTTTTGATGTGCCTATGTCTTTACAAAATTTTTACAACTAATAAATCACATTTTTATAGACCATATTTAGGATACTCTGTGATGGGGGAAAATATATATGTATATATAAGTTTTACAATTTCCAACTGTTATATATTCCAAAGATAAATTTTTTCTTGTCCAGTAATGACTATAGGCTGTCACCACAACTGTTTTTTAAAAGCACCCTTTTCCCTCTGAGAATAAACTGATATATTTCTTAAGGCTCTCCATCCACAAGAAGTCGGCTTGCCTGCCTATGAAATGAATCCGTACGCCTGGACTGTGTGGGTAGAATAAAATCTAGAATGCAACTTTTAAGAGTATCATTTTCCAAGTCAGATAGATTCATGTTCAGTTCTAGTTCTGCCACCTGCAGGCTATGTGAATTTGGGCAAGATTAAATTTTTTATTATCTCAGTTTTGTCATCTGCTTCCTCTCATATCCTTGAATAGAATATTAGATACAAGAGAACAGGACTCGGTCTTGTTTAACAAAGAATCTCTAGATCCCAACACTCAGAAGGATCCTTAATAAATATTTGTTGGATTAATAAACATATAAAATATATATTTAGAGGAGTATAAGAATAGCAGTTACATAATTTGGACATTTTGAAGATAAAGTGACATAATACACCATGAATACAGACCATAGTCCTGGATCAGAGTAACTAATCTTATTGAAATGTTCTAGAGAAGTCAGAGCGAGTTTGTCTTCTCTATTGACCTCTACTTTCCTTTTAGACTATGGATGGGATGTACACGAGGACTAGTGGCCCTATGCCATACTCTAGCACCCATGTCTGTGTGTAAGAGGAAAAATATTTATTCATACTCATATCTCCTAAAGATGTTATAATATTTAGGAGAAGTGCAAACTAGTCAAATGAATTAAAGCACTTTAGTATATAATAAAAACTCATGCCATCAATGAAAATATTTTCAGAGTTTAAGCATGCATAACAGAAAACAGGAGGTAGTGCTAGTAATATTTCATTGCTTTTAAAACGTATATTATCAATTTACAGATCAGAAATATGAATGTCTTTCACCATCAATGGCATCTTGCAATTTGGCACTTTTCTTTCTTTCTTGGTAGTTCATAAGATAGTAGGATGTCTTATCATTCAAATGATACTCTTAACATTCATTATATTAATAAAATATATTATGGTATATATTAAAGCAATGTTTTTCTATTATTTATCACCACCCCCTATCAGTAATGAAGTTTCTGGGCATTTTTCTTATTTTCCTCTGTATGAAATTTTAGTATTGAAGATACTCTGTATGTATGTTTATGTGCTGTGTGTATATTTGAGCTTTATGCATAAAAAAGAGAAGACTTCCCCCACCCAAGAAGCAATTTTCTTCCCTGTAAGGGGCTTTATTACATACATTGAAAAAGCAGGCATTAAAGTGATCCATTCTTTGTTACTATTCTTTTTTAAAAATCTCATTTACTAGAATTTTGGAATCATGAGCTGGTTCTTAGCTTTAGAGCTGTGGCTTTAATTATGCAACAGAATGTCTAGGAATTTTATTATTACCATGAATGTCAAAATGCTGTCAAAATGCCTGAAAAGTTTGAACATTTGCTATTTACCCCAACAGTCAGAAAGCTGTCCATAATATTTTTTTTGTTAACAAATAAAAGATCTTCAAGTTCATCCAATGATGTCATTCAACATATTCTCATTTTATGAAATAAGACCATTTAATAATTTCAGCATATAAATTTAGGATGTTCACTACTTCACTTTTACATATTCATGATGTTAAAGACATAATATATCCATAATGAGACATTTTAAAAACCATCTGATTTTCATGAAGAACTAAGAAATGTGCTGCTTTATACTTAGCATATTACACTCAGCTGGGAGAGTGAAGATGTGCAGTTCTCAAAGTCTGTGCAGACTCATCTTCTACAGTCTTTAGTAGTCTGGTTCTCCCACCCGCAAGAGTAATGATGGGAGGCAGCGCTCGATCCATTTGTGACTAGTGGTTTGCACCACATGGTAGATAGGGACACAATCTATGACCACTACCTCAGATTTTTCTCTTGCAAAGCTAATTGTTACTCAACAGCTTTAACTGATGGAGAAAGGAGTAATTTGCTTGGAGAATGTCTTTAAATAGCAAAGATGTTCAGTGTGTTCTTAAATGTTCACTTATCTTTTCTCTGGTCTATGTAGCTTAAATGCCATTTTAAAAAAAAATGGGGAAGCAAAAACTTATAAAATTGGTGATGCATAAAACTTAACTTTATTGTATGTATCACAATGATATTGTTTCATATTTTGACAATTCGGACATGGGTATATTGTCCCAATTTTATTTTGTTGTTAGTTGGCTCTTTTTGAGATTCAACTGTGTCAAAAAAATGTGTAGTTGCTATGGGTCATGTGAAATATTCTAGGAGACCAAGTGAAATATCAGCAAAAATTAAGATGTATTGTACTGACGGGATTCCTCATCAGTAATACAGACATCCATGTCAAGGCTGTATCAATCTGATTAATCGTACACAACTTTCATAGATAAATTGGAAGTCAATTTAAAACCAGAAATCATCTCCCCCGCTGCTCCTAGTACTTGCTCTTTCTCTGCCTTTTAATCGAAGCATCTCCATTATACTCCGGGCATAGACATCTCTCAAGTTAACGCTGATATATGAGTCAGTGGCTATATTCTTGGTAAGCTTCTTCAGAGCTTCACGCTGTCTAACAGCTGCTTCCTTTAGTTTCAAGGTGAAGTAGCAAGCAGAGAAGCGATCATTAATAATAGCAATAGGCAAGGCCAAGACAAGGATTCCTGATAATATACACATGAAGGCCACAATTTTGCCAGTTGTAGTGTCTGGTCTAATGTCCCCATAACCCACAGTAGTCATGGATGTTGTAGCCCACCACCATGCACAAGGAACACTTGTGAAGGTTGTGTCAGGAATGCTTTGCTCCGCAAAATATTCTATGGTTGAAAATATAGAAATTCCCACAGAGAGAAATAAGAGCAGTAGGCCGACCTCTTCATAGCATTGGGTGATTGTCATCCCAAGTGAACGCAATCCTGCAACAGAACAACTGCTGTCAATCATCATCAGCACCCCTCCTCTCTTCTTCCTTCCCCCTCACTCTTTGATCTTCACTCACAAACATGCACCCCCCTTAATATGTCCCCAGCACTGGGCAATGTTTGGGGATACAAAGATGATTAACTCATGACCCTGTCTTCCAAAAGTATATAGTCTAGTTGATGGGGACAGGTTCAGAAGGAGAGAGAAAAATAAAATTGCTTATGTAATTATTCAACTCCTACTATTTGTACTTAAAACAGGGTGAGGGATGAGGCTAACAGGCAGGCAGAAGCTGTACCAGAGTTTTGTACTTTATACAGGGAGAGATCTTCGTACTGTTGCATATTGAGGGCACATTTGGTCAAACTCATATTTCAATGCATCATTTCAGACTTCTTTCTAAAATCAGTTTTATGTTGTTTTTGTACTTTGTGTGTATGTCTGCCTTCTCACCCTCCTGATAAAGTTTAACACAACCAGGTGCCTCATTGTCTGAAAGCCAGAGTAAGTAAAGAGTGCACACCACACCAGTGAAATACAGCTGCAGAAGCAAATTAGGTTTTGGTGACAAAATTGACATAAGAACCTCACAGTTATATTCAGGGGACATTCTTAGTTGTGTATCAGGTCAAGGTCCTTGCACTCCAAGAAAATCCTTTGAAATCCTAGTCCTTAATACCGAAACTACAGGGAATTATCTCCCTTGAGCACATAACATTTCTGCTTTTCTGTAAGAAGACAGAGTTGAATACAGAAGGTTCCTTCATTGCAAAACAGTACAAGAATGAAACCACTGGGAATTTAATCACTAGGAGGCATTGGAGGGGTCCCCTTGCTAGATCTGATGATTCATTGAACCTCTGGGAGACAGACCCAAGAGAATCTAATTCCACATGTGAAGATACTAAGCCCATTATAAACCAGGCTTTAAATTAACGATAAGATCACCTTTTTAATGCTGGAGAGATACTTTGAAAAGTTTACCCACATTTTAAAGACATAGCATCACAATGACATTGCCTCAGAATTCCAAAGCATTACTTCTTAGAATCATTTTTTTATTCTTATTCACTCACTTGAGATTATTCAAAATATAGAATACTATTCATGCTCTCGTTGTTTTGAATTTTGCTCTTCAAATTTTGAGATATTCTTGCATTATTAACCAGCTATTTTTAAAGACCAATGAATATTAATTTTGAGGTTTAACTTCAAAAGAATATTTTTTAGGATACATTTATAATACCTACTTAGGAAACTTGCCATGATATGTCTATATGAAATTACATTTCTGAAATAAATTGATCATATATGAGAAGAAGCATTGTGTCTTTCTGGGGAAACTGCTTCCATTAAAAACTGAAGTGCCCTAAACAGTTTTGTAAGAAGCAAAGTGGGCTGAATGTCTACCATGTTCCATTTCTTAACCTAGATAATCCTCAAAGAAACATGACAGGTGTTGTCATTGCTGTGCCATTTTACAGATAAGGAGGCTGAGGTGCAGAGAGGTAACTTATCTAGTACAAAACTACAAACCAGAATTGAAATTTAGGCAGTCTGGCCTTCTAACCATTATTCTGTAATACCTCTCAATTTTTATTCATAATTAATATATGGGGATATATGTCATCTACATATATATCTATATTTTGCTAAGTGTTATGCTTCAGGAAAAATTATCAAATATTCATGAAATGGTCATATATTTTTAATAAATTAAGGCTTTATTAATGATTTATACCTATTTAGTACTGAGAAAACTTTTGAAGAGGTGACACTGTGGAAATCACTATGATTTTCCTTTTCCTTTCTTTTGAGAAAAAAATTCAGTCTTTGCTCGGTGTTTTTAAAATTGAATCTTGTGAAGAGTTTATAAATACTCAAAGAAAGCACCCCATTATGTGTGTCAGAAAACAAAGAGCAGAACTTACAAAAGCAGTTAGAAACCCCATTATCTAATCCCTAACATATGTGAGCAGCTAGGAAAATACACACCAAAATTATATTAGAGCAGCCCTAATTTACTACAGAGAAGTAGAAAAAAATAATGCAGAGGTTTATTTATCCATTATATTTATAGGGAGAAACTGCTACCATCATTCTCTTTAGGTGGCCAGTCAGGGACATCTCTAGAGAAATAAGGCTGGAATAGGAATCTTTAGTCAACTTGTTTGTACCAATATATATTTGTATTAATATGTATTGTATTAATATGGCATCCCAAAAAGTGTGGTCCAGGAACTACCTATATCAAATCAACTTTCAAACTTATTGGAATGGATCCAACCCACATACTAAAATCTCACTCTGGGGGTTGGAGTTTAGAATCTGCATTTTAACACATTTGTCTGGGGATTCTTCTTTTCCCTAAGGTATGACATAGATAATTTGCATAATACTGTAGAATATTCAGCAGTTTCAGGACCAGTTATTGAGAACAACCATAGTTGAGAATTATCTTTCATAGATCTGTGTGACTTGCACTGACATTGACTATAGTTTTCTTGTTCAATTATGTGTATGTATTGTGTTGTGTGTAGATTTTTCTAGGGAATGTTCATTTGATTTTTAAAGTGTCTATAATACACAAAAAACTAATGACTTCTTGTTTCTTCTCTCTCCCAGGAACAAGAAAATTCTCAAATACTAGATAAGACATTTAATTAGAGTCTTCTATTTCTTTCAAAGCAATTTATTTCCATTGCCACTTTGAAAATTAAGTGGGGGTCATTGGCACCTGGTCATCTCTTGTGATCAGGGAGGGATTGGAGTGCTGACTTTTTCTTCTGCAGTGTGTGTGTGTGTGTGTGTGTATGTGTGCGCGCACGTGTGTATATATATAGAGAGAGAGTGCGCACACATACACACTTCTTGGATATAGAAGACAAACTAGCTTATGTTCCTATATATTGTATTGTTTCTGTGCATGTATTTATGTGTCATTTATGCATGTTTTGTCCAGAACCAACTAGAGGCAGAATCTTTAATTTTTGTACATCATCCAGACCTTAGGTTTCAATAAATCGAAGTTATCGAATGGTCAAATTTTTCCTCAACATCTTATGAAGAGAAAGTGTGTCAGAGATACCCTATTCTCTATATCTGCAATAACAATTTTAAGGTTTTGCTTTCCAATTATCTCTTAAGAGGTCACTTTTTGGGTAAAGCATGAAAACTGTCAGTGTGCCTCTGAATTCAGAGTGCTTTCCTTGTACTATGGTCAAATCACTAATGCTTACTAACAAAGGCATATTAAAAAACATCAATGAAATTTGAATACCTGTGGAATGCCTGCCCAGTTTTAGCATGCGTAGAGCCCTGAGCAGCCTCAAAACCTGGACGATGCGGCCCACATTTTCCAGCTCTTGTGTGGTTTGGCTGCCACTCAAGCTTTCTACCAGGAGAGTGATGTAGAAGGGCAGAATGGCAAGGAGGTCAATGATGTTGGGCACCTTCCTCAGGAAGCGGCACCTGTCCCGCACACACAAGAAGCGCAGGACAAACTCCCCGGTGAACCAGCTAATGCACACGTACTCCAGGATCTCCAGCAGCTGCAGGTTCAACCAGCTTAATTCGGCTGACATCAGGGCCATATTGACGATGGACACTGCCACAAAGATAATGGAGATGACTCCAAAGATTCGGGCAGCTGTGGAAGACCCAGGTTTCTCCAGGATATTCCAGAGCTTCTGGCGGACAGTGGGACAAGGTCCTTGTGAGAAGTCCTGTTCACTTTCATGTTGGCTTTCCTGATCATCTGTGTCCTTCTTAAAGTCTAGAGTTTCACTCAGCTCCTTTCTTCTGAAGTATCTTTTAGAGAAGACAACTTGGTGATTAGTCCAGCTTTTATTAAAATACAGAAGTAGAAGAGAAACTTGACAGGCAGGTCATACTTTTTATTTCAGTAAAAAAAAAAATTCTATTCATACTTTACCCAGTTTGTCTCCTGCCCACAGTAATTGAAAATTTCTCACTTAGGATCATGATTTTTAAAATGACATTTTCTTAGTAGGAGTTTATGCAAAAGGACTTACACATAACAAAGCAACTGTGAACCAATGCATTTTTATTACCCATGTTCTGATACCAAGAACAGCTGTTTGCCATATGGAACTTTGTTGTGTGTAAAGGAAAGATATTCATGAAGAAATGGTAGTAATGACAATATAACAGCAAAGGCCCATCAAAGTTCCACCATCGTCCAGTCAAGGAACCAACTTCCCTTCTGTATTGAAAGCAGTTCTCCATGCAAGTTTTTCAAAAAGTTAGTGTCCTAGGTTTAACAGTACTCCACACCAACACTTTCACCTCTCTGTATATCTTTTGAGGCACAGCTTTTCTGACTTATTTTATCAATGACTAAATATTTATTGCAAGTCTTACTTCCCTCATCTTTTACATGAAATTAACATAACTCACTCGAATAATAGGGACCAGAAAGTTCAAAAAGTTGGATTAAAAATCTGGCTTTGATGTGTCCCAGCCCCACAACCCCACCTCATCTTCCAGCCCAGAGGCGGCCACACCTATTCACAGGCCTGGTTCCAGCGAAGCTTATGTAAAACCTCACATCTTTACCTGTGCCTTCCTCTCTGCACCACACCTACCTCACCGCCACCCCCCACAACCACCAGCCACCGCGCCTCGCGGGTACCTGTCCCTGCAGCAGGAGTCGATGCTGAGCTCGTCGATGCCCCAGTACTGGATCTCCTGAAGGAAGGACAGCGCGCACAACTGCTCCATGACGTGCAGTCGGCCGGTGCGATAGTAGTGCAGGACATAGCGGAACGCCTGTGAGCTGCGGTCGAAGAAGTACTCGTTGTCTACTGGGTTGGCGTCGTCGCAGAGCTCTAGGGGGCTGGGCGCTGCAGCCAGGGCTCCCAAGCGGCGGTAGGAGGCCACCACCACCGCCAGCTTTCCAAGGCGCGTATGCGGGAAGCAGGACAGCGCCTGTTGCGAGAGTACGAAGCGGCTGCCGCCCACGTTGACCGTGAAGCAGTCCCCAAGCGCTAAGGGCTCCCCTTCACCCTCGCTGCAGAAGACGCTGGAGTCGAGAGAAGCCAAGGAGCAGCTGTCCAGCGGTGAGCCCAGCGGCGTCCGGCCGCTATGAGGCAGCTCCATTCCGGCCGCCAATGCCTGAGGGCGCCACAAAGTTGGGAACACGCTGGAAGCCTCGGTCCCGCGAGGGCGGTGGCACGGTCCCTGGTGACGATCGGGATTTCCCAGCCTCCCGAGGGAGGTGCCTCCCACTCGCGCACCCCTAATCGCTCCACCCGCTGTGCTCCTTCCCCTTCTTGTCGCTAGGGAGCTGCGAGTGCGCGGTAGCAGCGCACAAGTGGCAGAGCCAGGAGACTGGCAGGAGAGGAGAGGTCTCCCCAGTGGAAACTGTCATGTGTAGACCAAGCCCAGGACAGCCCCAGGAAACACAGCCAGTCGCTGTCTCTTCCCGGATGTACGCACCCCTCCGCCCCCAACTCTGGAATTGAGATCCCTAGCCTCAGTCTCGCTGCTTGGTGGGTGGAGGGGTTGGGGAGGGGAGGGGAGAGGGAAGTGTAGCGTGGAGGGGAGAGGGAGGGGATGATTCTTAGCCTGGTGCCAGCAAAGACTATGGCGAGACTACTTCTCCAGGCAGGAGATCAAACAAAGTTCAGGAAGCTGACGAAGTGATAATTGGGTCTGAGTCCTTGATAACTTGATGGCTTTTATTTTTCCCTTTTCTTTTATCGTAAATATTGCAAAGTCTCCTTAGGGGTGTCCGCTCCAGGTGTGAGCGCGTGGGGAGGGTGTCTGTATACCTGGGCTGCAACCTTTCTTCCCACTTCACTCTTATTTCAATCTGATTTATTACTCACGCTCTATTTTTTCTCTCTCTCTCTCTTCTTTTAGTCCCCCTCCATCCCCTGGTTGAAATATAAGGCTAATATGGAGCATTTTAATTAAAGTTCCAGTGGGTCACTAAGAACTGGAGGTCATCACTGGGAGCTCTCTCCCCCTTAGATGTCCATCCCATGTTGAGTCGCTGTGCACTCTTCTTAAACTTCCTAGGTCAGCAGGCTTTCATTTTAGGAAGGAGGTAGCACAAAGACAAGGACTAGCACAGACTTGGGTTGGAGCAGGAGTTAAAATTATAGCAACCCCTCAGTAAATGAAGAAGCCAGTGCAGGTGCCAGGTGAGACTGAAAATGTGCCCTCAGGGTCTCTTAGAGCTGCGCCCTGGCCAACCTGTAGGACTTCGGGCGGGTAGGGTGGAGTGGTAGGGTAGGGACCTACAGTAACTCACCTGACTGCGCTCAGCTGGCACCGCTGATAAAGTAACCTTCCTTTAATCCTCCTAGTCTACACGTGAAGCCTGACTTGACCCGTCTGGAAGGGAAACTGCTCGCAGGTCACTCTGCCAGCATTTGCTGCCACGCTGAACATTCACTGATTAGCAGCTCCTGGCCTCTGGGCTCTGGGAATCAGCCCGCCCCCGCCAGGGAGAACTCCCAGCTGAGCGGGTGTAAGGAAAGGAGGGAGGGAAATGAGACCTAGGGAGGAAATGAGGCGCTTAGTGATTCTGAATATTATATTATTCTGAAGACACTTCAAGAATTACAGCATTTGATTCCAGTTCTCAATCTGTGTTCACATAAATGCCAAAATTTTCAGACTATTTAAGCTTGCTAAACTTGGAATTAGGGCAGTGCTATGAACTGCTTTGTGTGTCATGGGTCAAAGTTTTCTCATTTCCATCAAATATCTCAGAATCCTCAGTTTTCCCCCAATTTTATTTCCCAAGAGGGTGAATCACATTCATCTTTCTTTGCTTTTTTTTTTTTTCTAGTAAGTATTTTTAGAAAATATACAGGTACAAAGAGATGAGCAGGTAACTTGATACAGTAAGGAGATCTTTTCTGTAGATTAGACAACATAGAGATTTAGCTCTTACTTTGTCACTTGTCTGTGGGATTCCTCGCTGCTATTTACTTCATGGATTTCAATGTCTCCGCAAAATTTCCAATTTTAATTAAAACACCCAACATTTATTGGGTGCTTACTTTATACTAGGACCTTTTGAAGGCTCTTTACTCATGCAGTGCCTTATTTTAGCTTAATAACAACACTATGAGGTAGCAAATCTATCCATCTTATGAAAGGGGAAACTGAGACACAGAAGAATTAAGTGACTTACTTAGGATCACATAATACAAGTCAAACCCAGGACTAAAGGTCAGAGGTTGTCTTCATAAGCAAAATGCTTGGAAATTATAATTTTTGTTGAATTTTAAAATAAACCAGTGTGGTTGCTTTTGTTTTATTTTTTGCAACTTTCTAAAGAAGGAGATAATATTTCTTGATGTGCCAGTCATTATTTTAGGTGTTTAAGATACATCAGGGAAGAAAACAGGCAAGATCCCTGTCCTTGTGAAGCTTACAATTATCTTGTGAAAAGAACAGGGCAATTTCAAAGAATTTGAAATTGTAGAATATTTCTAGTTTTTGTTGCATTAATAGTTACCCATTTGGTTACCTTTTATCTGTATAAAGAGCACTCTTCAGAAAACACAGAAAGGCTAAAATTATCCCAGTAAATAGTTCATCATTATGTTTAGGTATTGTGTTGTTATTATTTTATAAGGTAGTAGAGCTCTCCTTTATGCTGAAGGAAAAACTCTAAATCTGGATTACAGATGACTTAGGTAAAGTCCATAGTTCTGTTAAGTGTTATTTGTGCTATGATTAGTGAAAAAGTTCCATATTAGCTTTACGAATCATGCTGAGGAAGGAGGAAAACTTTTAGAGGAGAATGAAAAAACTAGGTGAGAAGGGAGATCTTGAACAAGTAACCTGAGACTGAAAAGGGATTAAGACTTAAAGATCTCCTCCACTGCCTCCAAACCCCTAGCCCTGGCTTGTAATGAGTGGTGTTCTATAGGAGTAATTATAATACTAACTAGTTTCAGTGTCAGGCCCTTTGCTAAGCATTTGACATCTTACAATGATTCTATGAAGTAAGCATTGTCATCCCTGGTTATAGATGTCAACGTTGACATACACAAGAACTAAGTAACTTCCAACTTGCACAGTGAACATGTGAGAGGGTGTATAAAGGAATTGAAACCAGGGTCTTTTGGTCTCCAGATTCTATCTCGATGACTAAGACCTTAAATTTTTCATTTGGGTTTCAACTGTGAATACAACTTACATTAATTAAGGTAATCAGAATGAGAAGATGATTAGAAAACAGTGTATAAACACAAAAAGTACATTTTAAAGTATAGTATTTCAAGTACTAAAAAATCTCTGCTTTGTTCCTTGCCCTATTCCCTTGAGTCTATTGACGCTCCTCCCTCCATGATTGCCTAGGTTTGAGTTGGAGGCCAGTGAAGAGTGTGTCAGAAATAAGAAGGGACATGTGTCCATTCACAGGATATCTTTCCTGGTCCCTGATCCTGCTTGTGATACACCACCAGGTATGCCCGGAGGTGAAGGATCACTCATACGTATTGGGGGGGGTGAGGTCTTGCTTTCTGTTTCATTCCTACATAGCCTGGGAGGAAAGTGACTGTCGGGTGGGAAGTTGTGCAGCACTGGTGTGTGAGCACTAGACAACCTAATGGTTTTAGGTATCTTTCCCAGTTGTGAGATGTTATATTCAGGTGATCTTCCATCAAAATTCCTGTGATGAAATCGTAAGTTTTTGGCTTCCTCTGTCAAGCCTACCCATTATTAATTTGAGTTTTGAATCTGCAGCTACAACTGGTGTTTTTAATTCTTTCAATTTTTAAGAGTATTCTAAATTCATTAATGATCAATATGCATTTAGTAACAGTCACAGTTTTAAATTGGATCAACAGAAAAATCATGTACTTTAAATGTCTGACACTTGATAATTATGAAAATAAAAGTTGAAAGTCATTTGAAACACTTTAGAAAATTTAATTATCAAAAATGGAATATTTTGTTTAGTTTTTAATAAATAATGGGAATATTAATATTATGTTCTGATTTTCATGATCCATTTGAATAATATATTTTGGTGTTTTGTGAAATCATCTTTTCTATTAATGTTTTAAAGTGATAATGCAGATAGAATTTTAAGTCATTGAAATGTTTTTGAAGGAAAACATAATTTTGGATGTTAATTTATATCTAAAATACTGCAAGTTTACATTTATTTTTGGTAATTAAGGGACATATGAATGAATACTTTGGAATGAAGAACTTTTTAGAATTCAATTTGGGAAAACTCTACACTTTCCTTTTGAATCCCTTCATTGTAGACTCATGTATTCATATTAAATTCTTTAATTTTTCTCACTTATCAACTATTCAGACCATATTTCATATGCAGTGTACATACCTTTGGCCCTGTGTTTGATTTCCAAGGGACTAATAACTAGATAACTCAATTATAATTACATTTAAAAATGCTGTTGTGTATGGACAAAAGTGCTTTATCTTCCTTCTCTTCTTTGCATTGGGATATGTTTAAAGAAAAAAGAAAGGCTGATGGATTTTATCTATTCATCTTTCATGTGCCTTCTAGGTGCTTGGAATAAATCCTCCCAACTGTATGACAGCCCACTCTAAGGCAGAATTTAGCTTAATGTGGGCTTGTTCTGGATTCCTTCCAAGGGGAGGCAGTTATCTTTGGAAGTACCCAAGAGCTCATTTTTATAGCCTAGTCTGCTACAGAGATAGCAGCAAGCATTGATGATGGTGATGATGAGGATAATAACATGATATTAATAGCTGCTATCTTTACTTATTCAATCGCTGTTCTGCACTTTATTGACTTGTGACATTAACAAGTTCCTTAAGTCTTATTTTAATGATCTCTAAAATAGAGGTAACAATAGTAATTTATGTTATTGCTTAAAAATTAAATGAGATAATCCATGTGAAATGTTAAGTGCACTGCCATTATTCTTGTTGCCTTTTATTATTATGTTTTAGGAATTCTTTTTTCTGATCTCCCTCTCCTATAGCTTATGAAATAGGATCTTATTAAGTGATAAGAACTTTACAAACATCATCTCATTTTGCTCAGGTTTCACGTAACCTTGCAAAGAAGTTGCTGGTATTATTCTGAATTTTTAAAGGAGAAATCAAGATCAGAGTGTTGACGTAAGTTCCCTCATGTCACACAGATAGGAGATAGAGACCTGAACACCTTTGATTCAAAACCTGTATTCTTTGAAGAACATTAATATAAAAAATAGCATAGTAATGAGCATCACCATTAGAGATGTTTTTCTCTTTACAAATAATTTTAAAAAGAGAGAACTTATTCATACAACAAATAATTATGAACTAACTATACTTTATAGACAGTGACCAACATTTTGCCTGTGATTTTATATATTTCCATAATTTGGATTTTTCTCCTAATCACCATAAAGGAAGTAGCTGATTGGATTGATCATGTTATGATTTTCATTATGCCACTATCTTATCCAAAACATATCCAAGTCAAATTTTTACTGAATTATCAAGAAAATGTGTAGAATCAGGTACATATTGTTCACTGGATTAGCTTTTATAATTACATTGAAATTAAACTTTAATATACAAGATTTAGATGCAGTGGAGCAAAAAGCAGAGAAAACACTCTGATCATCATGTTCCGTGAACTGTTAAGTGAACCCAATATTGAATTTTAAAATTCTAATTAAATTCTTTTTATCCAGCTTTATCAAATTCCCTTATGGTGATAGAGTCATTGAGTCATACAGAAAGAATACAAATCATTTTTCTCATTGAGTATATGTGATTTATTAATATTAGGAGAAAATTGCTTTTTGACGTATTCCCCATTCTATTTAAGCCTTTCCTACTTTATCAAGAAAATTAGTAAACTTGAATTTCACCTTGTAATTGGAAGGAAGAAAGGTAATCTTTATGCTCTATACATGTTGTGAACTTTTTTAATGTTGTACTTCTTTGTCAACTCAGTATTGAAAAATTTATCAATCAATATTATACCAGTGTATTTCTACAAGCTTTCTGAAAGTTATAAGTCTATAGAAATAGAATTTATACATATTCTATATATTTTATTTATCATATACATCACATATATATGAACATACATATATCACACTTGAAAAATCATCAATAAAATGCACTTTACTGAATCAGTGGATCACATCATTCTATGCAAGAAAAGTAGTGAGTCATTAGAGGCATTATAAGAAAAAAGTAGAGATAAATAAGGAGAGAGGCAATTTTTCTCTACAAAATGGTTCTTAGTTATATAGTATAGTTCCTTTAAATAGCATCCTCATGGCATTTTAAACATGATTTAATTAAAGAAAAAGCATGAAGTAACTTTTTGGGACACATATGCTGAAATCTATGCTAAAATATTTTTGTTAACAGAATTGTGAAGCCATATAAAACAGATTATTCTAATATCATAATGTTAATCTAGTCTCAGTTTAAGCACACAGAACATTAATCTACATAAATATTTTATATATTAAATCCATTACATCGGCAGGATCAACCAATTCTGTTTGTCCCAAGTCAATGCTTTTTATACTTAGCTGCATGTTTCACTTTCTTATCCTTTTTTTCACCGAAACAAAAAAATATAAATAAAGATTTGGAGTTAGTACACACTAATCTTATTGATTTTTTTTAAAAAAATCTGAGATCAGTTTGTGTATTCCAGAGTATATTTTCTCTACACAGCAGAGAAAATTATACTGGTGGCAAGTGAATTCACAAATTTGTCATTTTTCCAACCCGAAGAATAGCAGTAAGCCATATGGCTTCTTCCTTACAGCGTGCATCTGATTGACATCTCAGTTTTAGACCTGGCCTCACAGTTCTCCCACAAACAGATTTCCCGGAAATCTAAACCAAATGGGGATCCAGAACGATGTCAAAGCATAGCAAATTTGTCCTACATCTGCTTTTTTGTTTGATTTCTATATGGTCAAATTTATCCATTTTAGTAACTTAGAATGTTTTACTTTCATGATGGTAGTAAGAAGTATCCAGTGTCATATTGCCTACTATCTACAAGAAATTGAAATAAGTCTCAATTCAATAATTTGTGAAAGAATAAAAATAAAATAGTGTTTTAAAATGCACTTAGGAAATCATCAACTTCATAATATGTTCAATATTTATAATGATTCTAGACCCCACGTGTTGTAAGTTTGATAGCAGAAGCTTAAAAAAATCAAGAATAGGTAATTACTGACTAAACAAATGGAAGTTTGGAGGAGAGCAGATGTTTTATGGATGAATATGTATTTTTATGTATATACAGAGCTAGTATTTTAATTTGTTTTTTTATAAAACTAAGCCTTAAATGTACTAACATTATGTTTCCTCATTTCATATTGTTTAATAAATAGGAAAGTATAATTTTTCAGCATAAGTTAAAAGACTCCATGTTTGAAAATGATTAACTTGTAACTGGCTTCTCTTTTATTCTAATAAAAACATGTTAACAGCTGATATTGCAGTTCTTTTTTAACAAAATATTTCTTGAATAACTAAATGTCAAATAAAACATAAATTTGGAAGTACCTGAACATATAGTTTCTTGGGTCAGACCGTGACAAAAGACAAGTGACCTCTGTCAATGTTGTCAGTGTGACCAAACACTGCTGCAGTTGGAATCACGTTCCTTTGTGAAATGATGATTTCCTTTCACCTCCTATCTGAACTAGAATTTGTCCCTGGGGCAATAAGATTCACAAAGAAAGTGAGCCTCTCTCCAGTAATTGATGGAGGTCACTTTCTCATATAATGAACTCAAATTATAGCTCTGATAGGCTGTGCTGTATTGGGATTCTTTTGCAGTCCTAAAAATCATTGAGGACCCCCAACAAATTTTGCTTATATAAGCTGCATATTGAGATTTCTCATATTAAAACAAGAATTTAAGTATTTATTTATTAAATCCTTGAAAAATAATAGGGATAAAACTAATACATGAAAGAAAGAATAATACATCATTTGAAGATATATTTTCCCCTAGAAATTAATCAAGAAGAGTGGCCTTGTTTCATATTTACTCATATTGCTTTTGTATCTGGGTTAATATCTGATTCTCTGTGTGGCCTGCTGCAATTTGATATTTCGGTTGACGTTTTTATTTTTAGTTAATTATTTATTTATTTTTTTGTTTTATTTATTTATTTATTTAAAATTATTTATTTATCTTTTAATTTTTTACAGACTGTGTTTTGATTCATTGTACACAAACAGTGTACATCATTTCATTTCTATGGTTGTGCACAATGTAGATTCATGCCATTCATGTAATCATACATGTACATAGGGTAATAATGTCTGTTTCATTCCACCATTTTTCATATGCCCCTCCCTCTCATTTCCTTCTACATAATCTAGAATTCCTCTATTTGTTGAAGTTTTTGAAGAAAATCTAGTGTAACACAGTAGGTAGTTTAAAAACAGAGGGATATTTTAATGCTTTGGATATGTCATTGTGTGAACTCTTCGTTGATACCACACCTGCAGTGATAGGGTAGTTGGGACATAGAGTCTGTTGCTGTATCAGTGAATTTTTAACATTCAGTTACATTAAAATCCATTGTTATATCTTGCCCTTGGGTAGATTTTAAAAAAATCCATACATGTTTTATTATGTTCATAGTGGCTGTTTCTTAGGTATGCAGATCTTCTCAAAGGGGACACATTTCATTTAAAGAGCAAATAAAAATTTAATTTTATTAATGTTACCACTAATTTAATCCAATTTGAAAGTATTGGGAAGTCATCAAGCTTTGGGTGGTAGATATGCAATACTGTCAGGTTTCCTTGACGTGATAATCTCCATTGATTAATTTTAAAGAAGTTATTCACAATCCTTTGAGTAACTATAGTTTGTGTACTACTATCATTTTTTCAAGTAAAAATGGTGATCTATGGAAAGTGGGGATCTTATCTTGTATCTCAGCTACACAAATGACCTGAAGCTTGCTGAATTTAGTTAAATCATTAAAAAGGTATGTACCTCGCCATGAAATGTATTACAATTAATATTTAATTAACTTAATAATGTTTATTATTGTTCATCAATAATTAATAATGTTTATTATTGTTCATCATTATTGTTAAGCACTTCTGACTTTCTTCCCTGAAAATATGTTAAGAGCCTAGTGACTACTGATATAATCTGGTGCCACTGCTTTGAGGCCCACTGAAACAGTTTTACCCACTGATGCTTTTGTACCATGCTTTTGTGCAATGTAGACAGTGAAAAACAAAAATAGTGTCTTGTAATAATGAAAAAATATTAATATAAAGAAGCCTCAAAGGATCTCATCAAACCCTAGGAATCTACAGAACACACTTTGAAAACTGTTGTTCTAAGGGATATGTGTAGTTGTACAACTTAAACACAGCATTTATGCTTATGTTTTTCAAGAATTAAAGAATGAAGTGCAGGACTTCTATGATTTGTTTTTTAAGGTTTCATTAAAACATTTTCTTGCATCTAACATACCATATATACATGGTATATGATATATATATCATATATATATATATATATCCAGAAGTGGGAGTGTATAAATGTGTGCATTTTTAGATATACAGAGGAAATATTTTATCTCCTGTTGATCAAGTATTTTTTGTAAATTTTTTTCACAGTAGGAATAAGGTAAGCCCTTTTTAGTACAATCAAGTAGTTTCAATCTAATGCAATGATTTAAATATTCCCTTTAGGTAATGCATAGTTTTGGGGAAAAGGCCTAGTCTTTCAGATTTTAGCCATCTTTTATGCCTTTCTCCAGATAAGCAGGGTACAGCTCAGGGGTGTGAAGTTTTCCTGTTTAGTCTGCACAGTGTGGTTTGGTTCACTGGTTAGTCAGAAGGTTTTCTGCACTAATGACTACTGGGGTGTTCATGGTGGAGAAAGGCCAGCCACCACGGCTATGTCATTTCCTTTTCCCTTTGCCCCAGATTACAGATGGCCCAACAAGCTTATCCATCTTCCCAGCAGTAGAAAGGGCCACTCCTGGCTTATATACCTTAGGTTTATCTACCTTAGGTTTATCTGTAATCTTCTATTGTTATTGCCACAAAATTATCCCTGTCCAATGAGGGAAGTGGCTGGGTACACAGAGTGCATCTGCTAGTTTGCAGTTTTTCACTAATATGAATAGCAGTGTTAACCTACATGTTACTGGGCTCCCTGTTCCTCCCAAAAGCTCCCTCTTCAACCTTCCAGTGTTCACCATCAAGCTCTGTATACATTTCTGGAGGAAACAGGAACTTTGCAGCTGATCAGCCTGAAGTTTCTATCTCTTCTCAATCTTCCATTTTTTTTTTTTTCCTGTAACCATTTGTGTTTTTTCCACTTATACTTCTAAGCCAGGGGATCTCAATAAGTATTATTACTGATGCCTTAAGGAGACATTTGGAAGTGTGCTCCTGTTGGTGGTTTGATGGGGATGGATATTTTTACCTGTCATGATAATTGAAAAATGTTATTGACAATTACTACCCAGAATAAGAGATGCTAAATATCCTTTAATGTGTGGGCAATAAAGAATTGCCATTTCTCAAATGGAGGTAGCTCTATTGTGGAAAAAACACTTTAGGATACAAGTTCTTCAGACCCTTGGGAAGAAAGTTTCATAGCTTAGTCATTCATGATCCTTATAACTAAGACCACATTAATTATCCAGGCTTCCCACAGCTCTCCAGACAGAGACTTTAGGTTGACTGAAAAAAAAAAAAGTCTTGAAAATTATGTGGTCATTATATGAAATATGTTCATATATTAGACTTTTGAATTTTTTTTTAATTTAATATTACATAAGAATAACATACACAATAAATAGCATAAAATATATACATATGTATTTTCAAATCAACAGTTAAAAAACATTGTTTTATTGTGCTAACTGTTGAGAAGGTGCAGATCTGGACACATTAAAGTAGAGATCCTATGAATGGGCCTCTGCACACAGTATAGAGTATGCGCTGTGTGTTCCACACTTGAACTCTCAAGGCTTCAGCTGAAATTATTATCTTTAATATTTTTGGTAAGCTTTCTCAAAGATAGAATACCCTGAACAATCTTTGCTAGTTGCTGGTTTTAAATCCCAAAGTATAAACAAGAGTCACTGTGTTCAGTGCTTTTCTGTTCACTTCTGTATACATTAGCAATCTTTCTTTCATTTTATTAATTGTGTTTATCAACTGAATCCCTCCCATGTGGGAAGATAGTTGGCATATAAAATAACATAAGGGATGCCTATAATCTCAGTTTCTCAGGAGGCTGAGGCAGGAGGTTTGCAAATTTGAGACCAATCTGGGCAATGTACCAAGATCTTGTCACAAAGTGAAATTAAAAAGACCTGGGGTTGTGCTCAGTGATAGAGTACTTGCCCAGCACCTACATGCCCAATGTCCTGTGGTCAGTCCCCAGTACCCGCCCCACACACAAATAACTAAATGGAGTTCAAATTAATAACTACATGCATTTTAGTTATTTTTAAATATGGCTCATTCAGAATATTCCAAACCTTAGTCTTGATTTAATAATACATACTATATGCCTAAAAGTTTTACAAAATTTCTTAAACTTCATTGCTGAATTTCAATTTTAGAATCAAAATTGTCTACAACTTGTAAAATACTTATTCTTTAAGTCAGTGCACAATATTAAAAATATTCAGATTAAATATTTTCCCCTGGAATGTGATATATTTCCCTGTAATTATTCTACTGTTTACTGTTTACATTTTTTTTGTATTTTTCCTAACAATTCATTCATTAATAGGCATATATTTTGTCTGATGAGAGCAACACATTTGAATAATTTTTTTCTGTAGAGAAAATTAAGGGAGTTGCATGATGAATATTTCTTGGATGTGAATTGATTTGGAATGATTTAGAGTTGATGGAAGTTGTGGAGACATTTTAATTTCAGAAGATGAGAATGATGTGTGAGTTATCATACCAGTTACAGAAACCATAACAATATGCAGTATAGAATGTACACTTTTGATGTGTTCCCTGCCTTGAAGCATGCTTGAGGTGAATTAGCTCTTCTATTTATACCAATATCAAAAGAGAAACTCATGTCATCCTTTGGAATTTTTATATTTAATAAATCTTCTTTTGTTCTTTTGTAAAATGTCATATTGAAAATCAAAATAACCTTTGCCAGAGGTTGACTTATTTTTGAAGTTCCTTTTAATAGTTTTTCTTTGATCTCATAATTTCAATTTTCATACTTTGTGTTCCCACTGCTGGTCATTCTCTTTCACCTTTTGAAAATTAAATAATTTTTAAATAGATGGTACATTTTGGGGGTTCAGAGATACCAATAGCCATGTACAGAGTGGTTTTTAGTATACTCTGAAATTTTAGCATATGGTTAAAATGTCATTTGTAATGCAGAAATGAAAACAGTACATTGTGCTGACACTTGGTTAGTCGTCTGCAATGAGGGACAGATTAGATACTTAAAGTGAGAAAGTCAGAAACATCTTTAAAAACTGACCAAAAAAGGCAAATATTGTCTGGCAAAATTTTTGCATATTCACTGAAAAACAGCAATCAAACTAAACAGGCAGCTGGAATGATTAAAAGATGGTCTCGGATGGGGTGTCATGATTAGGTTGCTAAGAAACAGCATTTGCAGAGTTCAGCTGAGTCTCCATGAATGAAACAGTTGAGATGGGAGTGTTTCCCTAAAGACTGATAAAGAGAAAAAGGCAAGGCAATGAGGCCTGTCACTTGGGAGATCCAAATTATTTTTTTGGTGTGAAAGTTTGGTAAATCTTTGAGGACTTGAATCTCTGAGGACTAAATGACATCATATGTGGGATTTTTTAAAAAACTTTTAAGGTTTTGCTATTATTTTTCTTTCCTGGGCATTGAATACAAAAGTGTTACTGATCTTTAGTCACTGAGCTTTGTATGAAGTAGTAGTAAATTCTCGCTCTGTATTCTGGAGTACATCCTAAACACAAAAGGTAGTCAGTTTCTTCCTGAGTTCATCCTCTATTACAGAATCAGTTTCCCTCTAAATTGATTCTTAAACACAAAAAGAGCCAGTTGGTCTCTGATTACTGCACCCCTGGCATGCTCAATTGCTGTTCCCTCTAAGAATCCAGTGATTTTATTTATTGCTTGAAACTGTGCTTTAGCACATCCTTAACAATATCTGTTCTCTTTCTTGCTTTGGCTTTGGCTGCTCTGCTTTGGTTCGCCGTGGGTCTTAGATATCTGCGAATCCTCACCTCATCTGTTCTTCTCATATTTTTAACCCAGTGGGGTCTGAAAGTAGATCAGAGCTGCCTAATTTCTAACTTTAGAAGTAGATCATTTTATTATTGGTGAGGACTATTCTCCTACTTGTTTTTGTTTGTTGAGGGTTTGAGGTTGATGTGGTATTGGATCATTCATTCCCAATAACATGTCCTAAATCTTCTGGAGCTCTTACATGTTATTAAGAAGTGTTTTGTAAAATATGTGTCTTTTACACCACTCATCCATACTACCCATGAAAATATGTCTTTAAAAAAATAGAATGTATTTGCATTAAACAAAATCAAAGAGCTCTGTTTTCTCTCCAAACATTTAAAAATCAATTTACTTCTTTTCTTTCTTGTGGTTTAGATGTGGTGTCCCCTAAAAGCTTACATGTGAAACAATGCAAGAAGGTTTGGAGCTGAAAGGATTGAGTTATAACCTTAACCCAATTAGTGAATTAATCCCTGATGGGATTAATTGACTGGTAACTAGAGGCAGGTGAGGTGTGGCTAGAGGAAGTGGTTCATTGGGGGCATGCCTATGGGGTATATATTTTGTATCTGAGCAGTGGAATCTCTCTCTTCTTCCTGTTGCTCTTGTGAGGTACTTCCCTCTGCCATGATGTTCTGCCCTACCTTGAGCCCCAAGGAATGAAGGAGGCCTTCTATGGATGGAGGCTTCTGAAACTGTGAGCCCTCTAATAAACTTTTCTTCCTCTACCATTGTTATGGTCAAGGAAACACTTACTGTTAGTTTGCTTTGGGATATCAACCCTTGGTATCCATTAAATGCTTCCTTTGTTTCTACTGTTTATTTCCACCACATTTCTATGGTTTCCATCATGATATTTAAACCATTTCAATCATGTAGCACTTACTCCTAGTTAAAAGCCTTCAAATCCCCTTTTATTGCACAGAGAATAAAATTTAAATTTCTTTTCATGGCCTTCAAACCTTCTACCCTTTTCCCTGATTTCTTCCAGCAGTCCACGTGACTGCATAGGCTAGGCATCTTGATCATCTGCTTCCTGTCTCCTATGGCTTATTTGACATCGGTTACAAGGTGGCAGAAGAAAGGGGTGTTTTTAATACCTAATACTTAATCATCTCTCTCCGGAATAACCACATAAACTCCAGGATATAGTGGTCTTGTCTTTATTGTACACCACTGTACTATCAGGACCTAATAAGGGCCTGTCTTATAAATGGCACTCCATAAATGTTTGCTAATTGTGTGAATGATTATTTATTAAAACTTAATATATTACTATGAAACAAAAATTTTCTTAAAATCAGGATTGGAAATATTTTTATGTATATAAATATACACACACATATATACAATACATGTTCACATAATATGTTTATATTTATATAAATTTTAATTTATATAAATGTATAGCTTATGCAAGAGCTAAGTCTATTATCTTATAGATAGATTGGTTGTGGGACTTGTTCATGATTCTTTCCTAGAATGTTGAAAAGATATGTCATCTCTCCTGACAATGCTTTTTTTTCTAGCTTAGATAATCTTCATAAGCACTTAAATTTTGAATTTATGTTATATCAATTATAAAAGTAAATACTCAAGCTCAATGCTCTTGAATGCCTTTTTAAATGCTTAGAAATGCTGAAAAAATATTTATGAAGATCTGCCTAAAACATAATCATCCATTATAATTATAATTATATTCTAATTATGTTTTGATTTAGTCAGACAATTATGGAGGTATTCATTGGAATCATGCCAAAATGGTCTAATATAGAATTTTCTTTAACCAAGTTATATTTGGCTGGTCTATATCAATGAACCTTCTAAGAAAGAGCCTTAAACTACTCATCTTTGCATTTACTGGAGGGATGTTGCTGAAGATGAGCTATCTTTTCCATAATATATTGTCCTCTCTATGAGAATATCCATTATAAAATTACTTTCACTTTAGGATAGAGGAGTAATTGCCACTAATGAATTTGTTTTGACATATGGACTTTGGAGGATTTATTCACATACTTTTGGAAACATTACAATCAATATTCATCAAGTACTAATCATGATCTAGTTATCCTGTATTTTATGTGCATCATTCCATTTAATTCTTACAACCCTAATGAAGTAGGTATTTTCATTCCTATTTTACAGATGAAGAAATGGAGAAAAGAAAGGTTAAATAACTGCCCAAACTAGGAAATATTATAATAAAATTCTGAACATGGCCTAACTTCAGTAGATTGACTTACATCTAGATTTAGCTTATTTCCTAACTTTTTTCTGTATTGTTATCTGCACAAGCAATCTTAAATTATTTAGGGGGAAATATGACATGTAATGCAATAATACAATAAGATATTAAATTGCTCTTCCTTATGAGTTGTATGCCCTATTCTGAAGCTCAGATATATCTATAGGTAGGAAGCCACATAGAAAGTATTGTAACATACTCTTGGAGGTGTGTATGCTAATCCTTGAACATGTTGTAAATTAAATTACATTTTTCTTGTATTACTTTTTCAAACTACACCCAACTTCTTGTGATAGTGCATGGTAGTCTTTTAATATTCAGTTCATTATGATGAATTGTATTTTTATGAATCATTAAAATTAGTAAGATATTCTAAAAAGTACTACAGAGCTAATTACCTTTTTAATTTATATTCAAAATTAAGGACTGCACCCAACATTTAGGACTTCTGGTTTCTCAGTTTTATGAATCACAGATTTCAACTATATGTTTCACACATGTAATCCAGCCCTAAACCATTTAAAATATAAAAGTAGTACATTAAATATATGCATAATTATAGTTCACATTACTCAAATTGCTGGTAGAAAACCTCCCTAATTTATCAATAAGACATCTGCTATTTAAAAGTTTTAAAAGATTTACATGTATAAAAAATCCACTAAAAGCTCTTACTAGCTATAGCGGATGGAAGAGTCATCTTTAATGGTAAAAAATATCCTAAGAGCCATTAATTATGTCTGATACCTAGCTAGGTCACCCACAAGAGCAACAATAAAAGATTAATAAAAGGTATAGTAAGTTTCTCTTTATCCTAGTGCCTGCTGCCAACTCTCTTTGTTCAGCAACTACCCTATTTTTTCATAATATAATGCCATACTCTTAGAAATTAATTTTTCTGCTTAAAATTTCACTTTTGCCAATTTCCAACTCATTTTCCATTTAGCAGCCAGAGTGGTCTTTCTCAGTGGGACATTTTCCTATGCCATTCTCCTGCTTAAAGCACCTCTAGGACTTCACATTTTTTTCAGGATACTTTCTGAATTCTTTATCAAGGCTCCCAAGGTGAATAAGGATTAGGCGTCCTCTCCCACTTCATCTCTCACCCTTACTTTTGAGAATGAGTCCTGTTCTATTACTGTTTGGATCTTGAATGTCCCCCAAAGGTTCATGTGTGGAAGACTTTGTTCCCAATGTAGCAATTTTCAGAGGTACAATTTTGGGAAAATATTTGGGTCATGATGTCATTAATAGATGAATCCACTGATGTATTAATAATTGGATGAACTATTGGGAGGTGATGGAAACTGTAGGATTTGGGCCTATTTGGAGAAAGCAGATTACAAGGAAGGGTATATCTTGTCCCTACACCCTTCCACATTCACTGCTTCCTGGTCACCATGAGGCAAGCTGTTCTGCACTACCACTCTCTCTCTTCCACGATGCTTTGCCTCATCACAGGACCATAGCAATGGAGCCAGACAACCATGTACGAAAACCTCTGAAACCACAAGTCAAAGTTAAGTTTGTCATCCTTTTTTTTTTTTTTTTTTTTTTTTTTGGTACCAGAGCACTCAACCACTGAGCCACATGCCCGACCCTATTTTGTATTTTATTTAGAAGTCTCACTGAGTTGCTTAGGGCCTCACTTTTGCTGAGGCTGGCTTTGAACTCATGATGATCTGGCCTCAGCCTCCCAAGCTGCTGGGATTACAGTGTGTGCCACCACACCCATCAACTTTGTCATTCTTTAAGTTGATATTCTCAGGTATTTTGTCACAGTGATATGAGATGACATGAGCACATTCTCTCTAGCATCTGGGCCTTTATGCTATCTATGTAGAATGACTTTCATCTTTATTTTGATCTGTTTCTGCCTAGGTGTTTCCTCTTCTCAGTCACCTAAGTTGGGTTTTCCTCCTTTGTTATGTCACAGTTCCTCTGAGTTCATCCCACCAAAGCTACTAAAGTTACCTACTTTCCTCACCTGTAATCCAAAGGAGACTGAAACTCATTGCAAAGAGAGAGTGTTTCTCTTTTGCCACATTATTCCCTGCCCTAACTCTGGAGATCAGTATTTCATAGGCACTCAGTATGTCCTCAACATTTTTTTTCAAAAGGTGAATGTATTTTCTGTTATGAATATTATTTTATGTTCTCTTAAAATATTTTTCTAAATATATCAGATTATTGATATAGCCTCCAATTGTTCTTTCTCAACTTGAATTCAAATTCAAATTCCCTTACTTAGTAGTTGCATTTCTTTAGGCAAATAACCAAAGTCTTAGTGTCCTCATTTTTAAAGCTAAAATAAATAATAGTGCTTACATAATAGGGTTGCCATGAATAGTACTTGTGATAAGACATGAAACACTTAGTTCAGTGCTTGGAACAAAGTTTTTGTTGTATTTGTTAAACCAAAACTCTTAAGAACTGCCCCCTACCACCAAAGATCTCTGCAATAAAAGTATATATTGATACATTGAGGATGCTAGCCAATAAAAAAAAGAACCAGGTCCTGGGACAAGTTTCTACAACTACCAGCAGCAGGGATAGGTTGAAGATGGAAAACATTCACAGGGCCAGGGCATTTTTAAATAATTATTGGGAACAGAAAGCTTTGTTGTATAATTAGGTATATCAAAGAGGGGCAGCTTATGTGAGGTGGGGAAAGCTTTGGGAAGGGGACAGGCAGTCCATAAGGATAAGTCATTGCTGCTTCTGGCAGATTGGGGTTAACAGTCCAGAAGGTTTGTAAATTAACAGGGCAAGTTGACCTCGGTGGTTCACTGTGATGGGATTTCATTCAAGGTTTCATGTACAGTCTTTTTGTTGATTTCTCCTACAGTCCTTAATTGATGAACTTCCCTTCTCTTTTTCTCCCTTCCACCTCTGGTCTTTGTAATTAAATTTAGTTCATCTCAGAACTTTTCTTTTATCATATTACAAGCAATGTAGCACAGGTCCTCAGAATTCTAGCGTTGGGAACAGTTGGACATAGAATTGAATCCTGATGTGATCTCTTAATAGATATGTGACTTTGTTCTTTGAGGATTAGTTTTCTATAAAATGGGAATAATAATGATTAATACTTACTTTAACAGGTTGCTGTGAGGTATAGGAAGGGTAATATAAATAAAAATTTAAAGTAGTGTCACAGTGGAGGCTTATAATAAATACTAGATATTAGGTTTGTTAGCAAACTCATAATCTTTCAAGCCTACCAAACGTACAGATTTTTATTTCGGTCAACTTTGAATGCCTGATGTTTTGCATTGCTGTCTTGTATATGATAGTGCATTTGCTTATAAAAATAGCCCTGAGAAGAAGAAAATACTTGACCACTATTGTCCACTTATAGCTCTGTGTGAGTTGGCATCAACCAGTTGAAATTGGGCTACCTTTGATAGGAAAACAAGTCCAGGGGGTATAATTTTGGAATGTGGGAACTCTTCAAGTGAAGATAAGCCTATCTAATGACATTATGTTTGGAGAAAAGAGTGTTGTTAGGAGCTGAGAAAGAAATTCAGTGAGGTTAATTAGGACAGCATCAAGGGTCAATTTAACCTAATTCTGAATTTTAACTATGATTAACCTTTGGGGTCAATTTCAATGTTCATCGAATTGAGCAGAAAAAAAAAAGATTTGTTTAAATAGGCTAGTTATGCAGGGTGTTATTGTTTGATGACATAAATTTCATAGAATAAGATAGTCTGGTAAATTGGCCTGTATGCTTTTTAGAGCTGAGGTCTACTGAATAGGCTAAGGGAACATGCATTAATTAGTAAGATGTTCGTGTTAAATTGCTGCTAATTTGGGTCTTGTAATTGAATGGATCTAGCAGACTACAGAATGGTGTTGACAGCACTTTGGGATGGAAGAAATTTGAAACAGCTCTTCTGTAACTCATCTTTCTG
Source organism: Sciurus carolinensis (assembly GCF_902686445.1). NCBI lineage: Eukaryota > Metazoa > Chordata > Mammalia > Rodentia > Sciuridae > Sciurus > Sciurus carolinensis. The sequence continues at coordinate 29,977,648 of NC_062213.1, read as the reverse complement.
TAATAAAAGACAAAAGTCTTTTTCACTTGTCTGAATTAACTTTGTCATTTGAACTTCCTGTCTCCCTTTAAAAATAACAATTATGTATGGGGTGAAAATGAGTGAGAGTTCTTGTCAAAATTATATTTCAAGTGCACCTTACATTGGTATGTACGAGTATAAAATATTTTCAAAAATTGCAGCTAGGTAAAAACTGAATTTTTAGTTCATTTAATATCACATGATTATAAAAATGAAATGCTTCTTAAATGTAATTTTGAGGTTACAGAGGAAAACTGCATGGTAATTCAATAAGAATATGCAATTTTCAAAATCACACCTATAACTGTATTTCTTGCCATATAACAAAATGGAAGGTTAGTTCCATTTCAAGAATGAGAGTGTGAGAAGCTCACGAATCACTTCCAAGGAAACCATAACAGGTGAAAGTTACTTTTTAAATACTCAAAATTGAAAGTCTGTGGAAATTGTTCTAAACACATAAGGCAAATGGAGAAATATTTGTTCAAGAAAATCTATTAAATCTTTGTAAGTACGGTAAGTTTCTGACACTGTCTCATCACAGCCTAGTGTGATGGAGATGCTCTGGGCAGCTGTGGTCAAAGAGGACTGGGGCTCCATCGGCTCCCAGCTGCTAGTCAAGGGTCATGATATCTTTCTATGAAGGGCAAGTCATCATCAGTTCTTGTTTCCAGTTCTGTGTTGCAAGGCTTAATTCCAGGTAAATATGGGCAAGAGTTCAGAAGCCCCCTTCCTTCCAGTCCATGCTTATGGAGGGGAAGCTTTACCCAGGTGCTGCTATGAAGCAGGCTGAGAATACTGGGACCCTAGTCGCCCTTGACACATTTCACTTATGGGAGGAGTTTCCATGCTAAAAAATACAAGCCTAAAAGAACAAAGGCTCCCACTGCTACAGTGTGCTGGTCCTAAAAGCAGGGTCTTTGCTCCAGGGGAAGCAGGCTACTGTCTTTGCTCCCAGGTCCTGGAGCAGTGCTTTAGAGAGGCAGTCCCTGTGAAGAGAGAGTTCCAAAGCTTTCCTTAAAGGAATTTATTTTATCTGAAACAGAGTGTTGGGAAATTCATATCTGAAAGTGCCCTAAAAGACAATTTTGGTGTTAAGAAATTAAGAGAAGGCTGGTAGCTTCATGAGAACAAAGTGAACCTTTGGCTAGATGTTTCTCAGAGAAAACCAGAGAAACACAAATTGGAGACCTTATGTGTTCTGGTAGGACTGCAAAATGGTTATGCTTCTTTGGGAAACAGTATGGTATTTCCTCAAAAGATTGAACAGAATTATCCTATAACTTACCATTTTCACTCTTATGTCCACACAAAAATGTGGACATGAAGTATCCAAACTAGATAAGACTATAGAGATATCAAGTAGATTAGTGATATTAATGGTTGCCTAAGAGTGCAAACTAGTTGGGAGAAAATAGAGAATGATTTCTAATGGGAATGAGATTTGTTTCTGGAGTGATGAACATAGTCTAAACTTGACTGTGGTAGTACTTGTACAAACATGAATACACTAAGAAAAAATGAAGTGCATACTTCAAATGAGTGAATTGTAGGTAATGTGAATTATCTCTCAAAAAGATGTTATGAAAGAGAAATTGAAACATAGTTTTATAGATAAAATGGGCTCAAATGACCATTTTGTTTTCCCTCACTTGAACAATAATTGATTGATTACCCACCCTTATACCTACTGTCAGATCACATTACTGATTGAGGACCTATTAGTATTATTATTATTGCTTTTTTATTGGTCAGGGTAAATCTATAGTTTGGTTCATAGTATGTGTGCACACATGCATGCATGTTAACAGTTTTATTGAAGTACAGTTGGCATTAAATGAACTGCACATGCTTAATGTATGTGGTTTGATACCTTTTGACATATGTCATACCTATAAGACCATGAGCACTGTGAAGATAATTAACATATCCATCTTGCTTAAAACATTTCCTTGTGCTCCTTTATAATTCTTCTCTTCTGCTCTTCCACATCCCTACTTCCTTCCTTAGGCAGCTACTTTTTCTACTTCCTATTATGATGGATTTGTTTGCATTATCTAAAATTTTATATAACTTTGAATTATATAGAGTATGCAGTTTTTGGTATTTGTCTTCTATAAGCATACTGCTTTGAGTATTATCCATTTTGTAGTATGTATGCATTATTTTATTGCTGAACAGTATGGCATTTAACAAATATATCATTTTTATTCCCTTATTTTTATTGCTGTACATTTGAATTTTTCCAGTTTTGAGCTATTATGAATAAAGCACTTATGGACATTAATATACAAGTCTATGTTTTCTTTTTTCTTTTTCTTTTTGCAATGCTAGAACTTGAACCCAGGGTCTCATGCATGCTAGACAAGTGCTCTTCCACTGAGTCACATTCCTAGTCCTTGTTTTATTTCTCTTGTTTCCATAAGATAATCTATGTAGTCAACTGTGAATAAAGAAAGTTTTACTTCTTTTCCAAAAATTAATACATTTTATGAATTTATTGCACTGGCTATGACTTCTTGCAAAATATTGAATAAAATTGAAAAGTGTAGTTGCCCTCCATCTTAGGAAGAAAGCATCCAATCTTTCATCAATAAGTAGGAGGATAGTTGAGAATTTTTTGTGATACATTTTTCTAGGTTAAGGAGGTTCCTTTGTTTGTAGTTTCATGCAATGGTTTTGGTTTGTCATTTACTAGCATTCTGTTTTTAATTTATCCTATTTAATCAGGAATGGGTGTTGAATATTTTTCAAATGACATTCTGTGTCAATTGAGATGATTATATACATTGTTAATTTAGTCTTTATGTGGTGAATTACACTGACTGGTTCTTGAATAGTAGATCAATCTTCAGTTATTATGCTAAGCCCCACTTTGTCATGATGTACTTTCTTTTTTAAGTCCTGGTACATTTGATTTGCTTTGCTTCCCCTTAGTCCCAGCTCTGTTTAACTCTGGCTGAGCACCATGTTTCACTTGGGTTTCCCTTCAGGCCTCACAATCTGGAAACTCTTAAGGCTGTATGCTGGGGTTTACCTCATTTGCTTCTTGTCTTTCATGGATACCATAAGAGAGATGCTAAATCTTATGATAAACAGAATTATTCTACATTTTGATTATGGCAGTGGTGTAAGAAAAAAATGAGAAATGTTTTTTTTTTTTTTTAAATAGGAAAAACGTTGCTGAATGTTTTTAGTGGAAAACTAAGCATTATTTAGAGGATACCATTCTGTGTTATAAGATTGTGGGGGGTTTGTGTTTCTCCATTTTCTTTGAATTTTTTTAAAACTGTAAATTATAGAAAAATCAATGGTAAGACAAAGTTATTCTTATCTGTGGAATTACAGATTTGTCAGGTGGCAAATATTTGACTTTTGTTCTGTAGATATTCATCAGTTGCAGGAGGAAAGCAAATGATCGTTGTTTTGTAGATGTTTAACAGCTGTACGTTTATTAGCAAACTCATCTCAGCATTTCTAATAGAGAAACAGATGTGTGTGTGTATGTGTGTTTAACATTTCTTTTAAATTAATGTGTTTCCAGCTTTATTAAGATATAGGCTACATTAAAAAATTGTCATTTTAAGTGTTTGATCTGATATGTTTTGAATGGTAAATTCATGACTCTCATACAAATATAAATAAACATTTGTCAAAGATTTTACTTAACTCAGTATTAATGAGAATCAAAAAATGTGAAATAAGTTTAAAAGAATCATATTCTTAAGAATTTGCCTCTCTCTAAAATTTTTAGCTCTTGAAAACAGCTGACTTTTATGACATTGCCTCTTCAGTATTTCTCCTTAATACTCTGAATGTTTCTCATTAATAGTCTCTTCACAGGGCCTGAATACAATCTCTTAAATATTAGAATGACTAAAAACTATTCCTTAAGTCATCTTCTTACTTTATGGAATTTCATGCCATCTGATTCTTGGCAAAAGTACCAAATACATACACTGGAAAAATGATAGCCTCTTTAACAAATAATGCTGGGAAACTAGATATTCTTATGTAGAAGATTGAAACTAAAAGCCCTGTCACTTACCCGGTACAAAAGTCGACTCAAAGTGGATCGAAGAGCTTAATACAAAGCCCAAACTATTGAAACTGCTAGAAGAAAATATAGGGGAATATTTAAAAATATAAGTCCAGGCAATGGCTTTGTGGTTGGATTTCAGTAGCTCAGGAAGTAATAACAACAATTGACAAACGGGTCTTCCTCAAATTAAAAAACTTCTGCACAGCAAAGAAAAAACTCAAAATAGTGAAGAGACAGCCTACAGAATAGGGGAAATCTTGGCCAGCTACTCCTCTAATAGAGGATTTATATATAGAATATATAAAGAGTGAAGTTTTTGAACTTAACATCAAAAGAACAAACAATCCAATTAATAAATGAACAAATGACCTGAATAAACAGTTTTCAAAAGAAGTACAATGACAAAAAATACAATGAAAAAAACGTTTAACATATTTAGTCATCAGGAACAGGCAAATAAAATTTACATTGAGATTCCACCTCACTTTACTCCAGATAGCTATCATCAAGAATATAAAACAAACAAATGACAACAACAACAACAACAAAAAACAATAAATTCTGATGAGAACTCAAGGAAAAAGGAACACTTATACACTGTTGGTGGGGATGTAAATTAGTAGAGCTACCATGGAAATCAGTATGGGGATTCCTCATAAAAATAAAAATAGGGTTACCTTATGATCTAGCTGTACCACTTCTGAATGTATTCCCAAAGGAATTAAAATCAGTATACTATAGATGTGTCTCTACGCTCATGTCTGTCACAGCATAATATACAATAACCAAGTCATGAAATCAACATAGGTGTTCATCAACAGAATATTACTCAGCTGTAAAGAAAAATGAAATCACGTAATTTGCAGAAAAAGGGAAGGAACTGGAGATTATAAAGTTAAGCAAATTAAGTCAAATTCAGAAAGACAAGAATTGTGTGTATTCCCTCATATGTGGAATCTAGGGGAGGAAAAGTGGTCATGAAAAGTAACAGGGAGACTATTAGAAAAGAGGATGGGGGAGAGAAGAATAATAAAGGGTAATGGGGTGTGGATATGACCAAAGTATTGATGTACAAATATGTCACAATGAAACACATTATTCTGTATAACTAAAATGCACTAATAAAATATACATACATTAAAAATACAAAAGTGTGGGAGGGAGGCAAGAATGGAGGAAGGTTGGGCTGTATAGAGGAAAAAGAGGGTGGAAGGGGTAGGGGGAAGGAAAAATAACAGAAGGAGACAAACATTATTACCCTAAGTACATGTATGATTACACAAATGGTATGACTCTACTTCATGTACAACCAGAGAAACAAGTTGTACCCCATTTGTTTACGATGAATCAAAATAAATAAATTATAAAAAAATAGAGAAGTGGATACTTTCAAAATCAAATGAAATCAACCTGATAATAATTAAGAATTTCTTATATTCCATGCACTCTTCTATGAATAGTATACCATGAAATCACTAAATTCCCACAATAACCCAAAGGTACCTCTATAATCACCACTACTTAATAGACAAGGAGTCCAAGACCTGGACTTTTTAAGCAATGTCCTTAAGTCACACAGCAAACTACTGATTGAAATTAATTGAAATTAAAATTCAGAATCTAACCACTATGCTATTGTATTCTATTCTATGCTATTCTGCCTCACTTCACCTTTCAAGTTATCCCAATTGTGCTCTTTTATTGTCTTCAAGTCTCTTTTTTCTCCCTCTAAAAAACCACCTTTAATTTCTGGTTCCCTGCATTATACTTCATTCCAAAATTATTAATATCTCTTGGGTTTAAACTTCAACTCTGGAACTGACTGGCTTAGTGAGTATGTCACTTTCTTGGAGCTTCAGTGCTTTTAAAGTTTTTAAAAAATATATGATTGGCAGGTTTATATATTCAAAGATATATATGTTTAAGTTGTGCAATGTGATGATTTGATCTGTGTACATAGGACTATCACAAACAAATTAAGTAGCACATCCTTTGCTAAGAATATTGTACACGAGATTCTTGTTCATCCTGTAACTGAAGATTTGTATCCTTTGATTGGTTTTAACCAAATCATCATGGTTTTCTTTAAATTCAGGCAAATTAGTCAACTACAGAAATGTAAAAATACTTTAATATTTCCTAATCCTATCTTTCTTTCAGTGAAAAATTTTCCCCCAAAGGATAAGTTCAGTCTCATTTCTATGGCAACAGAAAATCTTAATTGAGGGGTAGAAATAAACTATAAAACAAATTCTTGATCTGAAGTTACCCTCCTTCTTTCATCTGTACCAAATAACAAAAACGCAGTAGTTATGGTTGCAGAAACTCCATTTATATTGACCCCAATTTCAATCATCTTTTGCTCCTTACTCCAATAGGATAATTTTTTAAAAATGTAACTCATATGCCAATGAAGATTTTATGTACTGTTACTAATTGAGTCAGAAGTTCAAGATGTGCCAGAATTTCCAATGAAGCACAACCTGAATCCCACTACTTGACATTTGTAAAATGTAGTGAGGTAGGCCCTTTTATTGCCTTCAGAAACTGCATGTCACCTGGGATCAGTGATTCAGTACCATCTATGGAGGTTTATGGAATGATGTTGAGGTCTTTAAAGTTTTTCAGCTTATTAATTAATCCTCTTGAAAAATTCACACAATCACTGCAGAATCATAACTCCTGCTTTTGGCCAGCCCCAACACTGGCCTTTGCAGTCCCCCTGACTTTTCTCATTCTGTGTTTGTGTCCTTCTGGCTGTTTTCTTGAAGTCTTTTTCATCTCATACAGGCCAAGTCTTGCCAGTCTATGTTGGGGTTCATTTTTTCCTTGCATAATTCAAAGAATCACAAATCATGCCAAAGGCATATGTCTTGTCTGCTCCAAAATGAGTTCCGAATCCAAATACAAAGATGACATCTGGCATAGTCTTGTACGTTTTGACTAATTTTTTCTGAGTTTCAGGTACTGTCTCAGGTACTGTTGCCTTCCCAGAGGATGAAGAGCATCAATGACCAATTGTTTCCTCGCCAGTCGCCAGTTGGTCCTGAACTTCCTGGTCTGGATAGTTGCTGTGTCAGTCCTCAGGATGCCAGAGAGCAAAAGAGCTGATGTCGTAGACTCTTAAGATTAGAACTTGGGGAAAGTACTGGGTTATTTGTTTCCTTGCTGGAGGATGGAGGCACATTTTTAATTTCTTAGGTTAGCACCATATACTCTTGGCTAGGAATATTTTATTTTTTCTGAAGAGTCACATTGAGGAATTCACAACATAGTGGATATGAAAATGATGAAGCACCGTCACTTAGGTATTCCACAACTCTCTTTTTAATGGAATCCAGGATGATAGAATATATTTCACCAACCAGGGGTCATTTTGTATATTGTATAACTTCCCATCTTTAAGATTATAAATACTGATTTCCTACTCTCCCAGTTCCATTTTCGCTTGGGGTTTTACATACGCTATCTCATGCATACCTTAGGAAAAATCTTTTAAAAATAGTATAAAGAATTCCATGTTCAATTCTGAGAAATGTAGAGTAATGTAGAGTCGTATTCAACATGTGACTTTGAAATCACATTTCCTGAGTTCAAATTCTTGATCTGCCACATTTAGCTGTATGACTTTATTCAAATTACTAATTTCTCTGTATCTCAAATCTTCATCAGAGATATTTTTAGTCATTATCTAAAGCAAAGATTTTTATGAGAATGAGTTAATATATGAAAGGCTTTAGGACAGAACCTGTCATGAAGTACTCAGTGTTATTAATTTCTTCTCTATCAATTATTGTTATTGAATATGCTGTGCCATAGAATGATGAACTGATGTACCTAAGATTAGATTACCTTATATTTGGTGAAAGTTTTCTTTAAAAAAACACAAATTCACTAACTCTAAATCTGCATTATTTCCTCATTATCTCATAAGATGATTCATTGTGTTACCTTGCAGTATTATTTACTATATACAGAATGGTAGTGGAAAAAGTAGAAATGAATGAGTTAGTTTTTAGTAGTTTAGTAACCCCAAATAAAGTATTATAACATAGTTGTGGATGTAAATATTTCATATAAATGTGTGTACTTATTTCATGCTAATATATAAGCGTGTAAATATTTCACTGGCTGAAATAAATGGAAAATGCTGCTTGTAAAGAGAAATCTCTACTGTGTAAAGCAAAGGTGGAATGATTTCCTGATTTTACATAAGGAGTAACTTGTATAATGCTGAGATGGAATTCAATCACAGTTAACTTATGTACTCTATGTCAAGGCACATATTTGGTGCATACTTTGACTAAATCAAAGCATATGAGAAATTTAGAACACTGGTTACTGGGATTATTGAACTGAGAATAGTGGTGATTCACCCAGATTCTGCATATCAGTACTTCCTCCTGAAACAATATATTGTTTCTTCTACGGGAAGCCATGTATCCAGGGAAATAATTTTCCTTAGCTAGTCACATGCTTAACTGAAGGGGAAAATTATATGGGCAAAGAACTGACTATCTCTTCTTGGCTCCCCTTTGAAGGCAGAATAAATGGAAAACTGCCATTGCTGCCTGAATGTGGGAGGAAAGAAGGGGTGGCAAGGAAATATGACAGAAGGAAACTTTTATTACAGTCCCCTTTATCCAAGGATGATACACTCTAAGTGCTGGAGTGGATGCCTGAAACTGGATAGAACCCAGTCCTATATAGACTATGCTTTTCAGTACATATGTGTCTATAGTAAAGATTAATTTGTAGACTGGACACAATAAGAAATTAACAACAATAACAACACAGAACAAATAATGTAATACATTGTAATAAAATTTTGTGAATGTTTTCTTTTTCTATCACTCAAAATATCTTATTATATTTTTACCGTTATACTTTAAGGAAGCACTTTAGAGCTTTTCTATGGTATATCCAAATTGTTAACATCAGTGCTCTTATGCTTTGTTTCTAGTATTAAGTAAAATGAAGACTACTTGAATATAAACACTGTGATCCAGAGACTGTTGATCTGATAACTAAGACTGCTACAGGAGGGTAGTGTATACAATGTGAATATTCTGGATAAAAGAATGATTCATTCTGAGTGGGATGGAACTGGATAGTAGATTTCATTATGCTACTCAGAGTGATGTGCAATTTAAAACATTGTTTATTTTTGGAACTTTTAATATTTTCAAACTGGTTCACATGGCATTGTGAATAAGGAGAGACTATTCTAATAACAATGGTATTATTTTTTTATAATAATATTCATCAAAATCTGTTTAGAGGGATAGGGGTTTGGTGGTAAGAATAAGACAGAATTCTCACAGTAATTTAAATAAGAAGGGGTGATGTGGCATCCAGGAGCAGTACAACTTGAATGTTTTTAGGTTTGTTTCTAGGCAGCATCAACAATGTGCCATGTAAGCACAGCTTCATTAGATTTGATGAAAATATTCAATTCTTGTCATAATTTCTATGAACATGTTCTTGGATCTATGTCTTCTTTAGCTTGCACCACATATGAAATTTTCTGCAAGAGGGTATATCAACATTCATTTATGCCAAATGAGTCTGAATGATGTAGGGTGGAATTCAGTCCTTTATAGGGTGGGTGATGGGTATTAAAGGTGACTGGACTTTGAATATTTCAAGTTGAGTGATAGTTCTCTCATGGACTCACTGAAGTTATTCTGGTGTATGTGACTGGAATGGCATTTAGATGCTTGTATCTAAATTCAAGAATGTTCTGAAACCATATCATCACAGCCATCTGCCAATTTGACTTGTTTTACTGCATTTTCAAAAACAACATTCCTTATGAAAGGCTGATGCCTCATATACAAGCAGACAGTTGTATCATCAAATCTCATGTTCTTACACATATTTTACTCATTTAACACTCTAGAGGGATTATTATGTCATTGAATGATCATGTATTAGAATGTAGCTTGTAATGATCCTATTTATCTAGTGATTGGTAAATGATCTTTCTGGGCTGTAAGACACCGACCCAACCTAAGGAAAATCTGAGCCTGTGCTATTTCAGAGTAGCCAAGGTTGAGAGAGAGAAATTTATTGTGGGATTAGTTTGGAAAATGTATGAATTTTTAAATCATTCATACAGAATAGAAGAATAGATCTAGAATAGATCCATTTTCAGAATAGGTTAATATGAAGGGTTGTAATCAATTTCTCAAAATTTCCCCAAGTTTTTATTTTTTACCTAATGCAGATAATTTAAATAGTCTTATAATACTATAAGATTAGATATAGAAAATAGAAACTTCCTGCTATTCTTTGTTTTTCTCCCTAAAAGCAATTGCACTTATCTAATTTTAATGGGGTTAAAGGAATAGGGTCATTTGTAAAGTTGTTTCCAGGACTCTTTTGCTATATACAGGTATATAAGAATTAAGGATGATTTCTAGCAAATATAAAGACCAACAACTCTGTGAGAGATTAGCATAAATAATGTTTGTCTGAGTCACAACTACTAGGCATTTAGGTTCAAATATTTTACTACTACCAATAATGCCTCAATAAATAGCTTTGTAAATATCACTTTGTATATTTATCTATGTCAATATTTAGGAAAAATTTTGGGAAATTAAATACTAAGGGATTAAAATATAATGTGTATTTTACAACTTTACCGTGACAAAGTTGAGCCCAATTTTTCTTCCCATAGAGGGCACTTCCCTCTATACTTAATGTTTTAGTCAGCTTTTTTCATTGCTGTGTCTAAAAGACCTAACAAGAACAATTTTACAGGAGGAAAAGTTTATTTGGTACTCAAGGTTTCAGAAGTCTCAATCCATAGATGGCTGACTTCATTTCTCTGGGCCCGAGGTAAGGCAGAAAAACATGACTGAAGGGAGTCAGAGGAAGGAAGCAGAGAGAGCTCTGCTCACAAGGGTCGAAAAGTAAACTCCAAAGGAATGCCCCTCCAAGTGCCCTACCTCCTCTAGCTATACCCTACTTGCCTACAGTTACTGTCCAACTAATTGATATGAGTGGATCAATCTACTGATTAGGTTATGGCTTTCATAACCCAATCATTTCATTACATTGTCTAAAACATGAAAGTTTTGGAGACACCAAAATATCTAAACCATAACACTTCCCGAAATGAAGCATTATCAATTTTTTTAAGTCTTTGCCTGTCAGGTGTATCTTAGTAAAGGTAAACTATTGTTTTAAGAAGACTTAGATTAGCAATTAGGCATTGTAAAGTTTATGTGTTGCAATGCTGAAATAAGGTCTCTCAATGTAAAATATTTAAGTGTAGCCCCTCCACCTAATTAGCTGTCCTTGCTAAGGTCAAATTACCAAAGAAAACCAAAGTTAATTCTTCATTTGGATGCTTACAGACTGAACATGCAGTCATTTTTCTGACATACCATCCCCTTGCTTAAATTCCCTTACATTTGATGGATATGTATATTTTTTGTGAGTATGGTTGCTCCTTTTAGGGCAGAAATGGAATCTCATTCATTTTTGCACCATCCCTAAACCCAGTGTCAGAAACAATACTGAACATATACTAGTTATGTGAGTAGATTGCCTACATGCTTCCAGTCAAAGAATTTTCTTTCAGAAGGTCTGGGCCTTTAGCCTGTCTCTTATACCTAGCTTCATGTCTGGCAAGTCCTTCATCCCTAGACTCCAGTTTTCCTATTCATTCTATCAGGGAGTTCAACTAGATAATCACTAACATTATTTTTTTTAATCAAGATTCTATAATACTTTACCTTTTTATTGTAATTCAACAATTTCTGTGCATATTTTAAGATGGAATTTAAATAATAATTTGTCTAATTACAAATTTCCATCTAACAAATCTATAGAATATTTCCTTTCAAAAGTGATATTACTTACCAAATGGAACATTTCAGACAGTCATCACCTCTGCAGTGTGTTAGCCCCATCTAGTGAATGATTAATGAATTCTCAAAAGCCAAGAACATAAGCATTTTTAAATGAGAGCTGAATCATGTGCTTTCTTGTTTCCAGTCTTTTAGCCTTTGCTATTGTAATTATAGTCAAGATTGAGAGAGTAATTTAAGGTGAGATTAGTTTGGAAAATGTTTGAATGTGTTGTAGAATAGGTTCATTTTAAGAACTGGGTAATGTGAAGAATTGGACTCAATATCTCAAATCTTTCCCCCCAAATTTTTATTGTTGCCAAACATAAATGCACATAATTTAGTATTTTAATTCTATAAAATTAGAGACAAAACCTCCAAATCACCTGCTTCTCTTTTCCCATTTTTTTTAACCCTAAAAGCAATTATATTCACCTCATGCTTACTCCTTGATATTTTTTCTCAGCTTTAAGCATTATAAGGACAGGAGTTAACTTTCCTGCATGAGGATATCATAGATGCTGAGATATGAACTTGTTTACTTTCCTGCTCTTCCCTACCCAACCCCAGAAGTTATGTTTTGTCATTAACTTCATCTTCTATGCATTTATCATTAATTTAGACTCAAATTTCTTACCCATTAAAATCAGGGCTGTGGACACATCATGCATCTATTTATTCCATTTCCTTCCATCTTGGTTTATGAATCTTTCCTGGGATACAGTGGTTATGCTGGATCTTCCTTAATCATCATTCTCGAAGCCCTCTTAACTTCCCCTCATGTTGGATCCCCTGTTTCCTGTGTCTGATTCTTGGTTCACTCATATTTTGAATTTTCAAAGACAGAATACTTGGGAAATACCTATTTCAAACATCCTGGACAGACATAGTGGATTGTCCTAATTATCAAATTTCAAGCTTATTTTAGTGTATGGAAGGCTGAAAGTCTACATTTCTGAAATTTCAAACAGTAGGAATCTAGAAGTGCTGTGTATGTACCAAAAAATTCAGATGTGTAAATGATGAAGAGAGCCACTTGTTTTGGCAAGCACTACTGTGGACAGGTACCCTTTGATTGTGGTGGCTTACAGAGTGTGGTGGTTTCTGGGTAGAAGAGGAGTCAGTAATCCCTTTGATGTCCTGGTTTGGCAGCATAGCTCTCAAATTCATAAAGCCTATGTCTATTTCTCCAGTCATTTGATACTCTGCAATACAGCTTTAAACTAACTCTGGGGGATCTTTTCTCCACATTAAACCTAGAATAATTCATCTTAAATAGGCAAACTTGGTTAGATATAGAATTCTAAATTTTTTTGTTATTTAAAAATTTTATTCCTGCATTAGAATTATAAATAACAGTGTAATTTGTTGTGATATATCCATACCAGCAAATGACATAATTTGGTCAAATTCATATACCAGTGATACCCTTCTATTTCTATGGGTGGTTCCAAACCTAGTCTTTTGAAGAACTGCTGTACTTATTTCCATAGCAGTTGTGCTAATTTACAATATCACCAACAGCATGTGTGTTCCTTCTTCCCCATATCCTTATCAGTATTTATTCTTTGAATTCTTGATGATTTCTATTCCAACTGGAGTGAGATAAAATTCTAAGGTAGTTTTCATTTACATTGACCTAACTGTGAAAGAGGTTGACCATTTTTCAATGTATTTGTTGGTCATTTGTATTTCTTCTTGAGACATGTTTATTTGCCCATTTATTTGTTGGATTGTTATTTTTCGTGTTCTGTTTTTTGAGTTCTTTTTTTTTTCCTGGATATTAATCCTCTATCAGAAGAGTAGCTTGAAAAGATTTTATCCTATTCTGTAGACTCTCTTTATGCTCTAGTTATTTCCTTTGCTGCAATCTATTACTTTGAGGCCATCTATTAACTCTTGGCTTTATTTCCTGAGCTTTGGGGTTTCTATTGAGAAAGTCATTGCCCAAAACTATATATTGGCTTTTTGACCCTAGGTTTTCTTTGAACAGTTTCAAGTTTCTGGACTAATTCTTATGTCTTTGAATTGAGGAGGAGATATAGGGACCTAGTTTTATTCTTCTATGTCTGAATAACCAGATTCCCCAGCACCATTTGTTAAAAAAGTGCCTTTTCACCAATGTATATTTTTGGTAACTTTGTCCAGGATCAGATGACTATATCTGTGTGGGTTTGTCTCTGTATCTTCTGTTCTGTTCTATTGGTCTATATGTATGTTTTTATGCCTGTACTATGTTCTTGTTACTACAGTTCTTTAGTATAATTTGAAATTATTTTGCTATTTTGTGATGCCTCAAACATTGCATTTTTTGCTCAATATTGCTTTGGCTATTTTGGGTCTTTGATTCTTCCATGTGAATTTTAGGACTGTTTCTTTCTAGTTCTGTGAAGAGTGTCATTGGCATTTTGATGGGCATTGTATTGAATTAGTAGATCACTTTTGATAATATGGCCATTTTAACAATATTAATTCTGCCTATACTAGAATATGGGAAGTCTTTCCATCTTCCAATGTCTTCTTCAATTACTTTCTTCACTATTCTGTAATTTTCATTGTAAAGGTCTTTCACCTCATTGCTTAGACGTTTTTGTAGGTATTTTATTTTTATTTTTGAGGTTATTATGAATGGAATTGTTTTCCTGATTTATTTTTCAGTGGATTCATTATTGATGTATAGAAAAGCTATTGAATTTTTTAATGTTAATTTTGTATCCTGCTACTTTGCTGAAACTTTTTGTGAGCTCTGGAAGTCTGGCAGAGAATTTTGGATCTTCTAAATAAAGGAACTTATGTGAAAGCGGTGATAATTAGACTTCTTCCTTTCCTATTTTAATCCTTTTTATTTCCTTCTCTTGCCTGATTGCTCTGGCTAAAATTTCAAGTACTATATTGAATCACAGCAGACATCCTTGTTTTTCTCCTGATTTAGAGGAAATGTTTTCATTTTTACTGTATTCAGTATGATGTTGGTTTTGGTTTATTTATACAGACTTTTGGGTCTGATGTTGAGATAAGTTTCTTCTATCCCTATCCCTAATTTCATGTTTTTATCATGAATGGATGCTGGATATTTTTGAAGGTTTTTTTCCCTGAACCTATTGAGATGATCATGTGATTTTTGTCCTTCATTCTATTTATATGGTGAGTTTAAAATTTATTTGAACCATCCTTGTATCACAAATAAAACCAACTTGATAATGATACACAATCTTCTTAATGTGTCTTTGAATATGATTTGCTAATATTTATTAAGGATATTTGCATCTATGTTCATTTGGGATATTGGTCTGTGGTTGTTTTTCTTGATGTGTCCTTATCTGGTTTTGGTATCAGAGTGAAGTGTTCCTATTTTCTATTTCATGGAATACTTTAAGGAGCAATGGAATTTGTTCTTTTTAAACAAATTTTGGTAGAATTCAGCTGAGAGTCCATCTGGATCTTGATTTTCTTTGCTGGAGGATTATTATTACTATTTCTATCTTGTTTCTTATTGGTCCATTTAGGTGTTTGATATTCCCTTGCTTTACTTTTGGTAGGTCCTTTATGTCTAGACTTCCATTTCTTCTATATTTTCCAATTTACTAGAATATATGTTTTCAAAATAGTCCCTAATGATCTTCTGGATTTCAGAGATATGTGTGGTGGTAGCTCCTTTTTCATTTCTATTTTTTTTAATTTGTATCTTCTCTTTCTTTTGCTTAGTTTGGCTAAGGATTTATCAATCTCGTTTATCTTAAACAACTCTTCCCAACTCTTTGTTACATTGATCATTTGTATAGTTTTTTTTTTTTCCTTTCTTTCTTTTCTTTTTTCTTTTCTCCCTATTTCACTAATTTTGGCTCTGGTGTTTATTATTTCCTTCCTTCTAGTGGTTTTGGAATTGGTTTGTTCTTGTTTTTTAGGACCTTGGAATACATCATTAAGTTGTTTATTTGTGATCTTTCTGATTTTTAAATGTAAGCTACAACTTTCTTCATAGTGATCCAGATTTTCTGGTAGGTTGTACTCTATTCTCATTTTATTCTAGGAATTCTTAAAGTTCTAATTAAAAGATTAATGTTTTCCATGACACATTCATCATTCAAATTTTGTTTAATCTTCATATATTTATGTATTTTCTCTAGTTTCTCTTACTATTAATTTCTAGTTTCATTTCATTATAATTTGATAAGATGCAAGGGATTATATATGTTTTTTTATTTGCTAAGACTTTCTTTGTGACCTAAAAGTGATATATTTTGAACAAGGTTTCATGAGAATTTGAGAAAAAAGTAAATTTGGCTATTGTTGGATGAAATATACTACAGATTTTTTAAAGGTAACTTTGGTTTATTATATTTTTTATGTTAGAAGTATCTTTACAGATTATTGCATTGGGGTCCAACAGGTAGTTACTTCTGATCTCCATTTACATGGAAATAATCTTCTGTCCTTTTACTTTCAGCTTGTGGATGTCTGCCTGTGAGGTGGGTCTTATTTTTTAATCCACTTTGCGAGTCTTCATTTTTTTAGTTGGACAGTTGATATTATTTATATTTAGTGCTAGGATATAGAAAGATATATTATTTCCTGATAGTTTGATTTCTTTTTTATAGTAAAATTTTTTAAAAATTATTTATTTTATTTTTTATTTTTTACTAAGTTGCTGAGACTGGCTTTGAACTTGTGGTCCTCCTGCCTCAGCCTCCCAAGTCACTGGGATTACAGGTATGTACCAGCAGGAAATTTGTTTTTAATGTATAGTTTGGTTATAATTCTTGTTCGTTTGACCATTCTTCTAATGAGATTCATTTTTTCGTGAGATCTGGATTTGCATTAATTTCTTCTCTGTGTATGATTTCTATAAGTATTTACTAAAATGATGGCTTAGTGTCACAAGTTCTTGTAGTATGCACTTATCTTGGAATGTTTATTTCTCTTCGATTCTGAAGGATAGCTTTGCTGGGTAAAGTGTTCATCATATCTAGTAATTAGAGAAATGCAAATTAAAACCATTGGAAGGTTTCATCTAACTCCAATTAGAATGACTATTATCAAGAACACAAGCAATAATAAGTGTTGGCATGGATGTGGGGGAAAAAGCACACTCATACATTGTTGGAGTTGTAAATTGGTGCAGCCACTCTGGAAAATGGTATGGAGATTCCTCAGAAAACTTGGAATGTACCCACCATTTGACCCAGCTATCCCACTTCTCAGTTCATACCCAAAGGACTTAAAAGCAGCATACCACAGTGACACAGCCACATCAATGTTCATAACTGCTCAATTCACAATAGCTAGATTGTGGAACCAACCTAGATGCCCTTCAACTGATGAATGGATAAAGAAACTGTGGTATATACACAATGGAATATTACTCAGCCATAAAGAAGAATAAAATTATGGCATTTACTGGATTTGGGGAAGATCATGCTAAGTGAAATAAGTGAAGCCCAAAAAGACAAAGGAAAATGTTTTCTCTGAGAAGTGGATGATGATACATAACAAGGGGGGAGTGACAGGGGAGGCAAGAGAACAATGGAGGAACTTTGGATTGTGCAGAGGAAAATGGGGTAGTAGAGAGTAGGGGAAGGAAGGATAGTAGACTGAGACAGACATCATTACCCTATGTACATGTATAATTACATGAATGGTGTGAATCTACATTGTGTACAAACAGAAATGAGAAGTTGTACTCCATTTGTGTACAATGAATCAAAATGCAGTCTGTAAAAATAAAAATTAAAAAAAGAGATAAACTTCAGGGATTCCTAGCCTCCTACTTGGGAATTGTAAACAAAAAGTCTTTTGAAGCTGTTAGCTCTTCCCCGTTTTAACTTTTTCCACTGTAGATTGACAGGGTTTTTTCCCGTGGTGGCTCAGTTCACTGTATCTGAGCTTATTTTCTGCTCAGGTTGTGAATTTGTTGGACAGCAGGCATCTGGTTTTCTTTACTCAGTGGGAGAATTTCTTTGGGCTCCTTGGAGAGGTGCTTCCGTCCCTGACTGAGTCACAATGCGTTGGGGGCTGCTGCCTGTATTGCTTTTTTCGATTCTCTTTCTATTCTGGAAACGGATATCTTTGGTTTCCACCTGGCTGTTAGCTGCATTGCCTACTAGCATTTCCCTCAGTATTTCTCAGTTTGCCACTGCAGAGCCGTTGTTTTAATTCACTCCTTGGGAGCTGCAATGACATGATGTGTTCCTCTGATCCATCATTTTTGACTCCTCTAGAATTGTACATTTGAAATGGTTTTTGTATAAATTTCTAGTGTTCCTGTTATGAATTATGAAACCATACTACTTTCCAATCCAAGCATATGATATTTTCTCCTTCCTTTCCTGAAAGCTGAGGAGAGCTATTCTTTGTCCCTATTTTTCTGAAAATTCAAGCTAGTGTACTTCAGCGTGCCTGTTTCCATCCATGCTAGCCACTTGGTGGAAACTTTCAATGTAGAAATTCATCTTCTTATTTGCTAGAATAACTCTTGATTGCTCCAGTGATTATTTCTTTTCCTTAGCTTCCTTTAAAATCTTTTTTTAAAATGGGAGATGTCATAAATTTTATTTTCTTTTATACCAAGATTTTAAAAATTTGCCATCATATTTTATAAGCTATAAATAGCATTTCTTTTTAATTATCTTGTTTTTTTTATAACTTCCCCTTCTAACTTTATTATTACAATATTTCCTATTTACTACGTGTATCCTAACTGCCTCTGTTTTCCTTAAATTACTTTCCTCTGCCATTTTATTTAGCCTCTTTTTTTTTTTTTTTTTTTTTTTTTGGTGGTGAGGGGTGCCGAGGATTGAATTCAGGGGCACTTGACCACTGAGCCATATCCCCTGCTCTAATTTGTATTTTATTTAGAGACAGGGTCTCACTGAGTTGCTTAGTGCCTCACTTTTGCTGAGGCTGGGTTTGAACTCATAATCCTCCTGCCTTAGCCTCCTAAACCTCTGGGATTACAGGCATGCACCATGACACCCGGCTGGTCTCTATCTTTTAGCAGACTTTCTTCAAGTAACAATCTCTGGTGGTTGCTCATTGGTAACTGAATTTAAAGGCTGATTGGAAACTGAGTATATGGTTGGTTTTTCCTGAGTTTCACTGTAGGATGTTCTTGCAGGCCTTCCCAGCCATACTGTGCACAGTTCTCAAAGTGGGACTTCTTCCCTTTTGCAGGACAAAGGCTGGAAATCAGCATCTGTGGTAAAAGAGTGGTAAATGGATCAGAGTCCCACTCACTGTCTTGTATACACTGTGAACTAGGTGAGTTTAAGGATTCCCTGCTCTGAACGGTCTCACAAATCCCCTATGACACAGGAACTCTGTCTTTTACAAAGAGCAAAACTTTAGTTTTTTTTCCCATTATGATGGAGGGGGCCTGAAGATTTGACTATTCCTTAAATGGACTTTCAATTAGTTCTCCATATTAATAACAAATGGTTCTTTTTATCCCAACTCCCAGAAGGTCTGGAAGTTGCCAGCCGCAGAGCTCTTTGGTGATTTTGTATGGTAAATTGAGTTGCTTCTTGCATTTCCTCATTACGGTTTAAAATTTAATTTTCTCAATTGCTTTCGCTTTTTAACTTCTAAAACTATTGCTGTTTTCTCTCTGCTCACAATTTTCTATGGATTTGCCTTTATCATTTCCTTTTTTTGTGGATATTTGAAAAGGAGGAAAAGAGATGTGTGTTCTCAATATTGAGTAATCTATTTTTAGTTTTGGATTTAATTCTTAGTAACAGACTCCTGACACAATATACCATTGCTTAGGTGAATGCAAATGAATACACATATATTTATGTTGTGAGTGAGTGTGTGTGTGTGTGTGTGTGTGTGTGTGTGTGCACGCATTAACTATTTTGATCTATCTGATCTAGGTGATTAACCGGAATCTTGATGTCACTGAACACACAAAAGGAAAGTACTTTGGGAAAAGAGTTTGTGATGCTGTCTAGTTACAATGAAGTCAAAATTAGTGAACAAAAATTTTCATATTCCTTGCCTTACCTATTCCCTTTGAAGGGGTTGTGCATTTTTGGAAGTTGCTTTTATTTATTTTTTTCATTGCCACAGGGTGCAGCTGGTAAATTAGTCCTTTAAGGCATTTAAGTGTTAAACCTACAAAAATGTACTGAAAGGTTTACTAATTAGTACTTAGATGATTTTAAAAGTTAGTGTAGCTTCTTAGAATGTAGCTAGACAGCCAAGAAAATCTGCTGCCCCCAAACTCTCAAACATTTAGGCAGAAAAGGTGGGAAAATTTAAAATCATGATCCATTTACATCTGGTCACAGAAATATTAAAATATTAGCCATGTAGAAAATGATCTTGTGGAGCTAGGGAAAAAAATGGAATAACGTATGACAATAATGTGGCCTTGGTGGTGAAAGAGCATATATGTATGCATCAGTTCATATATTTTGGCAAATAAATACTGACACTTAAACTAGACAAGGGAGATAAAACAGCACACAATACTATAAAGACCTTACTGTTATGGCAAACAGGTATAAACAAACAGAAAGATCGAAATTGGAGGAGTCACCTACATCAGTGTGGCCAGGACAGACCTCCATGTTGGTGACTGTTTACTCAGAAATCTAAAGGGGTTTTGCTAGGGATCCACATAGACATGTTGGGAATAGGGATTCTGGAGAAGAAACACTTGTTTGTAAGCCAACTGAAACTAGCCCCATCAAAACAAAATAAGACAAAAAACAAATAGTAAGGAAACAAATTAAAAAGTGAAACCTAACAAAATCTTGTGACTT
Source organism: Sciurus carolinensis (assembly GCF_902686445.1). Taxonomy (NCBI): domain Eukaryota; kingdom Metazoa; phylum Chordata; class Mammalia; order Rodentia; family Sciuridae; genus Sciurus; species Sciurus carolinensis. The sequence goes on along the minus strand of NC_062213.1, from coordinate 29,956,958 downwards.
TAAGCTTAAGGGTGACATAGTTCAAAGGTGTGAGTTGATGGTGGCGTGAGACATCCCTTGACCTTGTTCTGTTTCTCAACGTGGTTTTCACTATGCAGGTACCCTCCACGTGGCCAGAAGGGGATCACTGGCAGTTCAGTATGTATGCTTTTCTCCTATCTACTGATCCTGGAGAAAAGAATGCAACCTTCCTTGGATCAGAATCTGTCAATCTCCTAAAGGTGTTCTGGTTGGACTTAATTAGGCCCTGTACTCATCCCTATACAAGTCATGTTCCTCACACAAGTAATGCTCTCTGGCAAGTGTGGGTTACATGCATATTCCTGTAATATGGAATATTGGGGTCCATGGGATTGACAGCTAGAATCTTTTAGAGTGGGTGGAGGAATCATTCTTAAAAATCCCTAAGGTCAAGAGAGTCAAAGAAGAAACAAACACACATACATGTATTTATGTATACACATACGCACATGCATACACCCATGTGCAGAGGTAACCACATTAGTATGGAAATTTTGGAATGGACTTATTGATGATATCAAATTAATTTTCTTATATGTATTAAAAAATGCTATTTCTGGAGAAACAGCTAGTCCTATTTCAAGAGAACTGACTGCAAGTTTGCTATGAGATTGAAGAAAGAGGTCCACAATTGTACAGAGCACAATTTATTAATTTTCTGGGAGCCTCACTGACAGAGAGGTGGTCTAGGGTGGCAGTAAGATCAGTATATTCCCATGATCTGGGTCACAGGGGGTGGGATGGTTTAATAGTCAGAACACAAGTGAAATTTATGCAAGCCGGAATGTATTGGTTCATCTCAAGCTAACATCAAGGGTGTGAGGTACTTTCTAGGACCTGCTTGCAAAGTTTCACATACCCCACTCTAATGATTTTTTTATTTATAGTAAACTTGATGGGGAAATAAGACTAAGATCACTGAAGAGTAATCATGGTGGTCATGACTCAAGATGGCTGCAGTCAGGGTCAAGTTGGGTCCCTACAGCTAGCAGAGTAATTGAAACAAGATCATGTACATGTTGTTTTAGGAAGTGATTTCAGCTTTAGGGACAATGCTAGGAAAGGGTTACACTCAGAAAAAGTACATAAAAGGGTTTCTGTGACCTGGAAAATTCTGGGGGAGGTGGGCAAAGGGGTGATTGTGATGTTTTTGCCATGTGAATTTTACCTTATTAAATGAAGATTTACCTTTTGGTAAAGGCCCTATCAAGAAATTGAACATCCGATTGGTTGGATTAGGCTAGGTCAGGGTGGGCTAAATTACATGGTAGTGACAAACAGCCCAATTATCCTTCGCTTAACAACCAAGATTTCTTTTATTCTATCGAAGGTCAGCTGTTGGACTTCATTCACAGTGGTGACTCAGAGATGTTCCAACCTGCTTGGTGGAAATAAAGATGACTTTAGCTGGTTTCACATACATAATGATGTGCCTTGACCTGAGAAGGACGTGTATCAATTTGCTTATAACTTATTGGCCAGAAGTTTTCTATTACCTTCTTTCTTCACGGAACCATTAGGTACAATACTACTTAATGTATTTCTAGAAGGGGAAGAGGAACAGGAAGATTTTAGTAAATACCATTAAGGACAAATGCATGTATGTATGTGCTATAGTCACTAGATTAAGAATCTGAAATATACTTTCTACAAAAAGAAAGTAAAACCTTGACATCGAAAATAGTGAACTGGAACAAAAATTTGTGGCAACACCAAAGGCATTATACTAACCAGGGTACTAAAATAGCATTGTTAATACCTCATTTTCTTAAATCAAATTCTAAAATTAAAAAAAAAAATCCTTAAATTTGATATTAGAAATAACCTATGTTCGGATAAATTTACACAAGCTTTGGGGATTTAACTATATAAATTTAATTGATAATAACTCACTCTTGGATTCTGGAATGAATCCACTTTCTAGTTTATCTAGCCAGAAATTAAAATATAATTTAGAATAAGACATTCTTAACATATTCCTAAAGTTAAGAAGTATTAATGAACATCATAGTCAATTTTTACATTTTTTAAAAAAAGGGTACAATTAAAACAACATCAGTTATAACACAGAGAGGCTTCTACAGTTTCTTTTCTGTGGCATCTCATGTTTTTAAATAAGATTACATTCTTATCACCTTAAACCACTATTCCCATTAACTTCAGTAGGGATTACAAACAAGTGAATGGCAGGCAATTTGCCCTAAGGTACGTGGCTTTGTGCTAATGTGGGATAGAGCATATCGCTGTGAACACCTGACATTTACTGAGCACAGGAGATCTAGGGAGCTTCTTGAGTCTGTCTCTGTAAAATTCTGTCTGCTTCTGTAGCTCACTGCACACGTGGAACAAAGAGAGAGGAATAGATGAGGATACATTTTCAGGAGGGTCCCAGGATTAAATTTGGGTGTTTGAAGTGTTCACAATCATGCTTTTGTTGTATATGTGATCATTTAAAATAATTCAGTATACACAATGTGTTGCAGGTGCACAAAGTTAAATAAAATATCAAGCACAGGGGCAATTATTTAGCATTTAAAGAAAACCTTAACAAAAATCAACCTCTTTTTTATTTCTTTTTTTTCACTTAAAAAAAAATTTTACAGCCTGCATTTTGATTCACTGTACACAAATAGGGTACAACTTTTCATTTCTGTGGTTGTACTCAATGTAGATTCACATCATTCATGTAATCATACATGTACATAGAGTTATGAGGTTTGTCTCATTCCACCATCTTTCATACCCCTGCCCCCCCATTTCCCTCTATGTAATTTAAACTTCCTCCATTCTTCTCTTACCCCCCACACCCCCCAAAATCAACCTCTTAATGTTCATGACTTGAGAAATCTTGCGATCTATTTCAAAGGGCATATTATCATAATTGACAATTGGATTTTTTAGATTGACAAAACAGTCGTCATTTAAGACAGGTGATGGACTGGGAGTATTGTACTGGTTTCACTGCTTTGCATGAGTGAATACGGGGCAAGTTTAGCTGTCTTATGCCAGTAGTTTAGAGCTTCTGTTTGTTCTGTGTCCCTCCACTTCACGGAGGATTCTGTCACATGATCTTAATGCAAACTGCTGTTGTTGCTGTTAGTGCTTCCTTCCCTCCTCCTTGGAATGGTCCTTTCAAGCAGGTGCTTTGAGTCATGCATGCCTGGAGCAGAGAATGGATTTCCCTTCACAGCTTACATGAGTGTTTTCATTATTATCCTCTCAATGTTTAGGTGAATGGCAGAATGTGACCAAAGAGGTCATTTCACTGTAAGTACCTGGTGGTTAGCTTGTGGTCGTCACATATATCAGCCTTGCTCACTGATGACTGCGTCTCAACCTGTACACAACATCCGCAATACAATACCATTGCTTATATGTTGGTAAATTAACTACGAACTCGACTTCTCCTGGTCCTCCCACCCTAAGCCCCAAGTTGCCCATCTCCCATTTCCCTATGATCCAGCTACTGGAAGTTAACACTTTTTGATCTCTAGCCACAAAATTAGTAATGTGATAAACTAAGCTAGGCCCTATTTTTACCATTTTTGATAAATGAATTCCTAGGTTCAATTTAAGCATTGTACCCAAGGTCATACTTTGTAACAGAGACAGGATTCAAACTCAGTACTGTCTGGTCTCAAAGGGTTTGAGCTTAACTATTACTTTTTATGACCTCTTAAGGAAAATAAATGTCTTCTTCATCACTACCATCAGCACACCTACTAACATGAAGGAAATATAAACTTTGGTGAACAAGTGACTCAAGTTTCAGAAGTAACCCAGTGCCCTCACTCTGAAGCAGATGTAACTAATTTTCTAATTAGATGGAGTGTCTCACTTATCTTAGGTTAAGACATTTATCCTAATGTCTAATAAGCATACATTTTAGTTTAGTTTTAATTAGAAAATACCAAACACATACACACACACACACAACTCTCTCTCTCTCTCTCTCTCTCTCTCTCTCTCTCTCTCTCTTAACCTATCTGGAATGAAGGAAAAAAATGCAAATAAATTGTATCTAAAAATTCATGATCTTACCTTCCATTTGCTTTCAATTTGAAGACGGCACAGAATTAAGGCATACTGTTTTAGAATGGCAAGGAACATGGGAGATCTTCTCATATAATTATTCTCAAACTTTTTGGCCTTAGAAGCTTTTATTTTTGTAGTTTATATCTATCTATATTTACTCTATTTGAAATTAAATCAGAAAATTTCAGGGTATTTAGTTTCTAAATCATTTAGAAATAATAAACCAGTTATATGTTCAAATAAATAGTATTTACTTAGATCATTACATTTTAAAAAAAAGAGTAGATGGGAATACTTTACAGTTTTACAAACCTTCTTAATAGAAGACATATTCTATTCTCCTCCTTGGCTCTTATGCATTCGATATGTTCTGATATGTTTCTTTGGTTGAAATATATGAAGAAAATCTGACCTTACACAAATCAAGAGTTGGGAAAAGGTGGATATCATAGATTCCCTGATAGGTATCAGAGATCCCTCCTGAGCATCCCTGAGATACAGCTTTGAAAAACCAATGTATAAAACACTGACTTATAGCAGTTTATTGATTGGGTCTCAATCACACAGTGATTTATGTTGACTGCCAATTAACACTAATTATTCTTATGAAGAGAGTGAGTGTCATGCTGGCAGCTGTAATGATCAAGAATAAACTTGAGTGGAGCAGGAGTGAAAGCTAAAGGCGTTAGGAGAAATGTATTTAAAATATGCAGTGTGGAGAGAGTGCTTTTTCAGGAAAGAGGAAACAGAAAGGTGGTCTTAGAGAGGAGTGGACAGCGTTCCTGCCTAAGCCAAGGTTCTAATTCTGTAGCGTGCTGTTCCCTCCTACTCACTGTAGTCCTAACGTTTTCCTTCTCTACTCCACATTGACAATTCTGTCCACCCCTTGTTTTCTGGATCATTCCCATCATCATGGAAACAGTCTACAGGGCTTTGCGTGGGGATTGTTGTTTAATGGGTATAGAGTTTTCGTTTGGGAAGATGAAAAGAGATCTGGAGATAATGGTGGTGATAGTTTCATAATACTATGAATGTCCTCTACTGAACTGCACACTTAAAAATGGCTCTGATGGTAAATTTTTGTGTTAGGAGTATTTTTCCACAATTTAAAATAAAAGAGATAAAGGGAAAAAAAAAACCCACCACCACAACAAAACCTCTGACCTTCTTTCCCTGTTCTTCTTGATAAGAAATACTATTCAAGAGCATTGTCTCCAGTTGTCTAAACCTCCTTACCTATGGTTTTCTTTCACTCAATCTAGGGAGGCCTTGATCTTGATCACTCTATTGAAGCTACTTTTGTCAAAATCAATAGTTACCTTGATGGAATGATAGGTGGTCAGTCTTCATCTCACCACGGTCTTAACAAGCATTCAACAGTCGCTTCACCACCTCCTTGAAACTTTTTCTTCACTTGACTTTCATGGCTCCACATGCTTCCTGTTTTAAATTTGTGTGTTGGTTTATGTGTTGGCTTCTAACACACATACTTCTCCTTCACTGCCTCCTCTTTCTGGACTCTTAAGTTTTTAGAGTGCTCTAGGGATCTCCTGTTTTCTCTCTGCGAATAGATCTTATTTAACCCAGTGACTTAAAAAATAGCACACACATTTGTGTCTGTTGTTCCTACCAAAATCCAGAGGTAACCAAATAATCTAAATGTCTTTGTTACCTGCTTTCATGTCAAATAAGCATTTCAAACCCAGCCTATCTGCAACAGAACTTTAATTTCTTGTGTCTCCCCTCAAAATGATACTGCTCAGTTATTATTCTTTCTCATTATCAGCTCAATCCCAGAACTTTGGGTCATCTTTGATTCTTTGTTTCACACTTTGTGCTGAAATTGTCAGTAAATCTGTTGGCTTTTTCCTCTGAAACTGATGATGAGATTTAGCATCCCTCTAACTGCCAGAATATCTGAAACTATCCCTCCTGACTTCCTGCAACACATCTCCTCCTTGGGCAAAGGCTTTCCTGCTTTAACTTGTGGCCCAATCAAGTCTATCCTTTATCTTCCCAGCAGCGAGAGTGATGGTCACTTCTCTGTTGAACATTATCACACGTGCAATATAGCATGAGTCTGGTCTATTGTTACATGGATAAAACCCAAAACCACATGCAAATTAACATTTTATACTTTACAAGGAATGATATACCCAATGCATTATGGTGGATAACTGGGCTGGGGAAGGGTGCAAATGAGGAGTGGGATCAAAAGAGAAAAATGAAGCAGAAGTAAGATCGGTCATGAACCCCCAAGGACAATGTTATGTGATCAAGGTATATAACTAACTCAACTTTTTTGAACTTGAGATTCAAAATAAATAAACAAAATAAGCACTGAATGCTTTTTCTTTGCCTAATCTGTGACATCAAACATTTTACTTGAAAAGACTGCACCAAAATATTGGCACATGTTTATTTTGCTATTATTTTTTACCTTCAGTCTGTCTTATTCTGTTCAGGCTATTGTAACAAAATAACAAACTGCGTGATTTCTTACTCCTCCCTTCACTTATTATTTCATCTCATTATTCAGCCCAGTCCCAGAACTTTGGATTATCTTTGATTCTCTCTCTCTCTCTCTTTTTTTGACAGTAGAAGTTTATTTCTCATAGTTTTGGAGGCTGAAAAATCCAAGATCTAAGTGCTGGCAGGTTCAGTGCCTGGTGAGGGTTTTCTGTTTCATAGATGGCGCGTTCTTGTGTGTCCTTACATGGTGAAAGAGGTAAACATGTCTCTGGGGCCTTTAATGCAGACTCAAATTCCATTCAAGATAATTTCTTACCTACTGACCTAATCATATCATAAGGCCCTCTTAATATCATGACATTGGTGATTAGGTTTCAACAAGAATTTGGGAGGATAATTAGACTATAGCACTATAGACTATCCTTGTTCAACTAGATATCCATGACTGAGGAAACCATTGCAGAGAATCTATTAGCTCCCTTTTCTTTACTGTTATAGCTACTGGAATCTTGCATCTTCGATATGTGCCAGATTTAGAAGCTCATCCCTTGCTCATTTTATTTTGCTCAAATACTAAAATTTTGAAGATCATTGTGTACTTTCGTTACACTAGACTATAATAGTAGAATGTGTTGAGAAAAGTAAAAAAATAATTAAACTTAAAAGCTTGCTGTTTACAGCCTTTGAAGAGATTATAGGCACAGAATGAAATATTGGATATGTAAGTACTGTAAGTTTATTCAAGTCAATAAAAATACACATTTGTAAGAATATTTTGTGTGAAACCAATATATTGAGTTAAATTCTTTAATTCTGCAATAAATATATAAAATGTTTAGTTTATTAGGGCAGGGAAAAGTACATTTTAGGTATTTTAAAAATTGCTAAATATTACCATCACAAACTGTTATTAAGGATTTTGAATCCACTTTGTTTCAAAGTAAATGTGACACAGAGTTATTGGCTTCAAGGGGAAATTAAATTCCTTTTCCTTTCAGCGATTTGGTATCCATTAAAGAGATGTTGTTGTGTTTAAAATCACTCTAATGCCTATTACTTTATGAGGGGAACTTTAATAAATACAATAAATACGAGTGGAAGGAGATAGCACAGGTTGCTATGTTTCTAAAAGGGACATGTGACTCATACAGGTGAAGTCTCCTTGTTTGCTAGATGTGGCTCTAAGGCAAACCTGATTTGGAAGAATCTTTTGCTTCATTGAGGATACTGCTTAAAAACGGAAAGTTTTTAAGAAACTAGCTTCTTGTGGAAAAGCATGAGATGTCATTAATTGACCACCTGGTACATGGATACGTTGGTGATAGCTGCTTTACAGATAACACCTTTAATGCCACCATTTTTAAAATATTGCTATCTGTATTGATATTTTACAGGAAGAAGAACCTGTAGCTGGGAAAGTTTACAAGTTTCTCAAATTCAAACCGAAAAATTGAGGTGAGGTTAATTCAGATCTATCTGATATCCAGCTCTATCATTTAATTATTCTGTCTTGAATTTCTGGATATCTAATTGATCTATGTTGAATAAGTATGATTTTACTTTTGATCTGTACAAAAACTAGCCATAGGATAAAAGTGAATCTCTGATATACATATAGTTTCATTGATATCAAACCTTTAAATAAAAATAAAATACTTCATTTGTTCTTTGAATATTTTATCAGTGTTACATATAATTGTCTAGATATTTCCAAACATCTTATGTGATAGCATATAGACAAAATATGAATAATGGCCAGAGGTTGGAATTTCTGTTTAGTTATATTTTATTATGTTATAACCTATGACATAAACTAATACATAGTTAACTGTCAGAACAAAAGAGTTTTAATTTTATAATTTTGCTTCCTTATTTTCTTTTTTTTTTATTTATTTATTTTTTTTTACGTTTACATAGGGTAATGATGTTTATTATATTTTTCCCCCTCCCCCCCACCCCTCCCACCCCTCCCACCCCTCCCACCCCTCTTTTCCCTCTACACAGTCCTTCTTTCCTTCATTCTTACTGCTCTCCTTGGCCTAACTCTAAACCTAACCCTAAACCTAATGCTAGCCCGTCCCACCCCCCCTTATATGTCCTCATCCGCTTATCAGCGAGATCATTCGTCCTTTAGTTTTTTGAGATTGGCTTATCTCACTTAGCATGATATTCTCCAATTTCGACCATTTGCCTACAAATGCCATAATTTTATCATTCTTCATTGCGGAGTAATATTCCATTGTATAAATATGCCACAGTTTCTTTATCCATTCATCAACTGAAGGGCATCCAGGTTGGTTCCACAATCTGGCTATGGTGAATTGAGCAGCAATGAACATTGATGTGGCTGTATCTCTGTAGTATGCTGATTTTAAGTCCTTTGGGTATAGGCCAAGGAGTGGGATAGTTGGGTCAAATGGTGTTTCCATTCCAAGCTTTCTGAGGAATCTCCACACTGCTTTCCAGAGTGGTTGCACTAATTTGCAACCCCACCAGCAATGTATGAGTGTTCCTTTTTCACCACATCCTCGCCAACACCTATTGTTGCTTGTATTCTTGATAATCGCCATTCTAATTGGGGTGAGATGAAATCTTAGGGTAGTTTTGATTTGCATTTCCCTTATTACTAGGGATGTTGAACATTTTTTCATATATCTGTTGATTACTTGTACATCTTCTTCTGTGAAGTGTCTGTTCATTTCCTTAGCCCATTTGTTGATTGGATTATTTGTATTCTTCGTGTAGAGTTTTTTGAGTTCTTTATAGATTCTGGAAATTAGCGCTCTATCTGAGGTATGGTTGGCAAAGATATTCTCCCACTCTGTAGGTTCTCTCTTCACATTTCTGATAGTTTCCTTTGCTGAGAGAAAGCTTTTTAGTTTGAATCTATCCCAGTTGTTTATTCTTGCTTTTATTTCTTGTGCTATGGGAGTCCTGTTAAGGAATTCTGATCCTGAGCCAACAAGTTGAAGATTTGGACCTACTTTTTCTTCTATAAGATGCAGGGTCTCTGGTCTGATTCCGAGGTCCTTGATCCATTTTGAGTTGAGTTTTGTGTAGGGTGAGAGATAGGGGTTTAGTTTCATTCTATTGCATATAGTTTTCCAGTTTTCCCAGCACCATTTGTTGAAGAGGCTATCTTTTCTCCATTGCATATTGTTGGAACCTTTGTCTAGTATGAGAAAATTGTATTTATTTGGGTTTGTGTCCATGTCCTCTATTCTGTACCATTGATCTACCTGTCTATTTTGGTACCAATACCATGCCGTTTTTGTTACTATTGCTTTGTAGTAGAGTTGAAGATCTGGTATTGCAATACCCCCTGCTTCGCTCTTGCTACTGAGGATTGCTTTAGCTATTCTAGGTTTTTTATTCTTCCAGATGAATTTCATAATTGCTTGCTCTATTTCTGCGAGGTACATCATTGGGATTTTAATTGGAATTGCATTGAATCTGTATAGAACTTTAGGTAGTATAGCCATTTTGACGATATTAATTCTGCCTATCCAGGAACATGGGAGATCTTTCCATCTTCTAAGGTTTTCTTGAATTTCTTTCTTTAGTGTTCTGTAGTTCTCATTGTAGAGGTCTTTCACCTCTTTTGTGAGATTAATTCCCAAGTATTTTATTTTTTTCGATGCTATTGTGAATGGGGTAGTTTTCCTAATTTCTCTTTCTGAAGATTCATCACTTATGTATAAAAATGAACATCGATGCAAAAATTCTCAACAAAATTTTAGCAAATCGCATACAAATATATATTAAAAAGATAGTGCACCACGATCAAGTGGGTTTTATCCCAGGGATGCAAGGTTGGTTCAACATTCGGAAATCAATAAATGTCATTCACCATATCAACAGACTTAAAGTTAAGAATCACATGATTATTTCAATAGATGCAGAAAAAGCATTTGATAAAATACAGCATCCCTTCATGCTCAAAACACTAGAAAAAATTGGGGTAATGGGAACATTCCTAAACATTATAAAGGCCATCTACGCTAAGCCCATGGCTAATATCATTCTAAATGGTGAAAAACTGAAAGCGTTCCCCCTAAAAACTGGAACAAGGCAGGGATGCCCTCTTTCACCGCTTCTATTCAACATCGTCCTTGAGACTCTAGCCAGAGCAATCAGACAAACCAAAGAAATTAAAGGGATACGAATAGGAAAAGAAGAACTCAAACTATCCCTGTTCGCTGATGACATGATTATATATTTAGAGGAACCTGGAAATTCCACCAGAAAACTTTTAGAACTCATAAGTGAATTCAGTAAAGTAGCAGGTTACAAGATCAATGCTCATAAATCCAATGCTTCCTTATTTTCTTAAGAAAAAAGAAAGAAAAGCTGTCATTGGCTTTGCCTTTTCCCATTAAGGGCAACACCCAATATCTACAGCTCATGTAGTGACAGCCTTATGTAAGATCCAATCACCGAGTCTCCAGAAAAATGTGGAAATGCACAGTGTATTTATCTCTAGGTAAGAGCTATCTTCCAATCAAAATATTAAGGAATTTCCTGCTATGCATGAAAATGCATAGCATAAATGGTTCTTTAAAATTACCTAATTTGGAAGGAAAGGAGAAAGAGTCAGTAAAAGCTGCTAGTGGCAGCAGGGAAAGAGGAAGTGGCTTAGGCACACAGGGAGGAATTAGCCAGATGGTTCCACCAGGCAGAGGGAAGGTGGGCAGAACTCATAAGCCAGATGGGAAAGTTGATGGGGAAGGATAACAGGAAAGGAATTTAGAGTCTCGGGGCATTTGTAAAGGAATGTAGCTGTAGGCACACTGCTACTAAAAAAACTTCAAAGAAATGACTAGAGGTAGAATTGAACTTAACACTCATTGTGAAGTACAAGCTGTTAGTGTGGTAAGTCAGGAATGCGATACTCTCTAGGTCTGGTCATTAATGGGTGATTACCATGGCACTAGATTTTAGCACTATTGTTGGAGCATTATGTTTGTAGCACTGGAATTATATTATGATTTATGGAGTTATTTTTTTAAGTGTCTTAAAATATATTTGTTATATAAGAAAGACTATACCTTTTTTGAATATCAAGAATAAAATATTTATGGTGTCAAAACATCCATAGCATCCATTTTGATTGTTATAAAGGGTCTTCACTTAAATATTTAAAATTTTTACACTTATGAAGAATTACTGCATGATTTCACTCTGTATATGAGCAAAGAGTTCCAGACACAAAATATCCTGGTCCAGTAGTTTCCAGCAAGTGATGGCAGGTCCAGATCTCCCAATCCTAAACCCAGTGCTGTTGCCAGGACATTGTTTTCTGTCAACCACATGCTAACATTCATCCACAAACTTAAATTTTAATAGAACATATTAAAAAGATAATAACTCTGGATTCTTCCTCTCACCTCAGTCCCAAATAAAGTAGAAAATGGATTAATCCAAATAATCCTGTGCTACACCAGGATCCAAGTAGGCAAATAATTCTTTGCATGCACCACAACAGGAAAGAATATTTGGGTTGAAAATGTGTTACAGGAGACACATTTCTTATGGGAGTAAGAACACAGAAAGAAAAACTCCATTTCTCATAAACCCAAGGCTAGGGTAAGCAGTAATTTCCCACCTGACTTGGTTATTGCCACTTAGTTGTATATGGATCCAGTCAGCAAGGATACTCTGGTCCTTCTAATGCAACATAGTCTTGTTCCCAGAAGATTTCAATCTTTACAGATCCCATAAAAGCCCATATTCCTCACCAAAGTATTCCCTTCTATTTGATACTATCAAAAATATTCCTGTAGGATAAGGATCTATCTTATTGGTAGAGCACTTGCCTGGAATTCCTTAGACTCTGAATTCAGTCCCCAGACCACAAATGAATAACTAATAATAATGATAATAATAATAATAATAATCCTCTATTGTATATCTCTACTGAATTTTCTTTATCCATTCACCCACTGATGAACACTTGGACTGATTTTGTATCTTGGCTATTGTGAATAATGCTACAATGAATATTAGGGTATAGACACCACTCTGACATAGATTTTGATCCTCTTCCATACAGAATTGTCTGTTCAATCTCATTTGTATGTACAATCTAAAAGCATGGAAATCATAGAAGAGAGTGAAGTGGTTAGAGGAGGGGGGAGAGGAAGGGGCATGGAGAGTGATCCATCAAACAGTACAAAGTTTCAGATGAACAGGAGGAATATGATTTGATATCTAATGTACAGAAGTGTGACATCAATCAACAGAAGTATGTTTTAAAAAATTAAAAGATTAAATTTCAATCATCTCACTGGAGAATTTGATAGGTAAGCAACCTAAGAGAGTAGGATAAGTAGCTTGATTTAATAATTTCACATTGTCTATCAAACACCACATTAGCTGGGTGCAGTGGCACATGACTCTAATCCCAGTGGCTCAGGAGGCTGAGGCAGGAGGAGTGAGTTCAAAGTCAGCCTCAGCAAAAGTGAGGTGCTAAGCAACTCAGTGAGACCCTGTCTCTAAGTAAGAAAATAGGGCTGGGGATGTGACTTAGTGGTCGAGTGCCCCTGAGTTCAATCCCTGGTACCAAAACAAAAACCAAAAAAACAAAAATCAAAAAACCGCACTGAATACCCCATACATACCTACAACTATGACCTGACAATTGAAATATTAAAAACCTTTTTAAAAATGCAAGTTTTATTTACCTTTACCATTTTTCATCTTTAAAAAATCATAAAAAGAAATTCTATCATCAAAGAATATACCAGTAAGCCCTGAATGCACTATCTACATATCTCCTTTCCTATTTCCATATCTTAATATAATTCCAGTGCTTAGCACAATTATGATCAGGTAAAAATTCTGACAAAATTTATGATGGAAAAAGATAAATACTTCAGTAAGCAAATAAACAAATAAAATTTGTTTTGAGGACATGACACAAACTTTTGGGGACATAGGTATTAGATTAGAGACCCTGCACCTAATAGAAGAAAAAGTAGACCCAAATCTACATCATGTTGGCTTAGGAACTGACTTCCTTAATAAGACTCCTAAAGTGCAAGAAATAAAATCAAGAATCAACAATGGGATGGATTCAAACTAAAAAGTCTCTTCTCAGCAAAGGAAACAATTGAGGGCATGAAGAGAGAGCCTACAGAGTGGGAGAAAATCTTTACTGCCTGCATCTCAGAGCATTAATCTCCAGGATATATAAAGAACTCAAAAAAACTTAACACTGAAAAAACAAATAACCTAATCAATAAATGGGCAAAGTAACTGAACAGGCACTTCACAAAAGAAATACAATCATTAACATATATATGAAAAAATGTTCAACATCTCTATCGATTAGAGAAATACAAATTAAAACTACACTGAGATTTCATCTCAGTCCAGTCAGAATGGTGATTATCAGGACTATAAGTAACAATAAATGTTGGTGAGGATGTGGGGAGAAAGATACACTCATACATTGCTGGTGGGACTGCAAATTGGTGCAACCACTCTGGAAAATAGTATGGAGATTCCTCAGAAAACTTGGAATCAAACCACCATTTGACCCATTTTTCACACTCCTTGGTATATCCAAAGGATTTAAAATAAGCATACTATAGTGATATAGGCACATCAATGTTAAGGGCAGTTCAATTCACAATAGCTTAGCTATGGAACCAACCTAGGTGCCCTTCAACAGATGAAGAAAATGTGGTATATATACAGAATGGACTATTACTCAGTCATGAAATAGAATGAAATTATGGCATTTTCTGGTAAATGGATGGAACTGGAGACTATCATGCTAAGTGGAATAAGCCAATCCCAAAAAACCAAAGGCCAAATATTCTCTCCCATATTGTGGATACTAACTCACAATAAGACTGGTGTAAGGAAAAACAGAAGTACTTTCAGTTAAACAAAGGGGAATAAAGGGAAGGAGGGAGGATGGGAATAGGAAAAATAGTGGAATGAACTGGACATTACTTTCCTATATGTATGTAAGAATACATGACCAATGTAATTCCATATCAATTACAACCAGAAGAATGGGAAGTTATACTGTACATATGTATAATATGTAAAAATATATTCTACTCTAATGTATAACTAATAAGAATAAATTAAAAAATGAAAAAAAAACTTTTGAGGAAATCAATAACAAATTCAAAGGAGTAATATGTTGGAAATATGTTGGAGTATTCCCATATGTTTTGACAACTGCCTGTATCAGAGACTCATGGGATGATAGGGGGAAGAATACCATTCAAAATGTAGATTTCAAGGCTTCAGAACTATTGAGCCAATATCCCTGGGGGTTGAGACCCAGGAATCTGCATTTTGAAATTTTTGGAGGTGAGTCTTATGGTCATCTATTTTTTTTCCCAGTGCTGGGAATTGAACCCAGGGTCTCCCACATCCTAGGCAAATGCTCTACCGCTGAACTACATCCCCTGTCCTATGGTCCCAGATGTATGATTGTCAGTTAGTTCATTAGGGTTTTAGGCTAATACGTAAACACTCCCTACATTTCTATACATATACACATTTAGAGAACAGAAAGAGAAAAAAATCCTCTCATAGACATGAAAAAAATTGACTATCTTTTAGAAATGAAATACAAAATCATATTTTTGTATTGAAGTTTTAAAATTATTTTATTTTAAAAATTGATATGTGGATCCTTCTAAGGATCTCACTCTTAGGAAAAAGGAGTAAACATTGATTTATCTCCTTTATCGCCTTTAAAGTATTGTAAATCTAATCTTGAAAATAGTGGTTAACTTTATTGTTAGGTAAACAGAATTAGAATAAAATCTTAGTTTTATAATACTGAAGTTTTCCCATGAATTCAATAAACACAGAGGAAAGAAAATGAGTATAGAGGGAAGGGATTCTGAACCCTCTTTGAGTCTCAGTTATTTCCCCTATAATATAGGACAATTTATAGCAGCTTGAGGGGTTTTCAAATGTTAAATGAAATGGCACACTTGAAATTCAGCTTAGTGCCAAACACACAGTAGATGCTCAATAACGATAGCTCTCCCTGTCCAGTTATCCTTTGTGTTCATTGATGACCTCATTGAGACAGTCTTATGCATGGTGAGCAAGCTTTTGTCTGCACAGCACGTATAGATGGGCATTCTTGGATTTGTAGCTATAAAGAGTGTCTGAGGAGCCTGCTGATATTTGCATCACTTATTTGTCTTAAACATGTCACAGATATTTAATCAAACCTATATATTCTTTTCTAGGTTTCTGGTGTCTTCATAGTTATATTATATGTACCATGGCTATTTCGTCTGATATTATGCATCAGATCTGAATTAAGTTTGGTGTCTTTTCAGCTTAGGATCATCCATGCCATTAAAAGAAACCATTTGTGTTATTCTATTTATTTTTATTAATGCTCTTAAAGTGTGATGTGCAAGACTCCAGATTTATTGATCTTTACCTTATTGCAGTGATTATTTAGTTGACCAGTGGATGAATGTACTAGAACTGTTGAGAAATAAGAATTAGATGTTTACAGAGAGCTGATGTCTTACATTCAGGATAACACAATAAAATCTCATTAATCAGAAATCAATGTACACTTTATGTATGTTATCTTGGATCAGATGTTTCTATATCTGTCCTTTCTTTCACTGTCCTTTCTCTTTCTGAGCAGAGGCTCAATCAGTAAGGGGCACAAAAATCCAATATTTTTAATCAAGTTTTTCAGCCAAAAAGTAGTACAATGAAATATATTTTTGAGTTTGGCTTTGTTCAACCAAAAAATAAACAGAACTAAAATAAACAATCCTGCATTGACTTTCACTGTCATTCTAATTTAAGTAATAATATTTAAAATTTCTCAAGAAGTGTTTACATAATAGATTGAAAATTTAGTTACGTAAGTGTATAAGTTATTTTTACAAGAACATCATCAGTCTTTGGTATTCATCACTGTTATTAGGCATCCATCATTTTGAAAGACTTCGGAATTGATTCATAATGAATCAATTCTCAAATGGAAGATGAGATTCCAGGGTTTAACAAAGGCTGGTATGATCCTGACTTAGGATTTGTCTTATCACGGCATATCTGAGATTTCTAATTAGATGTTTGTCTGTATAAATCCCTTTAAGTACATACCATTGTTATTTTTATTCTATTTGGAGATACAAAGGGTTTTAATTGGAGTGACAATTTTCTGTCATGTTAGCTTCCTTAGAAATGTAGCTTTGTTGTTAAAATGTGTCTCATTGATAAAAGATTCTTACGAGTTTGCAGGGGGGAATAAAGCCTGTTCTATTCTGTTTGGAAACATTAACAGATATTTTCCAATTTAAAGAAATTGACTTTTTGAGCCTAATTCAGTTGGGCGAAATATAAGAATTTAAAAGTGGGATCCAATTATCTCTAACTCATACACTTTGTTGAAGTGCTATTAAAATGGAAAATTTTTGAGCTGTTTCAGAAGGCACATTTACGCTTTCTGTGAAGGATAAAAGTAAAATGAAAATAATTTAAAAATGAAAACGCTGACAGATGAATTGCCTTCACAATTGAGGTCTTAAATATACACAAAACCAGGTTTTGTTCCTGACCTAGTCATTTATAATATCTTTTAGTCTGTGAACTTGTTTTCTGTTTATGTCCAAATATAATTCCATTAGCACAAAATTCTGTCACTAGGTGGCTCCCTAAAGCTTTTTAAAAACAGTCTTCTATGAAAGTGTATGTTTTGGGAATATTTCCTCTTTTCCTGATTTCAACTCATATATTTTTTTGCCTTTGTCTTGCAATCTGCATAGCTTAGTTTCAATCCATTAGCTGTAGAATTTAGAGATGATGTGAGGTGTGCTGCCAACTCTTCTGTCTAGTCAACAAAACAAAAAAGGTGACTCGACAATTCTTCGAGGCTTTTGGGTATTGTCTGGACACCATTGCTCAGTGCCTGGATTCATAGTACGGTTATCTCCAACTTTATTTTGTCTCACTTCAGACTCCCTCTGAGTACCATTTCCTACTCCCTGTAGTGGGGGAGGCAGTGAAGTAAAGGGTAGAGCTGCGTGGATGGTGAGTGTGGGCTGCTGATGGTACTAGAGAGGGACATGTTCCTCTTGAAGGAACCTTCCTATTGCTCTGTTTTGTGCCACTTTGTCTCAGGCATTTGCTGTGATAAAGTGAATTTGTAACAAATTGAAGATAACTTAACTTTTAGAATTCAGGCATGATCTGGATAGGTTTAGGGGAAAGATGGCAAGAAGAAATCCTGTGGGCCTTCCTGCAGGTAGGCAGTCAGTGAACCAATAAGGAGGATGAGTCTGGGTGTTTTATATAACTCAGTCTAGTTCAAAAGTGGGAAGAGAATCTGGTGGGGGTCTCTCTCTCTCTCTCACACACACACACACACCCAGCTTGGTTTCTCATCCAGATTGGCAGTAACTATGAAGTTACCTAGCCGAGGATTTGGGGATTTGGGATCCCAGCCCTGTTTTACCATCACCAAACCATACCCTAATTTCCTATTGGAATGCAACCTACTTTTGCATACATATATTGATCTTTTTAACCCTTCTTACATGGTATAGAGTTTCCCTTAGTAGAGATACTTTGGACTGCAAATGAAGTTATCACATATATTTACTATAATTCTATAAACATGATAAACATCTTGCTGTAAAAACATAGACTTTTTGATTTTTATCTTAGGAGTGTTGTTAGAAAACCAGCATACTGTGGAAGAAAAGCACTGTAGAAGGAGATAGGAAGGCTGATTCTAGAGCAGTCATTGTTGAGCCCAGCAGGACCACTTACACTTTAATGACTCAGGTTCTCTCATGGACCAGTTTATCTGCAGGCTCCTTTGCCTGGGACGGTCCTGGTTTACACCTGTTATCCCAATGCAATTATTAATAGCACCCTTTTTACTCTCAAAAGTGTCCTGGTTTGGATGATAAATTATATGGTTACTTTATCTCTAAAGATCTCTTTCAACTCCAGCATTCTTTGATGTTGCCTGGAGATGAGATGTGGAATCAATTGTCTGAGAGCTAGTCATTGAAATTCTAGTCCTTTATTTTGAGCAGTGGTGAGAGATGAAGGTATTGAGTTTGATATGGCCCAGATCATGAAGGTCTGATATTCAAAGACTTAATTTTATCCTGAAACCTATGGGGAAAATTTTAATCAGAAAAAACTGAGATATCTAACACTTTAGCTAGAGTAAAGAGAATGGGGTTTAAGAGATTATTGCTATAGCCTGCAATCCTAAGAAATTGTTAAAATAATTCAAATAAGAAATAATAGTAATTTTAATCAATATTGTTACAGTGGAGAAGATAAAAATAATAATTGAAGAACTACTCAGAATGTAATGTCTATGGGAAAAAGGGATTGGACATGGGAGCTAAGGGAGAGACTAGAGTCTAAGGATGACATTCCTTTATTCCATCAATTTCTTCATTGAATGAATGGATAATGATGTCGTGCAAGGAAAGGGAGACTTCATGCTTAGGGGTTCTGTATTAAAGACATGGTAGGCTCGTTTCTTGACTTGTGGATTTCAGTCCATTTGTGGGCCATACAAATAGAAGCATTCAGTAGGCGTGGAGATTCAAGAGAAGAACCTAAGGATAGTCAGTTCAGGTCTGGTGATATAGATTTGAAAGTGCTCAGCACATTCTAAGCTCTTTGTAGTGAATACAGAATATGACAAAACTGAGTCAATGAAAGAAGTTTGGGGGTCCCTAACATCAAAGGAAAGAGCAAGTAATGAGAAACAGTTGAGGGGTAGCCTGATATGGGACTTATAGAAAGCAGAATAAATCCATGAAAGTAATGTCATATAATCAGAAAGGCATAGATTCAATTTTTAGAGCATATGTATTTGATTCAATTCCATGGTACTCAATTATTTTGGTGTCAGGTCTTCTTTACACTTACAAACTTTTGGGAAACCCCCAAAATTTTTGTTTATGTAGATCATAGCTATTGATATTTGCTATATTAGTAATAAATTGAGGCTTAAAAATTTATTAATTCATTTAACTAGAACAATAATAATGTTCACATTACACACGATTGTGAAAATGATTGCATTTAAAGATGATTTTGGTGAGATGAATGATATTGTTTTGTACAGATTTTTTCAATGTGTAGATTAGCAGAAAGTAGCTAGATCCTGATATCTGCTTTTGCATAAATGGTTGCAACTGATGGTAAATGAAGAAAATATGACCACACATATATATTTAGTTGGAAAAGAGAGGAGTATTTTCCAAGTCCTTTAAAGTAATTGTGAGTATTATTTTTATATTAAGTAATATCTTACCCAGTTGTAGTTTCTTAAAGTTTAATTGTAGTGTAGACCCTAAACCATATGAATTATTTTTTTCTACTTCAATATACTAATATCCCTTATATTTTAACTCTAAATGACTCACATTTATGACTCTGTATTCTCTCTCACTGGTCATTTGGAAAATTGCTCACTCAGTTATGTAGATTTTCCAAATGTTGACATATTTCATTATATAATATAAAAAATTGCACTAATCAATATCACTGCTGGTCTCATAAAAATGTGCCTAAGTATTGGAAAGCTGTCAAGTTCATAGTTGCAGACTTATTTTCCAATATTCTAGTTTTCTCTCAAAAGCTCAAATTTTATCATTGGCAACACAGTTATTTTTATTGAAAGGGTAGGTTTGTTGTATTTATTTTCAACAAAATGCCTGCCAAATACCCAAGTGTGAATAATCATGGTTTATCTATTATTTGTTCTTTCAAGCAAAAATTGTGTTCCATGAACAAAATAACTGATTCAGAAGCTTACAGCTCACTTGTGGAAAGTGTTTTCTTCAATAACCAACTGAATTACTTCATGAGTAATTCTCATTTTTCACATTAGAATATTAAAAACACATGTACCCATTGATTGAGGTTTGATAAAATTAATAAATTTTACTACTTCATCAAGGATATCATTTAGTGAAAATGAAATGACTATTTTGTATTAGACACGAACATATTGTGGTCCAGACTTATATAGTAAGTCTGTATAATTCATGATAAAGTACCAGCAGTTTTACCAACTACAGATTTCACACAATCATTATAAACTTTAGCATAAGAAGGGCTGGTAAGGTCTTTGTGTTAGTATACAGGCAGCTTTGATTTTTCAGATTCTCCGAGTGGATCTTGGGAACCCTAGAGATGCACAAACCACACTTTAGGAAGTTCTGCTTTAACTAAACTCATAAAATGCTGTAGAAAGGTTAGAGGAAAAAACAATGTAGTTAATAATAACTAAAAGTGCGCTATTGAATTTTGCAAAAAGAAGGACATGGACAGTCTAGCTGAGAAGGGTTCCAGGGTTCATGTTTTCTAGGTTAAGATATCCTAAGTTTCAGTAAGTATCCACCTGCATGAAGTGATAATGAAGAAAATAATACACTCTGCCCTACTTCATTGCATGTATTTGCTCTGCCTCAAGTGGAAATCCTTAAATGTCTGAAGGCATTAATTATGCCTGTCACCAAACCTGGAAAAGCATATCAAATTTCTCTGACTAGGAACTAAATGTCTTTCCCTCTTTGAATTATGGATCTAGCATGGAAAACAATTTGGCATGCCATTTATAACAACTTAGGGGAAAAAGCAAATCACAAGTAAGGGTTATCCGAAACCTCTTACCTCCTGGCTACAAGGTGCAGAAGTCAAATGGTTCAGTATTTTAAGAAGTTGCTTTAAAATGATTAGAATATAATGATATACATTTATTTGGTATGTTGCAGGACATAAAGACCTTTTAAAGAAGTGGTACACATAAGAGGAGCAGGTAGGATACTAAGAAAGCAACAATTTTATGAGTGTCTTCTTTAGGGCTTTCTCTGAGTCAGAAATATTACCTACTTTCTTCTTATCTAAGTCCTTCAAAGCCCTTAAAGCAGTTACTATTTGCCCTTCCTTAAAGACCATTAACCCTATCTAAAACCATTAACCTCACCTAAAACCATATCTGAAATACATCTGGATTAAATAATTTGCAAAGGTAATGGGATTTTGATTTCCTTGATTAATGTTATCTGAGTGAAATCAATTTCCTTTGATGTATGAATTTCTTTTTCATTCAAAATATTTGTTTAGCTTTGGATTCTCCATGCAGTGTACTGTTCTAAATGCTGGAACATATAGTTTTAATTTTCAAGATGCTTTTGCAATAAAATTATGAGGAAACTGAAGCTAATAAATGAGGTCATTTTATTAATAATCTCAGTTTATGATTTTATTTTGTTTTTAGCTGAAATGGAGTCTTGCTATGTTGCCCAGGCTGCTCTCAAACTTCTAAACTCAAGGGATCCTCCTGTCTCAGCCTCCCAAGTAGCTGGGACTATAGCACAACCTACTGAGTAACTAATGGAGCAGCTCCATAAGGCAGGGAACTCATACTGTTATTAGAAAACAAGAGACATACTTTGCTGCTTCCAGGTCATTATTTCTAGTATTTTTTTTAGAAGGCAATAGCAAATCCTATAATGTTTTACCTAATTAACAATGGTTTAAATATGCACATGCCATTAACTCTGTTGGAAACAATAAATGTGTTAGCATTTATTATATCTAAAAATATTAATTTACTTATTATTTAGCTATTAAACTGCTGATTACTCATCTAGGTACTTATATTAAACTTCTGCTTTCAGATTCACTTTCATTTTTTTCCTCTGCATAATGTGGTATTGCCTTCAAGTCCAATGTATATGCATTCTAAAATTACTTTCCTGTGTGAAATATGATGGCATTGACTGATTTTTTTTTTTTTTTTGAGAATCCCATTTCCAACTTTTTCAGTCTGGTCCACATGATTTTGAAACATGCCTTTTTTTGCTTTTCACCCTTTCATTTACTTCTTAGCTACATCTTCTTTAATGTTTATGTTTCAATGCTTGCATGATGATCTTACTCAATCTTCTGCAGTTCATATTTCAGTGGTGAAGTTAGTATCCAAAGTGATCCCACAGCTCATACCAGCGAATAATAAGAGAACTTCATGTGTAGAGGAATGGAGTACATAGAGAAAATGAGATTTCAGGAAACTGGGGTGGAATGGGCTAAAAGAGTAGGAAAAGATAAGCCAAGTACAAAATGGAAAATTCATTTAATTTGAAGCAATGAATGAGTGTAAAGTTAGTATAATTATTTTGCAAGAAGATTCTTTAAACCTAGTTCTTCCTGTCTTTCCCATTTAGTCATGAAACTTTTACAGGCAATTCATTATAGAGCATTTGGACCTTTAATAAGGCATAGCACAGACATTTAAATTGCAAGCTTCAATGATTTTATACTTACACTGAAAAATGAACATCCGCATACATATGCACCAGAAACTTGTTTCCCAAAATATTTGTCTGCCTTTCCTGGAGTATAAAGGAATAAAAAATAAAATGCAATGAACATAAGGTAGAAAAATATTAGCTACATAAAAAGTGGTAGAAAGGTATTTGAGAAATCAATGTAGTTTAAAAGCTGTATATGTTCTTGAAGTGAGTTTGCTTCATTAAGAACTGAAATAAAAAATAAGTACATTCAGCATTGTTCAGACCCTAATTAAAACCCCCCTGGGAATTTAAAATTGAGCACTACAACATTCTTACATCGTATACTATAAGATCTAAGAAGCAGCCAGTAAAAGTAATTGTAAGAAACATTTCCAGAATAAAAAGATTGCTTGATATTGAATTAATTTCTTTTCAGAATTAATACAGCTAGTTTTCTTATTTTGAACTATTGAGTAGCAGTGGTGAATAGAAATAAGAATATAAAATAAAGCATCAGTAGGTTTAATTTTTGTACTTATAGCTGCAAGAAGTATGTGAAAATGAAACTATGACCACATGCAGTCACCATTTGTTACAAAAGAAAAGGAGAGGAAAATTACTTCTTGTCAGTTTGCCCCTGAAAATCTGTTATTCATGAATTGTCACTTTAAATAAAAGACTGATTTCTTAACTGGGAAGAATGTTCCTTGTGAAGTCTTAAGATATATAACTAAAAGTCAATCAACCATCATAAATTTAAAGCTTTGTCTAAACTTTGGCATATATCAACAATCTCTTTGATCATAATTCGAGAGTCAAGATGCTGAGCAGAAATCTTAGGTAAATAGTGTAAAATATTTTATTTAAAAATGACAATGTTTTTCATAAAAATCCTGGGTGGAATAAGGAACTGCATTACTTTGTTCATGTGAAAAGTTTCTTGGGCGGTTAGATAAACTTTGTGTTCGTGGCACCAGATAAGAGTCTATCCTATCTGACCTTTGCTCTTCTTCATTTCACACTAATATACCTCTTATGTTTTAAATAAAAGGTTTAGGAGTTCTGTAACATCACTCAGACAACTTAGTATGGGGAAGAGGGTTATCTTAGTAGCAATATAGTTTGCTGAACACATGTGCTATTTATGTTATATGTACTTTATTTCTTACTCTGGAAAAATCATTAAGGTAGCTCTTATTTAAATTTTACGTGGAAGGATTGAGATTCAAGAGGTTCTCTAACTTATGCAAGTCAATGCTAATAGTATTAGAAAGTACTAAGATTCACATCCTGTCCAGCTTGAAGGTAGTATCCCTGGTTTTCCCCCCCAAATCCATAATGGATT
Source organism: Sciurus carolinensis (assembly GCF_902686445.1). Classification (NCBI taxonomy): domain Eukaryota; kingdom Metazoa; phylum Chordata; class Mammalia; order Rodentia; family Sciuridae; genus Sciurus; species Sciurus carolinensis. The sequence goes on along the minus strand of NC_062213.1, from coordinate 29,932,799 downwards.
TCTAAATAGGACCTGTAATCTAAAGCACTAATATTTGCCATTTAGTCTGTTAAATGCAATTAACTCTATTCACAATGGGTTAAGGTCTCTGTCAAGGCATTTCATCAATCACAAAAGGCATTCTTGATACAGAATGAGAAGGTAAGCAGGATTATAACTTAATTTGGCATTGCCCAGAAGCAACAAAGAATAAATAGAGTATAAATCTTTATGGATGAACAGTGTCCTCCCTACATTAAATGAAATAACCATTTGAAGTTTGTGAGTGTATTTTTATGTTTGGGCATGTGTAAATGAAATTTCAAAGACCTATTCTGTTGTCTTATTGGAAGAAGTACAAACTTAGGTGTAGGTGACAATTACATTGTATCTCCTAAGTAGGAATCAATTATGAAAAATGCACTTGGAATTCTGGCTAAATATTTATACCTTATCATAGTGGGTGGGGTGTCCTATGGGACACAGCTAGATAGGAGACCATAAACACCAAGGCATGTTTAAGTTTCTACTTTCAAATTTACATGACTTTTTCTCCCTTGATCATTGTGTGATTTTCATCAAGGATAAAGTAAAGGGCTATTAATTGAGTTGATGTGCCACAACTGAAGAAATGTCTATTGATTCTCTTGTTTTGGCCAATAAAGAAAAGATTTTTCCTGAAATGGAGAAACAAAATCTTAATAATATTGGCTGATTAGAATCTGTAGGTCAGACACAGGGAGACGTTCTTTCTGTCCTTTCTAAAGCTCTATTCTGTGATAAAAAGCACAATGCATTTTGAAAGTGAATGAAAATTCTAATTTTTCTTCACTTCAAGGTTTATTTTATTCGGTTTTGTCTTGCAGAGTTAGAGGGCAATGTGCCTGCTGTTATGGACCTCATTTTCAACAGAGAAGTGAATCCTTACATTATAATGAAAAGAACCACAGGTTCAGTCTATTTCACAAAGATGAGATATTAGCATAAGTATGATAACACCAGAATTAATCAAGGCAGTTATACCTGAGAAAGTACAAAGTAGAACTTCATAATGTGAAGGATGAGGGGCTTTTAAAAATAATGAGATATTTTAATTAACAAATTTCTATGACAGGAGATATCACTCTCCCACCCTCTGATTTGAAGTGATGGTACTATTATCCTTAACTTCCTCTCTTGTTCCCACTCTTAGTATCTATCAGTTACTGATTGTTTCTATTATTCATATTTCCTTCCTTTCAACTCCCATCATGTATTAATTTCCTGTTGCTGCTATAACAAACTGTCCCAAACATGGTAGTATAAAACAACACAGATTTATCCTATAATTATAAATGTTGCAAATCTGAAATGGGTCTCACTGGGATAAAAATAAAAGTGTTGGCAGGTCATTTTTCTTCTGGAATCTCCAAGGAAGCGTAACTTTCATGATATTTTCCAGATTCTAGAGGCCGCCTAGATTCCTTGGCCCACAGTTCATTTCTCTTTTTCAAACTCAACTATTAGATCTTCAGAGTTACCTCCTTCACCGGACACTACTCTTATAATGACTCCTGTGCACTAACCCAAACCATTCAGCATAATCTCCCCATCTCAATATCCTACTTCAATAATATCTGACTAATTCCTTTTAAAAACTATATAAGTTAACATATTTATATGACATGGGCCTCATTGGGAACAGAGGACATTATCTTCCCTTTCACAGTTGATTTTTTGATCCCTCAAGGACCTCCATTTGAACCACTTGCAAAAAGCATTCATTTCATTACAATATCCCTAAAAATCTCTATCCATTATAGCGCTAACTCAAAGTTCAATACATTATCTAAATCTCATCAGTCAAAAAGTCTCATCTTCTGCAGAATCTGAACAGGGCCTAGGTGTGACTCAGTCTGATTCATCCTGGGGAAATACTCCTCTCCACCGTGGATCTGTGACACTAGAAAATAAATTATCTATGCCAAAAACACAATAGGGATATTGTCATAGGATACTAAATATAGACATTTTAGTCTCAAGAAATTTTGTAATTTAGCCAAGAGAACTTTAGGTTTCCAGGTCTGGGAATAATGCTGGGTGGATTATGGCTCTTTGACTTTATCTTTCCTTTTTCATAAAGAATAGCATATGCTCACAGCTGAGTAGTTCCAAAAACCTGTTTCTTTTCTGTATGTGAGAATTTTAGAAGTCCCAGGGCCTTTTTCATTTTTTCTTCCTTTATTTCAGTTGACATTGGCATCAAGCTGATCTTGTCAATCCTCAGGAAACTGAGTCTCCTGTGTATGTTAGGGTGACTGTTCCTTTAGACAGGACACTCCTCCACAGCTCTCAAAAATAACCTCACCTCCATTTGTTTGTTTCTGTTGAGATGGCTGAGAGGATTAAAGTGACACATGCTTAATCTTTCTAGAGGCCTCCCTGTGACAAAATATTTGACATTTTGATCTTGCAAAAGTAGTATGAAAATGTTATCTTGCTATATATCTTTGAATTTCTCTCCAGAGAACACTTTTTTGACATTGAACCTCCTAATATTTTTCTTTTCATTGATTCTTTTTAGGTATATATAAAATTATGATACATTTTGACATAATCCCAAAAACATGTTATATAATTTGCTCTAATTCAGTCCCTAGAACTTCTACCCCTTACTCTGCTTCCCTCCCCTCTTCTACTGATCTGTTTGCAATTTATTTAGTTTTTTATATTGTTTTGTTTAAATCTGTGTCTTGTGTATATGCTTGATGTTGGGAATCACTCTAGTAAATTCATGTGTGTACATACAAAATTTCAGTCAGATTCATTCCACTGTTCTTTCCTTTTCCTGTTCCTCCTTCTTCACCCTCAATTCCTTTCATCTACTCTACTGATCTTTAATCTATTTTGATGAAATTCCCTCCCCCCCCCTTTTTTTTTTGCCTTTCTCTCTTCCTTGACTCCTTATTTTGGATTATTGTTCACACATCAGAGAAAACATTCAATCCTTGACTTTTTAGGACTGGTTTATTTTACTTAGCATGATAGTATCCAGTTCTACCCACTTATCAGCAAATAACACAATTTCGTTCTTCTTTATGACTGAGAAATACTCCACTGTATATATATATATCACATTTTCTTTATCCATTTGTCTGTTGAAGGCTACCTAGGTTGGTTCCAATCTTGGCTATTATGAATTCTGCTACCATAAACGTTGTATGCGTCCCTGTATTATACTGATTTTTAATCTTTTAGGTATCCAAGTTCATTGCTTACAAATCCTGCTTTTCCCTTTACTGTAAAACACAATTCAACTGTTTTCCAACACTGTGTGACAAGGATCTCTTTTATTTCAGTTTCCAGTAACATTTCAGTCTTTCCCCAACTTTTACCAGCAGCGTTTTTGACATCCTTATTTCTACCAACAGTTGATTCTGATGACTTAAGTATTGTCTAAGAATGTATGTTTTTCTTTTGTATGTTTCCCACCGCCTTCACCAGCAGTTATTAATAGTTGTATTTCTATTAATAGTCTGTTTAAGGCAATCTAGGGTTTTAAAATTACATTCCTCAAAATTCTTCCATCCTCTTCCAACTGAACAACTTCAAAGGCACTTCCAGACTTTGAGGTATTTGTTACAGCAGCATGCACCTTTATATGTATTAGCTACCTATTATTGGCATAGCAAAGTACCACACCCTTAGGAGATTAAAACAATACACCGGTATCTTTTTATGGTATTCTGCTACTTTACATAGACACTTACTACTTTTAGACTACTGGAGAAGTGTTCTGACTGTTCTTCCTCTGCCTTTTGGTAACAGAGGTTGCTCAAACATCATAACTATTGAGTATGTTATATTCTCTTAAGTGTTTTATAATTATTCTGTCCAATTTGTTCCATAGAAGAAATTCACATGGCAGATAATATTCATATACCACCTTATGGTTGAAGAAATCAAGGTGAAGAGAGATGAGGTAACTTGTTCAAGTTACCTCCTCGATTATTGGATGAACATTTAATTCCCTGTTAAATTAACTACTTGTCTAAGATATACCTTTCAATTTCAACTCAAAAACATCATTATAATTCCCCTTTAAACATTATTATTGATCTCCTTCAAGATGAAGTACAGATTTTGCCATGATGTTGGATAAGGTTTTGTCAGTATACTAAACTTATTTTCTAAACATTCTTTATATTTATCTATTCTTAGATTCCGTGTGCTGCATTTACTGCTTTTAAAGATGACTTTTCAGCATTTAAAAAATCCTTTAACCTCCATTTAAAAACCCTTCTACTGTATGACCTGTTCTAACAATTAACTCATAAGTGCCAAAGTAATTATTCCCTGAGCTACTCACTTGGCCAAAAATTTGCCTGTTTTCCGAACTTTATTTGTTTTAGTATAATGTAGAAAGCTTATTCCTCTTTTGTACTGCCATATGTGTGGTGAATATACTCTATTGCTTTTTTTTAAAAAAAATAGTTTCATTAAAGATTAACAGATTATTCTATTTAATGGACATTAAATACCATCTGAAATTGGTATGTGTGTGTATATGTGTGTCTGCCTGTGTCTATAAGTAAAAATTAAAAGACTTTCATATAGGATAATAAGCAAAGAATTTGAGATTAAAGTTCTACTGTACCAATAAATTGGCATATTCATTCACTGTAACTTTTATAGAAGCCACATATTGAATTGACACAAGAAAGTTGTAATTGAAGTTGGCTGTTGTCCTCCTTATCATTATTTTCTCCATCACAAAACTGCTCCAACTGTTTCTTTCATCATAGTACACATTTCAATCAAGCCTATGGAGTATCAACAGGAAAGCAAAAAATGTTATTTTTTGGCAATGATGAAATCATTTAAATTAATCTTCCACTGAATATAATGTGAAATTTCATGCAGTGCCCTTTTAGAGCATTGATTCTCTAATCATGGCCATGACCTTTCATTAAAGGTTTTCTACATTCACCAATACCTGACATAATTCCATCAATGTCTAAAGGTGATTTAAGAAAAGAAATTAAATTACCTATGCAAAGCCCATAAGCTGATAAATGTTAAAGGGTTTGGACTTTTATACTTTATCTTTTGCTGGAAGAACAAACATCACAGAGTAAATCTTTTCAATTCGAAAATATTTATTGCGTACCTAATATAAGGAAAACCCTCGTATGTGCTAGTAGATATAAATACAGACAATGTTTTTTTTTTCATATAATTAGCTTTTTCTGGGGGAAATAGATGTTTACAAAACTATTTTAAATATTGTGTTAAGCACTATGATAGAAATATATAAATATTACCAGTGTTCAATAAAGTAAGCAGATGAGAATAAAAATTGGATAATTTCAAAATGGTTTAATTAAGAACCATTTATAAAGCTGCAGGAAGGATGCAGAGAAAAAGCTAGTGTGAGCCACACCATTACCACCTGTGGTTTAAAGCGATGGGGTTGGGGTGGGGCATTATTACTAGAACTCTCACGGACAGAGGGAAAGAACAATTTAAGAGTTTTTCTCTAATAAGTGGGGAACTGAAAAAATAAATACTTCCATTTCTTGGTCCCTTTTTCCTCTGACCCACCATTATTTCACCTTGGCTGATTCAAACTAGAAGCCAGAGGCCTGTCTGTATAGGTTAGGTACACAGCACAGGAGAGAAAGAAGAACAGCAGGCCAGGAGGAAGAGACAGAAGATCATCAGCACAAATTCTATTGATATATGAAGGAACAAATGATTAGTTACTCCTAGATGATAGGAGAAAATTTTTAAGTTGGACCTTGAAAGATGAACATCATTTTAACTGAAAGAAAAGGGAGGTGCCAAAATCTCAGAGAAACTGTATAAGGAAGGACACTACAGTGCATAGATTGTGAGCTAGTATGAAATTCTAAATACTGTTGCTTTCAAACTTCATAAGAAATAGGATAGAAATCTGGCAGTCCAAGATTTTTTTACTATAATAAAGATAAAAGACAAATCAACCCCACCTTCAGTTATTAGACTTTTAAGGGTCTGCTCATTGAGATAAACAAATGAGCTTAATTTTTTAGAAGAGAAAATGTAAAACAGTGTTTCAGGTCACTTTTATTTTTATTTTATTTATTTTTTCATAGCCTTATTGAGGTAAAATTGAAGTACAATATCACTTTGACATATATAAATGTCAATACAATCAATATAAAAAACATTTCCATTACTTTTTTAAAAAATTGAAATCATGCAGACTGTGTTTTCTGCATGATTTATTACATTAAAAATCAATCACATTAAGATACATAGAACCCTATCCCCACATGTCAACCATTTCAAACTTAAATGGAACACTTACTAATATCTTAGAGATCAAGGAAGAAAGCATGAGAAACAAATAAAAAGTGCTTTGAACTAAGTGATAATAAAAGCTTAAAATATCAGGATCTTTGGAATGAAACTGCACTCAGATGAACATTTATAACATAAAGAAAGAACTTGTATCAGAAAGAAGCTAGACTAACAATCAAGTTATTTTCAAATTTTATAGTAAAAAGGAATAAAATAAGAATAGGAGCAGAAATACATGAAATAGAGAAGAAAGAATACAGCTAAACTATGATAAAAATCAAACAAGTCTAATCAAGAAAAAAACCAAGAACACAAAAATTAATATCAATGGAAAGGGAGTTATCAAATAACTCTACATATGCTAAAAATTTATTAGGGTAATATTAAAATTGTATGCCAACATATGTGATAGCTTACATAACCTGGTCTATATTAGAGAAGTGTCCATGTGCCACTAAAGAGAAAGTATATTCAGTCATTCATAGATGAAATATTCTATATATGTCTGTTAAGTCTAAATTATCAATTGTATTTTTTACTTCTATAGCTACCTTTTTTAAGTTTTGTTTGGAGGATCTGTCTGTTGATGACAGAGGCATGTTAAAATCACCCAGGATTATTGTGTTGTGGTCCATTTTATTCTTGAAATTGATAAGAGTTTGTTTGATGTACATAATTGCTCCATTGTTTGGGGTATAAATATTTATGATTGTTATGTCTTGTTCATGTTTAATTCCCCTAAGAAGTATGAAATGGCCTCATTTGTCCCTTCTGATTAATGTTGGTTTAAAGTTCACTTTATCTGATATGAGGATAGAAACCCCTGCTTGTTTACATGATCCATGTGAGTGATATGTTTTTTTCCCATCCTTTCATCTTCAGTAGTGGATTTCTTTGCCTATGAGGTGAGTCTCTTGGAGACAGCATATTGTTGGGTTTTGTTTTTTAATCCAATCTGCCAGTCTGTGTCTTTTGTTTGATGAGTTTAGGCCATTAATGTTCAAGGTTTTTATTCAGATATGATTTATGTTCCCAGTTATTTGGGTTATTTCTACTTTTTAATTTTAATTACTTTCTCCTTTGATTAACTATTCCTTCAGTGTAGTTCTGCTCTTTGCTGATTTTCACTATTTTTTCTTTACATTTCAGCTTCATGGAATATTTTGTTGAGAATGTTCTATAGTGCAGGCTTTCTAGTTGTAAATTCTTTTAACTTTTGTTTATCATGGAAGGTTTTTATTTTATCTTCAAATCTGAAGCTTAATTTTGCTGAATTCTTGGTTGGCATTCATTTTCTTTCAGAGCTTGGTATATGTTTTTTCAAAAACTCCTAGTTTTGAGAGTCTGGGATGAGAAATCAGCTGAGATATGAATTGGTTTCCCCTATACGTAATCTGATATTTTTCTCTCTCAGCCTTTACAATTTCATCCTTATTCTGTAGGTTAGGCATTTTCATTATAATGTGCCTTGGTGTGGGTCTGTTGTAATTGTGTACACATGGAATCTTGTAAGCCTCTTGTATTTTATTTTGCATTTCATTGTTTAGGTTTGGGAAAATTTCTGATATTATTACATTGAAAAGATTGTGCATTCCTTTTGTTTGTATCTTCGCACCATCATCTATCCTGATAAATTTACATTTGGTCTTTTCATGTTATCCCATAGTTCTTAGAAGTTCTGTTCATGGCCTCTTAACATCTTCTCTCTGTGGTCAATTCCACAGATTCAAGATTATATATTTTGTCTTCATTGCCTGAGGTTCTGTCTTCCAAGTGGTTTAGTTCATTGTGATGCTTTGTATTGAATTTTATTGTTTCCTTCATTTTGAGAATTTCTGTTTTTTTTTTTTTTTAATCTGTCTCTTTATCAAAGTGATCTTTCACTTTCTGTATTTTCTTTCTCATTTCATTTCTTACACTGTCCTTTACTTTGCATATCAGTTTAAATATGTACATTCTAAACTCCTTCTCTGACATTTCTTCCACTATGGTGTTGATGGATTCTGTTATTGTTTGGGGCAATTTTTTTGCCTTGCTTTTTCATATGTTTGTGTGTTTTCCTATCTAATACTATTGATCTGAGGCAGTAGAGTTTCTACCCTGAAGATTTCCAGTACCTCATTGTTTAGGGGGAAACAAATAATAAAAACCAATGCAAACAATATACCACATTAAATAATAAACAGAAATGATATGATCAGTTATTGCCTACAGTAAAAATAGAAATTTTGCAAAATGGCTTATAATTTTGAATGATGGACAAGGACAGAACAGAAGTGATATAGGATGGAATGATTATAAGTGGGGAGGAGAGAAGAAGAAGTAAAAAATTAAAGGAAGAGTGGAGGAGAGAACAATAGAGTTTAACTGTTAGCAGAAGAAAATAAAGAATCAAAGGAAAAAGGAGAAAATATAGAGAGTAAAAATTTTAAAATTTAAAAATAAAAGAATACAAAACAAAACTAAAATATACCAAACAAACATCCTAGTTCACAAAAAACTAATCCATGAAAAATAACTAACTTCAAAATGCTAGAAATGAGAAAAAAATATGAATATGTATAAATGTCTATGTACCAGTAAGGTCACAATTAAACAGAGAAAAATAATAATAATAATGAAAGATCTTAATGAAAAGTTAAAGAATTCTTTCCATTGGAATTAAAAAGATTCTCAGTTTCTCTTCTCAGCAGTTTTAGGTTGGTTCGTCTAGAGCGTGATGCTCTACCCTCTGGATTGCTGGGGTGAGAGAGGAAATCTCATAGGAGAATGCCTGGAGGCAAGGTTTAGGCTTAGGTGGGATCCAGACCCTTTTCTGAATGCCAGTTGGTCTGGAGATTTTAAATCAGTGCACTTCCAGCATCCAGTACTTGCTCTGGTCCGTGCTAGAAGACTGTACCCCAGGGATCTCCCCTGGTTTCCACTTGTATGGTGGGAGAGCCAATTCTTAGTCCCTTACATCATATTCAGACCCCACGTTTCCTGATTTGGGTTCAGTCTCCAATCTCTCCTGGCCCTACCTTTCCAAGTTTTTGGCCAGATGTGTCTGTCCCAGCAGATCCTGTAAGCAGTTGGATTGGAGAGGAAGGGATAGAACTGGGTAGGTTTCTGCAACCAGTTGTCCCCTGTGTAAACCTCTCTCCATGTTTGATTTTTTCCTGGTCACTTAAGCACACTCTGTGTCATTCAGTGTGTGTTTATTGGGCCTATATTTTGGGTCAAACTCAAGTTTGCAGGAATCAGCCCCCTTAGCTGCCTTGAGCAGTAGCTGCAAAATGGTTCCTTCCTTTGTCCTTCACATGCTACCTGGAGAAATGGTGGCTTCTTTCCCTGCACGTGGATATTGTGAAGTGTGCCTTTCAGATTTGTCAGGCAATGTCCTTGATCTCTAAATGTTCTGTACTCAGACAGACCTTGGACCTCCCAAAAATGCAAGTTCCTTTAATTCCCTTATGCCTCCACTATGCTCATGGAGGGACCTCTCTGACTGACCCAGCTGCAGCAATGACTGTGCCGCTGGGATTTCTTCCTTATTTATTTATATCCAACCTCCTGAGTCTCTGATCTGCTTTGAATGTCCAGTTTTAAATTCCAGTAAAGTCCCCCGACTTTGTTTTGTTTGCCTACCTTGCTGAGAAGATGCCTGTCTGCTTTCTTGATTTCACTCCATGGAACAGCCAGGAAATCCAATTTCTCTTATTCCACCATCTTGGGAGAGTCCAGGTCACTTTTAAAGAAGATGCATTTTATTTTATTTTTCTTCCTATACTTAGAAATCATTTGAAATTATCCTTCAAGATTCTTCTCATTATGAGTGTCTCTTGTCATTGGATTCTTTTACTTCATCTGTACCCCTTTTTTGTTTAGGGGAATTGTAGAGGAAGAAGAAAGATAGTTGGGAGAACTTCATGAAGGAAGAAAGTGAAGAAGAAAAAGGATGACAAGAAGAGAAGAGAGATAAAGAGTAGGGAAAATTAGGAGAGAAAAGAATCTATCTGTCTATGGGGGAGAAGAAGGTGAAGGAAGTGGTGTGACCTTGGAGTGAAAAGATCAGAGTCACTGGAAAAAGACAAACATTTGGATCAAATCAAGAATTGCCACTTACTAGCTAGTTGATCTTAAAAAATTTTAATCTATAAGATGGAAAGAATTATAAGCAACATCCAAGATGTTACAAAAAGCAAGTATAATATTGTTTATGACAAGTTTGAGTACATAAAAGATAGTCAAAAGTGGCTAATTACCCTTCCCTTTTCTGTTTTTAATTCATTACATGAAAATAGTAACAGTGAATTTAGTCTGACATTACCACTGCACTGATGTGGAAAGCAAGGCAAAGTTGACCCTCAGCATCTACATTTTAAGAAGATGAGAAGGAAGTTCCAGCATCAATATCAAAGAAGAATCCACTTTAAACAATATCAGCAAGTCATAGTAGATCATTTACAAAAATCAGATCCAAGAAAAGTAGAACTTACTATTAAAAGGCACACTTCCCTGTTTAAATTTTAAAAGAGCAAAAAGGAGGCTATCATTCCCAACTTTTTGTGCTATACAAAAAGAAAACACAAAAACTTTAGAAAGCATGATCTTAACAGTTACGGATAGCAGCTTGCTATCATAAAACATCTGATAGAATAAAGACAACCGGGGGATTGGTTGAACAGATACAGCCCATGAGGTCAGCAGACACTATTTTCACCAACTTATGATCCTCAGGTTCAAAAACAAAGAGGAGAAACCAGAAGACTGACTAGTGTTTCTAGAACACTTTGTGCCGAATTCACCTTCTCGTTCATAAACAATGAAGAGCACAACATCAATTGGCAGCCCCAGTGTTTCCTTGGGTGATGTGTCATTGCTTGGGACACACAGGGGAAGCCTGTGGTCCTATGGTGCACTTTCTTTTCTTTTGAGCAGTTGGTTGGATTGTAAGTAGGACACGCTCAATGTGCTGTTAGGATCTGTTTTTTTCACAGTTCCCCTGACTCATCAAGGATTGATTTTTTTCTAAAGAAAAAGTGTCATTTTTTAAATATAGTAATCACCTCTATTTTCCTATCTACATTTAATAAATATTTTGCAATCTATTCTTAGAGTCAAAAGTACTTTTTATAGCTATGTCTCAAATTTGAAGCTAGGAGCCCCACAAGGCAGTGATATATTTAAAGTTACTTTAAAAATATTTTACTAAAGATTATAAATGTATTTGAATGTACTGATAATAGTTATTTTTTGAACTAATTGTGCCATAACTTTTTTATTTTGTACAAAAGAATATTTCTATATGTGTTTGAAATACTGTCTTTCCCTGTTGGGACTAATGACGCTTTAACTAACTCAGGCTGACTCCTTACTCCCTGGCGAGTGAGCAGGATCAAGTCCTCAAAGGCGGTTTCAATAGTTAATGACGATAAACCGGACCACCGTCAGGGATTGGTTAACAACAGTTCTGCGAACGTGATCAGCTTGTGCTTGCCATATAGTCCTATGGGACTCTCGCCTGAGTGAACACCCCATGCCTTGCTGACCTTTAAGCTGATTGGTTCCCGCCTAGCCCCCACCCTACATAAAAGCTGTGTGACTTCCTCAATAAACGAGTTCCTGCTGTGACTGGTCTCCCTGACACGTCTGATTGTCCTCCGCCTGGAGGGCTGGGAGCGGGCGGTCAGTCGGCCTTACCTATCCCGGTCTGACCTTATTGGGGAGTGTCCCCTTCCCTTGTCGCTGGTTGAGAAGAGCAGGGGGCTTAAGACCCCGACATTTCCCTTTGAGCATATATGGCTCGTATTATCTAAAGGAATGGTATCTTGCTTGATCATTATTATTTCTTTAACCAAGAAATAAAATCAATATAGCTATGTTCTCTTGCACTTAAATAGCCATTGAGAAATTCACTGGACCTAAAATAGTTACTTAATTATATTCTCTATGGCCTTGTACTAGACATGTCCCCTTTAGTGCAGAGTGTCACAAACTATTGGTTCTGCTATTTGTGAATCCAACTCCTTAAAAAGTTTGAAAATAGGCCTGATTTTAACCCTATTTTATTGCTTTGTATTTTTAACATGCTTCACGCTGATGCCCCTGTCATTTGTAGTGCCTTAAACTTATTTAGGCACTTATAGTTTGAGAGAAACCCTGATTAAAATTTGATTTTTAAACTGCCTTTATTTTCACAAAAGGAAAAAAATAAAGTACGGTAGAGGAGGTCAGTATTGCCATTATATGTGGAGTGTTGTTATTCTGGTCAAAAGCTTATTTTAGAAATTAGATGCTGCCTCAGGCGCCACAGCTCACCAGACTTTTCTGTGAACAAAAGAGCACAATTACAATCTGTTATTAAAGCAGTCTGAGTGTCTGCATCAATACAGCTTTTTAAGAATAAGTGACACAGGTCAAAGACCCTAGTGGCAAATGCATGTTAGTAGCATTGGCTTCATGGTTAGTACTGTCCTAGATAGGACTTGAAAGGAGTAACCCAGATGTGAAAGACGATGACAAATTCTCAAGTCCCACAGGCACCTCATTCCATAATTTGAGTCTGTCATCTCGGATGGTCCTTGATGTTTCTTTCATAAGGACCCTCTGATATCAATGTAGCAGATAAGCCTTTGAGAATTAGAGTATTAGGATGTAAGCTATTCAGGACCTGGGAAGATGTGCTTGGAAGATGAAACACTTCAATTTCACAAGAATCAGAAGATAGAACTAATAAACAGAAAGAGAACAGGTACCGATCAAGTTGAAATGAATAAACACCCATGTAAAGAGGAGATTGGGGGAAACACAAGTGCATCTAACCTTCTCAACAGTTTGCTTTAAAGTTTTGACAACTTCTTTAATGCAGCATTTTTAATTCTAAGTAGTTATTAAGGTTTTTTTTTTTTTTTTTTTTTTTTGGTATAGGGGGTTGAACTCCAGGGCATTTTAACACTGAGCTGTAACCCCATCCCTTTTTATTTTATTTTGAAATGGGGTCTCACTAAATTGCCAAAGTCGGCCTCAAACTTGCAATCCTCCTTCCTCAGATTCCTGAGAAATGGAGATCATAGATATGCACCACTGTTCCTAGCTGCAGTTGAAGATTTTATCAAGTAGACAGTATTTCAATGTATTTCATTAATAACAGGCCGTTTTCATTCTTTAGGAGCCTGCCTGTAACCCCAGATATCCAGGAGGCTTAGTTAGGAAGATCACAACTTTGAGTCCAGCCTGGGCAATTTAGGGAAACCCTATGTAAAAGTAAAATAAAATAAAAGGTCTGGGATGCAGCTCAGTGATAGAACACCTGTAGAGCATGTGTGAAGCCCTTGATTTAAACCCCAGCACCACACACACATACACATAAAAAAAAAAAAAAAGGAAAAAAGAAAAAAAATCAACTTTAATTTGCTTTTATTATGCTTTCTTTTCTCATTTCTCAGCATGTTCTTCAGATTTCCTTTTCTTTGGTTTCTTCCTCAGCTGGCCCCTTGCATTTTGGGATTTTTTCCCCCAAAATTTAAAGTAATACAATAGCATCTCTAAACTGTTTTGAGAAAAATCAAATATACTTAAAAGTGTCATGAACAGTAAAATGAGTATGATATACTCATAAATTATATCCAAGTATTTTGATATTTGTTATGTATTTTCTATCATGTATTATCTCTATGGTATGTATACATAGTACAGCTTAGCTGAATTGTTTCTCAGTACATTTAAAAAGAGATATTTCACCTCTTTATGGATCTTTAATGTCCCCTAAAATATCTCATGTGTTAGGCAATACAGGAATGCTCAGAGGTGAAATGACTAGATTATAAGGACTGTAACCTGCTCAGTAGATTAATTCATTAGATGGACTAATAATTTAAATGGACTACTGGGTGGTAACTGTAGGCAGGTCAGATGTGACTGGAGGAAGGTCACTGGGGAGTGGCCTTAGAGTGCGACTTCCCAGGCCTGCCTGCCTGCCTGCCTGCCTGCCTTCCTTCCTTCCTTCCTTCCTGCCTTCCTTCCTTCCTTCCTTCCTTCCTGCCTTCCTTCCTTCCTTCCTTCCTTCCTTCCTTCCTTCCTTCTTCCTTCCAACTTCCTTTTTCTTTCTTTCTTTCTTCCTTCCTTCCTCCCTCCCTCCCCCTCTGTCTCTTTTTCTTTCTCTCTCTCTCTTTCTCTTTCTCTCTTTCTGCTTACTCCTGCCTGGCTGCCATTAGTTGAACAGCTTACCCATCATGTTTTCCTCAGTGATGTTCTTTCCCCTCAGACCTAGAGCAATGGAATCAGCTGACCATGGACTGAACCTCTGAAACTGAGTCCAAAGTAAAATTTTTCTCCACTAAGCTGTTTTTCTCAGGTATTTGGGTCAAAGCAAAAGCTGCCTAACATAATCTCTAAAGACTTTAACATCTATAAACATAAAGCAATTTTACTATATAACAATACTGTTGATGTTATCAAAATTGAAAATAATTTCTGAAAGTTTTCTAAATACTGAACCAGATTTTTACAAAACTGTCCAAAATGCATTTATTTAGGGAGAGAGCCAGTTTCCAACCAAATATTATTCATGTTCTTTATTATCTCTTAATTATCTTTCAGTATTCCCATTTTTCCCATAAATATATCTTGGGAAGAGACAATGTTAACTATATTTAGGATGTCATGCATTCTTGGTTTGTCTAAATTTGTCTTCTGATGATGTCTTTTAATTTGTTCCTTTACTTTTAGTGTTTCTTTACTATTAATCCTATAAAGTCTTCTACTTGTTTGACTTGTCTCTGGTATTCTACATTAAATTATAGTCTATAGTTCAGACAGAATTTTCTTCAGGGAGCACAGACCTGTTCTGTCATTTTTCTTCATAATAATGTCCAAACTCTCTATACCCATCTTCAGGGCCCTTCACAATCTGATTTTCATATTCTTTATTCTAGTAGGGAGAATGAAAATAACCACCATTTTTAAATTTAAAAATGTGTTTTAAAAATAAGATTTTAGAATTTATTTATTAGTTGTTTTTAGTTGTATATGATAATACAGTTCATTTTGATATAATTATACAAGCATGGAATATATCTTATTCTAGTTAGGATTCCATTTTTGTGGATATGCATGATGGTAGGATTCACTGTGTTGTTTCCATATGCATGCACAGGAAAATTATGTCAGATTCATTCTACTGTCGTTCCTTTTCCTATCCTCCCTCCCTTTCCTTCCTTTCCCCATTGTGTAATATACTGAACCTCTATGAACTTCTAGTCCCTCCCCGACCCTAACCCCGACTTACTGTGGGTTAGCTTCCACATATTAGAGGAAACATTTGACCTTTGCCTTTTGGGAACTGGCTTATTTCACTTAGCTTAATAGTCTCCAGTTCCACCCAATTACTGGCAAAAGTCATAAAGTCGCTCTTATTTATGGCCAAGTAATATTCCATTGTATAACTATACCACATCTTCTTTATCCATTCATTTGTTTAAGGACACCTAGATTGGTTCCATAGTTTAGCTATTGTGAATTGAGCTGCTGTAAACATTGATGTGGCTGCATCACTATAGCATGCTGATTTTAAATCCTTTGCATACATACAGAGGAGTGAGATAGTAGGGTCAAATGGTAGTTGTATTCCTAGTGGAATGGACCACACTTTCCAGAGTGGTTACACTAATTTGCAGTTCTACCAGCAATGTATGAGTGTACCTTTTCCCCCCATATCCTTGTCAATATTTATTGTTACTTGTAGTCTTGATAATTGCCATTCTGGCTGGAGTGAGATGACATCTTGGTATAGTTTTAGTTTGCATTCCTCTAATTGCTAGAGATGTTGAACATTTTTTCATATACGTGTAGATTTATTGTATTTCTTCTTCTGTGAAGTGCCTATTCAATTCCTTTACCTACTTATTGATTGGGTTATTTGTTTTTTTTTTTTTTTTGGTGTTAAGTTTTTTGGAGTTCTTTATATATCCTGAAGATTAATGCTCTATTTGAGGTGAAGGTGGCAAAAGATTTTCTCCCATTCTGTAGTCTCTCTCTTCATGCTCTTGATTTTTTCCCTTGCTGTTAAGAAGCTTTTTAGTTTTATGCCATCCCTTCAACAGAAGGATTGGCTCCCTGTCCTCCCATGAGTGAAGCCCTGGGTAGGCTCCCGGAGTACAGTCCTAGAAGGTGTTCATTTAATATTGCCCAACAACTCCCCATGCAACAAAACATCTGGCACCTTGCAAGACCTAAGCCCTGCCCCTGGGAGCTTCATGTCCAGAAACTCATCTTACAGAATCCAGTGGCATCTATATCCTGGGAGTGGAGCTGACGGCACTTCTCACTCTACTCAACACCATTCTGCTGAGAAGGGATGCTGAGAAATGGAAAGACATTTTAGAAAAAATAAGATATTTTGATCACAGTTGTTTAGAAGTAAAATTTTTCCTAAGCAAGTAGAAAGTCTCTAGTTCAGACTGAAAATTCCTAGTATGAAGGGATCAAATCCCAATTTGGGGATTTAAAAATAAAAATCAAGCCCAACTTTTTAACAGGTAATAGGAAGGAAGGAAGGAAGGAAGGAAACAATGATTATAAAAAAAAACTAATCCAAATCTTGATTTCTAATCCGATTTGTTTTTCTTGCACATGTAAGATGTCTTCTAGTCAACTGTCACTTAGTCAACAGAATTTTGACCTTGCATCAGACCCAGCAAGAATAAGACAGTCTTTCTGTAAACTCATAATCCTGAATTCTTTCTATCCTTATCACCTAGTTGACCAAGGAGACCTCATGTGAACTCTACATATGAAGTTTTACACAAACTCTCCTGTCTGAATTAACCTTTACATGTACAGTAACGCCAAATACTAATTTATCATGGAGTTCATATTCTCCATGCCAGCTGTTCCAATTTTGTTTACATTTATTTATTTATTTAAACCTCTATTTCTTTATTCATGGTTGGCTCCTTAACCTCCTGAATTGATCCTGGAAACTGTGTCTTGAAGGGCCTATCAAGGTTCTCATTCCTATAAGTTTCTTATTTCTTTAATAACCTGCCTCTTGATGAATCTTGATATATAATTGTTGATTTATAAAATAATATGGTCAGATTCTGTTTAGAAAATTCCTAAATTTCTTTTGTGTGGAACATTTCTAACTCACATTCCTCAGACTATGTGTGTGTGTGTGTGTGTGTGTGTGTGTGTGTGTGTGTATATATATATATATATATATATATATATATATATATATATAAAACTGAGTTCTTATGTAAATGAAGATTATTTTATTTAACCTCCTTTGAATTTCATGTTACTCCTCTGAAGCCACAATTTCAACTGGTTAGTATGAGTTTAATGTGTCATAGTTGATGTTAACAATTTTTTCCAGGATTATTTTGCTTTTTTTTAATCAAATATTAGAAATAAACTTTGGATGGCACACACCAATAATTTTCCTGTATCAATCTCACAAATTGTATTAAATATTATATTATTTAGTGAAGGCAGTAGAAGATTCAAATTAGCTATGATTTTTGTAAGTTACAATTCCAATATTACTTAGCCTACATTTCACCATATTTTCTGTAAGTATTTTACAAAAAATCATCATGTTTTCCCCAAATTAATATGCCTTATATGAGTGGAATATTTCTAAAAAACTCACAATCTTATTTTGAAACATCTATGCTTTTTAAAAATGCTCTTAGAAAACATCCATTGATTCGTAGTGACTGCCTTATATTTTTCAAAATGTTCAAAACCTAACTGTTTAATCTTTAAAGTTTTTCCAAAAGCCTCCAGTGTAAATAATTTGTTAGTCACTTTTTCTCTATCTTATCCAAACTTCTCTCCCACCCTTTGTTCTTTACCTCCAACTGAAAATTTATGCCATGTTATGTCAATTTAATTGCTGTAATATCTTTTATCATCTTGTTTATCAGATATCATTGACAGTGGTTAAGATTGCATAAATCCTTTAAATAAGGAGGTGCTATAGCTTGTATTTTAAGTATCCCTCAATGGTCCACATGTTGTCGGTTTGATTCCTAGCCTGTGTTGCCACTGAGGGATGGCAGAACTTAGAGTAGGTGAGGTCTAGTGGATGGATGTTGGGTCACTGGAGACATGCCCTTGAAGGGGACATTGGGATCATGACCCTTCCTTTCCCTTTTTCTTCTTTCATTCTGGCCATTATGAGGTGAACAGGCCTCCTCTAAGTGCTCATGTCCTGGTGTACTGTGCGAACACAGGCCCAGACCAACACAGTGAATCAATCATGAACTGAAACTTTTAAAACCATGTGCCAAAAACCTTTCTTCCTTTTAAACTTATCATCTCAGGCATTTTTTCACAGTAATGGATAGCTGCCTTAAATAGATGGGGATCTAACTATTTAAAGAAACAAGGTACTTGAAAATGCTGTTTTTTTAAAAATAATTTATAGAGTTTAATTTTTGATTATCAAATTGATCACTAATACTTTTTTTAGTTAAATTAAATTTTTTGTTTCTTTTATTGCTCCTTTAACATGTTAGCATTATTACTATGTAGCTATTTATGTAAACAGAACTTAATTTTTTAAACACACATTTTCACAAGCTCTTTTTATTTTTTATTTTTTATTTATTTTTATTTTTATTTATTTATTTTTGTGGTGCTGGGGATTGAACCCAGGGCTTTGTGCTTGCAAGGCAAGCACCGTACCAACTGAGCTATTTCCCCAGCCCCTCTTTTTATTTTTGATCTCTTTCTACTCTTTTCAACTCAAGTCTTGTAATCATGTGTAATATTTGTATAAGTCTGATACAAAGTTAACTGTCCCTTTTTGTATTGTTTGCAAATATTAAACACATTTCCAAGTTCTTTCATTGAGGCAGTATGATACAGACTATGGCAATATATCAAAGGAATAATAATTTTTATCTGATTAACTTGTACTTATTACATTAATTCTTTTTCTTCAAGTCAAGATTTTTCCTGACCTCTTTCAAAATACTCTCTTTTCTTCCTTTCCTTGTTTCCCTATGAACATCCTTTGGTTTCTTGTATTTCAAAGCTCAAATTATGTTTTGATTTCCTCTATTTCACTTTAATGCACTAATTTAGATACTAGTTTATATCAACTTTTTTCCATAGAGCTTGAATTTAACAAAAATCATAACAAATCCTTTCATTAGTACTACATCCAGTGAAATGTAGGGTTATTCACATTATACTAAATGCTTCTTCAAGAATGGTACTAATAAATTTACTTTTGCCTCAAAAATATTTAATTAGGTACTGATGTGATCAAGTCTCTTTGTGTGTATACAGGTCAGAAATTTTAATATTATTCATAGAATGATGTCAACTCAATGATTACACTTTTAAAAATAAAAATTACTTTCCTAATTGAGAATTGTCCAGGATATACATATGACTGTTTCTATTGCTACATTTGAATTTTATGAAATTAACTGTCATCTATTATGCAGTCCTCAATTATTCTGTTACTATTATAACCATTACTCTAATATATATATGCTTGCTCATCCCCACCCAAATTCATATGCTGAAATCCTAACCCCCGATGTGAGGATATTAAGTGGTGAAGCTTTCTATAAGTGATTAGGTTAAAAAGGTGAAAGTTCTAAGAAGCGATTAGTATTCTTATGAAAAGATAGGAGAGAGCCTGTTTACCCTCTCCCCTCTCAGTCACATGAGGATAGAAGACATTGACCACCTGCAAATTAGAAAGAGTGTGTTCAGCAGAAACCAGGTCTGCTGGCACTTTGATGTTGGATTTCTCAGCCTCCACAATTGTGTTAAATGAATTTCTCTTCATTAAACCACACAGTCTAAGTTTCAGAAAGTAGAGAACTTTGTCACCAGTTAGTAATGTAAAAGTATCTCTGTCTACAAAATATTTTCTGTGCTGAGTGGACTATTTCCATTTTTCTCTTCTCAGAAATGTAAAGTTACATCATCATTTTCCTACTTTGATGTTACTGATCTGTTTTTTATTCATGAGTGATCATACATTTTCTCTTGACTGTTCTAACTTCCATCAACTTCACTTTCTTTTTTATCTCCTGTATCACTTTTAATTTGCTTACAGTCTCTGCTACACGTATGTGTTTATATTAGATTTTATTCTTTAACCTCATTCTCAAAGTGTCTATAAAAATATTCCATTCATAGTGATTGTTCAGCAGTATATTTTACAGAAATTGCTATGTGATTTTATTATTACAGTTTTTCATAAGAAATTTTGATGATAAAAGCAATCTGAAAATCCAAGTGAAATATCAGCTTCCTTATATTTGTTCATTAATTCTCTATTTCTTCTCAATTAAATGAAATTATTAAACCACAGGTCAGTTAACTCCATTGATTGCAAGCTCTGAATGCATTTTAAGATGTTTAGGAATTGAAATTTTATTTGGTAAAGAGAATTACATTACTTTAAATTATCTTCACCATAATTTTGTGGCTTGAAATCTGCCCTACCTTTTCTCTGTAATCTCAATCTTAGCATAAAGAATTGTAACTTTGTTATTTCACATGATGACAGTGATAGGTAATGATTTCCAACTGGTATATATGTGAAGATTTCAATTCTCAAAGAGTTTTGTAAGATTAATCTTGATTATATTTGTGTGTTCAGGATTTATGTAGATTCTCCCCTAAATCTTCTAATCTAATTATGCATAAATACATGCACAATCTAATGATAGCTAATTATCTTCTTTATTTAATTTCACTATTACTTAACAATATATTATTTGAATAAATTATTTTTAAATTAAGATTGTGGGGAAAAAGTTGTACAAGTGTGATTAATTCACTGAACTATTTTTGTCTTGAATTATTTCTTTTTGTTGTATGTATGAGAAAATAATCTCATGATTAAACTGGTAGAAATCAGAAAAATGTATTGTATAATACTCCAATAGGAAGTTTAGACTTGGGATCTACACCTATAGAAGATAATTTTTTGAATTAATATCTTAACATAATTGAGCACCAATATTGTTTAAAAATCTAGTACAATCTTTACTCAGTACTATAATGCTATATTAATAAGGTACAAATGGTGACATGCTCATGTATGTGAATCTCCTTCTGAGTTTAATTGTAAATTATTTATATTTTTTAAAGAAATTGTCATTACCCTATGTACATGTGTGATTGCATGAATGGTGTGAATCTGCATCATGTACAACCACAGAAATGAAAAGTTGTACTCTATTTGTGAACAATGAATCAAAATGCAGTCTGTAAAAATAAAAAAGAAATAAAAAAGAAATTGTCAACTTGAAAATCTTGGACACAATAAATTGGATATAACCAAACTTTTGCAAATATATTGCTTTCTTTTAAATATACTTGGAAAACTGAGATGGAAAAAGACAGAGCTGAGGCACAATAGTCAGAACCCTGATTCAGTCTTTTGGAAGTTAAAGATGATAATAGGAGCTGCTTCACCAAGCTTGTTTCAGCTTTAAGTCCTTGAAAAGCCATATATTTTGCTTGGAATGAGGAGGAAGATTGTTGTGGTAGTAATTGTGATGGTGTATTATACAGATATAATGTTTGCATGTTTAGGTACAAGTGTGTCATTTTTAAAATCCTAATTTGTTTGATATTATAACAAAACCTTTGAAGTAGGTGTTATTATTATCTGAATTACAGAGGAAGAAACTGGTGAACAATAACATCAATTAGTTTTCATGCATCTGCACAACCAGGATATACTAGAGTCAGGTTTCAAGTGCAAAAATCTAACTTCAGAATTAACATTCATTCCATTTTACTCTACTATTCTCATAACTAAAGATTTTCTCCTTGTTGATTTCTTATCATTCAAGACTCAGTTAAAATATTGGTGACTCAGAGGGGATTCTCCACATCAACCAGTCTGAACTGGTCTTGCTGCCTTTCCTTCTCTACTTCTATCACTGTTAATTTCATTGCCTTTTTTTCTTATTTTAATCCTTTATGCCACTTATGACTATTTAAATCAATCAATCTAATTATCTACTAACCCCTTTCCCTCCAAATTGTAAGCTCTTTTAGCAAAGAAAATTTCTCAGCCTTGTTCAGTATTGTATGCTCAGTACCTATATTAGTAACTAAGCACAGTATATGTATTAAATAATTGTTCAACTATCTAAACAATTGAAAAATTATTAAATGTATAGAATTTATTGGATTTTTGTGAGGATCATTTACTCTGAAACATTTTTAAACTGTGGGATTCAGAATTGACCCAAACTGGATATACATCTTTTACGAGTTATTCAAGGTCGTTAAGCTTAATTAATTTTTCAAAATAAAGATATTACCTACTGTGGTTGATTTGAGGCTTAAATTTAATGGTATTTGTCAACTTACAGTATCTCTTAAGTAAGTAAGAATCTCTCAAACGTTAGCTTACATAGTCTGCAGACAACCATCTACTTGGGATGGAAATAGGATGGAACTTGGAAGAATGTTTAAAAATGAAGCAGCATCAACTGATAACAACAAAAGTAATCTGGTATTAAACTAAGTCAGAACCAGAATCAAAAGTTTACTCCATAACAATACTCAGTAAATATTTGTTAGTCTTTAGAGACTCCCCAGATCATACCTTTTATTTCTTTCTTGCATTGAGTCTAGTACACACTGTTATTGAAAAGATGGTAGTTGCAGTGGAGGCAGTGACTGAGATGGTGGTCACTTCAGCCTTAGAAATTCATACCTTCACTCATTACTGAAGAAGTTGCTCTAGAGTGGCAAAGCCTGCCCTGAGAATTTGCTCTGCAGATTAAAAGAGATTATGTGCCTACTTTAGCACAGTAGACCTAAAAGAGAACAGTGAAGGAATAAGCCCCGCTCTTTTACTTTCTTTCCTTTCATTCTACTTTCACCTCATTCTCTCTCGTTTCCTTTCTTAAACCACTTCATTGAGCTATGATTGACATGTAAAAAGCTGTACATATTTAATATATACAGTGCATTTGGAGATAAGAATACACTATGAAACCATGACCATCAAAGCCAATAGACATAGTCTGGCTATTGTGAATTGAGCAGCTATGAACATTGATGTGGCTGTATCTCTGTAGTATGCTGATTTTAAGTCCTTTGGGTATAAGCCAAGGAGTAGAATAGCTGGGTCAAATGGTAGGTCCATTCCAAGTTTTCTGAGGAATCTCCACACTGCTTTCCAGAGTGGCTGCACTAATTTGCAACCCCACCAGCAATGTATGAGTGTACCTTTCTCCCCACATCCTCGCCAACACCTATTGTTGCTTGTATTCTGGATAATCGCCATTCTAATTGGGGTGAGATGGAATCTTAGGGTAGTTTTGATTTGCATGTCTCTTATTACTAAAGATGGTGAACATTTTTCCATATGTTTGTTGATTGCTTGTAGATCTTCTTCTGTGAAGTGTCTGTTCATTTCCTTAGCCCATTTGTTGATTGGATTATTTGTATTCTTCGTGTAGAGTTTTTTGAGTTTTTTATTCATTCTGGAAATTAGCGCTCTATCTGAAGTATGAGTGGCAAAGATTTTCTCCCACTCTGTAGGCTCTCTCTTTGCATTGCTGATAGTTTCCTTTGCTGAGAGAAAGCTATTTAGTTTGAATCTATCCCAGTATTGATTCTTGCTTTTATTTCCTTCTATAAGATGCAGGGTCTCTGGTCTGATTTCAAGGTTCTTGATCCATTGTGAGTTGATTTTTGTGCAGGGTGAGAGATAGGGGTTTAGTTTCATTCTCTTGCATATGGATTTCCAGTTTTCCCAGCACCATTTGTTGAAGAGGCTATCTTTTCTCCATTGCATATTTTTGGCCCCTTTGTCTAGTATGAGAAAACTGTATTTATTTGGGTTTGTGTCCGTGTCCTCTGTGCTGTACGATTGATCTCCCTGTCTATTTTGGTGCCAATACCATGCCATTTTTGTTACTATTGCTTTGTAGTATAGTTGAAGTTCTGGTATTGCGATACCTCCTGTTTCATTTTTCCTGCTAAGGATTGCTTTAGCTATTCTGGGTTTCTTATTCTTCCAGATGAATTTCATGATTGCTTGTTCTCTTTCTGTAAGGTACATCATTGGGATTTTAATTGGAATTGCATTGAATCTGTATAGCACTTTTGGTAGTATGGCCATTTTGACAATATTAATTCTGCCTATCCAAGAACATGGGAAATCTTTCCATCTTCTAAGGTCTTCCTTAATTTCTTTCTTCAATGTTTTGTAGTTTTCATTGTAGAGATCTTTTACTTCTTTGGTTAGATTGATACCCATGTATTTTATTTTTTTTTGAGGCTATTGCAAATGGAGTTGTTTTCCTCATTTCCCTTTCAGATGTTTCGTCACTTGCGTATAAAAATGCTTTAGATTTATACGTGTTGATTTTATAGCCTCCTATTTTGCTGAATTCATTGATGAGGTCTAGAAGTTTTCTGGAGGATTTTGGATCCTCTAAATATAGAATCATGTCATCCGCAAGTAGTGACAGCTTAAGTTCCCCTTTTCCTATTCATATTCCTTTAATTTCTTTAGTCTGCCTAATTGCTCTGGCTAGAGTTTTGAGGACAATGTTGAATAGAAGTGGTGAAAGAGGACATCCCTGTCTTGTTCCCATTTTTAAAGGGAATGGTTTCAGTTTTTCTCCATTAAGAATGATGTTGGCCATGGGCTTAGCATAAATAGCATTTACAATGTTCAGGTATGTTCCTACTATCCCTATTTTTTCTAGTGTTTGAGCAAGAAGGGGTGTCGTATTTTGTCAAACGCTTTTTCTGTGTCAATTGAAATAACCATATGATTCTTATCCTTAAGTCTATTGACATGATGGATTATGTTTATTGATTTACGAATGTTGAACCATCCTTGCATTCCAGGAATGAACCCCACTTGATCGTGGTGCACAATTTTCTTAACATGTTTTTGTATACGGTTTGCCAATATTTTGTTAAGGATCTTTGCATCTATATTCATCAAAGATATTGGTCTATAATTTTCTTTCCTTGATGTGTCTTTTCCTGGTTTGGGTATGAGGGTGATATTAGCTTCATAGAATGAGTTTGGTAGGGTACCCTCCTTTTCTATTTCCTGGAATACTTTGAGAAGTATTGGAATGAGTTCTTCATTGAAGGTCTTGTAGAACTTGGCTGAGAATCCGTCTGGTCCTGGGCTTTTCTTGGATGGTAGATTTTTAATGGCTTCTATTTCATTGCTTGATATTGATCTGTTTAAATCGTGTATGTCCTCCTGGTTCAGTTTGGGAGGAGCACATGTCTCTAGAAATTTGTCAATGTCTTCAGTAGTTTCTATTTTGTTGGAATACAGATTTTCAAAGTAGCTTCTCATTATGTTCTGTATCTCAGTGGTGTCTGTCGTGATATTTCCTTTTGCATCAAGTATTTTAGTAATTTGAGTCTTCTCTCTCCTCTTTGTTAGTGTGGCTAAGGGTTTGTCTATTTTGTTTACTTTCTCAAAGAACCAACTTTTTGTTTTGTCAATTTTTTGAATAGTTTCTTTTGTTTCAATTTCATTGATTTCAGCTCTGATTTTAATTATTTCCTGTCTTCTACTACTTTTGCTGTTATTCTGTTCTTCTTTTTTCTAGGACTTTGAGCTGTAATGTTAGGTCATTTAGTTGTTGACTTTTCATTCTTTTCTGGAATGCACTCCATGCAATGAATTTTCCTCTAAGTACCGCTTTCATAGTGTCCCAGAGATTTTATATGTTGTATCATCGTTCTCATTGACCTCTAAGAATTTTTTAATCTCCTCCCTGACTATGGAACCAACCTGGATGTCCTTCAATTGATGAATGGATAAAGAAACTGTGGTATATATGTACAATGGAATATTACTCAGCTATAAAGAATAATAAAATTATGGCATTTGCAGGCAAATGAATGAAATTGGAGAATATCATGTTAAGTGAGATATGCCATTCTCAAAAATCCAAAAGACGAATGATCTCACTGATAAGCAGATAATGACACGTAATGAGGGGTGGGAGGGGGGCGGCAAGAATGGAGGAAAGAGGGACTATTTAGAGGGAAAAGAGAGGTGGGAGGGGTGGGGGGAAGGAAAAAAATAACGGAATGAATCAAACATCATTACTCTATGTAAATGTTTGAATATGCAAATGGTATGCTGTTACT
The DNA here is from genome assembly GCF_902686445.1 of Sciurus carolinensis. Classification (NCBI taxonomy): domain Eukaryota; kingdom Metazoa; phylum Chordata; class Mammalia; order Rodentia; family Sciuridae; genus Sciurus; species Sciurus carolinensis. The sequence goes on along the minus strand of NC_062213.1, from coordinate 29,906,372 downwards.
CCATGTACAAACAGAAACAACATGTATCCCATTTGTTTACAATAAAAATAAATTAAAAAAATTAAAAAAATTCTTTAAAAAAAAAGAAGAAATTAAATTCAAATAGAACAAAGGTGGGTTGGGGTTGTGGCTCAGTGGTAGAGCACTTGTCTAGCATGCATGAGGCACTGGGTTTGATTCTTAGCACCACATATAAATAAATAAAATAAAGGTCTATCAATACCTAAAAAATTAAAAAAAAAAAACAAACAGAACAAAGGTGATTAAAAAACATAAGAACAGATATCAATGACTCAGAAAATGAACAAATGACAGAGAAAATCAGTAAAATTGAAAGCTGGTTACTTGAAAAGATTGTTAAAATTGATCTCTCTTTCAACTATATCCAGAAGATATAAATAATTCATATAACCTAAAAATTAAAAAAATAAATCACCCAATAAAAATGGGTAGAAGACCAAAACATATCGCAAATAGTAGATATACAGATGACCCATAAGAATGTTGAAGTGCTCACCACTTTAAGACCAGCACGAGATCTCATCACTACATGCCCACAGAATGGCTAAAAGCCAAACAGACAAAGCCAAATGTAGGCAATAGTGTGGAGCAACTGCATAGCCAATCTACCTCTGATGGGAATGTAAATTAAAGCAATTATGTTGGGGAAAGTTTTAGTGGTTTCAAGTATAAAGTCTAAGGTATATTTGCAGAGGATTCATCAATGGTCTCCTGGGTATTGAGAATGTAATCTGTCTATCCAAAGACTTATACACTCATGTTAGTAGAAACTTTGTGAATAATTCCCTCATATTGAAAATCACCCCTGTGCCATCAGCAGGAGAGTGGGTAAGGTTGGGTGCTCCCACGCAGGGGAATACCACTCAGCAATGAAAAAGGAAAACACTGCTATTATGGGCAGCAACCTGAGTGAATCCCAAGATCATTATGCTGAATAAAAGAAGCCAGATGCAGAAGACTGTGATGTGTGCCTCCGTTTATGTGAAGCAGGGATTTGTGTAGCCAGCAAGTTTTGGATTTTCTCTGTACCTAGTCTTGCCTATTCCATGGTACATCTTGGTCCCTTTTGATACACTTGGATGTGTCTCTGCTTCTTCATCAACAGCATGATATTCTACTGGGTGGAAGGGGCTTAAGTTACTTATGAAGTTGGCTTGGAAGACAGGATTGTTTCTGATCTTTGGTCCTCACATCGCCCCTGCAGTGAGACTCCTAGAATGTCTTGTGCACGTTTGCAGGCTAACCATCGGGAGCATGGTCTCGAGTTGATATTCAAGGTCAGAGGTGTGCATTGACTTCTCCCTGAGAAGTCAGAACTCAGCCCTATACCTTCCAGGGAGCAAGGGCTTTCCTGAGTCACTTCAAAGCACAGCCAAGGACCCTGAGTCCAGGACTGACAGTTGGGCCAGGCATTGGGAATCACATCCAGCCAACAGGACAGTGCCTGCAGCCTCTGGTGCCCTCTGAAGCATGCTGGAAACGCCCAGCTGCAGCTATGCCACGTGCCAGCCGAGGAGCCGCAGGTCCCCAGGCCCCAGAGGAGGCAGCCAGAGCCCTAAGCAGAGTGCTTCCTGCACAACTCCGGTCACCTTGAGCCACCAGGCTGGGGCAGGACTGTGACGGCAGGGACTTTCTTGGTTCAGGAATCCCAGGTTGAAGGGTCAGTGTACCCGAGCGGAGACCGGCCAGTCTGTCTTCTCACTGGCCTCCACGCTCGTCTCCGTCACCCCATCTGTTCAGTTCACTCTCCATTTTTACCAAGGCAATAATTCTTTTATAAAAATAAACTTATAAAATTAAAAAAAGCACCAATAGACATATCCATTACACCCCAAAGTTTCCTCCTATTTCAATTACTACTATTATTATTATTATTATTATATTATTAATTTTTTTCATGGCAAAATGTTTATCCTAAGATCTAACTTCTTGGCAAATTTTAAGTATACATCATCACAGTATTATTAGCTATAGACACATGGTGTTAACAGATTTCCAGAACTAATTTTTCTTGTGTAGCTGAAACTTTGTACCCTTTGACTAGGAATGTAAAATACTACAGCATTTGTGCAAAGCAGTATGGAAGTTCCCCAAGAAATTAAAAATATAACTGCTAGAGGATTAATACAACTTCTATATATTTATCCAAATAAATTGAGATAAGGACCTTGAATTATATCATAGTATTACAATTAGTATTCACAATAGCCAAGTTATAGGAACAAACAAAATGTTTATTACAGATAAATGGGTTAAGAAAATGTGATATACACCACACACACACACACACACACACACACACACACAGAGAGAGAGAGAGAGAGAGAGAGAGAGAGAGAAAGTGAGAGAAGAAATACTGAAATTTAAAACAGCATTGATGAATGAAGGGATTTTTATTAAGTAAAATGATCCACACACAGAAAAAAAATACCAAATATTTTTACTTATATATGGAATCTAGAGTAGTAAAATTCATAGAAGTAGAGAGTAGAAGCATGGCTATTATTTTCTTACTGTTTTGTTTTAAATAAGAAGGGTAAGCAGTTAAGCAGTTAACTATTTTTTATTCATTTGAATTTTTTGAATGGCACATAAAAATAAAAATTGTGCATATTAATGAAGTATCATGTAATGCTTTGATATATGTATATATTATGTTTAAATCAGGGTAAAAGTCTATCTCTTCAAATATTTGTCATATTTTGTGGTAAAAATATTCAAAATCCTTTCTTCTTGTCTTTTAAGATAGCACATTATTGTTTTCTACTGTTATACTACTGAGCAGTAGCACACCAGAATTTCTTATTCCTATCTTGCTTATTATCCATTGACCAATCCTACCTCAACTGTCCTTCCTCCTACTTTTTCCAGACTTTGGTAGCCACCATTCCACTTTAAAATTTCTTTTTTTAAATGCGTTGTATATGACAGCAGAATGCATTTATACATTTTGATAGATTATACATAAATGGAGTGTAATCTCTCATTTTTCTCATTACACATATTGTAGGATCACAATTGGTCATGTAGTCAAACATGTACATGAGGTAATAATGACTTTGACTTCTATAACATTTTTTAAATGTTACACATACCTGTGCTATCATTAATGGCTACGCTAATTTCCATTTCTACTAATAGTGTGTAAGGGGTGGCTTTTCTCCTTGCCAACACTTGCTATTTTTAGTCTTTTTTGTATAATTGTCATTCATACCAGAGTGAGGTGACATCTCACTGTGTTTTTGTATTACATTTTCCTAATGATTGGTGATATTGAGCTTTTTACCCATATCTGTTGTCCATTGTCCATTTATATGTTTATTTTGGGAGATTTGTATTTAGGCCTATTGATGATCTTTTAATCAATTGGTTTTTTTAAATTAAGTTTTTGGAGTTTCTTGTATCTTCTGAATATTAATCCTTCATCGGATATATAGGTTGCAATTATTTTCTCCCATGCTGTAGTTGGTCTCTTCACTCTGATGAAATTTTCCTTTGCCCTGCAGAACTTTTCAGATTGAGGTATTCCCATTTGTCTATATTTGCTTGTGTCCAGAAACTCCTTGTTCATTTCAATGTTCTGAAGTATTTCTCTCTGTTTTCTTCTGGTAGCTTCAGTTTCAGGTCTTACTTTTAATTCTTTCTTAACCTTGTCAATCAAATCAGTCATGTCCATTCTCTTCCTGATGGGGAAGAGAAAAGAGAATAATCTTTCTATTCTAGTATTTACAAATGTAGGTAAGAGTAGTTCCATAACAATTTTTTGTTAGTATCAATCTTTATGTCTTAGTTAAATGAACTACACATATATCATTATCAAATGTTTGGCTTATTTTTTTCTCTGCTATGTTACTGGTCATCTTCATGACATACTTAAATAAATGAATCCAATATTAATATTATTGTTAAGAAGAGAGAAATACCTGATCAAAATGAATCTCTATGGGCTGAGGATGCTGCTCAGTGGTAGAGTGCTTGCCTAGGATACATGAGACCCTGGGTTTGATCCCCAGCACCAGGAGAACAAACAAAAGATGGATCTCTAGTTATTATTTCAGGCAATTGAGCTGAGAGGGGTGCCTGGTCAAAGCCTGTTTGTGCTTCATGAGTCACATATTATAAAGACAAAATAGCTGCTGGAGGAGAACAAACATTAACTGTTGGATACATTTTTATACTCAGCACAAGGAAATGGGATGACATAAAAATCCTTTTCATGAGGTAAACATTTTCATCATTAATAGGAAACACTCACTTTTATAGGCATATCTGGAAACCTTTTAGAATTTCAGTGTGCTAACAGATAAGTATATTCTGCATAAAAGCATCTTCAACATTTTTATTGCCTTGTCATTAAAGCAAATGTGAATGAATGGTGCATAAAGTATTGTCAGTGGCCATGTACATGGTGTGTGGAAGTAGTCCCTTGTCTCTTTTACTAATTAGACATGAGTTGTTAGCTCTTTATATTATTTTTTAAACTGCTTGCATTAGGATTTTGCATAACTTATCCAGTTTTACGTATTTGAAAATTGTCTGTACCAGCTAGGGTATCACTCACTGCCAATTTGCTACTGTTTCATTACCATATCAGGTTGACTTATCTAATAGAGTGATTTATTTGTTTGAATTATTAATTTTTTAATGAAAAAGTTTTTCCAGTTTTAATTATTAATACTTATATTAAAACACTATATTAAAATTTAACAAACAGAAATAAACATTATTAAAAATGTACATATTATTGATTTTGTAAGCTTGCTTCTTTGTATTAAAAGTGAATTTTATCAGTCTTTTAGTTTTTAATCCACCATTTCCAAGAAGTATTCTGAAGATTTAGAGTGTTATTTCTTTTTATTACAATTAAATTATCAACATAGATTGCAGTTACAAAAATGGCATATGGGCAGTCAGCACTCTGTACCATGCCATGTTAAATGAGATCCTTGAACACTGGAATCATCTGTAGCACAGGTCCATGGCAACCGAGCCATGCAATATGCGGATACAGTTCCAATATGTCTGTGTTTCACTTAACACTGTGCTTTGTAAACAAACATTACCTGTGGTTCTCACAGTGTCAATTTCCTAAGACTGTAACTTGGCCATAATCAAACATTTTCTACTACTAAGCCTTGTGGAGTCCTTTTTCACTGATGTATTCTCAAACTGATTAAAAAAATATGTGGAGGAATTATATATATATATGAGTAATTCTATTTTTGTTAACCTTGTTTTCTGAAAATAAAAATATAATCAGTGTAGACATAGTTTTATTACTTTTTGCTATGATTCCACTGGATTGGGGTTTCCTTAGTTCTATCTACATAACATGTTCCCTAAATTTCTTAAATTTGTCTTTAAAAAGCTGTGGAATGTTTATCAGCTCTGGCCCATTTATATCTTTAAAATGTATATCCTAATTTCAGGAGGATAAAAGGAAGAGAAAAGTAAGGAAACAGTAAAATAAAAACAGTCATTTAAAGATGCTTACATAATACACATTTCTTATAATTTTAACTGTTGCCTCAATTATTTTATTTTTATGCACTGTTATACATAATCTTTATATAGTTACAATGATATTGTTTACATAATTTTTAAATTTAATGGGTCACATGCATTTCCCCATGTTTTTGCATAGACCTTCATACTATAGATTTTGATAATTTCATAGCATCCTATTTGGACCAAAATTTGTTAATACTTTCTATTGCTGACATTGTTAAGAGAAAAAACAAACTTGAGTGGACAGGTGATCTAGGAAGCTAGAACAGACCAGAGCCCACCCACCAGCAAGGATGCAGCCCGGACACACCTATGTCTCGAAGCAAAACCATATGGAACAGTGTCATAAATTGATTTGTATTTTATCAAGATCCATCTCACTATAGGGGAGTGAAGTATACTGAAAGATGTTGATACCTTAGGAAGGGGTAATAATGGAAATGGGAGTGAAGGTTAGATTCTTGGGAATTTAAATTATTAGAATTTTGTAGTGGATTGAATTGTAGGGTGAGATGCAAATGTTAAGGACAGCTCCTGGATTTCTGACTTGAAGGCCTGGGAAGACTGTGGTATAATCCAGTGAACAGTGAGAAAAACTAATTTTAATATGGCTAATAGAGTTTATGAATTTACTATCCTTCGTGTTGAAGTTCAGGTGCCTCTGAGGCAGCCAGAGGAAGCTCCTTGCTGACAGTCCTTCCACAGTAATCTGAGTGCCCAATCAGTGCTGTTATTATCACTTTCCCCTACTTTTTTGACCTCCTTATTCTCCTTGGTTTACTTGAACTTTCTTTCCTATGGTTTCTGTTACTCATGATTGAATGTAGTCTGAAAAAATTAATGGAAAATTCCAGAAATAAATAATTTTTACATTTTAAATTACCTTATTATACTGTATTATCTTTGTTCTATTTTTATTATTAGCTATCATTTCTGTTTCATTGTGCCTCATTTATAAGTTAAACATTATCATATATATGTATATACAGAGGAAAAAATAGTATATGTAATGTTTAGCGCTGTGGTTTCAAGTACCCACTGTGAATCTTGGACTACTACTAGTGCCCTCTACCCCCTTTAGTAAAACTTCGTGTGCTCCTGAGAGTTCTCAATCCTTTTAAGCTATTGTTATTGCTGATTAGGTCTCAATATTATTGTCTAGTTCCAGTGCTTTGGTATCCTGATGATAAAACTCTGATGAGGGGCTGGGGAGATAGCTCAGTCGGTAGAGTGTTTGCCTTGTAAGCACAAGGCCCTGGGTTCGATCCCCAGCACCCAAAAAAAAAAAAAAAAAAAAAAAAAAAACAAACTCTGATGATTCTTGTGTTCCCTTCTTATTCATGTGCTTGTTTATTTAAGTCCCTGATATGATGCACATTCTTTCCTCCCACCAGACAGCTTGATAGTTTTCTCTAGCTGGTGACTTAATCTCTGTGTCAGTCCAAACAATGCATTAGGATACAAGATACTGTCAAATAATCAAAGTATAATTACAATTGCTGTTCAGAAAATTTGGCCACTATTCTGTACCCAGAAGGTCAGAATGTGGTCAAGCACATTAAAATGTGCTAAATTCCCCTACATGTTGGGATTGTAGGTACTGTTGTAACTTTGCAGTTAAAATAAACCATAGACTTTTAGGCACACCACCAGCTTTCTCTACCATGAAGGCCACACAATTCATGGTGAAATCTCAAAGATTATGACTTGCACATTATGAATAAAAGAATTTAAAAGGAGGTTTTATCTCTAAATTTAGTAGACTTCCTGGTATAGTGTGTTCTCAATGGATAGTTATTAAAATAATTTAATGATTGAAGTAAGATAAAGTCATGCAAGTAAGTCACAGAATGTCACATGTCTTTAAACAGGCAGGATATTGAAATGTGCAGAAAGAAGGTCATAATTTATTTAGCTTTACTAAAACACTAACGAACAGCTATTAACTTACATTGTTGCAGGTTATATATATGATGGATATAATTATTGAGATTCCTTTTATAGCCCTTTTTAGAAAAGCAGTTATGGATAGGAGTAAATTCTTGTTATACAAGACTGAGGGAACTGTCTTTTCCATGTTTCATTTAGGAGAAATTTACATAGATCAAAGCCCTCATTGAGTGAATTTTGATAGGAATTAGCAAGAATAGGAAATAACAGCAAAAGGAGGTACATTTGACAAGCTGATTCTAGCTTTTAAAACCTTTATACAAGGATGTAGATAATTTTATGGCCAATTATTGATGAATAATGCATTATACTAAAAGGGGTCAACTTGGGGTAAGATCATGATACTTCCATCACTATAAACCCCATTATTGCCTAAACTAAGGTTTTTATTTAAAACAATAATTAATTTTCTTTCTTGAAATTTACATGTGAGAACTTTAGAGATTGTTAAAAGTTTAATTAAAATTTGGATTCTCAGAGGAATGTTTTCCTCTCTATAAAATTCAAAAAAACACTTTAAGAGATATAATTTCCATATAGTAACACATAGAACTTGAATTTATGAATGACTGAGAAGTCAATTTGATAATTCTTATTTTAATCTTTAAAAATGAGATAAAAACCCTGAACTTTGGTGATTTAATTTCTCCATTTTTAAAGCAAACAAAAACCTAAGGATAATCTTTAAAGTCTTTTCTGATTCTATTTCTATGAGTGAATTTAAAAGATGGTAAAAGTTAAAAAAGATTTATGCTACTAAGTTCCATTAAAAGCAATGTTCATGATATTTCTGAAATTTCTCTGAACTGAAATATCTAAACAGCCAACATGGGCAGGAAAGTGGAGGAAAGGTAACCCTTGTACACCTTTGGTGGGAATGTGCATTAGTATACCCATTATGGAAAACAATATGGAAGTTTCTAAAAAAAAAAAATAGGACCTCCATACAATCTAGCAATCCTACCACTGAGTATACATCTAAAGGAAATGAAATCAGAATGTGGAAAAGACTCCTATATATATTGTAGAATTGTTCACAATAGCCAACAAATAGGAACAACTTAACATCCATTAATTGATGAATGAATAAAAAAAATGTAACTCATAAATACAATGGAATACTTATTCAGTCATAACAAAAGAGAAAACTTAGCATTTGCTCAACATGGATGGACCTGGAGATCATTATGTTAAGTGAAATAAGCCAGGTGCAGAATATATTTGCTTGAATTTACTTTTGTGAGGAATCTAAAAATGTTGATCTCATTCAAGTTGGGAGCACAATAGTGGATTATGATAGGCTTGTGGGAGTTTTGGTCAGAGAAGACTGGGTATTATATTTTAGAAATTAGGTGTTCCCCAAAAGCTCATGTGGATATTTTCTCCTTTGTTTTTTCTTCTACTTGAGTTGACCCTGAAGAGTTTATTTTTCTTTCTTTAGTAAAGTCATCCATTTATAAAGACTGTGATAAGAATAAAGTTAGAATAACACTTTTTATAATCTCATTTCGTTCGTAACTCAATCAAATATACTCTGATACATAGAAGGGTATATGGTTTAGATATGAGGTTGTTTCCAAAAGCTCAATTGTGAAATTTGTTTCAAGGTGAAATGATTTGAGACCTGTGACCTGATCAGTGATTAATTCACTGATATGAATTGACTAGGCTGTAACTGTGGTCAGGAAGGGCATAGCTGGAGGAAATAGGTCACTGAGGGCATGCCTTTGGGGTTTTTATTTTGTCCTTTTGAGTGAAGTTCTCTCTCTGCTTCTTGATTGCCACGTTTTGAAGTGCTTTTTTGCTCCCATAGCCTTCTGCCATGATGTTCTGCCTCACTTCAGATCCAGGGCTATGGAGCCTGCCAACCATGGACTAATCCTCTGAAACCATGCATTAAAACAAGCTTTTCCTCCTCTATGTTGTTCTTTTCAGGTATTTTGATCATAGCAATGAAAAGCTGACTATAACCAGGGGTAATTACATTTTAGATATTTGTTTTTAAATGAATGCTATTAATGTTAAGACAGTAGATCTCTTATTCATACGCACATTCACAATTACATAAACCTGAATAATTGCCTCCTTTTGGAGAAGAATAATTTATAGGAAATAAGTACTGAATTTGGAATTAGTCTAAATTCTGAAGTTCAGACTCAATCGTACCACAATTTTGTAGTGATTTGTGTCTCATGATAATCACTTAGTCTTATATTGGACTCCCAATATAAAAAAATAACATTAAATTTTAACTTGTCTTTCAGTTCTGAAAATATACAACTTTAGTATATTTCACAAACATCTTCATATATTGATTAATACATTGCATACAATTAGTATATATATTTGTTTAGAAATTCAGACTCCAATGAATTCTTGCATGTAAAAAAACAATATAAGAAACTCATTGGGGTAATAAGAAAAGAACACCAATAAGCAAGTCAAGGATGAGGAAAATTGGATGCTTAACAAGTAAATGACAAAATAAATGTTTATGCTCATTATAGAGAAATGCAAGTGGAAAAGTAATACACCAAGATAAAAATAATTATAAGCTGATCTTTTCTGGCAGGGAGAAGAGGGGATGAAGTATAGGGACTATGGTTTTCAATACTTAAATAAAAATGCTATACTATGCTAGCTTTTTAATTTTTTTTTACTGGTGTTAGCTTTTTTTTTACTGGTGTTATTTTGAGCAGTCGTTTCTCTATCATTCTGAACTAAAGAAAAATAGTTCTACATTTTCTTGGTTGGTTTGATGTGAAGTATTCTTCTTCCCCCTCAGTTTGCTGTCCCATGTGACAATCATCTCTAGAAACAGCCTCATGGACACACTCAGAAGTCCCTGAATTTTAGGCATCTCTTAATCCAATCAGGTGTACAATCCAGATTAAGCATCATAGTTCCTGAATTTCTGCCTTGGTAACATTGGCAAGTTACTTAATCTCTTTGTATCTCAACTTCCTCATTTGTAACATGGGGATGATAATAACAGACATCTCATAGAGCTTTCATTAGGGTTAAAGAAGTTAAATATGGTGTAATGAAAAATGTGTTATAAAATTTAAAAAGACTATTAAAAATCAACTATTTCTGCCTAGGATATTGCTTGAAGCTCATTTCTCAGAGGTTCAGAAAAAACTCTGTCCTATTTTTCAAATATTTGTATATCTAAATTCTACATGACACTAAATTCAACTATTAATTTAAGACATTTATTAATATAATCTGAATAATTTTTTAAGGTGAGGTCTTAAACATCTTGCCCAAGGTGGTCTTAAACACCTGGGCTCAAGGGATGTTCCTGCTTCAGCCTCTGAAGTAAGTGGGACTATAGGGTAAATACCTGAACTAAACAATTACTTTTCAAGAGTTGATTATAATGCCAAGAATTGTGGTATAGAGCATCACATATTTATATCAATAATCTCAGAAAAACTCTGTATTACCATTTTGCTGATGAAAGCATGTTCAGTCAAAAGGGTTAATTCACTCATAGTATGTGGTAAATGTCTCTATTACTATTAAGAAGAAGAATCAGAAGGAAGAGGAGAGAAAGAAGAAAAGGAGTCGGAGAAAGAGTCAACAACATTTCAGGACAAGGAGATGGAGTAAGAAAAGGAGCATGAGGAAGAGAAGAACACAGAAATTTTGATACTTAAACAGATGTAAAATAGTCATGGTAGTAGGTGACTGTGACTGAAAAAGTTCTATCATCACATTGGCTGCTCTCTCTTAAATTTAGAACATCAAGCATTCCTGAACATGCCAATCAAAATTTCAACCTGCTCTTTGCATGTGCTGCTTCCTCTGCTTGAACTTTTTCACTGGACATCTGCAAGATGGGATTTTCTCCCATTGCCTTCAGGACTGCTCAAATAACACCCACAAAGATATCCTTTCTGAGCACTGTATTACCAATTGAGTCACAGACTGTAGTTATGTTCTATTCCCCTTAACTTCTTTGAATTTCTAGCACTAATTATTATTTAATATACTTATTTACTATGCTATTTAAAATTTATTTGCCTGACTCCCTATAGTAAACTACCTGAGGGGACTGACTTTGTCTTGCTTATTGCTATATCTTCAACACTTAGAAGAAATTGCCTATTTTATAATATGTGCTCAATAGTTTTGTTATATAAGTTACTGATCTTATTTCATGCCAAACATGACTCTGTTGTACATATATTTTCTCATTGAACTAAGCAGGAATTTTTTCCAAAAATTTATGGGTTAAGTGCTATTATTATTTGCATCTTATGTAAGGAGACACCAAGATGCAGTGATGTTGATTATTTTGTGCCAAACCTCACAACTATTAAGTGTTTGATAAGATAAACTTAATTCTGTGCATTGGTAAAAACAATTGCCAAGATATTTAACACCTAAGTAACACAATGAAGATTTAAATAAGTTTAACTCTAAAGGCAGTCTGACTCAATATTCCTTTGTAGTTGTTGTGATAGAAAGTACTTATAAATTTTCTCTTTTAGTGGGGCATGGTTGTGCACCCCTGTAAGTCTTGAGAGGTTGAGGCAGGAGAATCTCAAGTTCAAGGCTAGTCTCATCAATTTAGCAAGATCCTCAGAAACTTAGCAAGGCTCTGTCTCAAACTAAAAAATAAAAAAGGACTGTGGATGTCCCTCAGTGGTAAAGTATCCAGGCTTCAACCCCCAGTACAAAAAAATAAAAAATAAAAAAAAAAATTCTTTCTTAATCATAATCATAACTCTTAAACTCTCCATCATTCTTTCTGATTTTGAACTCCTGAAATTAAGTCTCAGGAAAATGTCCTAAGAAGTTAATTCAAATTGAGTGGTTTAAAAAATATGTTTGTCCTCAACAAATTAAAAGAAATATGTGAGCCAGAACCTTTCTTATACTTAGTATGTGAAAATAATATGTTTGATTGGAACTCAAAAAAAAAAAAAAAAAAAACTCTACACCAAGAATACAAATAATCCAATCAACAAATGGGCTAAGGAAATGAACAGACACTTCACAGAAGAAGATCTACAAGCAATCAACAAACATATGAAAAAATGTTCAACATCTCTAGTAATAAGAGAAATGCAAATCAAAACTACCCTAAGATTCCATCTCACCCCAATTAGAATGGCGATTATCAAGAACACAAGCAACAATAGGTGTTGGCGAGGATATGGGGAAAAAAGTACACTCATACATTGCTGGTGGGGTTGCAAATTAGTGCAGCCACTCTGGAAAGCAGTATGGAGATTCCTCAGAAAGCTTGGAATGGAACAACCATTTGACCCAGTAATCCCACTCCTTGGCCTATACCCAAAGGACTTAAAATCAGCATACTACAGAGATACTGTCAAATTAATGTTCATAACTGCTCAATTCACCATAGCCAGATTGTGGAACCAACCTAGATGCCTTTCAGTTGATGAATGGATAAAGAAACTGTGGCATATATATACAATGGAATATTAGTCCGCCATGAAGAATGATAAAATTATGGCATTTACAGGCAAATGGATGAAATTGGAGAATATCATGCTAGGTGAGATAAGTCAATCTGAAAAAACTAAAGGACGAATAATCTCGCTGATAAGTGGATGAGGACATAAAATGGGGGGTGGGAGGGGTTAGCGTTAGGGTTAGGGTTAGGGTTAAGTTCAGGGTTAGGGATAAGGAGGGTGGTAAGAATGGAGGAAGGAAGGACTGTATAGAGGGAAAAAAGGGGTGGGAGGAGTGGGGGGAAGGGAAAAAATAACAAAATGAATCAAACAACATTACCCTATGTAAATTTATGATTACACAAATGGTATGCCTTGACTCCATGTACAAATAGAGAAACAACATGTATCCCATTTGTTTACAATAAAAAAAGGTAGAAAAAAAAAGATTTTTGATTGATATCTTCCTTCAAGATTTTGCTTTTCTTAAAATTCAATGCACCTCTTGAAAGAAAGTATTACATAGTAGATTAAAGATGTGTATATAATATATATGTCAATACATGTATATAGAATATATACATACATGCTTATATAGGGCCTTTTTTTGGCCTATTTATTCTATGAATGTTCAACAAAGCTTTAACCTAGTAATTTAGTATGAATATCATTTATAATAATTACATTTATAGCTGCCTGCCATTTAGGATCACAAAACATATTTGCCATTTAGGATCACAAAACGTATTCATTCTTTACCGAATTTTTTTAACATGTGCAAAATAAGTATGTAGAGTGATAAAAATGTCTACAGCAAAGAAAATATCACTATATGATTAACTTAAATTGATGAAACATAATGGAGATATTTTCTGGCTGCCACTCCACCCTTGTTCCAAGTCATCATAGTTAGCAGTGTTAGAGAATTAGGTTATTCTACAGAATATTTCTAATTCAACCTCTGGGGATATTTAAAATCTGGATGAAACATTACAAAATAGAATGAAAAGAATAAATTTTGCATACACATGTATTTTTCCCCCTATCATGGCTCCTAATTTTAAATAAACAATTGTACAAATTATATGCCTATTATTTTCATAACTTTGTATTTTTTATTTGTAAAGGACAAGTTTATTTGGCATGTACATCTGTAACTATGACATGTATTTATTCAGATTCACATATGTTTAGTTATCAGAAGCTGCATAATTAGGGATGTGAGAGAGTAGAAAGTGTGGGTATCTATTGTTTGAATAGACATCTTGTTTCCAAAATAAACTTTTGGCAATTTGTAGTTTTTAACCACGTACTCTCTGTACTCTCCTCTCCTTCCCAACCTTTCCCAAAGCAGCCTAAATGGAAGAAGGAATCTTCAAACTCAGGAAGTTCTGTTCTACACTAAGGGAGCTCAGGTGAAAGATACACAGCATCTTACCGACACAATGATCTCTCTTCAAAGTGCAGAGAATCTGTCCTCATCGTGCACAGTAGTCCAGAACCAGAAAAATGACTGCACATGCTGAAGCCATGCAATAATAATAATAATAATAACCAAGGGGAGCAATTCTGATTGTTTTATGACCTTTAAATATTTTCATTAAAATGTTAAAAATTCCTAGTAACTCTTACAGATTTTTAGGGAAATAAAAATCACTGAAAGTAATATTTAGTATACTTAGGTTTAAATGTTACAAACATTGAAAAAGTGTTTGTAGAACCTTATAAAGAGTAGTTGAATGGTGCTTGCCTTTTTATTCTTGTTAAATCACTTACTACACGAGCAGGCATCTCTTCAATGCCTTGTCAAATTGTCATATGCCTTTCTAAGGCTGAATCAGCCTCCAACATTTTGTCCTTTGTACTTTCAACAATCATGAAATATCTCCAGAAATTCCTTTCATGTGAAGACTCTTTAGCCAGTACAGTTCCTCTGGGTATCTTTATTCTTTTTGTCACAGTTTTTCTCATTTGCGTGGGCAAGTTTGCCTTCCCTAAGTTCTTCTGACCTCTCCTGAATGACAGTAATGCCAACATTTCCAAGATTAGGCACAACTCCATTTACACTGATTTGTGTTTTGCTTTTGGTAGCTCTGTGTTTCTTCACTTTCATCTTTGTCAACCAGATCCCTCCTTCAACAATTCAGTTTTGCATCATGCCATGTAAGTTTGTCACTGAGAGAAGAGGACTTAGGAAAAACAGACTTTGTTGTCTATGCACGAACTGAGTAACAGATGCACAGTGACCAATCACCAACATACTCTGAAAGGAGTTTTGTGATTGGTCATTAATTATGATGTGTAACTCTTACTTATGATTTGCAACCATAAATATAACAGCAAAGTTTGTATTTTATGTAATTACAACAACTATACCATAATAATGAAAACTTGAGGCATATTGTTGGGAGTTGTATTGCTTATATTTAGCTAAGCAGTAGTAATAGAAATTCAAACATATTGGAACTGTTTTAATCAAAGACTGCCTGGTGGATGGTTTCTGTGCTTGATACAACTGTTGTTAGCATACTCATCATAAATGGTTATCACTATAATCATCCATTTTATTAAAGCTTGTTCTGTTAGTGTACATTCTGTTCCTTCAAGTTACTGTTATAAATAAATTACTATGTATTTTATATCATTTAACATCTAATTTGAGCCATAAAAGAATACTCAGTGACTCTGAAATTTAAAGTATGCTAAAATTCAACTATTTGGTTCTATTCTGTGTATTATTATGTACTCTAATGAACAGGAGATAATAGGATGAACTTAGTTGAGCTTTGGTTTAATTAAGGTGCTGAGTTACAGTGGTGAATCCATCCCTTATCGATGTTTTTTGGACCAAATTTTAATAGTATATTCATCAGGTAAGTTATTGAAGCCAAGTAAATAGGATATCAGAATTAGTAGAACATTTATATATTTTATGTCCCACTCTTTTTTTTTTTGTCTTTTTGCTTTGGCTCAACATTAATAAACTGTACATTTTATTGTATTTATAGAATTATGAAATGACCTGCATATTATGTAGATTGAGCATTTTTATGGGCATAATTAATTTGGATTACTTGTTTTTGTTTTTTTGTAGGTCCTGTTTCAGTTTCATCTTTTCATTGAAGGAATAAAATGTTAAATGTGTGATGATGTGAGACTAATTTGGAAGTTTTTCTGATACCTAAGATTAAAATATCCAGCTTCCCTAAACATAATTGGTTTTCTCTAGTAGTGAATTGCTACTCATATGGTTTAATAATGCACCGAAGCTGGGAATCCCCTGAAACATAGTGGGAACACCAAACAAACCCGTCACCCAGCTAGTCACTCAACTCATTGAGAGTGATGTGTTTAATGACAGACCCAGAAAGAGCTGCCTTGGACTAAGTTTATGGAGATTGTAGATGGATTTTTGTTTGTTTGTTTCCTGAGTCATTGTTCTTGATGAGGTTATTTTTGAGAGCCAGTGTATATGAAATGAGATTCAACAAAAGAGAAAACTTAAGAATTATTTTGAAACAATCAAATAAAATCTCTTTTAGCCTCTTGAAAGCAATCTAATCAATGTCTGAAGTGATTGTCACTGTGTGGGACTGTCTGCTCTAAAGTATTCTGTTTTGTACTTTATTTAGTTGCCGCCCGCAACAACAATCCCATGGGAATTTATCGGAGGTGGGCTGGGAATGAACTACTTCCAATTCTGGGCTGCTTTTTTGCTTGTTTGCTTGTTTGCTAGTTTATAGAAAAGAGAGACTTGCTTGCTTTTAGAGGTCCTACGCTTTCAGAGTGGCTATGCTTTCAGAGGTGCTACATCTTAGAGGTCTGCTGCTGCTTCTTAGCACCTCTAAGTGCATTTTAAAGGTGTGGCCAGAGGTGCGTTCTAGAGGTGTGTCTTAGTGGTGCGTCCTATGTCCTATCAGAGGTGCTGCTTATCAGAGGTGCTTCCTATAGATGCGTCCTTCGTCCTCCTCCCAGGTGAAGAGAATGTCTTATATACACTAAGGCAGCCAATCACCTTAGGATTAAGTAGTACGATTGGAGCACGCACCACGGTACCAATAAAGAAAGAATGAGGAACATCTGTTGATCACCAGCGCGGGAGAGACATCAACCAATCAGGCAAAGGTCATGAGAGATCACACCATGTTAACACTAATTATGCACCACCTCTTGGCCCAACGCCAGCCGCCATCTTAGAGCTACTTACATGTCTCTACACTTTATAGTGTTACAGATCATTGTTAGTGAGTATTTTCTGATGCCTACTATCATATTTAGTCAAACAAAGTAGCCATCCTGGTACAAGTTTGTGTGTACATCCAAATGTTTTAGGGCTCCCATATCTTTTATGCTCCTTCAATAAAACTTACTTTTTATTATAACCCATGATAATTTTACTTTTATCATTAACTGCCAACACTATCATTACCAGGAATGAAGTGCATCTGTGATTTAGTATATTATAATAGCATCTCTTTGCTTTTTGTTTGGTATTAGGGAGCTAATCCAGGGATGATTTTTGCTTTTTATTTGAGACAAGTCTCACTAAATTGCTGAGCATAGCCTTGAACATGTAATCCTCCTGCCTCAGCCTCTCAAGTTGCTGGGATTACAGCCATGTGCCACCATGCCCTGGCCATAATAACCTGCAGTGTGTATGTGTGGGGAGATCTATAATTGTGCTACAGGGCATCTGTGATCTCCCTGTAACTTCATACAAAATCTTGTGTGCCATCATTCATTTATCTAGAGAGAGTTTTTGCCTGTATCAAAAACACCAAGAAAGAATGTTTTTAGCAGATCTTAATTTTATTATTCACCTTATTTTATATTTTTTTACTTTTAGCAGTGAGTTCTCCACCATCAATATTGTTTCGGTCTCCCACAATCAACTCTGTTCACTATAATCCACCATGGTACTGTCCTCTTAGGAGATATCTGTAGGCTATACTCAAGAAATGCTGAGTCATTCTTACTACCTGTGCCCACTCCCTTAGCAGATTTACATTTGCATCATGGCTGACCTCATCTGGCTCCAGACACCTTTCTGACTTTTCTATAGGTAAAAAATAGAAACTTTGCTATGTCAACCTTAAGATTTATATATTTTGGGTACCTTTCCTGTTGTTTTGAACTTTAATTTTTAAAATTTTTTTTATTTTTACAGACAGCATTTTGATTCATTGCACCCAGATGGGGTACATCTTTTCATTTTTATGGTTGTGCATGATGTAGATTCATACCATTCCTGTAATCATACATGTACATAGGGTAATGATGTCTGTCTCATTCCACCATTTTTCATATCCCCCCTCTCATTTCCCTCTAAAGTGCCTCCATTCTTCTCTCACCCCCACCTCCCAGCCCCCATTATATATCATCATCCACTTACCAGGGAAAATATTCAGCCTTTGGTTTTTGGGGATTGGCTTATTTCACTTAGCATGATATTCTCCAATTCCATCCATTTATCTGCAAATTTCATAATACTCTTCTTTATGGTTGAATGATATTACATTGTGTATATATACCACAATTTCTATAGCCATTCATCTGTTGAAGGGCATATAGGTTGGTTCCACAAGCTAGCTATTGTGAATTGAGCTACTATAAACATTGATCTGACTGCATTACTGTCATATGCTAATTTTAAGTCCTTTGGGTATAAACTGAGAAATGGGCTAACTGGGTCAAAAGGTGGGTCCATTCCAAGTTTTCTGAGGATTCTCTATACTGTTTTCCAGAATGGCTGCACCAATTTCCAACTCCACCAACAATGTAAAAGTGTGCCTTTTCCCCCACATCCACGCCAACATCTATTATTGTTTGTGTTATTGATAATAGCACAAGAAATCAAAGCAAGAATCAATGAATGAGATGGATTCAAACTAAAAAGCTTTTTCTCAGCAATGACTACAATCAATAATTTGAAAAGAGAGCCTACAGAGTGGGAGAAAATCTTTTCTACATGCACTTCAGATAGAGCACTAATTGCCAAAATGTATAAAAAAACTTACAAAACTTTACATCAAAAATACAAAGAACCCAATCAATAAATGGGCCAAGGAACTGGACAAACTTTAGAGAAGAAAATATACAGGTGATTAATAAATATATGAAAAAATGTTCAACATCTCTAGTAATTAGAGAAATGCAAATTAAAACAACTCTAAGATTTCATCTTACTCCAATTAGAATGACTATTATCAAGAACACAAACAATAATAGATGTTTTGAACTTTTTAAAAACAAATAGGTATATTTTGTATTTATATTTTAAAAATCTCCTCGAGGTCTTTAAAAATATTTGATAAGGAAGCAGTGGAATGTCTATAGTTTACAATAATATACATAGAGTTTATGAAGATACAAGAGAAGAGCTTGAAGATTCCAGATGCAAAGTGATGATACGGAGATGGCAATGTTACTTATCCTGATTTGATCAGTTAGAATTGTTGTTTATATGTATAGAAATAGCACCTGAACCCACTAAGTATGTGCAATTATTATGTGTTAATCAAAAACTGTTCACAAGCTTTAAGGAAATAGACTAGACATAATGGGCATTCATTCCTCCCCTTGTGCGACACTGAGGTTAAGTTATGGTGTCTCCCATGTGCCCAGCTGTAGGTGATGGGCTGGTGGCAGCCTTCTGGAATAACACCTTCTTCCATAAGACAAACTATAGTAAATATCTGTTGCTCACTTCTTCAACATTCACTCCTCTTTTGATGACACCCTGTCAGTTTACAGTGGAAACATTCCCCTCCTCTGCTCCTTCCTCATGGTTTGAGTGAGGACACTCACTCAATGCCTACTCGGGACACAAGCCCATTAGTGTCTTCCTACTTCCAGTCATATTGTGACCCAATTTAGAACAAACAGAGACACATGCAGGATTTTTGTTTACTGAAGACAAACTCTCTCTACCCAAGTTTCCTACCATCCACCCACAACCTCTACACCTGGAAGTTCTGGTCTGAAACTGTTGTACACACCTTAAACTTCCAGGGAAAACCCCATCTGGAACAAAACTCGGAGAACTAGGATTTGGAAGAGAGCAACGATGGTGGTGAGAAATTGAATAGGGTACTGATGCTGTGAGTCTCTATATGAAACTGAACATGCAACTAGATTTACTCATGGAATACTTAGTTAGGAAAGTGGTACTTTTTTTCTTAATCCAATTTTACCATATACCATAAATGGAGCCTAATGCATGAGGGGTAGATGCAGATCACACAGTGAGTTTGGAAGTACCTGTATCTCTGGAGCTTCTCTCTGCCATTCCTCCACTGCTCTTTGAAACTCTTCTCCCCATAGAGCCCAGTGATCTCAAATCCCCCTTAACTCTCTGGAACCTCCCATGGTATTGACCTCAGAGTTCTGCCATTTCAGGCAATGTGGAAATATCATGGCCTATCTTGAGCCTCTTGCATATAACATAATTTGACTCTTACTCCAAATTGTGTGAACTTGTTAATTCCTTGTGTTAAATATACAAGCGAAAAAAAGTCTATTGATTTACAAAGTTTGCTGGTTTTTATCAGTCTACTTATATGATTATTAATATGATTGAAAGATCTTTGAGAAATGTGTCACTGCTTTATTTTTACCTAGATTTTCAGTATTTGATATTTCCAAGGACTAGTAATATCATTTGGATTATAGGCAGACCTCTCACTTTTGGAGACTGCAGTAAATTACCATTTTTCAATGACATTTGAACTCTAATGGGCTTTTATGTCCTTGGAACTAAGCATAAGGTTATCCTCATAAAACCATGAGGATGGAAAGTAGGAAAGGGATGTTTCTCACTGTCAATGATCCAACTTGATTTGGGGAATTTGATCCAAGATTAACACCCAAAGTCACAAAGTCTTCAAAGAATAGAATTGCTTGATCCTTTATCCACTCCTCAGAGTCAGCATCATTCTGTGGTGGAAGCCAAGACACAGACATGAGAGAAAAAACCTCTTCATTTGCCAGGAAGAGACCTGGGTGATGTTCCAGTGTCTTTGCACAAATATTCAGAGTGAATACCACTGGGTTATTTATTCTACATTATTGCCACATAAGTAAAACTGACTCTCTCTTCTATTGATTAGGGAAGAAAAAATCAAAGATCATGGTATGCGTTAGTGAGGGAGATCAACGTTAACCATTCAAATCTTTTCTGTTTAAGTGACTCTCCCTGAAATGGAAACATCCTAGAACTGGTAAGAACTCTATACTACATTTTACTATGTTTCTTTGCTAGTAGCGAATTTATTCTTAGAGCATTAGGGTACTTCAATTGCTTTTCTTGAAAACAATTCATATTTGAAATAGGCTGTGAACTTTAAAAATGCTATCCCTGCTGAATTCCTCACTGGATAACCATACGGTATTTACTATTTCCAAGACTGCAATTGTTTTCCAGTAAGACTGGCCAAATGGAAGTGATTTGGTTAGTTAACTTCCTGTCATTGATTGGCTCCTTGTTTTGGCATCTCTTGTCTTACTAAAAGTCCTTGTTCCATTTCTCAGCTACCCTGCAGGAAAACCACCGGGTCCTCTGGATATTGAACCAGTGGTTGATCCAATTCACTGAATATTCAATTCCTATTATCTCCAGCAAGGAAATTAGTTGATATATTCTCCCCCTTTCATTATACTGGTTACTAGAAAATTTGCAAAGATTAAATAAATTCCTGTCTTTGGGTTCAGTGAAATAGTCCAAAGATATCTTGTTGAGAAATAAGAGAAGGCATTTTAAAATGTCGATATCAAGCCCATCAAAATATATGTGATGTCAGACATTACTGTGAATAGGATTTTTTTCTTTTTAGAATTTGTAATTTTTAAACTTAAACCTTACTAGGAGATAGTCATATGTTTTTAACCTAAAGCATTTATTCTGTTTTTTCTCTCAACATTCTGGACTGTCTTATGCTTCTGAGGTTGATCCTTCCCTGTGTTCAGTCTATATTAAAATCAAAGTATTTCTTTATAGGAAAAAAAAAAGAAATTCCATCCCTTTTATGCTGATGTTCTCCATTTGTTATAATTATTTGCCATAATTTAAAAATTTAATGGACAATATTATTATTTTTCTTGAAAGATAAATTATTCTATTGGCTACCATTTCATCTGTGACAAGTATATTATTCAAAAGTATCTGTTTTCAAAGTTTTCCCACTTATAGAAAGGACTATTAAGTACCATGATTCAGTTGATTTCTTAAATGTGGCCTTGTGGTTTTCATCATCAGGAAAGGCAAGAGAGAGCTCTCATATTTTATCACTAATGTTCTCAAATCTTAATAGATATAATTCTTTGGATTATATTTGCAATGTAAATTCTGGCTGTTAATTTTTATCTAATGAATGTTTTATTTTATCATTTAAATTGACAAAATGGTATATATTCATCATGTGCAATATGTTATTTTGAAGTATATGTACATTGTGGAATGTCTAAATCAAGCTAACACATGCATTACCTCACATAGTTATCATCTTTGTGTTATATGCTTAAAATATCTACTCAGAATTTTTCAGAACGCACTAGATTGTTATTAATGGTGGCCAATTGAATTTATTCCTCCTGTCAAATTGAAATTCTAGATCCTTTGTCCATCTCCCCAAACCCACACCTACCACCAAGCTCTGTTAATCATCTTTCTCTCTGTGGTATTGGGGATTGAATCCAGGGGCACTTAACCATTGAGCCACATCCCCAGACCTCATTATATTTTATTTAGGGACAGGGTCTCACTAAATTGCTTAGGGCCTTACTAATTTACTAAGACTGACTTTCACTCCTAATCCTCCTGCCTCATCCTCCCAAGAGGCTGTGATTACAGGCATGCACCACCACAACTGGACTGGCCTAAGTTAAATTTTTTGTACATTCCACATGTAAATGAGATCATGCAGTATTTGTCATTAGGTGCCTAGCTTATTTCACCGAATGTCATGTCCTCCAGGTTCATTCATGTTGTTGCAAATGACAGTATTTCATTCTGTTTTGTGGATGAGTAATATTCCATCTTGTATATATGTGTGTGTGTATAAGTATATATGTATATATGTGTATATACATGTATATATAAAATGCACATATACTTCTATATAAAATGTATACATATATTTACACACACCATATCTTCTTTATCCATTTTATGTTGATGGATGCCTAAGGTGATTCCATTTTGGGGTTATTGTGAATAATTTGGCAGAATACATGGGAGTGTAGCTATTTCTTTGACATGATAATTTCATTTCCTTTGGATATGTACCAAGTGGTAGGATTGCTGGATCATATGTAGTCCTATTTTTAGCTTTTTGAAGAACCTCCATACCATTACCCATATGACTATAGTTATGGCATTCCCACCAACAGCAGGCTAAAGCTTCCTTTCCTGAACATGTTTGCCAATGTTGGCTGTTTAGATGTTTGGGTTCAGAGGTGTTTTAGAAGTTTCATGAAATTTGCTTTAAATGGAACCTAGCATCACAAACCTTTCCTAATTTTGATCATCTTAAATTATTTCATAGAAATAGAATCAGAAAAGACTTTAAAGATCATCTCCATTTTTTGTTTTTTGTTTTTTAAACACAGACATTTTATATTCCTACAACTCAGGGTTTATATTTCACTGTTAAAGATCAACAAAATAAAGATCTAAAATTGTTACTGAATTTTTTTAAAACAAACTTCTCATTTTGCAATTGATGTTTAATTTTAGATATGTGGGTATATTTCTGCTGCTAATTATGTTAAAGAGTCAAAAATGTTTCTCATGATGATAATAATTATAAAAATCACTATGACTAATATTTGATGAGTCTGTACTATGTATCTGGTGTTGTACTAGGTTCCTTCTGTTTGCTTATATTTTCTCTATGAAGCAAATACTTTTACTATACCCATTTCACAGGTGAGAAAACTGAGTGAGGGCAAATGGTCATATGTATAATGTGACTGATTTAAGAGTCAAACCTGGGTAGTCTGACACTAGAGTTCACTATCTTAGTCATTATGATAATAAAGAGGGCTCAACATTCATTTAAGAACTTCTGTTTTATCTTAAGTAATTAAAATTGCAAATGTCTTGGTTTCATATTTGGAGATTTTTCTTCAGTGGGTTTTGATTGAGTCCAAATAGCAGTATTTTATACAGTTCCTTTCAATATTTACAATATTTAGCCAGAAGTGTGGCCCTTTGGGAGGAACAAATCATTCCTTATTTTATCACTGCAGTTATGATCTCATATTTACTTTTTAGTCTCTGTTTTCTATTTGCTAGCATTTGAAAGTCTTGGAGTTCAAAGTCCAAAAATATTTGAATATTTATGAAGACCAAGAAAGAAGATATTATAAATCTCATGAGAGTTATTATTTAAAGCTCCTTTTAAAAATTTTTTTTTTTTACAATGGCACTATGTTAATAACAGATGTTAAAATACAAATGTCGACCATGTATTGGTTAACAGTTTTCCTTGTGAAGTATTCAGTATTGTCCAGCAGGGGAAGAACATAAGCAGCAATAAAATAATTGATTTTAACTTAGGCATGAAATATTCTCTTTGCTGAAATGCTCTTTAAATTGAGGTCATTAACATCCATCCTAATTGACTCTACACAGTGGCATGCCTTCTATATTCTGGTTAATTTATATTAATTTTAATCTGTCAATAAATGAAATGGTGATATGGTCCTGACTTTTTACCAGCCACCGTGTTGGAGCTCCATAATTTCTATTTTGAAATTCTTTAGTCCACAATTATTGAATACTTTTATTATCACTCAGAAAACATCATAGGACATAATAAAGTACAAATAATGATAATATAAGAAAAGTGCATGCTCAAAGTTAATCTTCACAATTGAGAGCAAGAATATTGTAGATGTTTGAAAAATTTCATAAAGTGGTTAGTTAAATCTTCCTTCTTTTTTTTTTTTTACTTCTTGAAAGTAAACCTGTCAAATGTTTCGTCGTTCACTAATTCTGATTCTGTAATAAATTTATATATTCACCTGTTACTGATTCAAGTAGAAAAAAAATATTTTCTGCATCTTTTTAGACTTTTTTCCCCAGAGAAAATAACACCAATGCAGTACTAAGATAAATGAGTATGTGACTGTTTCCACGTCTGCAGTGCTATGATAATGTAGAGCCCAAAACCTCTTGCCAAAGTTTGCTGCTGCTATTGTATGGTAGAAGCAAGAGAAAAATCATTTTCTTCTTTAAATATTTTCAAGCTACAGTTCTTTAAAGAATGGAATTACTTTTGTCACTTTCAGCCAGTATTCCCTTCATTTTAACTAGCCAAAAAAAAAAAAAAAAATTAATGTTGCTCCAGTTTTCATCAAAAGGAACATTTTTCCATAAAAAACTTATTATCTTAGCCATCATGAAAAAAATTTCAATGATATTTTTCTATGGATGAACAAATGAAGTATATTTTTAATCTTTTGGGAGTAATTGGTGGTACTTGTTAATTCGTGAATTAGCTCAGGAAGTGTGCCTCTCTTTAAATGAAAGTATTCATATGCTTTTGATATTTCACAGGTAACTTAAACCTTCATTCATAATGTGTAAAATACTTTACCATGTTTAAAATTGTTATGGAGACCAAGAATATTTTACTATACTGCTTTAAAAGAAAAAAGTATAGATGCTATTTATTTTTTATTTTAGGAACACAATCTATGTTGAAGAAAAAGTTAATATCATCATATCAAAATGAAAGCTGATCCCTTCTCAGCCTCTTGGCTAAGATGAAGTTTAAAATGAAAGTTGAGTTTGGTTTTCATTTCGTCTGATGCCTTTGTCTGTTACTTCAACTTTGCTAACATCTCAAACATGCTCAATGTAATTGTTGCAATTTCACAGAAAAAAACTAGTCCATAGCACTGAAAAAACTAGTCCATAGCACTGTTATTTCCTATGCATACTGTGGTCAGGTAATTTTACAGGTGTGTTAGTGTGTTGAAGGGAATTTTGGAAATGATCATAACTCAAAGATCATATTGTGTAACACTGGTGTCTTCCTATTTTCCTAATAATGTTCAAATGTAAGAGGAGGCAATAGAAAAATAGTGAAGACCATCAGCACCATATTTAGTGAAGTAGAAATATTTTGTGTCTGGCATTTTTATAGACAATAATGGTGAATGAATTCCTTTGTGTGAAAATGCAGGGATGTATTGACAATAAAAATATCTCTTGTGTTTTTGATGAATTGTTTGGTTTATGTCTACATGATTGTATTTACTTGATAGAAAAAGGTTTCCAAATTGACAGTTAGAAAATATTGATGGAATTCTTTATTTGCAAGTTTTTAAACAGGATATATTAGATTAACTGATGGAATTTTAACTTTTCTACTCAGGTGTCTTTATGTTTAAAGTACAACATAAATAATTGTGATATTTACTTTAAAATTTTTTTTTTTTTTTTTTGGATGCTGGGGATCGAACCCAGGGCCTTGTGCTTACAAGGCAAGCACTCTACCAACTGAGCTATCTCCCCAGCCCTAAAATTTTTAATTAGCACATAAAATTGTACACAATTATGGTCTCCCATGTGATGTTTTGATATTTGTGCACATTATATAATATTCAAATGATCAGCACATCTATCTCAAGCATTTACTATCTTGTTGTGGTGAAACTATTCAAAATCCTTTCTTCAAGTCTTTTTGAATTATACAAATTATTATTATTATCTGTAGATAATGCTATTATTTATAGTCACCCTATTGTACAATAGAATGACAGAACTTCTTTCTTCTATGCAACTGTAACTTAGTACCTGTTAACCTACCTTTCCCACCTCCCCACTGTTCACAGCCTGTGGCAGCAACCATTCTATATTATTTGAGTTGTTTATGTATTCTGGATATTAACCCCTTGTCCTGCATAGTCTACAAATATTTTCTACCATTCTGTAAATTGTCTCTTCACTCTGTTATTGTTTCCTTCATCATGCAAAACCTTTTCAGTTTGATGTACTTTGTCATTTCTTTTAATAAACAAGAAGCCCGTAAGAAATGCATTTTTCTTTCTCTTTCTTGAAGGTAATATCTATTTTACATGAGCAGAACAGGATTAAGGATAGAGTATCTTAAACAATGGGGACTTTGATTGTATAAAACTCTTTTTAGGGTCATATATAAGTAGGTAGTTTTGTTGATGGGAAAGCTATGATGATCTACTACCCAAATAATCAAAGTTGTAACACAAACAAATGTGGATGTGCTCTCTCCCTAGTTCTTTTTTTTTTTTTATTCATTTTACACAAATGGGGTACAATTTTTCATTTCTCCAGTTGTACATGAAGTAGAGTCACACAGTTTGTGTGATTGTACATGTACATAGGGTAATGATGTTTGTCTCATTCCATTATCTTTCCTTCCCCCCACCCTCTCCCCACCCCTCATATCTCTCTACACAATCCATCATTCCTCCATTCTTCACTTACCACATTCTCCCCCGTTATGTATCATCATCCACTTATCAGGAAAAACATTTGACCTTTGATTTTTTGGGGATTGGTTTATCTCACTTGGCATGATATTCTCTATCCGTTTACCTGAAAATACTGTAATCTTATTCTTCTTTATGGCTGAATAATATTCCATTGTGTATATATACCACAGAAAGCCTATTATCAAGAATACAAACAACGACAGTTGTTGGTGAGGATGTGGGGAAAAATGTACAATCATACATTGCTGGTGGGACTGCAAATTGGTGCAGTCACTCTGGAAAGCAGTGTGGAGATTCCTTAGAAAGCTTGGAATGGAACCACCATTTGACCCAGCTATCCCACTCCTTGGCCTATACCCAAAGGACTTAAAATAAGCATACTATAGTGATACAGTCACATCAATGTTTACAGCTGCTCAATTCACAATAGCTATATTGTGGAACCAACCTAGATCTCACTAGTTATTTAATCTTTAAAAGTTATTTTACAAAGATCACATGCAGATGATTATACCTAAATGCTTATAGGTTTTTTTTTTGAATTGTGAATACATTGCTTACTGTAATTCACTTGTCTCCATAACATGTCCAAGGATGGATATTAGATTTTCTAGTCTGTCACATTGGTATGGCTTCACGTTGTGGGCTCTCTGTGCAGTTTGTATGCATCTCTAGGTTTTGTATTTTTTAATTTTGTTGTGTTGTTTCTGTTATTTTTACTCCCTGTCTGCTTATCTTTCTCAAATCCACTCAGTGTCTCAGAAACAAGGGTTACATATTATCTCTCTGTATTCCTCTATTGTCGGAAATGTTGTATACTCATTCCATGCCTTGTTAATAAGTGGGAAAAATATTATCATAGGCTTTACTGAAAGTTTTATTTATGGTAAGTGGATTCAAACTAAAGTCTGTGAAGAAATTGCTTTGTTTATATGAATATCCATTTTTGCAAAAATATTGAGAAACGAAAGGCTTGAGTGACATACAGTAATTCAGAGTCTACTGCAGGTTAAAGAATATTATGGCAAAATGACTCTTAAGTATTTATAATCAAATTGAACAGATGAATATACACATAATCTTTCTGTGAATTTGTATAAACTAAGGATAGATGGATACTCTCCAAAGCAGTCTATCTTGAGATGAAATCAAAAGACTTAGAGTCAAAATAATAAAAGATAGTTAGATATTAATTAGATAGTGCTTATACTAGATGTGAAAAAGACATTAATATCACTCAACTAAATCTGTACCCAATAACACAGAGACAAAAGGGATTTAGGGATCATTTAGTATCTTTTATAGAAGAAAAAACTAAGGTTAAGTGCCTACTCAAGGTCATGTCACTATTTTGAGGTAGATCTATGATTGAGGATGTGGACCTCTTGCCGGGTTATCTGCTTACTATTTTCCTCAATGGGTAATGTTTAATATAGCTATGCTTTTAAATTTGCATAGACAGAATACATGTTACTGCACGTTATGGAAGAAAGTGCTCTGTGTGTGTAGTAATATTATTCTATTGTCAATAATATAGTTTTTATAACTTTTTTGTTTTTACTGTAGTGATTCTTTATTTTTCCATTCAAGTTTTCTTTCCTAGTAGTCAATATTCCCAAGAGTCAATTTAAAAAATGCATAGTTAAAATGAGGAATACTGTCCCATTTTCCATCATGGAAGTAATCTATGTGTTTGATAAAAAAAAAAAAAAAAAAAAAAAAAAGAAACTAATCATACTGGAGTGAGTGATTAGTACCAGGTTGTTACCAGGTAAGTTTATCAGGTTTAGAAATGCCAGAAATAAAAAGTGATTGTGAATTTAGATTCTTGTCCATAAGATAGTATTGTGACTCTGGCTCTTCCAGGCAAAAATCAGGTGGGAAAAAGTGAAGGATGGGAAAAAGTTACTCGGGCTTTACTGTTTAACAAGAGCGCATACATTTACGTTTTGAAAAGGACAAGATATTCAAATGTGTAGCATATATCAAAGTTAAAGGGAAATATGCATAATGAAGGGCAGAAATTGTTTCTAATTGTACAAATTATATACAAGTCTGGCACACAATTTTGCATAATTTAAAGTGTTGATGAGGAAAATACCCATTAGGATATCTCATCAATTCCCCTAATGGTGTGGGATTATTACCTAAGGCATATTCTTGAGTGTTTTAATAAGTCTAATTTCAAATCATCCAAATGACTGTTTTTCTAGCGCTTTCTATAAATGGTGATGTTAAAATCACACTGCGGATTACCCAATATTCTATCCATTCTTGGCTTCTCTGTATTTCACATCCTTTGACACTCAACAGCTATAATTAAAGTGAAGTTAGAGATTTCTTAGAGGAGAGGACTCTTCAGTTCCCCATTGTTCTCTGTCCTTATTTAGAGTCCTATTACTTACTAGTTATGTGTCTGAAAGGAGAAGAAATTGTGTTGAGACTTTTCAAGCTGTGAGAGAAACAGTATTACTTTTTTACTTTTTTATTTTACTTTGTTACATTTTGGCCATCAAATTTGAGAATATAATTTGAACAAAGTTTGTGTCTTATACTTCAAATAATTTAATCTTATAGATGACAAGGATGAAAAAGATAGTTTGTAGATAATCAAGAGCTGAAATTTCATTGTTGCACAGTACTATATGGTGGGAAATCAAGTTTTGTCACAAAATATCCATTTGAGTCTTTCAATAGATGAAATGAAAGTAAATGTAATTAAAGCTGGAATGTCTTAAAAACATTGTACCCTTCATGCATCAAACTGCAAAACACACAAAAAAGGAAAATAGATCTGTGAAAGATGACTTTTAACACAATTCTGTTGTAATCAATTCAAGTTAATTAATTTAAATGAAACCTGCTTTTAAAATGTTCTGTGTCTCTGACAATGTAAAATAAATTCCTTTACATATTTTTTCAGTTGTTTAAAAATCTTGAATTTGGTTATCAGAAGTCCATGCTAGTCACATGGCCCTCCCTTACTCACTCTTATTTTCAAAACATATTAAGCAAACTTGAAAAAAAATTGCACTACCTCAACTAAAGAAATAAATAAGTGTAAACTCTTTATTAAAATTATACTTCTCAAGATTGATTTAAGCAAGTGTTAAATTCCAGTGTGGAATCAATAACTTGATTGTGGTCTGTACCTGAATATGGAAAGGGTCTCAGGAAGATAAGGTGGCATAAATCTCCCCATTTTGTGATTAGAAAATCTGCTTATATAGGTAAGAATGCTTTCACTGCCATCCAATAACTAAACAACATTTAATTATTACTCTTTTTAACTTTAATCCAACCAAGCCACATCATTATATCTAGATTGATATTCATCAACTAAAATGGTAAGTATTTTTGCTTATTTCTTTTAACTGACTGCTATTTTGGAAATGTAAGAAAACTTTATAGTCATATAATTCAAAAATCTGTTTGCTCATAAGTCTCTATATACTTCACTCTTCAAGTGAGTATGCCACAATTGCTACTCACTTGTAACAGATTCCAAAAGTTTCTGCATTAAAAATAAAATTACAACTAGACAAGAATTTCAACTTACTGGAATTAAAATATTTAGCAATTTGGAGACAGAGCAATTAAGTGTTAGGTTTTTCTTTTTCTATGAGTACCTGCTGTTTAAAAATTTCTAACTCTTCAATGTGACAAATGGTACATTTCCTATATCTGAGGAACAACATTAATTAAAATGCCTTTTATTAATTTTAGGAAACTATAATTAGGTCATCCAATATTAAAGCAAGGAAATAAAGTAGAACTGTGTTCATTTGCTAACTTAGTAGTTCTTTCTGCCCTCAATCCTTGCTCAAGGATGGGTAAGACAACTCTCCTAATAAGCAGAAATTAAAAACAGGTTGGTGTGAAGTAAAAAATGGAGAAGGTTCTAAGGGTTAATACTAATTAGAAGATAACAGCTATAAGGCATATTATATAGTTATTTATATGTACTAATGATTACATATTTTAAGTAAAACTAAATATTGATAGAAAACACAAGGTCTTTGGAAAAGGTGACATTTACTCATAATAAAAGCATCTTTCAGAGAACTGTCTTGTGTTGTTCTTCTGAGTTTCAGTTCACCTAGCATTATTTGGTAAGAGCCACCTGGTACTAGTATACAAAGTAAAGTGTATTACAGAAGAACCTAGAAATTAAACAATCAAAAACAACTCTGATCTTATATGGGGTTGTGGTTAATGCCCATTCTTCAGAGACAGACAATCTTATCTCTATTCTGTAATATAAGCAAATTCAGTCTGGGAGAGCAGTGTGGGCTTTATCTTTACTAACTTGAACTATCTCTGGGGAATGACATTTATCTAAAATTGATTGTTTTGGAATAAGTCCTTATATAAACCTACATTGGCTGCTAATGCCTTTGCTAAGAAGACCTGAACTGAAGAAATGTAAGATACTATGGGGAATTGTCTTCAGCTTCCAACATTGAGTCTTGGGGTTTTCCAAATTGTCCATCAGTGAGTCCTCCTCTCAGGTGATGTCTTTGCGGTGGTTGGTGTCTGCATCAGAGGACTCTGACACATGACTTGCAGATTGAATTTAGCCTTGTGCTTGCTTCCCTTTCCAAAAGTAAGACCCCAGAGGAAAGCTTCAGTGCAATTATTTTTCCTCTTTCCAGTGTCACTCATTTTGTGTTTGGGTCCTTGACTCGAACTTCACATTTAGAAAAGATCGTCTTCCTTTCTGGGTCAGCTGCAATTCCCTTTTCTTTTTAAAATATTGATTAGTATTGTGCATAATCATGGAATATAGAATGATATGCATATTGTCTGTATTGATCAAATTGGGGTAATTAGCATTTCCATGTTCTTGCTCTTTCTTTATGTTTAGAGGTTTTAGGCTCTTCTCTTTCAGTGATTCATAAAATATGTACAAGGTTATTGTGAACCATAGTCACCCCACTTTTCTGGGGAACACTAAAAATTGCTTAACTTTAAGTTTCTCTTTTTAATTATCAAGTGAAATGTACTTTGGACTTAAAGTAATTCTTTTTTTTTTATTCATTTCTTTTATTAGCAAGCACATAGTGCCAGATATCAGATAGCTGATACATATACAAAGATAAATTCATTACAATCCCTGCTCTAAAGAGGTTATAATCTAGTGCAGAAGGACAAACTTGCAAATTAATTGCATTGTGCTACAAATACAAGACTGAAGTCAGCAGAGGTTGAATTGAGTGAGGTGTATTCAATTCTACTGCAGGGGTCAGGAAAACTTCAAAGAGGATATTAACTTCAAATATAAAAGGTGTTGGCCTCTTGGAAGGAACTAGGCATGTTGAAAAAAGGGTGTTGCAGGCAGGAAAGCAGTGTGGCCCTAACACAAGGCAAAACTAAATGCAGTATTTGGAGATACATGAATAATTCAGCATGCACACACACACACACAAACACACTCACACAAACACAAAGGATTTGAAGAGAAATTATAAAAGCAATAGTGAAACCTAGACATATGTATGCATGTAACTATGAGGGATTAAGTGCCACAAGAAGGAATTTCAATTGTATTTGTTGTGGTTTAGATGTGGTGTCCCCCAAAACCCCATGTATGAGACAATGCAAGAAGGTTTGTGAAGAAATGATTGGGTCATAGCCTTTACCTAATCAGTGAATTAATCCCTGATGAAATTAACTGACTGGTAACTGGAGGCAGGAGGGGTGTGGCTAGAGGAAGTGGTTCATTGGGGGCGTGGCTATGGGGCATATATTTGTATCTGGTAAGTGGAAATCTCTCTCTCTGCTTTCTGATCATGATGTGAGCTGCTTTCCTTCACTACACTCTTCCGTCATGATGTTCTTCCTCACCTCTGGCCCCAAGGAATGGATCCTGCTATTTGTGGATTGAGACCTCTGAAACTGTGAGTCCCCAAATAAACTTTTCCACCTCTATAGTTGTTCTGATTGGGTCTTTTAGTCACAGCAGCAAAAAAAGATGACTAAAACAATATGCTAGTGAAAGTTGTCTAAGTTAAGAATTTAAAAACGATTGCTATAGGTAACCATGTAGTTAAAGTGGTGGGGGGAATGCCTTATAATAATTGTACTTAATAAAGATTAAACTAAGAGAATTGATTAAAGAAATATGAAAGAGAGGTAATTGTGATATTTTCATAAAAACTAAAGAAGACCTGAATGAAGACAATATTTCTGGGTAGAGAAAACAAGAAAATACTAAAGCTATGTAGTTGGATATGGGGATACACATTTATGAATAGAGGAATTACCTGGTAATTTATGGTATTCTCTGACATATGTCCTGGATTTATTTATATATAATGATGGAGATACATTTGTAAGATGGATATAATAATAATGCCAATTTCAGAATTATGTTGATGATTAAATAATGCACAGTAATGCTACATGATTGATAGCTAGTACTGTTATGTTGATTTCTTAAGTACAAATCTACAGTTTGTAATTGAATAACTGTGTCTTTTGGGTACATGGAAGGGAGAAGTTTTTTGGCTATCAATTCTTGAAAGTAATCTTCATAAGATAGATGATTGTTTCTAACTGGGTCTTTTTACTTCTTATTTTGAATTCCCCTAACAATTACTTCTCTGAGTAACTTAAAGTACTTTTGAATGAAATTGTTGGTAATGGTTGTGGCTGAATTCTTCTCTGATATGTGACTTGAATCAATTGCACATTTACAAAAAGACTTGAAAATATTTTGAAGTACTTTTCTGAGGGTTAGAAAGAGAGAAATTTTTTTTTTTAATTGTTGGGATATGGTGCATTGGAAAGACCTCAGAGCCAGCATGAATATGTCTAGAGTCTATCCCAGTTTGGGTGCAAATTGACAAAGAATGGCTCCAGAATGATGTTTGTTGCTTTCTTTATGCATACCAGCAGGAGTTTTCTCATTTGCAAGTTTAGATGATTACTCCATCTAAACTTGTAAACATGGAAACATTGTAGTAGGAGAACAGAACTGTTTGTGAGTTGAGGCTTGCAAAGGTGTTGGCTTAAGGATGTGTGGAATGATGGATGGAACATCAGAGTCACAGGAAGGAAGGCGACATACAAGGGGAAGGATGTTGTGAGCACTTTGGCAGTAGTGACCTGAGATTAGACAGCACAGAAAAAGTTATACAAAGAAATTAAATCGAAAAGCTGCAAAACATTTCCAAAATTGAGGGCTGGCTCCAAGTTTCCTTTCATTTTGGGGGACACTTAAGTCCAGGTGGAAGGGAACAGTGGAATTTTCTGGTAATTTTTCAAGATGCAGAAATATTGAAAATATCTAGGTCTTCATAAGGGATTTTCTTTTCTTGAATTTGAGAATTAGCATGGTCACAGTGGGGATGATTATACTCTTCATTGTCATTAGTGTTATGATTTGGAAAACAAAGGAAGAAAACAAGGTAAAAGTTTGGTTGATTTACTGGCAGTTGGATGCTACATGAAATATCAAACATATGTTTTTGAAAACAAGAAGAAAACACTGATAAAGAACCTTTCATTTGCACCTCTTCTGTTGCTTTTCTGTGGCAGATGCAGATTAAAATTAGCTCTCTCTTAAAAAGGTTGATTAAAGAAAATAGTTGTCTTTATATAAACAAACTACTTTAACATAAGGTTATTGCTAAACTTTTTGACCTTTATAATGGAATTAGAATGATTTTTGGTTTAATTTAGAATCTTCTCTTTGGTTCATTATGTACAAATTAAGCTCCTTCTCATTAATGATTTATCTTTAAATTCAAGAAGCAGATCGGAAAGGGTCCCAGTCATCAACCACAGAGCATCACTTGGCACTTGACTTTAGGGAGCACTTGAAAACAAACACATGAGTTATTTTAATTTGGCATTTCCCTGGAAGAAATGGGAACAAATTTTAAAAAGTTCATCACATCTTATGGCTTTGGTAATAACATGGTAGCAGGAGAAGCATTCAGAGAATAGAGGAAGTAATAAAATGAATTCTCCACTTCTCTCCTGGTCTGTCAAGAGAACAGGGCTTGAAGACCTAGTAACTGACCTCACAATTCAATACCCTGGCACCCAAGTTAATCATGGTACCACTTCTGGTAACAGATCAGCTAGCCCAAGGTCAGTAACTGAGTTAAGGAGAATGGTCAGTTTTGTGTTTATCAGAAGTACCATTCTTTCCTCCTTGAACATAATTACCATGGGTAAAATGTTCTATGTGAGGAAAAGTGAAAGAGAGGCTATTTCCTGAGGCTGATACCATTCTATTGAAAGAGAGGGTGTATTTTTAGGTTGGATCTGCAGACATCTTTACAAGAAACTGTCAGAAAGTAAGGAGTAGGACGGTAGGCTCCTCTACCCTTTTCTGATATACCGTGTTTTAGAAATCCAGTAGGAAATTTAAACTTAAAGGGAGCTCTATTTGAACATTTATTTGGTGTATGTGAGCAATATGCCCATCTACAATTCAAGAAGAGGACAATCAAAAATACAGGGAAAGATTTGAAATTTGAAGCAAGGGTGAATTGGGCAAATCATTTTAGAGAACTGATAGCCAAGTATATCTGCCAAGTATATCTATTAAAATTTGTTAATTATTATGTTAACAATAACAAATGAAAATGAAACACATTACCTTTTTTATTGTAAAAATATGAAGTTTTATAAGAAACATCATTTGGCAGCATAAAAAGATTTTTATACACTTGATTTTGTAATTTAGTGCAATCTCTAGAGAAAAAGACTGATAATAATTATTAAAACTACCAATGTATCGTGATCAAACTGTTTCATTCCTTTATTTATTCTGCAGATACACTCGTACATGTGAAACTATATACTATTATACTGAAAAAGATTAGGAAATATCATTCTCATCTACAGATCATATTAAAATATTAAATGAATAGTAATTATTTTGGAGGAATAACTTTTTAATGTTAGAATTAGTTTCAGTAGATTATCTGATTTATACTTTTCATTATTCATTTATTTTTTCCTTGAAAACCATTTGGAATTAATTTCTTATAGCTTTTTGTTATTTTATAAATACTTAAAATATATTTTTCTTAGTTATTGGTAAGCTTCTGTCAATTTTAATAAAATTTCCCATTAGGAATTTGAATTTCTGTATCTTTTCTTGGTTCTAATAAATAAGGGTAGTGCAAAACAACTTCCCTGATATTTCTTTTTCTCTTTTTAAATTTGTTCTTAGATATATATGACAGTAGAGTGTATTTTAACATATTATTCATACATGGAGTATAACTTCCCATTCTTGTGTTTGCACATGGTGTGGAGTTACACTGGTCATGTGTTTATATATGAACACAGGAAAGTGATGTCTGTTTCATGCTACTGTCTTTTCCCCTGATATTTCAACCTCAATTAAAAGCAGTACCTTCAAAGCTAAGTTATTTAAGCTAATATTTAGAGTTTTTAGGTTGAGAAATAAAGCAATTAACAACTCATCTACTGTATTGTGGGCTTTTGGGGATCTTCTCTTTTGAATTCAGG
The DNA here is from genome assembly GCF_902686445.1 of Sciurus carolinensis. NCBI lineage: Eukaryota > Metazoa > Chordata > Mammalia > Rodentia > Sciuridae > Sciurus > Sciurus carolinensis. The sequence continues at coordinate 29,869,488 of NC_062213.1, read as the reverse complement.
AATCCTCCTTGATTTAATTTTCAGTCTTAAAATTCTATGTAAATGAAGACAGTCTCACTCCCCATCATGCAGGGTAGGGCATTGGGTTGAGGGGGATACTCAGAAATAAGCCCCTTTGATTTGTCAGGTCTATGTGAAATAACTCCTTGTTGTCATGAGTGATTTGGTCAAGTTCAATAGAAAAAGGCACTAGGGTTTGGAGCCAAATAATAAAAGAGTAACATTGTATCTTATATGTGTTATCCCCATTCAACTTCCTGTAACTGCCTGTGGCAAAGGTAGATGGCTGGTCATAGCTTTACTGTGTTAGGGTTCCAACTAACTGGTTTGCTATATCTCATCATAGTTCATTCACAAAGTAAAGTGAACAGAAATCTTTAAGAGACTGTATTTGTGCAAACATGATATACTTAAACAACATGATACTCACATTGGTCATTATTCCAACATAAAATAAGTGTACAGATCATGCTCATATCACAGTTTATTCAGCAACTTTCTACAATGTGGTTCTAGTACTGCTGCTCCCGCGGCTGCTATTGTTTCGCCTACTACAGAGGTATATCAAAATGCATGTAGACTTTCCATGTGAAGGGTGCAATTTCATGTACGTTATCTCATTTAAGTTTTCATCCAACTGCATAATGACAGTCTTATTGTCTGCTTTTAAAGTTAAGAAACTAAAATTCAGAAACACTAAGCAATGTACCTTATCACATAGCTAAAAAGTAGCAGTGAGAATTCAAACTCAAGGCTTCCCAGGTTAGAAGATAAGGTGCCTAAATACAATGTTATACTTCTAGGTTCTGGAAAGAAAGATAATATGAAATCCCTTGCTTCAAGAATCTTATAGTCTAGTAAAAAAAGATTTATGTTCACACATACAGTCAATGCAGTGTTATATGTATTTGTTTAATCTGTTTATAGTATAGTATAGTGTAGTGTAGTATAGTATAGTACACACCAGTATAGTGTAGTGTAGTATAGTATCATACAGTAGCAACACTAAATGAGTTTTGTGGAATTAAAGTATCTCAAATTTCTGACACAGGACCATCTACTTCATTCATTGTTCCTTACTTAATCACATAACTACATAGCTCTTTTCTGTATAGGTGGTAACAGGCATGCATATTACTTAATGGTACATTAAGCTATTGAAACTTTCTGCAAGTAAGTTGTTTTTGTATAACAAATCCCTGGATAGGCTAAAGATATTATAGTTAAAACTTAAAGGTCAACAAAGATGAGTCATATTCAAAATTTATCAGACAAATTTTCTACTTCCATTTTATTGATTTCAGTTATCAGGCAAAGGTTAACATACCTTTTAATTTTATGCTAGATATTTTCTAATAGAGTGAACTCATCATCACAACACATTGAATTTACGCAGCATTGTGTCACTTAAGGAGATTCTTCACTGATTTATAAAATTTGTCATGTAACTAGGAGTTTTGATCTTGCATTTGGCTTATAGGTTAGGCATGTTTTAGTACTTTCCCCATCATCCCAGAAAGAGAAATTGGAGTTATCAAGATAGTAGTTGCCAAAGGAATTATGAAGTTTAGTAGATGCTCCTGTCATACAGAGTGGGCCTATATAATGTATTTTGTTAGAACATTAACGTTCTAACAAAAATAGTGTTTTCAGGAAATAATGTTTTCAGAAGAACATTGTGACTTTGTACAAGTTTCCCTCGTATCATTAGAAAATTGAGTATTAAAGGCACATTCATGATGCTGTCCTCTGGAAACTGCATCAAGTTGGACTCTGATCAAGTAGCAAAAATAACAGAATTAAAAAGTTTCACTACATCAAATTGCCAGTGGTTCATAACTTTGTCCAGTGATGAATTCCATAATTTTATCAAAGTGTACCTTGAATTAACACTGTTTTGGGGGGTGCATATGGAGAGTTTAACCCCGGGGCAATATACCACTAAGCCACATCACCAGCCCTTTTTATTTTGAGAGTCTGGCTAAGTTACTTAGGACTTTGCTAAGTTGCTGAAAATGTCCTTGAACTTGCGATCCTCTTGCCTGTCTCCTGAGTTGCTGGAATGACAGGTGTGTGCCACTGTGCCCTGCTTGAATGAATACTTTTTAAGATGCATATTCCTGAACTCAAACTGCACTCAGGTAATTCACCAAAATCACGTTAGGTAATTCAAAAGGGTTTGCCTTTCTAACAAGCATCATAATTAGTTATGTACCCATAATCACTGACATTATGCAGGTCAGCTGTTTATGCTACGTACCTAGTCATAAGATTGCTACCCTGCTCTTCCTCTGGAATTAATGCCAGTTTAACTTAGAGAACAAGCACACATTTTTTACCTTACTAAACAGAAGGATTTATAAATAATTTTGGCTACATTGTGCTTAAAAATCCTCAAAGCTTTGGAATATAGGTTCTAAATCCTAGAACAAGGATTTGTTCCCTTGCCTTTCCTATCTATTTTTGTTTGCTTGCTTAGGTATTTGATTCTCTCCCTTCATGGGGTCTGATGCCAGGGCACTGAAAACAGGTTTTATTTACTCTAACCATAATCTGCTTTCTCTCACTAGTCCTATCAACAAAATGCCCTGTAAACTGTGTATTGTGATGATGTTGGAGGGTCCATTCTTGGTTCAGATTCAGGGGGTTAGGCATTTGAAGATCAAAAGCACTGCTTTTATTATTAAAAAAATTTTTTGAGAGTAGAGAATAAAGTTAAAATTTATAGCTAATTGGGCTTTTGAATATTGTAGCAGAGAATAAGGACAACTCAATGGCAGTAGAAACTTGGAGACCCTGGTGGGACCACTACTGTTTTTTTTTTTTTTTTTTTAATTGGTGCCCAATAATTCTACAAAATAGTGAGCTTCATTACAGCACATCTGTATGTGTATATAACATAGTTTGATCAATCTCATTCCCCATTACCTGCCTTACCCTCTCCTCCTCCTTCTTTCATCTCCTTTCCCTATGCTGTTGGTCTCTCTTTTGTTTTCATATCCCCCAACTTTATTTATTTATTTATTTTATCTTTTTCTCTTTAGCTTCCACATAGGAGAGAATTTCTGAGTATGGTTATTTCACCTAACATTATACTCTCTGGTTTCTTCCATTTTCTTGCAGATGACATAATTTTGTTCTTTATTGTGACTGAATAAAATTCCATTGTGTATATATGCCACATTTATTTATTCATTCATTGGTTGATAGACACATAGGCTAGTTTCATAACTTTGCTATTATGAATTATGCTACTATAAATGGGTATACCTTTATATTAAACTGACTTTAATTTTGCAGGGGTATATGCCAAGGAGAGGTATGGTACATTCTTCTTAGTGGGAGACTGACTTCATGATAAGGAAAGATAGTGAATGGAATCTTTCCAGCATATCTTCCTATCAATAGTCAATAAGATCTAGTCTTATGTGAGAAAGAATAATTATGGATAGAAACAGAAGGATGGAGAGAAATAGGAATTGTCATACATGCTGGTAAGTATGTAAAACAGTGCAACCACTATGGAGAATATTTACTCATTGCAAATGAAAACACATATCTACACAAAGACTGCACTTTGGCATTCATAGCAATGTTATTCTTAATAGCCCTGAGCTGGAATTAACCTACATGTCCATCAGTTGCTGAATGGATAGGCAAAATGTGGTCTCCAAGCAATGGAATTGAGCAGTAAAAAGAAATAACTTCCGACTCCTGCTAAATGCTGTATCATGGATGAACTATAAAAATGTTCTGTTAAGTGAAATAATCTAGACATAAGATCACATGTGGTATGATTCTATTTATATGTAATGTATCAAAAGACAAATTTATAGGATTGGAAAGTATACTTGTAGTTTCTTACGGCTAGAAATAGAATGGAGATTAAGTGTAAAAAGGTATGAGAGATCTAATTGAGTAGATGAAATCCTAAAACTGATAGATAGTAAGGGTTGTACCACTAAATAATGTTACTAAAAATCATTGGTTCATAAATTTGAGATACATTAAGTGTTATGACATGTAAAGTATCACTCAATATTACTGTTAGAAATAGGAAGGGTTAGCTGATACCTGGGAGGACGAGGCAGGAGAATCGCTAGTTTAAATTAACCTGGGTAACTTCTCAAGACCCTGTCTCAAAATAGTGAGCTGGGCATGTAGGTCAGTGATAAAATGTCCCTGGTTTCGATCTCTTTAATTAATCAGTCAGTCAATCAATCAATATTGTGCTGACCTGTTCTCTGGCTTGTGCATTGTCTTGTCTGACAGTCCTGTTAGAATCCCATGAGTCTAGTCGAGTTTATATATTATTTTTCTGATTTTCTGAAAAGTAACAGTGTCATATGAAAGAAATAATTGGAACCTTGGAGTTCTGGCAAAATGGCTCTAGGTTACTGATGGGTATCATCAACTGAGAAAATCAGATGTTTCAATTTTCTTTAGGGGCCTACGCTTAAGTCAGGATTTGTATAGCATTTTTTTCCAGTTAGCTTATTTCTATCTTCTCTTCCTTTGAATAAAAGTACTTGAAAATTTTAAACAAACTTTAGATATTTATAAAATGAGTAGCTTTTCAATAGCATCTAAACTGATCCCTTGTGAGGAAACACTACATTGTTCTCACTTAACACTGAGACTCAAGTTAATGAACAAGGTCACTCTTCTGAAAAGGAGATTTGGAACAATCTGTCTCACCAGAAACTTAAGAAATCATGCTTAAGATCAATTGTCTGAAAAGATCCTGGAACTCTTAAGGAAAAATGAAGCCTGCTGACTTTCTTTTCTGGTACACTGAGTATTAACAGTTACATTTTGATATGGCATAATGTTCTTTTATAGCACTATAGGCTATACTAGATATTAATTTGTTCATTATTTCTGAAATTTAAATGACAGTGTTCAAATGTTCAAATGATTTTTCCTAAGTCCAGAAAAACTAATTACTTTATACCTCATATAATCTCTGGAGAAAAATACATTTTAGTGATCAGAAAACAAATAAGGATGAAAGAAAATAAATAAATAAATACAAATGAAATAAAAATTAAAGTGAGGAAAAAATTATTGTGTAACTCATGACAATCACATTGGTCAATATAAAGTGATTTGGGGAAAAAAAATGTCCTGAAAGATATGTGTCTCCTCTTTTCAAAAATGTTTTGTCTTTTTGATGCAGGGTTATGTGATTCTGTGGCTGAATGCTTGAATTGCTGACAAGCCACCAGTAATTACTGGGCTAGTATTTTAGTATGTTCTTGGGATTAGAAAGTTCCAGTAAGACTCAGTTGCAGGTGAGAGTACCATTCAGACTCCAAGGCTAAGGAGGACTGTGCCACAGAATAGCTTCTTAGCTATTGTGAAGAGTATAAAGCACCTTTCAACAATCTCCTATTATGAAAGATCTGCTTGACTTCCTCCAAAGCCTCTGGTGCCAGAATCCAACAGCCTGGAACCCTCTTAAAGCATCTGCCAGGAATTACATCAGATTCTTCCCAGAGAACACAGAAATATATGAACATCGCCTTTCAGTAGCCAAGAGACAAAATATAGGAAGAACATAAATATAAATTTAGCGGCTGTCTGAAAGGAAATATCCTTTCATAGTTCCTCAGCTGCAAAGGAAGAAAGAAAGTAAAAGAGAATTTTACTGTTTCTTTATAGAACTTGGTCAGGAAACCTTGAATTTGAACAAGGTAATCATAGTACAAATATAATTGAAAGAAAAATTAGACTAACAGAAAATTAGTAGACTACAAAGAAAGTAAATGGGGATACTGGCAATACTTACAAGTCAGGTTCATATGTGATTCCTGTGGTCTACTAAAACTTCCTTTACCTTAATTTGTTAATCTGAGAAATAGGAACAATCTTATTTGATAATTCAGATGATGGACCCATTTGGTAGTAAACATATGTCAAGGAAGATGAGGAACTAATTTTAAATAGAAAAGTATACTCAGTTTATTCATATTTATGCACAGATGTTCATGTTGAATAAATAATCAGGCTTGCAAACAAATGTCATGTATACATTACTTCAGTGCTACCAGCAAGTTTATTTTACTATTCAGTTCACAAGTATGTATGCACCTTTACTGGTACTTGGAAAAAATAAAGAAGAATATGAGATTATTACTGAAATCAAAGAGTATAACATTTATTTTGTGAATGTTGAAATAACAAAGTGTGTGATGGGGCATACTTCCATTCTGAGGATAAAAATAACTTCTCAATGCCATCACATAGTCGCTTTTTAGGTCACTATAGTCTATAAACTAAAGTGAGATAATTTGCAGGAGATCTGGTGCATCAAGGGTGTTTCCAAGTTGTAATTTTCTTCTACCATAGACAGCTTTAAATTCCTTCGAGGTAGATTTTTAAAACGAGAGTCATACAGTCGTGTGAATTATCTAGCCGTTGCCCCACATTCTACTCTTCTCCAACTGAGATGGAGAGGGAGCAGACATCTGGGGGTCAAGAGATTGGGGGTTTAGCTTGCTACCACCATTAAGCAAGTCATGACATAATGATTCTCCATGAACTTCAGATTATTTTTCTTACAGTTTTCTAAGAATTCAATTATGCCACACATTTCTTTAAAGAAGAACTGGGATTTTCATGAGCTATGGTGTGCCTCATACTTCAAGCACCAGTTGAATATGCTTGATGAGGTCTTCTATGTATCATTCTTTACAAAGCGAATCACTCCCATCTCTGTGGTCCTTCCAATTGAATTTTTTTGGGTTTAATTGAGTATTAGAGATCAAAAGACCAGGTGCTTCCTAATCTATTTCTCCAAAAGTTTGTCTGAGCAACTCCTTTTCAGAGCTAATGATGTCTTTTTCATTATTCTTTTTAACCGATGTATAAAAATTATAAATATTTGTGGAGTTCTATGTGTTGTTTTGATAGATGCATACATTGTGTAAGGTTTAAATCAAGGTAAACCTATCCATCTCTTCAAACCTTTATCATTCTTTGTGGTGAAAATATTCAAAATCTTTTCTTTTAGTCTCTTTTGAAATATACATGATTATCTATAGTCATCTTGCTGTACAATAGCCCACCCATACCTCTCTCCCCTACTTAATTAAAATTTAGCTCACATTGATCACATTGATCCTTTCCCAATCCCTTCTTCCTCCCTACCCTTCCAGCCTGTGGCCATCCTCTATGCTCAACTTGTATGAGATCCACGTTTTTAGATTCCACATATGAGTAAGATTAAGAGGCGTGTGCCTGGCTTATTTCACTTAACACGATTTCCAGTTCCATCTGCATTGTCACAGATGATAGGATTTCATTCTTTTTTTTTTGGCTGAATAGTATTCTGTTTTGATTATGTACCATATTTTCCTGATGATTAGGGATAAGCATTTTTGTGTACCTGTTGTCCATTTGTATATCTTCCTTTGAGAAATGATTATTGAGATCTATTGCTCATTTTTAAATCAGATTATTTGCTTTTTTGGGAATATTGATTTTTTGAGTTCCTTATACATATTAACCCTGTATCGGATGTATAGTTTTCAAATATTTTCACCCATTCTGTAGGTCATCTATTCACTATTATTTCCTTTGTTTGTTAGTTTGATGTGTTTTTATCTGTTTGTTTTTGCTTTGTTTCCTGTGCAAAAAATTCTTGCCAATACCAATGTCCTGATGAATTTCCTCTTTTTCTCCTCCTTGTAGTATAATAGTTTCAGTCTTATATTTGATATTTTAATCTATTTTGAGTTGACTTGGCTTATTTTGATAGACTTTACTTATTTTGATATTCCTCTACATGCGGCTGCCTATACCCAACTGATTTTTGACAAAGGTATGAAGAGCATGCTTTGGAGACAGTATTTTCAACAAATGGTGCTCAGAAAATTGTATATCCACAAGCTGAGGAGTGAATCTAGACCTCCTTCTTGAAAATGTTTTTTAAAATTTTTTTGTTCCCAGTCCTTTCCATAGTACCTATCCCACTCTACAGATATTTTTGAGTTGTATGGATGTGTATGGAATGGGACTTATTTCTACATGACTACACTTTGTTATCAGTTCTCACTCTTACTCCCTTCTGGTGCAGGATTAGAATCACAAGCAGATTTATGTAACATAAGAGTCACAACTGATATGTCCACAAGGGCTCTGGAAGCAAGGAAGTCTGCCACAAAGAGGTAATTATTTTGCTAATTCAAGTTAATTACAACCCATTGCTCACTCTTTCTTTGAGTTTTGAGTTGTGAGATCCAAGATCCTGCTTTAACATCACATGAGACGAAATGTAGTCAGTGCTCACTCTAATTTGACTTTAACATAAAGCAATGGATTAAACATGCTGATCATGACAGGTTAGACTGCTGTTGTGTATGGTTTTCTTACTTTACCAAATATTCTCTAGTTTCAAGTTGTAAGTAGGAAAGAAGTTTTATTTGATATAAATCTAACATAGGAAGTCCACACCCTTGGTTCCTCAAGGTGAGAAACACCTCACCCTTAACTCCACGATCACTCTTGACATCTGCCTCACAGTTTCATGTCCAGGAAATCTAGACAATTCTTTCTCTTGGTTTTCCTAAAAGTCTCAAGTAGTAACATATTCCAGTGAAGCCTTGATTTAACTGGCGAACATTTGTGTGTCTTCTGTTTCTCTCCAATTTGGTGTTCTCTTTTCTCAAATAACATGGGATCTACACTCCAACATACACAAGTTGAATTCTTGTATGCCTCCTTGAGATTGTTTTTTCCCCAGGGTCCAACTCATTCTCCTTGGGAAATCGATCCCTTGTTTCACTGCTGTCAGGCACTCTCAGCCTTGGTGTTAGCAGGGGTGGCAGCTGATGACTGCCAGCTGCAACTGTGGCCAGCTGCAGTGAAAAGAGCCTAATTGCCTCCACAGCTGGTACGTGCCAGTCCTGTCACAATGGATATTTACATTGCTTACATATGCATGTATGTATGTATGTATGTTATCTATGTATAACCCAAATACACAGTAGTCAGTTTTATACCAATTTAACTATAATAGAAGAGTCTCTCAGAAATCTCACTCCATGATTTATGGGATGGATATGTGTCTACCATTTTAAGAAAGGTACACATTTTAGCCTTTTCCATAAGACATTAATCTAGTGGTAGAGTGAGATTATGTAGTATCAGAGCTTACTTTCCCCAAAGAAGTCTGTGAGGACAGACTGCAGTGTGTTCTGGATCAGTGCTTACAGAGAACAAGTTCCCTCACTGTCCTCCTTCTCTCATCAAAATGACATCAACTGTTAGATAAGTGTGTCAGTGGAAATTATGGTGGTTTTACAGAAACTCAGGAAATCCTCATGAATAATAGAACATTGTTGGTGGAAGCCTAAGTTCTGATTCTTAATAAAAATGGAATTTTAAAAAAAAATAAGTGTTATTTGATGCTTCGCAAATTGTAGGCATTTAAAATGACAAATATTCACAGAAGCTCTTTCTGTGCAACCATGACATTAAATTCTCATGACTATATTATTGCTAAAAGACAGAACTATAAAATTCAAGGGTCTAATTTTACATTAGCAGATTGATTTCTACGGGACAATTTTGCAAGTAAAGTTTCTTTTGATTTGCCAACATTTATGTTGATTGATTATAGAAAGATTTGATATTTTTACAAACTATTCTACTATGACTCTAACAAGGGTAAA